>NW_026991718.1:11200000-11892500 GCF_029215605.1 Mirounga angustirostris | reverse complement strand
GGCGTTGCTACGTCTCAGGCCCCCTCAGCCCCAGAGTCAGGAGCAGTGAGGGACTGTCTCCAGCCCTGACCCAGGATCGTGACCCAAAACCATCCTGTCTTTGGGATGACAAGCCTCCTTCAAATGCCACGGAGGGGACTGGCCCCTCTCCCCTCCCCAGGTCCAGGATGCTCAGGACCTGCAAAAGCTCTTCATTTGAGGAGGAGTCATGGAAAGCATGTGTGTCTCATCAGCCCAGCAAGTGAAAGAACCAAACCCCAACGCTCAGGTTCTAACAGAAGCAGAATTTCAATGTACTGTTTAGGGGCAGCCTCCTCCCCTCTTACGTGGCCTTGGGGGACCCCAGGGAAAGGCTTCTTTGTTCTTCTTCCCTCAGAGAGAGGAGCTGGCCCCGTGTCACGGGGTCCCCACCGTCTCCCACTGCTGAGGAAGAGCCATACACGGGGGCCTGGTGTCAGGAGTGTGGTCGACCACTGCTCCTGGGCTCCCAGCCAGGGGCCTGGGGGCTGCATGGAAGGGCTACATTGCTTCTGGGGGGGAGGGGTGCTCAATGCCAACACAGCTCACCATCCCCCACTGCACGCTGCAATCCAGGTTCTGTGCCCAGCTTAGGTCAATCACCAGCACTCCACATGTTCCTGCCATGGGAGGGATCATTCAGCATCACCCCATTGCACAAAGGAGGAGAGCAAGACCCAGAGAGGGATGTAAATGGTTCCCGTCCCACGGCTGGTCAGCAGAGGAGCTGGAAGGCAAGCACTCCAGAAGCCCTGCTAGCCCAGCCAGAGACTCCCTGAGCCCAGAGCGAGCCCTCCCCTGGATGCCCAGCCACGCACTGGCCCCTGAGCTTCATGATGGCCTGTTCTTGGCCCTGAAGGTGTTGCTGACCGACTAGGAGGGGGAGTCCAGCTCATAGGACAGGCTGTAGATACAGGACAGAGTGACACGTCTGAGCTAGCAAGAGCCAAACTCTGGTCTCCCTCCCGGAGCCTGCCCGGGAGCAGGAGTCTGCGTGCCCTAGGGGCCAGCACACAACAGGGTCTGCGCTGACCAGGGAGCCATGGCCCCCAGGGACAGTCAACTCTGCCATCTCCCCACTCCTGCCTGGCCTCACCTCTCCTCACTGTGGGGCTCCAGGACCCGGAATCACGCCCCATTGGGCTGGCTCAGCCCCACCTTGTAATAATGTTGCACCCCCAGAGCAGCTGGATTTCCTGGGACTGGAGGGAGGACTGGCTGCAGACAGGGACTGGGCTGGGGAGGATGCGGGCCTTGTGGAGGGTGAAGGATGGGGCAGGGGCGGGGTCCTGGGGCTGAAATCCCTGAATGCCCATGGGGTCCCTGATTACAGTAACGACCACCTTCACACTCGGGCATCCTGCTGGGGGGCCCCTCCTCCCCGGCCTCTTTCCCACCCCTCTGACTCCAGCCAGGGCTGCAGCCAGGGACAGGCTGGACCTCTGTCCTGGGTCCTGCCAGGAAGACAAGGCAGAAGGAGGAGAGGAGAAGGGGAAGGGGCGGACTGATCTTCTCCCTGCCCTGAGTTGGCCTCCACGGATGCCTCCAGGTCCTCTGGCCCAGCCCTGCACTTAGCTGGACCCTGAGAGGGTATCTGCATTCCAGGCCAGCTGGGTGGGGGTATTCAGTGACTTTTGCATCCCCAGATGTCCACCCACCTGGCCTTGCACCTGAGGCCTGCTGCCCAGGATGGGTGTGGTTGCAGGGCTCAGTGGACTTCAGGGCCACAGAGCAGTTGGTGGTGGTGAGAGAACGTGGGGGACCGGTCAGGTGCGGAGCCATGGGTCTCATGCACATCTGCCGCACGGCTGGGTCATGGTACAGGAGCTGTGGACAGGTCATGTGTGCACACCTGGCCATGACACACCTGGCTGGCCCGCTCGGTGGGGAGGCCTGTGTGCCTGGTGAACCTGTCCCCCACCTAACCCTGGAGGAGCAGCCACATTCAAGCGTTTCCATGTCCAACCCTCAGGGACAGTTGGGAACCTGGGTCAAGAGAGGCAGGGACTGGCCCAGGACAACTGAGGGGTGCAGAGTCCAAGGAGCAGGGCCACTCTCCAGTCCTAGGCAAGCATCCCATGAGGTTCGCTTTGGGGGTGAGAGCCCCTCAGATCATCGGGAAGAGCTACCCTCCCTGTCCCATGTGGGGACATGACCTTGGTCATCCCCAGGCACGTAGAGGCATGTGCACCTGCACGCACACAGACACACACACACACACACACACACACACACCACTCTGACTGGGGGTCAGAAGGGGAGGACACCCTGGGAGCGAGGTGGGTGACAAGGGGGAAAGAAGAAACAGGTTGCAGACAGCTGGGCCATGGGGCAGGGCATCAGGATTCCTGGCAAGGACCCAGATCCATAGCATGGGGAGGGGAGACAGGCCAGGCTGAGGGTCAGGGGTCCCCAAGGGGCCCCGAAGGGTTGCCAGGGCACTGGGAGAGGACAGGGTCTGGGTTCCGGTGTCCATCACCAGCCTGGGCACTTGGAAGCAGGAAGAGATACCCACCCCCAAGTCCAGAGGGGCTACAGCACAAAGGCCTCAGCTTACTCTTCTGTCACTTGGGCTGTAGAGATGCAATGTCCCTAGGGTCCCACAGGCTTGTGGAAGAGCCTTTGGCCTTGAATCTCCATCCCCGACCCACTGTGCTCCCAGTCCTGGGAAAATGCTTTGTACTCCCTCGAGGTCCTTCTGAGCAGGGGACAGACTGGGGGCTTGGGGGGCTGAGGACCTTGGTACGCAGAACGTGGCAGAGCAGTGGACCACTGGTCTGGGGACCAAGGTCAAGACCCTCCTTGTTGCAGCCTCAGGGTCCCCATTTGGAAGAGGTTCCAGAATCACTGCTCTGGTCCGGCTGAGGAGGACTTAGGAAGGAACGGAGCACCGGGACAGGAGAGGGAAACACGGACAAGGGAGGCTTCTGACGTTTCTCACATCACCCCTGGAGTCCACAGATCCTGCTCCTGTGAGAGACACAGAGACAGAGACAGAAACAGAGAAGGAGACAGAGAATGAACACACGACAGAGGGAACCAGAAGAAGTCACACACTTTCCTCCATCAGCTTGGAAATGACATCCCAGCATTTTGCCCCATTCTCTTCCTGAGAGCGCGGTCACACAGGCCATCCACCCCGGAGGGGAGGGGATTCCACAGGGATGTGTGAGCAGGATGCGGGAATGCCCGGGAACACCTGTGGGGACTGCCCAGCACATGGGCGCAGACGAGGCCCTGGGGCCTGAGCCTAAACCTAATGAGAGCCCCCTGGAAGTGTGCATCACCAGGGGACAAGGTCGGAATCCGTTCATTGCAACCTTCCCACAGGGGCTGGGAACAGGCAAGAAGGGGGTGGCTTTGCCCAGACCCCAGAGCAGACCCAGGCCCCTCTGAGCTGTGCTCCATGTCCCGCCCAGCCCCTGGCTCATCCTTGCATTGCCAAGTGTGCCCCAGCCTCCTGTGATAGCAGGTACGGAATGTATGTAGAGGTCCTACCCCTGATGGCGTCCCTAGGAGTAGAAGCCAGAACACCCCACTGTGCAGATGGGGAGCCTGGGGAGGCCCTGAGAGGCACAGGGTCTGTCCAGGGTCACAGCCCTGGGCACGCACAGGAGCCCAGTCTGAAGCCAGCTCTGTCCTCACAGCGGGGACACCGGCTGCACCCAGGCCTTGGGAAGGCTGTGGGTGGGCTGTGAGGGAGTCACTGTATGGATGGGGCATGGGGGGAGGGGGAGCATTGAGCAGCTGGGGGAGGGGGCCCTCGGGGGCGGGGTCTTGTGTGAGGAGGAAGTTGGGTAAGGGGACCCCAGGCAGTGGTGACCTCACTTCCCTGACAACAGAGTCCAACAGAATTTGGAACCCAGGTAACAAGGCACCCACATTCCAGAGACAGCCCCCTGCCCAGCTCATTTCGTTGGAGATCATCCAACCATGAACATGTGGGCTTGTTGCCTCCCTAAGTCTGGATGCTGCAGGCTGAAGAAAGCCCGCCCTGCAAACGCTGGCCCCCGCTGGGGATGTCCGATCAGGGCTCCCCACCGCCTCTGGCCGTTTGGCCGGAAGGCCCGAAAGGTGACACCAGGAGGCCCAGAGCCGGCCACCCAGCCCCACAGGGTCTAATCCACCTGTGCAGCCCCAGGTCCCCTCCCCTCCGTGTGTGTGTGCGTGTGTGTGTGTGTGTGTGTGTGTGTGTGTGAAGAGGGGTCATGTGGGGTGGGCCAACGCCATTCAAGAGCAGGCTGATGAGGGGTCAGATAACCCGTGGGCAGGTCATGTTCAAGGTCCAGGCTGGCTGGGTGGGACGGGGTGTGGGGGGCTGTGAGCTTCTGCCCAGGGTTTATCTCGATTGCCCTGCAGGGATGGGTCATTGTCCCGCGTGCAGGGCTGTGCACCCACAGGTGTGTGTCCGATCTGGGAGCAGCAGGGCGACTGGGCAGGGGACAGAGAGGTTGGCCGGGCAGGACTGGGATGCCTCCGGGCCGGCTACCCGTCCCTGTCTTTGCAGACCTCCGATGAGATCGGCACGAGGCTGGCGGACACCCACTCCATGTCCGGGATCCGGAGCGTGACCCCACAGGACTCCCCTGGAGCAGGTGCTGGGGATTGCGGGGAGAGGCCTCCGACACCACCCAGACCACTGTCCCTGGTGGTCATTGACTGCATTGTGCTCCAGGAGCCGGAGCCCACGGAGACCGAGCCTGAGGCTGAGAAGCCCGGGGCTGGGTGCCCGTGCGTGTGTGCAGAAGGGTGGGGGCTGGCCCCACAGGGAGGAGCCCCCAGAGCCTGGTGTGGGGCCTGGAGCAACGACTGGGCTCAGAGCGCCCAGCGGGTGGACTGCGGTCGGGGAGACGCCCCGGGGAGGGCTCCTTCCTGGCTGCGGCTTCTCTGGGAGGCCCTGGGCTGGGTTCTGTCTCCACGGAGAGCAGGCTCGGGGTGAGCTTTTCTCCTCTCACAGCTGCTCCACCACCTGAGGAGCTAGAGCCGGCTCCAACTCCACCGGCAGCTCTGGACGGAGGGGTGGTGGCTGCGACTTCAGCAGGAGACCGGGAGCCGGCAGGTGACCCAGCACCCGCCCACGGAGAGCCTGACGGGGGCCAGGAAGGGCCTGCTGGACAACCTGCCTCCGGAGAGCCTGCCCCTGGGCCTGCCCCTGTTCCTGCCAGAGCCGCCGCCCCTGCGCCTGCCCCGAACTGTGGCCCTGCTCCTGCGCCCGACCCAGCTCCTGCCCTGGATCCTGACCCATCCCTACCCCTGCCAGTGCCCCGGTTCTTGCCCCTGACCCAGATACTGCCCCGGGTCCTGTACGTGCCAATGCGGCAGACCCTGTCCCTCCCCTTGCACCTGCCCCCTCCCCTTCCCCGGCTTGTGCTCCTGTTCCGGCCCCTGCCCCAACTCCTGCCCCTTCCCCTGCCCCTTCCCCTGCCCCTGCTAGAGCCAATGTCCCTTCTCCTGACCCACCTCCTGCCCCTGCACCTGCCCCTTCCCCAGCACCTGCCTGTGCACCTGTTCTTGCCCCTGACCCAGCTCCTGACCCTGCACCAGCCCCTTCCCTTACCTGTGCACCTGTTCTTGCCCCTGATCCGGATCCTGACCCTGACCCAGCTCCTACCCTGGATCCTGCCCCTTCCCTTGCCCCTGCCTGTGCTCCTATTCTTGCCCCTGACCCGGGTTCTGCCCCTGCCCCTGCCCCTGCCTGTGGTCCTGTTCCTGTCCCTGACCCACCTCCTGCCCCTGCACCTGCCCCTTCCCCTACCTGTGTTCCTGTTCTTGCCCCGGACCCAGCTCCTGCCCTGGATCCTGCCCCTTCTCCTGCCCCTGCCTGTATTCCTGTTCTTGCCCTTGACTCGGCTTCTGCCCCTGCAACTGTCCCTTCCCCAGCCCCTCCCTGTGCTCCTATCCTTACCTCTGACCCAGCTCCTTCCCCTTTCACTACCCATTTCCCTGCCCCTGCGTGTGCGCCCATTCCTGCCCCTGACCCACCCCCTGCCCCTGCACCTGTCCCTTCCTCTGCCTGTGTCCCTGTTCCGGCCCCTGCCACAGCTGATGCCCGTTCCCCTGCCTGCGTCCCTGTTCCTGCCCCTGCCCCTGCCCCTGCCAGAGCCGATGCCCTTTGCCCTGCCTGCGTCCCTGTTCCTGCCCCTGCCAGAGCCGATGCCCCTTCCCCTGCCTGCGTCCCTATTCCTGCCCCTGCCAGAGCCGATGGCCCTTCCCCTGCCTGCGTCCCCGTTGCTGCCCCTGCCAGAACTGATGCCCCTTCCCCTGCCTGCGTCCCTGTTCCTGCCCCTGCCCCTGCCAGAGCCAATGCCCCTTGCCCTGCCTGCGTCCCCGTTCCTGCCCCTGCCAGAGCCGATGCCCCTTCCCCTGCCTGCGTCCCTGTTCCTGCCCCTGCCCCTGCCAGAGCCGATGCCCCTTCCCCTGCCAGTGTCCCCGTTCCTGCCCCTGCCAGAGCCGATGCCCCTTCCCCTGCCTGCGTCCCTGTTCCTGCCCCTGCCCCTGCCAGAGCCGATGCCCCTTCCCCTGCCAGTGTCCCTGTTCCTGCCCCTGCCCCTGCCAGAGCCGATGCCCCTTCCCCTGCCGGTGTCCCTGTTCCTGCCCCTGCCCCTGCCAGAGCCGATGCCCCTTCCCCTGCTTTCCAGGGCCGCTGCCCCTTCCCCTGGCCCTGCCTGTGCTCCTGTACTTGCCCCTGACCCAGCTCTTACCGTGGATCCTACCCCTGGCCCTGCTCTTGCATCTGGCCCTGCTCTTGCATCTGGCCCTGCCCCTCCTCCTGCTCCTGCAGGGCTCCCAGAACCACATCCAGAGCCCACATCCTCACGGGGAGAGCTCCTTGTACCATTACCCTTAGCTCCATCACCCGACCCCGATGCCCCGCCAGATTGTTTCATCCCCTCCCCCTATGTTCTTTCTCTCTGGTTCATATTAACTGTTCTATTCTCTTTCCATGTCCTATATGCTGTTTATTATTTATTTTAAATAAAATGAATTGTTTTCAGTTGAACAAGTCCTGAGCATCAGTACATTCCCAACGCCGGGCCACCACACCACAGAACATGGCTGTGGAATATCTGCTTCCCCAAAGGAGTCCCCGAACCAGAAGACCTCCCTGGAAACCCCTAAGCTGCTTCCTCTCTCTGTTCCTTTACCTGTTCTGGATGTTTCCTGTACGTGGAATCACACAGTATGGGCCTTTGTGTCTGCCCCCCTATTTTCAAAGGGGACTCCTTCTTTTCTGGGTTGACTTGACATAGAATTTCCCTTATTTGATGTTGAAATCCACGATGGATTACAGATGAGATGGAACCATAGAGCCCCCTTTGGTAAATATGGACACAATCTCGGGGCGGAGACCCCTGTTCCTGCTGGGACACCTCAGCCTGACCCCAGACAGGAAAGGGCTGGTTCCTCCTGTGACCCACAGAGAAACCAGGGAAATGCAGAAAGCTGGAAGACACACCCCAAAGGGCCAAAGCATTGCTCACAACCCAAGGCCACAGAAAGGTTTCCCATGCCTCTGGTCCAAACCATGTTCCAAGTCACTGGGTTCCACAGGGACAGAGATGAAATGCATGCAAGTCCAAGGGGAGGGGGACAGGCATGGGGGGAGTCAGAGATGCAGGAGCTCCCGGGGAAGGACCCTGGCAAAGGAAACCCTAGGGAGGCAGCACTGGTCACCCTCAGACTGGCAGGTGTCTGGTCTGGGGACCAGCAGCCCTGGCGAGAACGTGAGGAAACGGAGGTCCCTGGGAGAGAAGGGTGACGGGCACCCCTGTCTGGGAGAACAGTGAGCAGCACCCATCCCAGGCCACACGTGCACCCATCACCTAGCGTGGGCAGCTCACTCCCACCCTGTTGAAGGGAACACCGTGTCCATCAACCTCTATTTGCAACAGAATCCATAAAGTGGAGTTTCTGGGTCAACACGTATACAGTGTTGAAGGTACAAGCCTCAACTTCCAACATCCCAGATCTGCTTGTCCACCTTGAGCCTTGTTTGGGAAGCAGGGGTGGGGATCCCTGGGGCTGTGACCTGTGGGAGGGGTGGGGAGGGGGAGCTCTGAGTGGAGTGACCAAGGTACCCGGGGTAACCTGCCCAGCAAGGACCCTCCCACCCCCAGCCCCTCTCCTGACCTCGTGCATGATAGCGAGGGTGTGACGGTGAAGGTGCTGGCCCTTGGCTGGCGAGTTCCCTAGCTGGTGCTGGAGCTCCTCAAGCTCCAAACTGGGCTCTGATCCCAGAGCTGGCGCGAGAGCCGAAGCTGCAGCTGCCCCAGTCTCGGGAGCTGCGGCACGCATCGGTGTAGACCCTGGCTCGAGCTCTGGGGCAGGTGCTGGAGCTGAATCCCCCTCCAGAGATGATCTAGACCTGGTTCCGCACTTGGATAGGGCTCTTGAACCCACGAACGGCTTTCCTCCCCTGCCCACTTCATGGATGACAAAACTCGGGACGGTGACGGGACCGGCTACATGGGGGTAATGGCTACGGGGGGATGCAGACCAAGGATCCTGCATCCCCTTCACCACGCGCCCCACGCGGGTCGGTCCTGAGCTGCCAGACGGGGACAAGGGCCTGACCCGCTGCTCCCGGCAGCTGCCCCCAGCTGAGCAGAGACACTTGCCGGGGACCTGAAGTACTCGTTTCACCTCTGCTCCGGCCAGCCCCACGCGACCAGGGACCGTGCTTCCTCACCGCTGGGTCCCCAACCCCCAGAACAGTGCCTGGGAAGTGGTAGTACTTCACAGTTTAGTGAATCGGTGGGATCCCCCAGCAGCCCCGGGATGCAGGGGATGTTGTTACAGATGAGAGGTCTGGGCCACAGACTCTTGTGTTCGCGCTTTCTTCCACGCGTGCATCATCCACACCTGTGTCTGTTCGCTGGAACGCAGAGGGGACCCCAGACACCCTCCCTGCCCTCAGAGCTCCCAGCCTAACCGGTGGGTCAGCATCTCACCCACGGTCAGCAAGTGGGCGGTACAGAGCTAGAGGACCTCGAGCACGAGACCTTGCACGAGCCGTGGGGCAGCTAAGATCTAGAACCATCTGACGCACCAGAACGTGCCCCAGCGCTGACTCGAGCCAGCCGTGGAAGCAGCTCGAGAGCCTGAGCCAGGGCCCCGCAGACTAGAGCCCCTCCAGCTCCGACCCGCGGTCCCCCTCCGGAGGCAAAAGCAGCTCCGGGGTGAATTCCAGAGCAGAGCCACCTCCACACCAGTTCTCCCACCCGATCCGGCACCACTGGCAGAGTGAGAGGCAGCCCGAGAACGAGAGCCAGGTCTCGAGGCAGCTCAGCGCTGCTGGGGGAGGCCAGTTTCCTCTGACAAGGCACAGGGACGGGCTGTGGGGATCAGCACAGGGTGATCACCCTGGCAGGGTGGTGACCTTCTCCCCTCCTGCTGCTTCGGCACCATCTCGAGATGGAGAACTGGCCTCTGCCCCGGGGCCGGTCACCGCTGCAGAGTCGACGTGGCTGCAGAAGCAGCTACAGACCCAAAGCCCGCTGCAGAGCTCGAGGCATTTCCATCTCCTGCTGCGGGGCCTTCACCAGGAGCTCAGGAGCTGGAGCCACGTGTGCCCCAGTGGGAGGAAGCCCCTGGACCTACGGCTCCATCACCGACTGCAGAGCTAGAGCCAAGGCAAGACTCCGAGCTGGACCGGCTCCACAGTAAGCTCCGGCGGCACCTCCGACCTGGAGCCAGCGCTGGCTCCCCCTGCAGAGCTAGGGCCAGTGGGAGCGAGACCCAATCCAGCACCAGTTACAGCCAGCTCCAGCCCCACCTCCCGGAGCAGCTGATGAGCTACAACCAGGGCCAGTTCCAGCACCAGAGTCGGCCTGTCCTCACCAGCGAACGCATTCCTTTTCTTCTCTTTTGGCTTGTTTCTTTTCATGTTTCCAGGTATATTTGTAGCTTAACATAAAATAAACTTTATCTTTTTAAACATTTCAAAGTGTGCAAACCACTGTTATCAACTCCATTTCCCATGCTGGCACCATCACCCTATCTAGTCCCAGAACATTTAATGCCCTGGAGAGAAACCCCGCACCCTCTGAGCAGGCAGTCACTGGTCATTCCCCATCCCCCTGCTCCCAGGCAACCACTGATCTGGCACCTGTCATTTACCTGGGACGAATTTTTCATACACGTGGGATCATACCGTATGTGGTATTTGGGGTCTAGTTTCTTCCACTGAGTAGGATGTTTTCGAAGTTCACCCACGTGATAGCGTGTATCACTACTTCATTCCTGGCGTGGCTGAATGAATCCCATTGTATGAACAGACCACGTTGTGTTTGTCCATTCAACTGTGGATGCACCTGTGGGTTGTTTTCATCTTTCGGTTATTGTCGAGAGTGTTGCTACGAATACTTCCGTGCAGGCTGTTGTTAGAGGGCCTGTATTCCATTCTTCTGTTTAGATAATGAGTGGAGTTCGGCCAAATGAGAACAGTATGCTCAACGTGTGGACGACGTGCCACACCCTTTGCCACAGTGGCTCCGCCATATTACATCTCCCCCAGCAATGGAGGAGGGTTCTGTTTCCCCAGATCCTCTCCAACACTTGTTATTTCTGCTTATTCACTATAGCCCCTCCTCCTGGGTGGGGGAAGGCATGTCACTGTGGTGTTGGCTTGCATTTCCTACGATCTCATGAGGAAAATCGCCCCATGTGCTCACTGGGTCGTCTGACTATCTTCTTTGGAGAAATGTCTATTATTTTCAGTGGGGTTGTTTAGGTTCTTAAGTTGGAGGAGTTTTGTACACATTCTAGATGCAAGACTCGTATGAGATTTGCAAATATTTCCTACCATTCTTTGGGTTTCTTTACATTCTCTTGAGATTACCCTTTTGTTCACAAAAGTTTTTAGCAACGTTGAAGTCCAGTGTCTCTGTTTTCTCTGTTGTTGCTTGGGCTTTGGGTGCCATACAAGAGACACCATATTGCCAAATCCAAGGGAAGGAAGATCTGCCCCTAAGTGCTCTTAGTTTCCTTCTGAGTGTTAAGAATTTTCGCTCTTAAAGTTCATTCTTGGATCCATGTGGAGTTCATTTTTTATATGGTGGAAGGGAATGCTCTGACTTCACTCCTTCGTATGTGGATATCCAGTTTCTCAACACCGTTTGTTGGAGACACTGTTTTTGCCTCATTGAATGATCTTGGTCTCCGTGTTTGAAAACAACTGACTGTACATGTATGTATTCCTTGATTCTCAGCAGTATTCCATTGATCCATATGTGTTGGTCTTCTCTGCTCATACCTTTCGGGAAATATTATAATCTCGTACAGAGTTTTTCAAATTCTTAGGATTATTTGCATAGAAGATCATGTCATATATAAATAACCTTTTTCTTCTTCCTTTCCATTTGTGAGCTTTTAGTACCTAATCTTGTATAATTTCTCTGACCAAACTTCCATGACAATATTGAAATGAAGTGGTGGACATGGGCATCCTTGACTTTTTGGGGATTTTAAGGAGAAAACTCCCAGTCTTTCACCACAGAGAATGATATACATATGAGTTATTTTTCATAAATATCCTTTATCATAATTTTTAAAGAATTATTTATTTATTTATTTATTTATTTGAGAGCATGCAAACCCAAGAGTGGGGAGGGGCAGAGGGAGAGAATCTCCAAGCAGACTCCCGACTGAGTGCAGAGCCCTCCCTGGAGCTCAATCTGAAGACTCTTGAGATCATGACCTGAGCCCAAACCAAGAGTCGGACACTCAACCCACTGAGCCACCCAGGCACCTCTCCTTTATCACAACTGAATCTTCTATTTCTATTTTATTGAGAATACTTGTTATGAAAAGGTTTGGATTTTGTCAAAGCTTATCCTACAACAATTGACATGATCATGTTTCTTCTGGATGTGGTCTAGGACACTGATTAGCTACGTTGAACAGCCTTTGCATTCCCGGTGTAAATCACACTTGGTCATGATGTAGAGTCCTGTCCATGTGCTGCTAGATTCTGTCGCTAGAATTCTGTTGAGGATTTTTGCCTCGCTCTTCATAATGGATTTTGGCCTGCAACTGTCTTTTCTTGTAAGGTCTTTGTCAGTCTTTGGAATCGGGACAATGCTGGCATTCTAGGGTGACGTGGGAAGTGTTCCCTCCTCTTGTACTTTTTTCAGACTTTCAGAAGGATTGGTATTATGTCTTCTTTAAACGTGTGGGCCAAATCACCAGGGAAAGCATCAGGTTCTGGACTTTTCATTCTTGGGAAGTTCTCATGACTGCTTCAGTCTATTTACTTATTATAGGTCTGCTCAGGGTTTCCATTTCTTCTGGAGTCACTTTGGTAGTTTGTGTGCTTCTCAGAATTATCTGCTTCATCTCAGGGAGCCAATTGGTTGGTATAAAGTGGTTCCATTTTTGTCTCTTTGTCAATTTTGGTAAATCTGCAAAAGAAAGAACTGTTGTTTTCACTGATTTTTCTCACATGCTCTTCTCTTCCATTTATCTCTGCCCTAATCTTCATAGTTTCCTTTGCTCTACTAACTTTGATCTTCTCCTTCGACTGAACCAGAGGAACATTCTAACTGTTCCAGATGCCAGCCAGCCAGAGGGCCATTGTCTAGGTCTGGGTTGTTGGGTAGAGAAGCAATACAGACTGGAGTGGATCAGGCTACCTGGGCAATTTCTACCTCACCTGGCATTCCAGGTCACCCCCAGACCATCATTTCAGGCTGAAGCTCTCCTCCTGCCAGGCATGATGCCCAGCAACAGACTGACCTGACTTCCCATGAACCACTCACGACCTTAGGGGCCTTCTGTGCTCTAGGAACAAGCAGACTAGCTGAATTTTGCCAAGGAGCACTGCCCATGAGCAGAAAACCTGCATAGCTCAGGGCATTGTCTTCTGTGTGCTTCCTTCACACCTTCCCATGTGTGGGTCACAGCCACCTGTGCCCACGGACACCCTAGAGCACCCATTCACCCAGGGTGTCGGATCAATGCAAAGTCAGCCCTTCAATTCTGCCACCGCACCCCCAACACAACACCCAAGACCAAAAGGAGCGCTCACTCCAAGTCCTGGGACCAGCTCAGATGCAGCCCCTACCTGCGCAGCAGGGACATCGCCTACCCGCTCTGCATGCTCCTCCAGCCCGATGTAGATGTGGAGGACATTAGTGTGGGTTTTGTTCCAGGATCCCTGATGGCCAGGAAAAGGAGGTGACTGTCCCACCCTTTCTCCCTGACAGACATCCCTTCCTGGAGCCTGGATCCCCACTCCACAGCCACAAGGGGCCAAGAAGACTCAGTCTCTAGAAGCTTCTGGGCTAGATGCTGACCAGGGTTGCCTTACACAGTCTGGTGTTTCTGCTGGCCTTGCCGTTCCTCAAGTTCCGGAGTTGACCTCCCAGTCGTTGCTGCAGACCTCAGGCATCATCTCAGCCTCTGTCAGCACCTCCCCCTCCTCAGCCTCCATCAGATCTGTGGCAGCCTCGGACTCACACGAGCGCCGTGTCTCGGGGTCTGCAACCACGGCTCCTCGCTGCCGCTCTCCATGCAGCAGGTAGGCGCTGCTGCCTCAACCCCATCAGCCTGGACATGAAGATTGGCACCATGTACAAGAGCATCCTGCTGAACTGGGCACGTGGGGCGTCCCTTTGGTCTCCTGACTCAGACGTCTCTGAGTACTGACCTCACTGAAACAGCTAGCTACTCTGACGAAGCCACCTCTGGACCTTCCAGGCAGCATGCCCAGGCCTGGAAGGACGCAGACGACCACCACGGCCCCACTCTACACAGGAGGAAACTGCGGCAGCCTCCTCACCTCTGGCTGGTGCTTGCTTGGTGATCCCCATGCTTGGGTGGGGACAATAACATGCCCACCAAGCTCCTTCTAAATCTACGATGCTGTGGCTCTGGTAAGACTGCCCGGATTGTGTCCCCTGAACCCCCGAACCCGCAGTGTCCCCTGACTCCTTGCCCAATATCCAGAGAGCCCTGTGTGATCTGGTCTAGACATGCTCCCCAGTGTGCACCCCTCAGCCCACTCCAGCCTCTGTAGGGCCTTCGTCCCCCAGGGAGCCCGGCAAGAATTTGCCCCTCAGAACCCCTGCCGTCCCTCCCTATGACCCCCATCCAGGGTGGCCTCACCTCCAAGCCTGGGCTCAAAGGCTACTTCCTCCGGCTCCTCTGTAAGCTCAGGCTTTGGGTCAGATTGAGCTGGGTTCAAACCCACAGCAGGGCCATGTCACGGCCCTGTGACTGGCAAGCTCCTGTGGGAACTCCTGGGACCTCAGTTTTCTACTTTGGAGATGGGGTCAGTGACTCCCACCTCAGGAGGATGGGTTGGGGTTTAAAGCAGGGAGATGAAGGTGTTTGAGTGCCGGATTTTGGGGAGAGGGGCTGCTGCCAGGAAGACAGGGGGAGGGGATGTAGAGGAGGAAAAGGCGGCCTGACCTCCTCCCTGCCCACACGTGTCCCCATCACCCTCCCCTGACCCCCCCGCCATGCACTGAGACGAACACTGAAGTGGAATGTGGGGGCCAGGACGGCAGCGGGGGTATATTTCATTTCTCTCTAGTCCCCAGGTCTCCATGTCCACTCCGTCCAGCGGCCCTGCCTGGCGGGACTGAGGCTGGCCCCCGGCCTAAGAGGACGTGAGGGTCACTGAGCAGGCAGTGGAGATCGGGACACGGAGGTCCAATGCCACAGCCAGCCCCTTGGGGTTGCGCAGGCCTGCTGGCAGGTGGGGTCCCGCGCAGGCGCTGTCTGCTGGGCCGTGTGCGCCTGCGCAGGATCCACCTGCCTCCGACCCACCGTTGGTGGGAGGGCCCCACCCACCCAGAGTGCACCTGCGCCACGTCCACCCAAAAGGTGGGAGCCGACCGGCCACGCCGAGCCACGCTAATGAAGTTCCTCCTCCAAGCCCTCATGGGACAGTCGGCAAACTGAGGGCAGGAGAGGCAGGGACTGGCCTGGGACCCACCAGCTGAGCAGAGGCTAGAGGAACAGGGAGGGTTCCAGCTTCCGAGGCCAAGCTTCACCTCGCATGGGGTTTCCTTTGGGAACGAGGACCCCTATGATCCGGGGGACCCCTGCCCACGCTCCCATGTGGGGCCCTTTCCTCTGGTCACCTTCGCGCGGGCACACGTACACAAGGCTCTGCGTGCGCGCGCGCACACACACACACACACACAAACTCCCCAGGGGCGTCCAAGGGGGCATGGACCCTGGAGGGGACAAGGGGGAAAGAAGGAGGAGGTTGGAGGCAGCTGGGCCGTGGGCTGTGGGCATTGTCTCCTGGGAACATGCCCGGGGCCGTAGTATGGGGCTCGGGGGAGACATGCCAGGCTGATGGCCAGGGCGTCCCCAAGATGCCCAAGGGCTGTCACAGGCACCCACATTCTAGAGACAGCCCCCTTCCTACTCAGTTCACTTGGCTGGAGATGCTGCAATCCTGCTGTATCCCGATGTCCCCAGGATGTGGTCTCAGCAAAGCCGACAGTGAGAGCCGTTGCCTACACTGCAGACCTGGGGTCAGGTCCCACCCCTGACACCTCTGGCCATTTGCCTGGAGGGGCCCAAAGGGAACACAGGGAGGCCCAGAGCCAGCCAGGCCAGCCAGACACCGCTGTGATCCGACTGTGCAGCCCAGCGCCCCTCCTGTGTGTGTGTGTGTGTGCAGAGGTCTCGGGCAGGGTAGCCCACCCTGAGCAGGAGCAGGGTGATGAGGGGCCAGATGCCTGGTGGGTGGATCATGTTGACACCCCGGGTCAAGGCTGGCTGGGTGGGACGGGGTGTGCTGGGGCGGCCTCCTTCTCCCCAGGGTTGATCCGGAGCCCTGTCAATACATGTCACTGCACCCCAGGCGCAGGGCTGTGCCCGCACAGGGCTGTGTCTGATCTGGGGGCAGCAGTGGGGCTGGGCAGGAGGACGGTGAGGACGGCCGGGCAGGGCTGTGATGCCTCCGGGCCGGGCGCCGCTCACTGTCTTCGCAAAGCCCCATGGAAGAAATTGGGGACAAGCTGGTCAACAGGAGCCTCACTCTATGGCTCCCCGGCGTGGGGCACGTGCACCAGGCAGTCGGTAAGGGCTGGTGCGGGCTCAGGGGGAGTGTGGGGACGAGGGCGCTCCAGGACCGGGCTCGGGGAGGGCTGGGAGGGTCTCCTGCCCCGACGCCATCCGGGACACTGACGACCCGGGGTGCCACGATGGCTGTGCCCCTTACGTGGCCATGATCTCAACCCAAGGGGTCTGGGCTGCTCCCTTCACAGACACACACACACAGACACACACGCCAAACACACACACACACACCCAGTCCTTCAAACACACACACACACACCTGGTCCTTCACACACAGACACACACACCCGGTCCAGCCCCCGCCTTGGCCAGGTACAAAATCACCCTTCACATACGTGGAAGATAATCCGAACCAATTTGGATATTCTGTTGCACTTCAGGACACGGACAGGAATAGTTTTGCAGTTTCTGTGTTGTGAATTGTCCCTCCTTTATCCACAGATCAGCCCGACCGTGAACCTGAGTGGGCCCTGCCGCTGGGGGCGAGCCAGAGGCTGTGGGCGGTCCGTGCTGACAGCCTGAGGAAGCTGCTGGAGCCGGGCCAGGCCCTCTCCTGTGGCCCCTCTCTTGGAGCACCTCCCAGAGGAACGCCTCCCCAGCCCTTCCCACACCTGCTGGTCACCAAGGTGAGCAGGGCCCCCCGTCCTGCCCGGAGGCTCCCCCTCACCTGCGGGCTGTGTGTCTCGGGCCTGGCACGTCCCCTCTCCGAACCTCAGGTGTCTCCTGGGGACCCTGCGTGCCACGAGGCCAGGCCCCACACACGGGGTTGCCGTCGGGCCTGTTGGGACCGCTCCCCGACCCTGTGGCCGGCCCACGGGGAGGGTGGCCTGGGGCTGAGGCGGTTCCTCTCCACCGTGAAGGAGCTCTCTGCCCCAAGCCTCGGTGCCCTGTGTCCCAGGCAAAGCCGCATTCCTGGCTGTGAGGAGGTTTCAGATTCCATCTGGGGCTCCCATCCTGGGTGGAACCAGAGCAGGGATCCCAGGGGGCTGGCAGAGGGGCCCCAGAGCCACTCAGACATCTGAAAGGTGCTGGCTGGGCTTCATCGACTCCACAAATGGACAGGAAGCCCCTTCTAGACATTTTCCATAATTCAGGGAACAGGGCAGACAAATGTCCCTGCCCCGCGGGCCTCTTTCTAGGTGGGGGTCCGCCGCTAAGCCTAGACGACAAAGCAGAGATGGGCACACGACGTTCCGTGGGACGCCCTGCCGGCCTCCTCTAGATACGGATCCCTCTGCTCTCATTGTCCGAAGGATGACGGGCCCTAGGACGAAGAAGAGCCCTTGTCTCTGAGGTGGTGAGGGAACGCGGGGGACCGGTCAGGTGCGGAGCCATGGGTCTCATGCACATCTGCCGCAGGGCTGGGTCATGGTACAGGAGCTGTGGGCAGGTCGTCTGTGCACACCTGGCCATGACACACCTGGCTGGCCCTCTCGGTGGGGAGGCCTGCGTGCCTGGTGCACTTGTCCCCCACCTAACCCTGGAGGAGCAGCCACGTTCAAGCCTTTCCATGTCCGACCCTCAGGGACAGTTGGGAACCTGGGTCAAGAGAGGCAGGGACTGGCCCAGGACAACCGAGGGGTGCAGAGTCCAAGGAGCTGCTCTCCAGTCCTGGGCCAGTCCCAACCCTCCCATGAGGTTTGCTTTGGGGGTGAGAGCCCCTCAGATCCTCGGGAAGAGCTACCCACCCCGTCCCATGTGGCGACATGACCTTGGCATCCCCAGGCACGTAGAGGCACGTGCACCTGCACACCCACCCCCCCCACACACACACACCACTCTGAATGCCCAGCTGGGGGTCAGAAGGGGAGGACACCCTGGGAGCGAGGTGGGTGACAGGGGGGAAAGAAGAAACAGGTTGCAGATAGCTGGGCCATGGGGCAGGGCATCAGGACTCCTGGCAAGGACCCAGATCCATAGCATGGGGAGGGGAGACAGGCCAGGCCGAGGGTCAGGGGTCCCCAAGGGGCCCAGGGGGGTTGCCAGGGCACTGAGAGAGGACAGGGTCTGGGTTCCGGTGTCCATCACCAGCCTGGGCACTTGAAAGCAAGAAGAGATACCCACCCCCAAGTCCAGAGGGGCTACAGCACAAAGGCCTCAGCTTACTCTTCTGTCACTTGGGCTGTAGAGATGCAGTGTCCCTAGGGTCCCACAGGCTTGTGGAAGAGCCTGTTGGCCTTGGATCTCCATCCCCGACCCACTGTGCTCCCAGTCCTGGGAAAATGCTTTGTGCTCCCTCGAGGTCCTTCTGAGCAGGGGACAGACTGGGGGCTTGGGGGGCTGAGGACCTGGGTACGCAGAACGTGGCAGAGCACTGACCACTAGTCTGGGGACCAAGGCCAAGACCCTCCTTGTTGCAGCCTCCGGGTCTCCATTTGGAAGAGGTTCCAGATTCACTGCTCTGGTCCGGGTGACAAGGCCTTAGAAAGGAATGGAGCACCGGGACAGAAGAGGGAAACACGGACAAGGGAGGCTTCTGAGGTTTCTCACATCACCCCTGGAGTCCACAGATCCTGCTCCTGTGAGAGACACAGAGACAGAGACAGAAACAGATAAGGAGACAGAGAATGACATGACAGAGGGAACCAGGAGAAGTCACAGACTTTCCTCCATCAGCTTGGAAATGACATCCCAGCATTTTGCCCCATTCTCTTCCTGAGAGCGCGGTCACACAGGCCATCCACCCCGGAGGGGAGGGGATTCCACAGGGATGTGTGAGCAGGATGCGGGAATGCCCGGGAACCACTGTGGGGACTTCCCAGCACATGGGCACAGACGAGGCCCCAGGGCCTGAGCCTAAACCTAATGGGAGCCCCTGGAAGTGTGCATCACCAGGGGACAAGGTCGGAATCCATTCATTGCAACCTTCCCACAGGGGCTGGGAACAGGCAAGAAGGGGGTGGCTTTGCCCAGACCCCAGAGCAGACCCAGGCCCCTCTGAGCTGTGCTCCATGTCCCGCCCAGCCCCTGGCTCATCCTTGCATTGCCAAGTGTGCCCCAGCCTCCTGTGATAGCAAGTACGGAATGTATGTAGAGGTCCTACCCCTGATGGCGTCCCTAGGAGTAGAAGCCAGAACACCCCACTGTGCAGATGGGGAGCCTGGGGAGGCCCTGAGAGGCACGGGGTCTGTCCAGGGTCACAGGCCTGGGCACGCACAGGAGCCCAGTCTGAAGCCAGCTCTGTGTCCTCACAGCGGGGACACCAGCTGCACCCAGGCCTTGGGAAGGCTGTGGGTGGGCTGTGAGGGAGTCACTATATGAATGGGGCATGGGGGGAGGGGGACCATTGAGCAGCTGGGGGAGGGGGCCCTCGGGGGTGGGGGTCCTGTGTGAGGAGGAAGTTGGGTAAGGGGACCCCAGGCAGTGGTGACCTCACTTCCCTGACAACAGAGTCCAAAGAATTTGGAACCCAGCTAACAAGGCACCCACATTCCAGAGACAGCCCCCTGCCCAGCTCATTTCATTGGAGATCATCCAACCATGAACATGTGGGCTTGTTGCCTCCCTAAGTCTGGATGCTGCAGGCTGAAGAAAGCCCGCCCTGCAAACGCTGGCCCCCGCTGGGGATGTCCGATCAGGGCTCCCCACCGCCTCTGGCCATTTGGCCGGAAGGCCCGAAAGGTGACACCAGGAGGCCCAGAGCCGGCCACCCAGCCCCACAGGGTCTAATCCACCTGTGCAGCCCCAGGTCCCCTCCCCTCCGTGTGTGTTTGTGTGTGTGTGTGTGTGTGTGTGTGTGTGTGAAGAGGGGTCATGTGGGGTGGGCCAACGCCATTCAAGAGCAGGCTGATGAGGGGTCAGATAACCCGTGGGCAGGTCATGTTCAAGGTCCAGGCTGGCTGGGTGGGACGGGGTGTGGGGGGCTGTGAGCTTCTGCCCAGGGTTTATCTCGATCGCCCTGCAGGGATGGGTCATTGTCCCGCGTGCAGGGCTGTGCACCCACAGGTGTGTGTCTGATCTGGGAGCAGCAGGGCGACTGGGCAGGGGACAGGGAGGTTGGCCGCGCAGGACTGGGATGCCTCCAGGCCGGCTACCCGTCCCTGTCTTTGCAGACCTCCGATGAGATCGGCACGAGGCTGGCGGACACCCACTCCATGTCCGGGATCCGGAGCGTGACCCCACAGGACTCCCCTGGAGCAGGTGCTGGGGATTGCGGGGAGAGGCCTCCGACACCACCCAGACCACTGTCCCTGGTGGTCATTGACTGCATTGTGCTCCAGGAGCCGGAGCCCACGGAGACCGAGCCTGAGGCTGAGAAGCCCGGGGCTGGGTGCCCGTGGGTGTGTGCGGAAGGGTGGGGGCTGGCCCCACAGGGAGGAGCCCCCAGAGCCTGGTGTGGGGCCTGGAGCAACGATTGGGCTCAGAGCGCCCAGCGGGTGGACTGCGGTCGGGGAGACGCCCCGGGGAGGGCTCCTTCCTGGCTGCGGCTTCTCTGGGAGGCCCTGGGCTGGGTTCTGTCTCCACGGAGAGCAGGCTCGGGGTGAGCTTTTCTCCTCTCACAGCTGCTCCCCCACCTGAGGAGCTAGAGCCGGTTCCAACTCCATCGGCAGCTTTGGATGGAGGGGTGGTGGCTGCGACTTCAGCAGGAGACCAGGAGCCGGCAGGTGACCCAGCACCCGCCCACGGAGAGCCTGACGGGGGCCAGGAAGGGCCTGCTGGACAACCTGCCTCCGGAGAGCCTGCCCCTGTGCCTGACCCTGTTCCTGCCAGAGCCGCCACCCCTGCGCCTGCCCCGAACTGTGGCCCTGCTCCTGCCCCCGGCCCAGCTCCTGCCCTGGATCCTGACCCATCCCTACCCCTGCCAGTGCCCCGGTTCTTGCCCCTGACCCAGATACTGCCCCGGGTCCTGTACGTGCCAATGCGGCAGACCCTGTCCCTCCCCTTGCACCTGCCCCCTCCCCTTCCCCGGCTTGTGCTCCTGTTCCGGCCCCTGCCCCAACTCCTGCCCCTTCCCATGCCCCTGACCCTGCCCCTGCTAGAGCCAATGTCCCTTCTCCTGACCCACCTCCTGCCCCTGCACCTGCCCCTTCCCCAGCACCTGCCTGTGCACCTGTTCTTGCCCCTGACCCAGCTCCTGACCCTGCACCAGCCCCTTCCCTTACCTGTGCACCTGTTCTTGCCCCTGATCCGGATCCTGACCCTGACCCTGACCCAGCTCCTGCCCTGGATCCTGCCCCTTCCCTTGCCCCTGCCTGTGCTCCTATTCTTGCCCCTGACCCGGGTTCTGCCCCTGCCCCTGCCTGTGGTCCTGTTCCTGTCCCTGACCCACCTCCTGCCCCTGCCCCTGCCCCTTCCCCTACCTGTGTTCCTGTTCTTGTCCCTGACCCAGCTCCTGCCCTGGATCCTATCCCTTCCCTTGCCCCTGCCTGTGCTCCTATTCTTGCCCCTGACCCGGGTTCTGCCCCTGCCCCTGCCTGTGGTCCTGTGCCTGTCCCTGACCCACCTCCTGCCCCTGCACCTGCCCCTTCCCCTACCTGTGTTCCTGTTCTTGCCCCAGACCCAGCTCCTGCCCTGGATCTTGCCCCTTCTCCTGCCCCTGCCTGTATTCCTGTTCTTGCCCTTGACTCGGCTTCTGCCCCTGCAACTGTCCCTTCCCCAGCCCCTCCCTGTGCTCCTATCCTTGCCTCTGACCCAGCTCCTTCCCCTTTCCCTACCCGTTTCCCTGCCCCTGCGTGTGGGCCCATTCCTGCCCCTGACCCACCCCCTGCCCCTGCACCTGTCCCTTCCTCTGCCTGTGTCCCTGTTCCGGCCCCTGCCACAGCTGATGCCCGTTCCCCTGCCTGCGTCCCTGTTCCTGCCCCTGCCCCTGTCAGAGCCGATGCCCCTTCCCCTGCGTGCGTCCCTGTTCCTGCCGATGCCCCTTCCCCTGCCTGCATCCCTGTTCCTGCCCCCGCCAGAGCCAATGCCCCTTCCCCTGCCGGTGTCCCTGTTCCTGCCCCTGCCCCTGCCCGAGCCGATGCCCCTTCCCCTGCTTTCCAGGGCCGCTGCCCCTTCCCCTGGCCCTGCCTGTGCTCCTGTACTTGCCCCTGACCCAGCTCTTACCGTGGATCCTGCCCCTGGCCCTGCTCTTGCATCTGGCCCTGCTCTTGCATCTGGCCCTGCCCCTCCTCCTGCTCCTGCAGGGCTCCCAGAACCACATCCAGAGCCCACATCCTCACGGGGAGAGCTCCTTGTACCATTACCCTTAGCTCCATCATCCGACCCCGATGCCCCGCCAGATTGTTTCATCCCCTTTCCCTATGTTCTTTCTCTCGGGTTCATATTAACTGTTCTATTCTCTTTCCATGTCCTATATGCTGTTTATTATTCATTTTAAATAAAATGAATTGTTTTCAGTTGAACAAGTCCTGAGCATCAAGTACATTCCCAACGCTGGGCCACCACACCACAGAACATGGCTGTGGAATATCTGCTTCCCCAAAGGAGTCCCCGAACCAGAAGACCTCCCTGGAAACCCCTAAGCTGCTTCCTCTCTCTGTTCCTTTACCTGTTCTGGATGTTTCCTGTACGTGGAATCACACAGTATGGGCCTTTGTGTCTGCCCCCCTATTTTCAAAGGGGACTCATTCTTTTCTGTGTTGACTTGACATAGAATTTCCCTTATTTGATGTTGAAAACCCCGATGGATTACAGATGAGATGTAACCATAGAGCCCCCTTTGGTAAATATGGACACAATCTCGGGGCGGAGACCCCTGTTCCTGCTGGGACACCTCAGCCTGACCCCAGACAGGAAAGGGCTGGTTCCTCCTGTGACCCACAGAGAAACCAGGGAAATGCAGAAAGCTGGAAGACACACCCCAAAGGGCCAAAGCATTGCTCACAACCCAAGGCCACAGAAAGGTTTCCCATGCCTCTGGTCCAAACCATGTTCCAAGTCACTGGGTTCCACAGGGACAGAGATGAAATGCATGCAAGTCCAAGGGGAGGGGGACAGGCATGGGGGGAGTCAGAGATGCAGGAGCTCCCGGGGAAGGACTCTGGCAAAGGAAACCCTATGGAGGCAGCACTGGTCACCCTCAGACTGGCAGGTGTCTGGTCTGGGGACCAGCAGCCCTGGCAAGAACGTGAAGAAACGGAGGTCCCCGGGAGAGAAGGGTGACGGGCACCCCTGTCTGGGAGAACAGTGAGCAGCACCCATCCCAGGCCACACGTGCACCCATCACCTAGCGTGGGCAGCTCACTCCCACCCTGTTGAAGGGAACACCGTGTCCATCAACCTCTATTTGCAACAGAATCCATAAAGTGGAGTTTCTGGGTCAACACGTATACAGTGTTGAAGGTACAAGCCTCAACTTCCAACATCCCAGGTCTGCTTGTCCACCTTGAGCCTTGTTTGGGAAGCAGGGGTGGGGATCCCTGGGGCTGTGACCTGTGGGAAGGGTGGGGAGGGGGAGCTCTGAGTGGAGTGACCAAGGTACCCGGGGTGACCTGCCCAGCAGGGACCCTCCCGCCCCCAGCCCCTCTCCTGACCTCGTGCACGATGGCGAGGGTGTGACGGTGAAGGTGCTGGCCCTTGGCTGGCGAGTTCCCTAGCTGGTGCTGGAGCTGCTCAAGCTCCAAACCGGGCTCTGATCCCAGAGCTGGCGTGACAGCCGAAGCTGCAGCTGCCCCAGTCTCAGGAGCTGCGGCACGCATCAGTGTAGGACCTGGCTTGAGCTCTGGGGCAGGTGCTGGAGCTGAATCCCCCTCCAGAGATAATCTAGACCCGGTTCCGCACTTGGATAGGGCTCTTGAACCCACGAACGGCTTTCCTCCCCTGCCCACTTCATGGATGACAAAACTCGGGACGGTGACGGGACCGGCTACATGGGGGTAATGGCTACGGGGGGATGCAGACCAAGGATCCTGCATCCCCTTCACCACGCACCCCACGCGGGTCGGTCCTGAGCTGCCAGACGGGGACAAGGGCCTGACCCGCTGCTCCCGGCAGCTGCCCCCAGCTGAGCAGAGACACTTGCCGGGGACCTGAAGTCCTCGTTGGACCTCTGCTCCGGCCAGCCCCATGCGAGCAGGGACCGTGCTTCCTCACCGCTGGGTCCCCAACCCCCAGAACAGTGCCTGGGAGGTGGTAGCACTTCAAAGTTTAGTGAATCGGTGGGATTCCCCCAGCAGCACCGTGATGTGGCGGATGTTGTTACAGATGAGAGGTCTGGGCCACAGACTCTTGTGTTCACGCTTTCTTCCACGCGTGCATCACCCACACCTGTGTCTGTTCGCTGGAACGCAGAGGGGACCCCCAGACACCCTCCCTGCCCTCGGAGCTCCCAGCCTAACCGGTGGGTCAGCATCTCACCCACGGTCAGCAAGTGGGCGATACAGAGCTAGAGCACCTCGAGCATGAGACCTTGCACGAGGCAGACGCTTAATGACTGAGCCACCCAGGCACCCTGAGACTGACATTTTTACACAGGCACTAAGACTACTTCCCTGTGCCTACCCCATACTTCGCAGGTTAGTAAATCGCTCACACAGGGAAGGTGGATACTACATTTAAATATGGGCGAGCACATACACCCAGCAGACATGAGTCAGGTCACCAGGGGGCAAGTAGAGGCCCAGCCAATGGGGGAACAAGCCAGACATGATGCAAGGGGAGAGAAGAGTGCTCCTGGCAGAGGGCACAGAGAATGTAAAGGATTGGAGTCAGGCCCAAGGCACATGTGGAACAACCACACAGCTTGGTGGCCCACAGAGGGGGGCTGCAGTGGGAGAGGTGAGGCTGGAGAGTACAGACAGGTGGGGATCGGATCGCAGAGAGGCTCAAAGGTTATGTTCTGAAATGATCAATCTGGTTACCGGAGGAGAATGGTCTCTATACAGCAGAGGACAGGGAGACCCTAACCCTAACCCTAACCTGTACCCTAACCCTAACCCCTAACCCTAAACCTAACCCGTACCCTAACCCGTACCCTAACCCTAACCCGTACCCTAACCCTAACCTGTACCCTCACCCGTACCCTAACCCGTACCCTCACCCGTACCCTAACCCTCACCCGTAACCTCACCCATACCCTAACCCGTACCCTAAGAAAAGAGATGACACTCCCCCTGACCCACGCCTTCAACCCTCACCCCCGGGAACCTCGACGCAGCACTGGCAGATCAGGCCTCCCATGCCCCTATGTCCTAACCCTCACCCTATGTTGGCTTCTGAGGAGTCAGTCGCCAGAACCTCGCTCCAAAGCCCCAAAGATTCGGGACGCCCGAGCAATATCAAGGGACTCAGGCTGCCACCCAGAAGGAAAACGCACCATTTGGAACTCGGGAAAGCATTCAGACCAGGAGAACTCTGCATGCCCATCCGAGGAACGCACAAATTTGGCGCCCTCTGGCGGCAAAACCTGAGCCTGACACTCAACCTGACCCAAGCCCTCAAGACAATCCCCAGTAAGCAGGCCACAGTGCTGGCACGTCGGGCCTGCCATGCCCCTAGGCCCTAACCCTATCCCTCATTGGCATCTGAGGGCTCTGGTCCCAGAGGCCTGGCTCGAAAGCCACAGGGATTGGGGGCACCTGAGCAATACCAGACGATTCAGTCTCCCAGAAGGAAACCGTACCATTTGGAACTCGGGCCAAACGTTTCAGAGTAGAACTCTGCTTGCCCATCCCAGCGAAATGCCACTTTCAACGGTCCCCTGCCCACAAACCCTGAGCCTGACACTCACCCTGACCCACACCCCCAACTCAGACCCCCGAGCTCCCCGAAGCTTGCCCCAGTGTGGGCACATCAGGGTTGAAATGACCCTAGGCCGTAAGTGTATCCCTAGGTTGGCTACTGAGTTTCTGTCCCCAGAAGCCCGACTCCAAAGCCCCAGGGATGGCAATAACCGAGCGACACCAGAGGACTCAGCTTGCCAAAAAGAATTCAAACACACTACTTGGAACTCCGGAAAGCATTCAGAACGGGAGAAGTCTGAATGCCCATCCCAAGGAACGCACAAATTTGGCGCCCTCTGGCGGCCAACCCTGAGCCTGACACTCAACTTAACCCACGCCCACAAAACAAACCCCCAACAGCATGCTACAGTGCTTGCAGGGCAGGCCTGCCGTGCCCCTAGGCCCTAACCGTAACCCACGGAGGCTTCTGGAGGGTATGTCCCCAGGGGCCTGGATCCAAAGCCCCAGGGATCTGGAACACCTGACCAGCACCAGAGGACTCAGACTGCCACTAAAAAGGAAAACATGCCATTTGGAACTCCAGAATGCATTCAGAGCAGCAAACTGTGCCGGTCCATCCCAACGAACCCCAAGTTCAACGTGCGCAGGCTGCAGTCCCTGAGCCTGACACTCCCCCGTGACCCACGGCCTCAACTCAGACCCCGGGAAGCTCATCACAGGGCTGGCACATCAGGCCTGTCATGCCCCTAAGCCCTAAGCCTAACCCTAGATTGGCTTCTGAGCAGTCTGTCCCCAGAGCCTGGCGACAAATCCCCAAGGATTCGGGACACCCGAGCAGTATCAAGTGACTCAGGCCGCCACCCAGAAGGACACCCCGCCATTTGGAACCCCGGAAAGCATTCATAGCAGGAGAAATCTGCATGCCCATCCAAGCGAAACTGCACTTTTAGGGGCCCCCTGGAGGCCAACCCTGAGCCTAACACTCCTCCCGACCCACGCCCTCAACTCAGAGCCCCGGGAAGATCGCACAGCATGGGCAGATCTGGGCCAAGATGACCGGAGGCCCTAACCCTGACCCTAATTTGAGTTCTCAGGGGTCTGTGCGCAGAAGTCTGGCTCCAAAGCCACTGAGATGGGGACCCCTGAGCAAGACCAGAAGACTCAGCCTGTCACCCAGAAGGAAAACACACCTTTGGGAACTCCGGAACGCATTCAGAGCACAAGGATACTGCATGCCCAGCCCAGCGAACCCCCAGTATCATCGGCCCCTTGCCCGAAATCCATGAGCTTGACGCTCATCCTGATGAACGCCCTTAAGTCAAACCACCCGTATCTCACCACAGCGCCGGCACTTGGGGCCTGCCATGCCCCCAAGCCCTAACCGTCATCCTATGGAGGCTTCTGAGGGGTCTGTCCCCAGAGGCCTGGCTCCAATCCCCAGTATTTAGGACACCTGACCAGTACCAGAGGACTCAGCCTGCCACTGAAACAGAAAACGCGCCATGTGGAACTCTGGAAAGGCTTCATAGCAGGACTACGCTGCATGCACATTAAAGCATACATGCACTTTCATTGGCCCCCTGGCCGCAAACCATGAGCTTCACACTCACCCTGACCCATGCCCTCAACTCAGACCCCCAGGAAGCTAGCCATAGCGCCCGTAGATTCAACCTGCCAAGGCCCTAGGCCCTAACTGCAACCTAGCTTTGAGTCTCAGGAGTCGATCCTCAGAGGCCTGTTTCCAAAGCCCCAGGAATTGAGACCACCTGAGAAGTACCAGAAGACTCAGCCTGACACCCAGAAGGAAACCTTGCCATTTGGACTCCAGAAAGCATTCAGGGCAAGAGAAACCTGCATGCCCACCCCATCAATCTCCCACATTCAGCGGTCGGGCCTAAAATCCTCAGCCTGGCACTCACCCTGACCCACGCCCACAACACAGCCCCCCGGGAAGCTCGCCACAGTCCTGGTAGATCGGGCCTACCATGCACTTAAGCCCTAACCTTAACCCTATTTTGGCTTCTGAAGGGCCTGTCCCCAGAGATCTTCCTCTAAACTCCAAGGACTGGTGACAACTGAGCAATACCGGAGGACTCAGACTGCCACACAGAAGGAAACCTCGCCATTGGGAACTCCGTATGCCCATCCTAGCGAACCCCCGCTTTCAGCGGCACTCTGGCCAAAATCCCTAGCATGACATTCATCCTGATCGACGCCCTCAACTCAGTCCCCTGGAAAGCCTGCCACGGTGCTTGCAGATCGGACCTGTTATGCCCCTAGTCCCGAACCCTAACCCTGGCTTGGGTTCTGATGGCTTTGTCCCCAGAGTCCTGGATACAAAGCCCCAGGCACTGGGGACACCTGAGGAATAGGAGAGGACTCAGGCCGCCACCCAGAAGGATCCCGTGCCATGTGGAACTACGGAAAGGTCTATGACCTGGAGACATCTGCATGACTATCCCAGCGAGCCCCCACATTCAGCTGTACCTCAACAAAAATACCTGACAGGTTCAATATGCATTTGTGATAAAAACTCTAAACCATCTGGGTACAGAGGGAACACCTCAAGACAACAAAGTCCATATATGAAAAGTTCACAACTGACATCATACTCAAGGCTGAAAAGCTGAAAACATTTCCACTAAGATCAAAAACAAGGCAAAGATGCCCACTCTCATCACTTTCATTCAACACAGTATTGAAAGCCCTAGCCAAAGCAATTAGACAAAAAGGAAGAAAGAAAGAAAAAGAAAAGATGAAATCCAAATAGGAAAACTGTCAGTATTTGCAAATGACATAATACTATATATAGAAGTCCCTAAAGATTCCACCAAAAAACTGTTAGAATAAACAAATTCAGTAAAGCTGCAGAATACAAAGTCAATATACAGAGACCTGTTGCATTTCTTTTTTTTCAAGATTTTATTTATTTATTTGACACAGAGAGAGAGACAGCACAAGCAGGGTACATGGGAGAGGGAGAGGGAGAAGCACACTCCCCACTGAGCAGGGAGCCCAGTGTGGGTCTCGATCCCAGGACCCTGGGATCCTGACCTGAGCCAAAGGCAGACGCTTAACTGACCGAGCCACCCAGGCGCCCCAACTTGTTGCATTTCTGTGTACCGATGACAAACCTTCACAAACAGAAAATAAGAAGGCGATGCCATTTACAATTGCATCAAGAAAAAAAAAATCTAGGATTAAAAGTAACCAAGAATGAGAAAGAGCTGGTACACTGAACACATGGTGGAAAAGGAAGGAAAAACACGGGTGTGTTGACGGGAAATGGATGAGTCAAAGAAACGGAGGACGACACAAATAAATGGAAGCATACGCCATGCTCGTTAACCAAAGAGTAATCATGTTAGCATGTCCATCGCAACCAAAGCGATCTACAGATGTGATGAAATCCCTATCTGAATTCCAGTGGCATTATTCAAAGAAATAGAACACAGTCCTAAAATTCGTATGGAATCACAAAAGACACCAAATACCCAGAGCAATCGGGAGAAAGAAGAAGAGAGCAGGAGTCACCACACTCCCGCATTTCAAGCAAGATGACAAAGCTGTAGTCATCGAAACTGTATGGTACTGGCCTAGAAACACAGCTCAGTGGAACAGAAGAGAAAGCTCAGAAAATGATAATCATAGCACTTTTGGCAAAGTTTATTCATAGAGTCGGTACATTAAAGGTATATTTAAACTTAGTTCTGATACAATTATTATTAACTCTGAATGGGAATTAATATTTATGTCCTCTTTCAACAGCTGATGCCAATAAATGCATTTCTTTAAACTTGTTTTATATAAATATATATTATTAAATAAGGATGATTTAGAATCCATGTTTTTAAGAAATATTAAAATCGCTTTAATAAACCTATCACGGAAAAGGAAACAGAGATATCAATCAACACAACTGATTGCATCACAAAAGACGACCAGACACAATCCCTTATCTGATGGAAGAATATAACATTTATTGAGTAGTTCTACCCAAATGTTAAACCTGTTGAAAGCTATAGATCCAGCAACTCATTGACAAAAACACACATGTCAGAGAAATGTCCTAACAAATAGTATGAACATGTAATCAATAAAGTCCACACTGCATATATTCCAACAAGAAAAATACTTTCCCAAAAAATAAACTGTAAAACAAAAAAATAAAGGAGGACGAGAAGGAGGAAAAGGGGAAGAGGAAGGGGAAGGAGGAAGGGGAAGAGAAGAGGAGGAGGAGGAGAAGAACAAAAAGAAACCTGAGAAACTAACCCACACATATATGGTCTTAACTTACGACACAAGAGCGGAAAATATACAATGGAGAAAGGACTGTCTCTTCAGTGAACGGTACTGGAAAACTGGACACTAAATGCAGAAGAATGGAACTAGATCACTTTCTTACAGCACACATAAAAATTTTAAATGGATAAATGACTTGAATATAAAACCTGAACCCATAAACCTCCGAGAAGAAAACACAGGTAGTAAGTGTCTCCACATTGGTTTTGGCAAAGAGTCTTTTAGATCGCACACCAAAAGCAAAGGCAACAAATGCAAAAATAAACAAGTGGAACGACATCAAACAAAAATTTCTATGTGGCAAAAGAAACCATCAAAACTTAAAAGGCGACCTACCCAATGAGAAAAAACAATCTGCACATCATATGTGGGAGAAGAAACTAATATCCAAAATACACAAAACACTCCTACAAATCAAAAGACACAAACAAAAAAGACCTGTACAAAGAATGGGAAGAATATGTGAATACATACTTTCCAAAGATGGCACCCACATGGCCAACAGACACAGAAAAAGTTGTTCAACATCACTAATCGTCGTCAAGAAAACCTATGTCAAAACCGCAATCAGCTATCATCTCACAACTGTAGGGACAGCAATCATCCCAGAGACCGACACCAGGTGTGGTCAAGGGTGTGTAGACAAGGGGACCCTGTGCACTGTTAGTGGGAATGTAAACTGGTGCAGCCACTGTGACAAACAGTATGGAGTTTCCTGAAAAAATAAATACAACTATCACATGACCCAGGAATGGCTCTACTGAGTGGATTTCTTTGGAGAACACAAAAACACTACCTCGAAAAGACAGATGCATGTTCACTGCAGCATTATTCATAGTAACCAGACATCGAAACAGAGACCTTGGGAGCATTATGCTAAGTAACTCAGACACAGAAAGACAAATACCAGGTGCTGTCATGGACATTCCACACGGAAACAAAAATACTGAACGCATAGATACTGAGAACAGATGGGTGGTTGCCAGGTTCGGGGATGGGGGGGCACGTGGGAAGGTGGTCAAAGGCACATGTTTGAGTGATAAAATGCGTAAGTCATGGAACGTTTTCTGCAGCATGGAGACTAAAGCTAACCCTGCAGGATGGGGTACAGGTCCCCCTGCTATTTGAAAGTACAGTGTTCCTAGGAAACCTTTCACAGCAGAAATGGTGTAAACCAAAGGAGGAATTACCATTCATTTATACAGAAAAAATAGTGAGCGTGCTCACACTCCAAAAATGACTTCTCCTTGGCTTTTCCTAGGCCTCAGGGCACAACTTCCTAAGGGATGCCCAAAATAAATGGAGATGAAACACAGCAGATGCTCACAGACACGATTCAAAGTGCTGAGGGCTGGACGCAGAGAGCGGTTCCCAGGAAGGTGCTGGTTGGGGTGCAGGCTGCCTCTGCAGTGGCTCCCCGCAAAACAGATGCTGAACGCGAGGCTCACTTTTCAACTTCTTTCATAAGAGGGAAATCCTCTTCAGGTTTCTTCCTGTTACTGAAGCCGAGTAATGACGTAGATCTTTCAAAAAACCCAAATGTCTTACCATGAACTTTTAAAAAGTGGGGGATACTTTACTTGAAAGTTGCTGAGGGAGGAGATGTTAAATGTTCTCCCGGACACACGCATCAGCAGATCCACCGTGAGAGGCACCTTCCTCAGCATGGGGAACACGGACTACCTCCTACCCCCAGAAACCTCCTCCTTCCCCTTCCTCAGGACAACAAACCACAGCTGGGAGTTACCCCAATTCCTCCTTTCTGCCACTCCCAATATCTAATCCATTGGCAAATCCTGTGAGCTCCATCTTCAAAATGTACTCAGAATAGGACTAACCACTTCTTCCGAGACCACCTGTCTGGCCCACACTGGAGCCCATCTCTTGCCTGAATTCCTGGAAAAGCTTCATCATGGACCTCCCTTGCCCATCCTCAACCCTCTGTCACCTGTTCTCAGCACTGTAGCCAAGAAGGCCCAGTGAAACAGGGTCCCATGGGGTCACAGCCCTGCAGTGACTTTGTCTCCCTCTGTCCCCTCCCTGAGGCCATGTCCTAAGCTGTCTCCTGTGGCCACAGGGCCTTCTTGCTGCTCCTGGACATACCTGGTATGCTCCTGCCCCGGGGCCTTTGCACACGCTTTCCCTTCCGTTTAGAATGCGCTTGATGTGATATCACTCACCTTCTTTAGATCTTGACTCAAGGATCACCTTCCTAGTGAAGTCCCACCTGGCCCCTACGTGAATGGCAAGCACCACCCCCACCTCCCCTTCAGCATGCCAGCCCTGTCTCCTGCTCTATATTTCCACATATAGAACTTATCACAGTCACCAGTCCATCTCGGCAGGGCAGAAACGGAGGCCTACACGGATGGTTTCACCACGGACTACCTCCGATTTCCTGGTCCAAAGCCCCGGGGAAAAGGTGCCCCAGAGCTCTTGCACAGCCAGGATGCCCGGGACAAGGGGGTCCACCTACTGCACCCTGAACACCATCAGGAAAATGAGCCATACGAGGACTCCACCTGCCCATGAGACCTGAAACCAGACACTTTCCTCGATTACAGGTGAGCACACACACTTCCTCTCCTTGCCTGAGGTGCTCATCTGAGAAAGCTGAGCAGAGACCCATCCCAGGACCCAAATCTCCCTTTGCCCAAGGTCCTGGGAAACAAACATCTCTCCTCCCTGCACCAACCACCTGTGATTGAAGTCCGGAATCCTCCTGTGGTCAAGCAGAGTGGTGCACCTGTCCCTCTTTCCTGTGATGTCATCACAAACCAAGCTTTGCTGCACAGGACATCTGCTGTGCCTCCTCTGAGGAAGCAGGGGGCACACTGCACAAGAATCGATAATGCTGCGAGTGAGCTGCTTCCCACCAACCACCCTGCTGAGCCGAGGGCTCGAGAACCAAACAGGAAGCAACTCTCTTATCACATCTGCAGCAGGAGGGCTGGCCAGGGAGGAGAGCCCAGTCCCTATCCCTGGAGCAAGCTGGCCTGCCCATCGTGAGCGATGGTCCACCACCATGGCGTCACAACCTCCCACCTATCTGATCCGACTACCCTGCCAGGCTCAGACCTGCTCACATAGAGAGTCATAAGACCCAGCGACTTCTTTCCACTCCAGCTCAATGCTTCTCACGGAGAAGCAAACTCCAGCCTCACATATGTGCTCATCGTTACCTCTGGAATTCCCTGGGTGGTGTCTACACTGGCCCACACAGCTGTCCCATCCAGGCCACTCCACAAATGCCCTAGGGTTTCAAGCCACTTCCAAGCTGCCCTTAGAAAGGCAGGAACTGGCCCGATGAGGCACACCAGCCAAGTGACTCCATGTGCTAGAAACTCGGACAACATCCTCGCTGAACACCATCGCTTCTGAGTCCGAGCTTCAAACATTCGCTCACTGGGCACTGAGCACCATGTCAACATCAACATTGCTCTTTCAATTCACTTGTCTCCCATTCCTTAAAGTCGGAAACCAAGCTCCAGTCACCGCTCTAGTTTCCCTTCAGAGAAATAAGGCAAATGAGAGAATAAAACACTATGTGTGCACAGCACACTTCTATCAAAATATAACTCCTTCGTCTTTCTCATACGGGCAGCCCTACATGACCCATACGAATGAGACATGCCACGAGTTGAGTCATTATATATATATTTGACTTTGTGTTTTTCCTTTTGATATTTGTATCTCGAAGTCAATGTCTATATTGCTCTCTTAAAATAATAATAATAATAATGACATGGTCACATAAGGGTCTGGATCTCCATAGCCACACACCCTGGCTCTGGTCCAGATAAGGAGGAAGACACAACCTCAGCCCAGGAAGCGAGGCCCACACCCTCAGGGATCCCGACACGACTCACGGGTGATGGGTTCCTTTGCGACATGCAGTTGTCCGAGCACAAAGGATGCAGGCACCCTCCAGGATTCCTTGTTTTCTTCATAAATTCCCCAGCTCAAGTCGCAAGCGACTCACAGGGTCAAGCTTCCAGAGCCCAAGATGGGCCACCAGGTAAGCAGCCCCATTGGGAAGGCTAACAGGGGGCTCGATTTCCTTTGGGAGCACGACGAGACACTCCCCAAGCTCCTAAAGAACCTACACTCCTTCTCCATGTGTCCCTCTCACAAAGGGCACCGTACCCTGTTACAGATCTGCGGCTGTGTTTTACTTTAAAACATAATTTCTAATATCGGAATGTGGTACATGGAACAGGAAAACATGAACACTCACAAAGGATTCTTTTAATATCTTTGAAGATTGTTTTCCCATTGTTTAATTAAAATGGGAAATAAAAACACACAGATAGCCCCTTCCACTAGCAGGAATGATTCTCTTTGGTGATTGAAAAAAAAGCAGGATAAAAATTTTTTTTTTTTAAAAAGTTGCTAAATAAAAAATTTTAAAAAATTTTTAAAAAAGAAAAAAGAGCAGGAAATGAAAGAGTAACAGATGTTCTGACGACCCGTCATTTCCATAATCAAAGTTTTGAAACTTCACACACAAAGAAAGAAGCTCAAACAAACGTCTCGGCCTGGCAACTCTGAGACGTCTGAACTGGACTAACAGGGACAGATGATGAGGTTGTGTGTGTTGGGTGAGCCTGGTGGCAAAGAAGAAGGTGCTCGGCCAGCTCTCCACCTGGGCCTCACCTGTCCTCAGCCAGGAACCTGCTCACGGCCCTCACCTGTCACAACTCTCACACGGGAGACCCACAGCCAGCCTTGGAGCCCGCCCTGCCCACACCCTCCTGCATAATGCACTCAGCTCTCCTCTGAGGCCCCTGTCAGCTTTACCCAGACCTGGAACTCCCCCATCTGCTGCAGAGCTCCAGGATTCCCCCTCTTCTTCCAAAATGACACTGGCCCAAAGGTAGAAGGCTACTTAATGAATGGTTCACACCTACTTTCCCCTTCTGTCGTATTTCTCTCCATTTACCTTCCTACCTGTGCAAACTGTAAGTAACATATCAATGGAATATGAACATGCTCTGAGATCGGATTCTTTCACTGCAACCTTCTGAGGACTCCTTGTATAATAAAATACCATATCCTATGACGGGGGGATTAAAACTATTATTTACAGAATAATTCAGCCCAAATCACCTCAATTTTAATGGCTCTTCATTAGGCAGAACAGTTTCTGTGGAAAAAGACTTTCCATAGAGGGGCGCCTGGGTGGCTCAGTCGTTAGGCGTCTGCCTTCAGCTCAGGTGGTGATCTTGGGGTCCTGGGATCGAGCCCCGCATCAGGCTCCCTGTTCAGCGGGGAGCCTGCTTCTCCCTCTCCCACCCCCCCGCCCCCGCTTGTGTTCCCACTCGCTATCTCTCTCTCTGTCAAATAAATAAATAAAATGTTTTAAAAAAAAGACTTTCCATAGACATTACCTTCCAGCAATTTCATAAGGAGTCAACGGAAGCTCTGTGGGATAACCTGACGCACCTAGGCTCAGGCAAGCAGTTCCAGAACTCAGCCCAGTGCTCCTGACAACAAGCCCCTTGATGCCACCAGCATGCCTCCATCCAGAATTCCCAAACACTCTCCTTCTGACTCCACCACCAAAGAAACTACAGAGAAAATACAGCATGTCAAAATATCTAGAGGATGCATTTAGAAAAACTAGAAACTCAGGCTCAACTTTTAAACAGTAAAAGCCTGCTTTGAATAGTTTTGATTTTTCCCTTGACCCTAACTGTAACTCTTCTGATGAAAACACTAATCAATTATGAAACATCACCTTTGACAAATGACAAGACATCATCCGAATCTGTATCTGACGACAAAAAGCCACCTAACTCTAGATGCTGGCCGCTCAACCATATCCTAGGCCCAATTGAATAAACGCTACTAGATTGAGGAACAAAAGATATCTTAAAAACACACAAAGAGTAAATTTCACCTTCCCTTTCTAATAAAAGTTACTTCTAGGAAACAGATGATCAGAATATATTTTGTAAGCAATAAATGAACAGAGAAAATCGGATTCCCTGCAATGTTCTACCCGCAGGGAAATTAACTCTTGAACCAAATGGAGAATGCTGAGAGCTACTTAAGTTTTACTTTGTAGCTCAACTAGAAAAAAGAGGAAAGCCCAGGAGGTTTGGGGTTAATCAGAAGTTTTACCTCCAGTCCTGACTTGAAGATGACATTGTGCCAAATGGACCTGCTGCTCTCTCTGAATGCTGATGTCCTGTGACAAGCAGCATCACTGACTCACATGCTGATGTTCAAAACTTCGGGTCTCATGGAGCCAGAGGGGAGAAGTGCTGTCAGGTGGGGATAAGTAGGACCTCCGACCTATGGCAAGCACACCTGCTTCGGTTTCTGGGAGAAGGGGAAACACATACTTGTTTTTTAAGTACTAATTATCTTCATTCTAAAGTAGACCAATGACTTTGACATTTTTGGAAACGCGAAATGACTCTTCCAAATCAACACCTCAACTCATCTGTTCCTCATGCAACTTGAGTAGGGTCTAGTTTACTCCAGCCTCCAGGCCCCCACCTGGAGGACCCTCCCGCACAATCCTGACAGCCCATTACCACCATACCCGGGGAACATGGGGCACAATGCTAAGTTGGAGGACGGCTCTGGGGCTTGTTACCGCCACACCTGTGCCTGGGGGAACAGGGGACACCCTGCTGAACTCGGGGTGCTACTCAAGGTCCATTACCTGCACTCTGCCAGGGGACAGGGGGCACCCCACTGAACTTGGGGACTGTGTGCGGTCCTTACGTGCACCCCTCCAGGGGGACACGGGAAACCCTGAAATGTCCGCAACCCATCCCAAAAAAGCTCGGGTGAGCGGAGCCCTGGAGTTCACGGGGCTGGGGGATACGCCCGTTGAAGGACTTTCAACGATTAGGAAACTCATCTGAGTTCGCGGGATTAGCTCGCTCCCCGCCTCCTTCGAGGACCCAACTCCCACCCGAGGTGCACCCTACCCCCGGGACCCCACCCCGGCCCACAGCATGGTCTCACCCAGCCGGGAACTCTACAGGTGAACTCTCTGGGAGCTGGCCTTCTGCCCCACCTCTGCATCCGGGGCCGCTCCGGGTCCTCCCTCAGAGAGGTAACTCCACCCCCACGCGGTGATTGGTCGGGGAGGGTGGTGCCCCGAGCCCATTGGATGCCGCGCCTGCCTCTACCGGCCAACCCGCCCTCAGTCCCGCGGCTCCCTATGACGGCAGGTGGTCCAGGAGGCCCGTCCTCACGCCAACACCTGGCTCGGCGGCGCAGGCGTGGGCGGGGGCTATGGGCGGGGTCCGCCCCCCCACACACACCCGGCCCATTCCGCGGCCGCCTCTGGCTGCAGACCACCCCCAGAGCCCTGCCCCTTCCCTTCCTGCACCAACCCCTGCCTGCAGAGCTGTTCCTGGCTCCCGGCAAGATCAGCTGCGCTCGGACTTTCTGAGGCTTTGGGTTTTAGGAAATGCAATGGTTTCACGCATTTCCAAGGCAGTTTTAAACCCAAAAACTAATGCTCTAAACGTGAAGAGCTTCGCCTTCCGGTCTCACCCATGGACTGGATAGTGCTTCTTGGACCTTCAAAGCATCCTTGTAGGATGAGCCCGTTTATGCTGGAATATATATACATATGCTTGGTTCTGCAGGGAAGCTCCAGGATGAAGAACAGCCGCCCTTCTCTGCTGTTGGAGTTGTGAACGAGGAACATTTATTTTTCACTTAAAAAGAAAACATATTGTTATTCTCGACACTGAATGAACAAACCCTTTTAAACACTTTAGAGAAAAAGGAAGAGAGTTTTATTCAAACCCAAGTCAGGACAGCTGCCTGGGAGACACAATCTTCACAAAAAAGGGAGTGCTCCGGGGAAGGAACATTTGAGGCAGGTTTATATATTTGTTCTGTGTTGATTTACATACAGAGTTACATATCATCATGAGGAAGAACATTCAAGAAAGTTACAGACTTTCTCTTATGTTTTCAGTTTGTACAAGTTGGTATGACTCTAATCTTATGGAAGCCAGAGAGGTTCTTTTGTTTTTCTTATCTTTATGTTTGCAATGGCATTTTGGGGTTATCTTTTTCTTCTCAAACCAGATGTACAATATGTGCTTGGGACAGAAATAGGACCCATACTCTGAGGCTTGGCCCAGTCATTTTGACCTTGGTAAAATGTTAAAGGATAGCTTCTCTGGGAGCCCAGGATCCAGGCCCACGGATGGTAAAAGATAAAAATTTCCATTATCATTAGAATTGCTACTAAAGGGAGGAACTTGAGACAAAAGTACCTTTAACAATAGTGCCAAAAAATCAAAATGATGCCTAGAGAAGTTCACCTGTCCCACGGTCAACACAGGTAACAGAGGTGTTCACAGATGCTGGGCTCCTCCCCTTCTCCTGCCCAAATCTCTGAAGCACACAGATAATTTAAAGTCAGAATTTTAGAACTCTTAGATATCTCAGAGATGTCTGGCACCATTCCCTTGGACTATAGAATAAAACAGAGTAGCTCATTTTCACAACACTAATGGAAACATGAAGTGCCCCTAAAGCTTGCATACACTGTCTCAGTTCTTTCCTTGCAGATTTTGACTAATGTTAAGTCATAGTCATACCATATAAACACTACGATGGTTGGGAAGTAAGTAATCATAGCTAAGGGACTATTTTAGCAATGTTTATAAGCACAGTCTCACTTTGTAGAAGAGGCTGAGCTGAGTGTTTTTAAATACTATTTCAGACCTGTCTTACAGCACACTCTGAACATACTAGAGCCTGAATCAATTAAAAAAAAAGATAGTTCTTTCAGTAACTTGAAGATCTCAAGCGGATTATAATGTCTCTATTCCTAGAGATCTTGGAGTATCTTACTCAAAGGTCCTCCACTGATCATGATGGGCATAGTTTAAAAGGCCGGCTGAATTCATTCCAGTTGGCCACACAACAAGAAAATCCTGGTACTTGATATGTTTCCAGATGGAGAAGACCAGAGATAACAGGGAAAGAGTTCCGTGTATGGAATAACAAGGGATTTGGAGTCAGTTTGGAGATCCCACTTAGGTCTCTGACACTAAAATCCTCCATGACTCGTATCGTCTCTGAGCCCCCATCTAACCATCTAGAAAATGTGACTAAAAATACCTACATCATAGTTTAGAAGTTTAAGAGGGAGAATTCCACAAAGAGCAGTGTGATGGAGCTCAAGGGCAGGTGCGCAGAAACCATAATTACTATTTGGATCTATTTCTTTTCCAGAAAAAAGGACACATGTTGAAACCATATTTCTGATAGATGACTCGCAAGATGATTTTCAAACCTTAAGGAAGGTCAAGAAGCTGCTATTGTGTCATGTTTCACTCAGAGATCATCTTGTTGGACTGGTGAGGACAATACAATAGCACCATCATCACTAGGAGTGGGGAGCTTCCCATTTCCATATGGCTATGTTGTCCCCCTTAGCTCAGGGCTACCAGAAAGGGCAGCTGGGGGCGACCACATGCCAAGGCTGCCAGGTGTGGCTGAGGCAGGCAGAACTCGGACTTAAGGCTCAACTCCTGTCTACCTTATTTATAGTGCTCTTCACGGATAGAATGCCATTGTCTGTGAGCTCTGATGTAGGAAAGATCGAGACTTTCCATTGTGATTCCCTCTCTGACCCTTAGGATATGTAGCAAATTTACATTTAAGTTTTAAGCATTGAGGGACTTCCTGCTTTTCTTTTCATTATGACTATGGCTCGATTCCCTGTAGTCTAAGAATATAACCTAGTTAATTTCAGGCTTTTAAAATGTGTAGACTTGATTTATGGCCCAACATATCATCTATTTGGATAAATATTCTAGCACCACTTGAAAATAATGTATTCTGCACTGACTCTGTAATGTTCCATATATGTCAATTAGGTCACATGTCTTACCAATGTTTTGTCTGCTTTTTCTATCAGATATTGAGAAAGGTATATTAAAATCTTCAAGCAATGCTACTCTGGTCAACATTCCATTGGAGAATCTCCCAAGTGTTATAAGCCAAGAGAAACAAAAAGAATAAGAAGCGAGGAGATCATTGTGACTATTTACAGATAATATGATGGTGTACATAGAAAATCCAAAGTATTCTATAAATACACTATTAGAATTAAAAATGGAAAACTTGCAAATCTTAGAACCAAGGAAGCAATCCAGAAAGCAGCCAGGGGGAACAGATTTCTTATGTACGGAGGGAGGAACATCAGAATAACGTCAGACCTGTCCATAGGGACTTTGCAGGTGAAAAAGAGCTGGAAAGACATATTCACAGTACTAAATGAGAACATGCAGCCAAGGATACATAACCAGGGAAATGTTGCAAAAGAAAACCAAACCTGGGGGCATCACAATGCCTGACGTCAATCTATATTGCAAATCTGTGACGGGATGGTATTGGCACAAAAACACATAGATCAATGGAACAGAATAAAGACCCCAGAAATGGACCCTCAACTCTATGGTCCACCAATCTTTGACAGATCAGGAATGAATGTCCAATGGAAAAAAGACAGTCTCTCCAATAAATGGTGCTGGGAAAATTGGACAGCCACATGCAGAAGATTGAAACTCGACCATTCTCTCACATCATGGACAAAGATAAACTCAAAATGGATAAAAGACCTCAATGTGAGACAGGAGTCCATCAAAATCCTAGAGGAGAACAGAGGCAGTCACCTCTTTGACATCGGCCACAGCAACTTCTTTCAAGACATGTCTGTAAAGGCAAGGGAAGCAAAGGCAAAAATGAACTTTTGGGACTTCATCAAGATAAAAAGCTTCTGCACAGCAAACGAAACAGTCAACAAAACTAAGAGGCAACCCATGGAATGGGAGAAGATATTTGCAAATGACATTACAGATGAAGGGCTGGTACCCAAGATCTAGAAAGAACTTCTCAAACTCAACACCGAAAAAATAATAATACTAATAATAATAACCCAATCAAGAAATGGGCAGAAGACATTAACAGACATTTCTCCAAAAAAGACATAAAAATGACTAACGTTTAACATCACTAGCCATCAGGGAAATTCAAATCAAAACCACAATGAGATACCACCTCACACCGGTCAGAATGGCTAAAATGAACAAGTCAGGAAATGACAGATGTTCTGAGGATGTGGAGAAAGGGGAACCCTCTTTACACTGTTGGTGGGAATGCAAGCTGGTACAGCCACTCTGGAAAACAGTATGGAGGTTCCTCAAGATGTTAAAAATAGAACTACCCTACTACCTGACAGTTGCACTACCGGGTATTTACCCCCAAAGACACAGATGTAGTGAAAAGAAGGGGCACCTGAACCCCAATGTTCATAGCAACAATGTCTGCAATAGCCAAACTGGGGAAGGAGCTCAGATGCCCTTCAACAGATGAATGGATAAAGATGTGGTCCATATATACAAGGGATTACTCAGCCATCAGAAAGGATAAATACCTACAATTTGCATTGACGTGGATGGAACTGGAGGGGATTAGGTTAAGTGAAATAAGTCAAGCAGAGAAAGACAGTTACCATATGGTTTCACTCATATGTGGAACATAAGGAATAGCATGGAAGACCGTAGCGGAAGAGAAGGAAAACTGAATGGAAAGAAATCAGAGAGGGAGACAAACCATGAGAGACTCTGGACTCCGGGAACCTAACTGAGGGTTACAGAAGGGAGGGGGTGGGGGAATGGGGTATCTGGGTGATAGGTATTAAGAAGGTCACATATTGTGATGAGCACTGGGTGTTATATGCAAATAATGAGTCATTTAACAATACATCAAAAAAATAAAGATGTACTATATGTTGGCTAATTGAGCATAATTAAATAAGTAAATAAATAAATATGCTTTCTACATGAAAAACAAATAATGGGTACAGAATTTCAGATTTGCAAATGAAATGTTCTCAAGATATGTATCACAGCAGTATAAATATACTTAACACTACTGGACTTTATACTGAAAATGTTAAAATGGCAAAATCAATGTTATGATTTTTTACAACTTTTTTCCCTTTTTTTTATTATGTTAATCACCATACATTACATCATTTTTCCCTGCCTACTATCTTCTTTTTTCTTAACATATAATGTATTATTTGCTTCAGAGGTACAGGTCTGTGATTCAACAGTCTTACACAATTCACAGTGCTCGCCATAGCACATACCCTCCCCAATGTCTATCACGCAGCCGCCCCATCCCTCCCACCCCCCACCACTCCAGCAACCCTCAGTTGGTTTCCTGAGATTAAGAATTACTCACATCAGTGAGATCATATGACAGATTTTTTACAACTTTTTAAAAGTACATTCTGTAGGATTCCATTTTTATAAAGATTTTATTAATTTATTTTAGAGAGAGAGAGTGTGGCACGGGAGTGGTAGGAGAGGCAGGAGGTGGAAAAGAGAATCGTGAGCCCACGCTGCCCTGAACACAGACCCTACATGGGGCTCCATCCCACACCATGAGATCACATCCTGAGCCAAAATCAAGAGTCAGCGGCTTAACGGACTGAGCCACCATCCATCTCCTTGGGCATTACTGCTGTTCCATTCCCTGCTCTCTCCACCACTGCTGTGCTGAACACTCCTGCAAACACATCTGTGAAAAACCGGGCCAGAGTTTCCGGGGGTGAGTCTGAGGCCAAGCACTGCCAGGTGATGGGTGCACCTGCGGCCTGGGATGGGTGCTGCTCACTGTTCTCCCAGACAGGGGTGCCCGTCACCCTTCTCTCCAGGGGACCTGCGGGGGACCCCCATGTCCTCAGGCACCTGAGGGCCACCCGGCCCAGGAATTCACCTTCTCTAGCAGAGGACAGATGGGACTTCTTTCTCTGGCCAGGAATATGTACCCTGATCCTGGGAAAGGAGAGCTCTCCTGGACTCCTCACCCAGCCAGGCAGCTGTGGCCATGATGTATGTGATGGAGCCAGAGCAGCTGGGCCTTGGAGGGAATGAGTGCCTTAAACCAGCCTTGCGCAGGGCATGTGGGAGCAACAGCCCCTGCTTCCTGGGGAGCAGTGATGTGTGCGGAAGGAAGGAGGCTGGGGTGGAGCCTTCCAAGCCACACCACAGTCTCTCCCTTGGTCCTGAAACCAGCAGGAAGGGAGCTCCGAGAGCAGAGACGAGACTCCAGGAGGATTCCTATCCAGAGAAAGGGTGCCCTGAAGCAGCCAGCCCCACCGGCCCGCAGACCATTTGCACAGGATCACCTCCCGCGCTTCCTTAGCAAGTTGTCCGTCTTCGTGTGTGGATAGTGACTGCCTGGTGCACTTCCAGAGGCAGACTAGAAACTTTTCAGTGCTTGCTCGTGGGTCAGAGGACCACCGCCCAAAGAAGCAGAGGATGTCCCTCTTCCTCCGGAGCTGGGGAAGGCAGCCACTGTCCTGGAGCAGGACCGGGTCCAGGAGTGTGTTCTTTCTGAAGCCCCCACTTTCAGTGGGCGTTGCTGTGCCTGAGAAAGGCCCACTGAGCCCCAGAGTCAGGAGCAGTGAGGGGCTGTCTCCAGCCCTGGCCCAGGATCACGACCCGAAACCATCCTGTCTTTGGGAGGACAGGTCTCCTTCAGGAGCCAGGGAGGGGACTGGCCCCTCTCCCCTCCCCAGGTCCAGGACGCCCGGGACCTGCAAGAGCTCTTCATCTGAGGAGGAGTCATGGAGAGCGTGTGTGTCTCGTCAGCCCAGCAAGTGAAAGAACCAAACCCCAACGCTCAGGTTCTAACAGAAGCAGAATTTCAATGTACCATTTAGGGGCAGCCTCCTCCCTTCTTACGTGGCCTTAGGGGACCCCAGGGAAAGTCTTTGTTCTCCTTCCATCAGAGACAAGAGCTGGCCCCGTGTCATGGGGTCCCCACCACATCCCCATTCCTGAGGAAGAGCCACACACAGGGGCCTGGTGTCTGGAGTGTGGTCGGCCACTGCTTCTGGGCTCCCAGCCAGGGGCCTGGGGACTGCATGGAAGGGCTGGATTGCTTTTGGGGGGAGGGGTGCTCACTGCCGACACGGCTCACCATCCCCCACTGCACTCTGCAATCCAGGTTCTGTGCCCAGCACCCCACATGTTCCTGCCATGGGAGCAATCATTCACCATTACCCCATTGCACAGAGGAGGAGAGTGAGGCCCAGAGAGGGGAGGTACATGGCTCCAGTCCCAAGGCTGGTCAGCAGAGAAGCTGGAAGGCCAGCCCTCCTAAGCCCCTGCTAGCCCAGCCAGAGACTCCCTGAGCTGAAAGCAAGCCCTCCCCTGCCTGCCCAGCCACGCACTGGCCCCTGAGTTTCAAGATGGCCTGTTCTTGGTCCTGAAGGTGTTGCTGGCCGACTAGGAGGGGGAGTCCAGCTCGGGAGACAGGCTGTAGATACAGGACAGAGTGACACGTCTGAGCTAATAGGAACCACACTCTGGTCTCCCTCCCAGAGCCTGCCTGGGAGCTGAAATCTGGGTGCCCTAGGGGCCAGCACACAACAGGGTCTGCGCTGACCAGGGAGCCATGGCCCCCAGGGAGAGTCCACTCTGCCCTTTCCCTGCTCCTTCCTGGCCTCACCTCTCCTCACTGTGGGGCTGCAGGACCCAGAATCAAGCCCCATAGGGCTGGCTCTGCTCCAGTTTGTAATGATTTTGCAGCCCCCGGAACAGCTGGATTTCCTGGGACTGGAGGGAGGACTGGCTGCAGACAGGGACTGGGCTGGGGAGGATGCGGGCCTTGTGGAGGGTGAAGGATGGGGCAGGGGCCGGGTCCTGGGGCTGAAATCCCTGAATGCCCATGGGGTCCCTGATTACAGTAACGACCACCTTCACACTCGGGCATCCTGCTGGGGGGCCCCTCCTCCCCGGCCTCTTTCCCGCCCCTCTGACTCCAGCCAGGGCTGCAGCCAGGGACAGGCTGGACCTCTGTCCTGGGTCCTGCCAGGAAGACAAGGCAGAAGGAGGAGAGGAAGAGGGGAAGGGGCGGACTGATCTTCTCCCTGCCCTGAGTTGGCCTCCACTGATGCCTCCAGGTCCTCTGGCCCAGCCCTGCACTTAGCTGGACCCGGAGAGGGTATCTGCATTCCAGGCCAGCTGGGTGGGGGGTATTCAGTGACTTTTGCATCCCCAGATATCCACCCCACCTGGCCTTGCACCCTAAGGCCTGCTGCCCAGGATGGGTGTGGTTGCAGGGCTCAGTGGACTTTGGGGCCACAGAGCAGCTGGCGGTGGTGAGAGAACGTGGGGGACCTGTCAGGTGCGGAGCCATGGGTCTCGTGCACATCCGCCGCAGGGCTGGGTCATGCTACAGGAGCTGTGGGCAGCTCATCTGTGCACACCTGGCCATGACACACCTGGCTGCCCCTCTCGGTGGGGAGGCCTGTGTGCCTGGTGCACCTGTCCTCCACCTACCCCTGGAGGAGTGGCCGCATTCAAGCATTTCCATGTCCAACCCTCAGGGACAGTTGGGAACCTGGGTCAAGAGAGGCAGGGACTGGCCCAGGACAAATAAGGGGTGCAGAGTCCAAGGAGCAGGGCCGCTATCCAGTCCTAGGCCAGCCCCAAACTTCCCATGAGGTTCACTTCGGAAGTGAGAGCCCCTCAGATCCTCGGGAATAGCTACCCACCCCATCCAATGTGGGGACATGACCTTGGGCATCCCCAGACACATAGAGGCATGCACACCTGCACGCACACACGCACACACACACACCCCCCACTCTGGCTGCCCAGCTGGGGGTCAGAAGGGGAGGACACCCTGGTAGCAAGGTGGGTGACAAGGGGGTAAAGAAGAAACAGGTTGCAGACAGCTGGACCATGGGGCAGGGCATCTGGACTCCTGGCAAGGACCCAGATCCATAGCATGGGGAGGGGAGACAGGCCAGGCTGGTGCTCAGGGGTCCCCAAGGGGCCCATGGGGTTTCCAGGGCACTGGGAGAGGACAGGGTCTGGGTTCCGGTGTCCATCACCAGCCTGGGCACTTGGAAGCAGGAAGAGATACCCACCCCCAAGTCCAGAGGGGCTACAGCACAAAGGCCTCAGCTTACTCTTTTGTCACTTGGGCTGTAGAGATGCAGGGTCCCTAGGGTCCCACAGGCTTGTGGGAGAGCCTGTTGGCCTTGGATCTCCAACCCTGACCCACTGTGCTCCCAATCCTGGGAAAATGCTTTGTACTCCCTTGAGGTCCTTCTGAGCAGAGCACAGCCTAGGGGCTTGGGGGGCTGAGGACCTGGGTACGCAGAACGTGGCAGAGCACTGAACCTCTGGTCTGGGGACCAAGGCCAAGACCCTCCTTGTTGCAGCCTCCGGGTCCCCATTTGGAAGAGGTTCCAGAATCACTGCTCTGGTCGGGCTGAGGAGGCCTTAGGAAGGAACGGAGCACCAGGACAGGAGAGGGAAACAGGGACAAGGGAGGCTTCTGAGGTTTCTCACATCACCCCTGGAGTCTGCAGATCCTGCTCCTGTGAGAAACACAGAGACAGAGACAGAGAAGGAGACAAAGAATGCACACAGGACAGAGGGAACCAGAAGAAGTCACAGACTTTCCTCCATCAGCTTGGAAATGACATCCCAGCATTTTGCCCCATTATCTTCCTGAGAGGCCATCCACCCTGGAGGGGAGGGGATTCCATAGGGATCCGTGACCAGGATTCGGGGATGCTGGGAGCCACTGTGAGGACTGCTCAGCACATGGGCACAGATGAGTCCCTGGGACCTGAGCCTAACCCTAATAGAAGCCCCTGGAAGTCTGTGTTGTGAGAGGACAAGGTCAGAATCAGTTCATTATAACCTTCCCACGGTGGCTGGGACACAGGCAGGAGGGGGATGGCTTTGCCCGGACCCCAGAGCAGACCCAGGCCCCTCTGAGCTGTGCTCCATGTCCCGTCCAGCCCCTGGCTCATCCTTGCAATCCCAAGTGTGCACCAGCCTCCTGTGATAGCAGGTACAGAACATGTGTAGAGGTCCTACCCCTGATGGCGTCCCTAGAAGTAGAAGCCAGAATACCCCAATGTGCAGATGGGGAGCCTGGGGAGGCCCTGAGAGGCACGGGGTCTGTCCTGGGTCACAGCCCTGGGCACGCACAAGAGCCCGGTCTGAACCCAGCTCTGCGTCCTCACAGGGGGGACATCGGCTGCACCCAGGCCTCCCGGGGGCTGTGGATGGACTGTGTGAGTGTCACTGTATAGATGGGGCATGGGGGGAGGGTGAACGTTGAGCAGCTGGGGAAGGGGGGCCCTTGGGGGCTCTTGTGTGAGGAGGAAGTTGGGTAAGGGGACCCCAGTCAGTGGTGACCTCACTTCCCTGACAACAGAGCCCAACAGAATTTGGAACCCCGGTAACCAGGCACCCACATTCCAGAGACAGCCCCCTGCCCAGCTCATTTCTTTGGAGACCCTCCAACAAAAAGCATGTTTGGGTGTTGCTTCCCCAAATCTGGACGCTGCAGGCTGAAGAAAGAGCGCCCTGCAAACGCTGTCCCCCGCTGGGGATGTCGAATCAGGGCTCCCCACCGCCTCTGGCCATTTGGCCGGAAGGACAGAAAGGTGACACCAGGAGGCCCAGAGCCTGCCACCCAGCCCCACACGCTCTGATCTGACCTGTGCAGCCCCAGGCCCCCCTCCGTGTGTGTATGTCTGTGCATGTCTGTGTGTGAGTGTGCGTGTGCGTGCGTGTGTGTCTGTGTGTGTGCGTGCGTGTGGTGTGTAAAGAGGGGTCATGCGGGGTGGGGCCACCCTGAGCAGGAGCAGGCTGATGAGGGGTCAGATTCCCAGTGGGCAGGTCATGTTCAAGATCAAGGCTGGCTGTGTGGGATGGGGTGCGCAGGCGCTGCCCCTTCTACCCAGGGTTTATCCCGATAGCCCTGCAGGGATGGGTCACTGCATCCCGGGTGCAGGGCTGTGCACTCACAGGTCTGTGTCTGATCTGGAAGCAGCAGGGGGACTGGACAGGAGGACAGTGAGGATGGCCGGGCAGGGCTGTGATGCCTCCAGCCGGCTACCCGTCCTTGTCTTTGCAGAAGGCCACGGATGACCTCCAGAGGCAGCTGGCGGACATGCCCTCCTCCCTGATGGAGGGGTTGACCCCACAGGCATCCCCAAAAACAAGTGCTGGGGATTGCCGGGCAAGACCTACAACACCACCCAGACCACTGTCCCAGGTGGTTGGTCACCGGACAGTGGTCCAGGAGCCGGAGCCCACAGAGACTGAGCCCAAGGGTGAGAAGGCTGGGGCTGGGTGTTTGTGGTGTGTGGGGATGGGTCGGTGCTGGCCCCACAGGGACGAGGCCCCAGAGGCTAGTGTGGGGCCTGGAGCAAAGACTGGACGCAAAGCATCCAGCAGATGGACTGCAGTCGGGGAGACACCCCAGGGAGGGCTCCTTTCTGGCTGCGGCTTCTCTGGGAGGCCCTGGGCTGGGTTCTGTCTCCGCAAAGGCCCACGGAGAGCGGGCTCGGGGTGAGCTTTTCTCCTCTCACAGCTGCTCCACCACCTGAGGAGCTAGAGCCGGCTCCAACTCTATCGGCAGCTCTGGAGGGAGGGGTGGTGCCTGCAGCGGCTTCAGGAGGAGACCAGGAGCTGGCAGGTGACCCGGCACCCACCCACGGACAGCCTGACGTGGACCAGGAAGAACTGGCACCTGCCCCTGACCCAGCTCCTGCTACTGTTCCTGCACCTGACCCAGCTCCTGCCCTGGATCCTGCACCTGCCACTGCTCCAACCCAGCTCCTGATCCTCCTCCTACCCCTTCCCCTGCCCCTGCCAGAGCCACTGCCCCTTCCCCTGCCTGAGCTCCGGTTCCTGCTCCTTCTCCTGCTCCTCTCCCTGCCCCTGCCAGACTCCGCTGCCCCTTCCCCTGCCCCTGCCTGAGCTCCTGTTCCTGCTCCTTTTCCTGCTCCTGCTTCTGCCCCTTCCCCTGCAAGACCTGCTGCCCCTTCCCCTGCCCCTGCCCCTGCCTGAGCTCCTGTTCCTGCCCCTGCTTCTGCCCCTTCCCCTGCCCCTGCCTGAGCTCCTGTTCCTGCTCCTTTTCCTGCTCCTGCTTCTGCCCCTTCCCCTGCAAGACCTGCTGCCCCTGCCCCTGCAAGACCTGCTGCCCCTGCCCCTGCCCCTGCCTGAGCTCCTGTTCCTGCTCCTTCTGCCACTGCCCCTGCCCCTGCGCCTGCCGGAGCTCCTGTTCCTGCTCCTTACCCAGGTCCTGCCCTAGATCCTGCACCTGCCACGACTGCTGATCCTATCCCTCCCCTTGCCCCTGCCCCTGGCCCTGCTCTTACACCTGTCCCTGCCCCTGGCCCTGCCCCTATCCTAATCCCTGCCCCTACTCCTGCTCCTGCAGGGCTCCCAGAGCCACATCCAGAGCCCACAGCCCTGCGGGGAGAGCTCCTTGTACAATTACCCTTAGTTCTATCGCCGGACCCCAACGCCCCGCCAGATTGCTTCATCCCCCCCCCCCATATTCTTTCTCTCTGGTTCATATTGTTCTGGTTCATATTGTTCATTTTCATGTTCTGTATACTGTTTGTTATTTGTTTTAAATAAAATTACTTGTTTTCAACTGAACATGTGATGAGCATAAGTACATTCCCAATGCTGTGCCACCACACCACAGAACATTGCTGCGGAATATCTCGTGTCCCAAAGGAGTCCCCGAACCAGAAGCCCCCCTGCCCATTTCTCCCCCAGCCCAGACCCTGGAAACCCCTAAGCTGCTTTCTCTCCCTATTCTTTTACTCGTTCTGGATGTTTCTGTACGTGGAATCATGCAATAGGAGCCTTTGTGTCTGCCCACCTATTTTCAAAGGGGACTCGTTTTCTTCTATTTATTTGTCATAAAATTTCCCTTATTCGATATTGAAATCCCCGATTGATTACAGATCAGATGTAATCATAGAAGCCGCTTTAGGAATTATGGGCACAGGGGCGCCTGGGTGGCTCAGTCGTTAAGCGTCTGCCTTCGGCTCAGGTCATGATCCCAGGGTCCTGGGATCGAGCCCCGCATCGGGCTCCCTGCTCGGCGGGAAGCCTGCTTCTCCCTCTCCCACTCCCCTTGCTTGTGTTCCCTCTCTTGCTGTGTCTCTCTCTGTCAAATAAATAAATAAAATCTTTAAAAAAAAAAAAGGAATTATGGGCACAATCTCGGGGCGGAGACCCCTGTACCTGCTGGGACACCGCAGCCTGACCCCAGACAGGAAACGGCTGGTTACTCCTGTGGCCCACACAGAAACCAGGGAAACGCAGAAAGCTGGAAGACACACCACAAAGCAAGGCCAGAGAAAGGTTTCACCTGACTCTGGTCCAAACCACGCTCCAAGTCACTGGGTTCCACAGGGATGGAGACCAAACACATGCCAGTCCAAGGGGGAGGATAGGCACGCAGGGAATATGTGTCAGAGATGTGGAGCTCCCAGGGAAGGATTCCGGCAAAGGAAACCCTATGGAGGCAGCGCTCGTCACCCTCAGACTGGCAGGTGTCTGGTCTGGGGAGAACGTGAGGAAGTGGAGGTCCAATGCAGGTCCCCTGGAGGAAAGGGTGACGGGCACCCTTGTCTGGGAGAACAGTGACTATCACCCATCCCAGGCTGCAGGTGCACCCATCACCTGGCATGCTCGGCCTCGGACTCACCCCCGGAAACTCTGGCTCGGTTTTTCACAGATCTACTTTCAGGAGTGTTCATCACAGCGGTGGTGGAGAGAGCAGGGAATGGAACAACACTAATGCCCAAGGAGATGGATGGGATCCATGGTCCCAGTCCTCATGATAGAATGCCCTGTAGCTACTGTCACATTGCCCTTCGGGGCACAAGATCCGGGAAGCCCCTCCTGAGACTCCCTCCTGCCACCCTGTTCCTGGGAACATTGAGAATTGTTTGAGGAGGAGGTGGAGAGGATCCAGGATGACACCGGGTCCAAGGAGAAGGAATGTCAGCACTGGGAGGACAGATGGACATGCCCTGAGCCACCATCCAGGACCCAGGCTGTGATGCCCTCGGACCTCACCCCAAATAATGGCTCCTGAGGTATAGATCCAGCTTCTGTGGTTTCACTCCCTCCCTCCCTATGTCATTTATTCACTCATTCATTCCCCCCTCTCTCTCCTTCCCCTCCACTCCTCCCTTTCCTCCCTCACTCCCTCCCTCCCTGCCTCTTTGCCTCCCTCCCATCCTCCCTGCCTCCCTCCCTCCCCTCTACCCCTCCCATCCTCCCTTTCCTCCTGCCTCTCTCCCCTCCCTCTCCCCATCCTGCCTCCCTCCCATCCTCCCTTCCCTTCTCCCTCTCTCCCCTCCTTCTCTCCCATCGTCCCTCCCTCTCTTTCCCTCACTCCCATCCTCCCTCATTCAGCACAGGATCTGGGGTCCCTGCTGGGTACTGAGCACTGGGGCTTCATCAGTGAGCACCCCCCAACCCACATGGTCACGTCCACTGTGGGAGGTGATGGGGGGCAGTCCTCACGGCTAGCTCTGGCGATGAGCACTAGGAATCTGCTCCTGGAAACAGGCCAGTCGCACAAAGAAAAGAATGGAGAGACCCATGTTTAGCACCTCCTCTAGAAAAATCTCATCCTGAAAAGTGATGAAAAGTAAGTATGTCCTAGACTTCATGCCATGTGAGTTCTAATGGCAGGTACGCACTGATTCCTAGAACCAACAAAGAGTAAATCATCCAGTGTCAACTGGGGAGTTGTGACACAACTTTTCTGACCAAATGACAGCATTTCAGCCAACATCTCCAGGGCCTCCGAGTTTTCCCAAGGGTCTCTGTGATCCTTTGATCCTTCCATCCACCTCCTTGGGAAGCTCTGTCCTGTCCTCTTCCTTGTCTCCTGCCTCTTCTGAGACCCTTCCGTGGCTTCCCCCTCCCCCACTTGCCAGGGCCGCCCTCACCAGGATTCCCCATGCCCCTTGGCTGGGCACCCGCATCCCACACTGAGCCCCATGAGCCCAGTGCCTTCTGAAAGGCCTGTGTGCTCCCTCTGGGGTCACTTGGCATCTCCCTTTACAGCGACCTGCATCGTCCTGTGCTGAGTCTCCTCTGAGCAGTCTGTGAGGCCGGCCTGTGCCCATGTCACGGGAACAGAAGCGAGAGTCCAGAACGTCCAGACGACCCGCTCCCAGTCCCAGCGTGTGGAGCCTGGGCCAAGGATGGTCCACGAGCAGAGGAGGACTTGGATCCAGGGAGCCTGAGGGAGGATGTGGCACATTGAGCCCATAGGACGAGAGTGAGCAATTTGGGGGCCTGGTGCTCAGACCTGCTGGGAGACCACATCGCACTGACTCTGTCCACAGGGCTGGAGGTTTTCAGGGTATCCACTCTCCCATGCTGCAGGCTGGCAGTGACTGGCAGGGGAGGAGGCACACCTCATGCAGGAGAGAGCCCTCAGGCAGAGAGGAGGGGGCAGGCTCTGCCCCAGCAGCAGGTGCACTTGGGCAGGCTGAGGGGGCATCAGTGGACAGCAGTGCCTGCAGCTGAGGTCTCCACACAAACCCCCTCCTCAGCCTCAGCACAAGCTTGTCTGGATGACCTTTGTCCCCCAAACACAAAGTCTGACCCAGGACCCCCCTCAAGCCCTGACTCCCAATCCTTTCTACTCAGCTCAAGTGACAAGAAATGGCCAATAGTTTAGGTGGTGTTGGGTGCACAGGGACATTTGTTTTTCTGGCCCATGCTGTAACGTTGCTGGCATTTTAAAGATCTCAGGGCTTTGATTCAAAAACGGTAGGATGCCGGGGACCCCAGACAGCTTCCTGGAAACCTGCCTCTGGGCCTTGCAGCCCTCCCATCCCACCAGCGCTCAGAATCCCACCAGCTGCTCAGAATCCCTCCAAGCCACAGACCCACAGTCTTGAGTCCTCAGATGGCCCAGGCGATGTGCCTTCAAAAAGTGATCCCGGTGGGGCTGCAGGACACACTGCGGATTCCAGCAAATCCCCCTCCCAGAAAGTGAGGGTACCACTGGACAAACTGTCCAAAAACAGCCAGGTCAGGGTTCCAGGAAGACACCAGAGGCACAGGAGTAACTGAGGAGCATCTGAAGGCCAGGTAGGGACAGTGAGAATCTCTGGTGTTTTTGCCTAGGGGCAGCTCCGGTCCCCCTAAACCCTCAGTGGAATGGCTTTACTGGGGCACTGGGGAGGAACCATGCCTGGAGGACCCGTGGCTCCACTGTCCGAGGTCGCCGACTTGATCAGTGCACAGGTGGGGAAAACCGGCCACACCCCGAAGAATTTCTAGAAACAGTAGCCATCTCAGTGGTAGCTGACCTGGGAGGTCAACCTTTCAGCTGCCTGAGGTGAGATCGAGCCACAGACCAGCACACTAGTCAGAAATGGAAGAAGGAGAACCAGTTCTTCATTTCATAGTTTCTAAGTCACCGGTTTGTTCCTATGGTTAGTATACTTTGCATCCTGGGAAATCTCTGCCTGTCTAAGGTCTTGAAACTGTTCTCCTCATGTTCTCTGCTGGAGAGGTTCTTGCAAAATCTCTGTTTATAGGTAAAAATCATCTGGAATTGACTTTGGTTGGCACACCCATGCTGGGAAAAGGATGAAGCTTCCCCAAAATACTAAAAATAGAACTCCCATATGATCCCACTATCAGGTAGACCTTTTCAGGAAATAAAGTCAGTTTCTCAAAGTAAGATCTGCATTCTCCCACCCAATCTCCCTGAGGAGGGGCGGCCACCCTTAGCGACCCTCCCCTTGAGGCAGGTGCCTCCCTGGACAAGGGGCTACCCCAGGGCTGGAAGGTCTCCACAGCAGCACATCCAATGTCCTGGATACTAGGAGACAGAGTACAGCACCAGGCCAGTGAGGGTCAGGACACACTACCCCAAATATGGCACCTTGGCAAAATAAATACAGAAGCTAAAAGAACTTTTTCATAGAGCAAAGCAAGAAGGTCTCTCTAACCCCCAGCCATCAGCCCTTTTTCCCTTAAGCAGGTCAGAAGACTCCCATGTGGAACTTTCTCTCCCCGGACCACAGGGATGACGTGCTTATCACCAGAGTCAAGGAATTTAGGACCACGGGGTCTATACAAACACACCTGGTTAAACTAACCCTTATCTTCCTAGTTACTTCTTTACCGTTTACGAGCCCTAGTCCAAACCCCTGTGTCTGTCAATTCTTCACACACTTACTGCTTCTTTGTCTAAAAGGTAGAAGAGCTGTCTGCTCCAGTCACCTCTGCTGGTCTTCATGGTCTTGTGAGGCTCCCACCAAAACAATCAATACATTTTGCTTGCTTTTCTCCTGTTCATCTGTCTTTGTCAGTTTCCAGACTCAGCCGGGGACCTTAACAGGGTTGAGGAAAACTTTTTCCTCTCTTGCAGCACTGTGGGGCAGGGGGTGGGGCGTCAGGAAAACCCATCCCATCTTCCTGGCTTTGGTTAAAACTGACCTCTGCTGGGAAGCAGCACAGGACTGTGCACGGCTGGGGGAGCCAGAGAGAGGCACGTGGAACATGTAGGAGCTACCGGACCCCCAGCCGGGGGACTTGGCCCCAGTGACAAGCCCAGGGTGTGATTATGAATATTATAATGGAAGCATCCTGAACATCAGACCTTCCCCACACCAGGCTTCATGATTGCTGCTCGTTGTAGTTGCTACTGTTGGCTTAGTGACTTTTCTGAACTCACTTTGTCAAGTCTGTATTCTTTGCTGTGTATGGCTACTGAATCCCTGTGCTGTTACCTTAGTGGTCAGCCAGTGGCTGGGCAGAGAGGTCACCCCTGTTTCCGAGCTATGGGCTACAGACTGGAAGTCCCCACAACCTCCTCTTCAGGTTTGAATAATCTGCTCCAGTGGCTCATGGAACTCAGAGAAACATGTTACTTGCTAGATGACCAGTTCATTAAAAGGACAGAACTCAGAGCCAGGCAGCTGGAATCGATGAGCAGGGCAAGGTGTGTAGAAGAAGCTCGGAGCTCCCCCGCTCTCTGAGTTAAAGAGGCCTTTGCCCACCTCCACTCTGACCTTCGTCTGTACTTCCTAACTGATGACGTCCTTCCTTCGGGCTCATCTGTTAATTCAAGTGAAAGACCCGGTGGGCACCAAAATGACTCCTCAAGTAATAACCACTGCTGATGTCCTGGTGATTCTTGGGCACAGCCATGAATCTCAGCTTCTTCATGATGGGGCGCAGCCCAGCAGCTGTGGATCCCACAGGTCCTCCAGGGGCAGCCCAGCAGCTGTGGGTCCCACAGGTCCTCTCGGGGACAGCCCAGCAGCTGAGGGTCCCACGGGTCCTCTGGGGACAGCACCTTAATGGGCTTATGGTCCAGCAAGTACCTGTTCAGGTGGCTCTCATTGTGCCACACAGCCTCAATCCCAGTGGCCAGGTTGACCCCCATTGCCTGGTGACAGGCCAAGGTCAGTCGGTGAACCTCTACCACCGACCCCCCAAAAAAGGTCCTCATGTAGTAAAAGTCGCCCTTGTCCCTGGGGATGTGTGCCTGGGACTGTGGCCAATGCTCGTAGCTGAAGTCCTTGCGGGCTGCCTGGTAGAAACCGGGGTGCAGGGTGCCGAAGAGGGGGGACAGGATCTCCATATTCACGTGGTCGCGGAACTTCACGTCCACCTCTGTGCATACCAGGTAGTCCACCTCACGGAGGAAGTGTGGAATTATTCTTAGAAAATATACTGTAAGCCCTCAGGAGTGATTGTGGAAGCAGCTGAAAGGTCAACAGCGTTCCTGTTCTCAGACTATTGAACGCAAGGGCCCAGTAGGAGCAGGATCCCATGATCCCCAGGGGCAGGGCACAGGTTAGGAGCTAGGAAAGAATGTAACCCTCAGGTCCCCTTTCTGCACCTGGTGCTTGCTAGCACAAACATCCCGCTTTTCCCTTATCCCATGACTGCCTCCCTGCGTGCCTGCCCCTAGGGGAGGGTGCAGGACTGCTTTACAGCTTCAGGATACTTGCCATCCCTTTGTCCTCCTTTCCCATGCTTTGAGGCAACTGCCCTTGCTTTTCTGATAAAAAAATGAAATAAAAGCAGAGGCAGCCCTGCATGGTCACTCAGCTGCTGGGCTGCCCCCCATCATGAAGAAGCTGAGATTCATGGCTGTGCCTAAGAATCACACATGTTTCTCTGAGTTCCATGAGCCACTGGAGCAGATTATCCAAACCTGAAGAGGAGGTTGTGGGGACTTCCAACTCATGGCAGGTGGGGACAGAACCTTCAGGGGGTCAGCCAGGGAAGGGGACCTGCAGGGTTTGCCCGGGAGCTCAGCACAGGGGGAGTGTTCCTGGCTCCAACATGCTGACTGTGGGGCTGCATGGGTCACAGGGTCACCTACCCTAACCCTAACCCTTAACCCTAACCCCTAACCCAACCCTAACTCTAATCAAACATCATGCTCAATTTAGAGGACTGACAGCTCTACTCTGAAATCACAAACAAGTCCATCATGCTGGCTTTCACTCATTGCTCAGTATCGTACTGGAAGTTCTACCCAGAATGATAAGGCAAGAAATCCACATGTGAAAGAAAACAGTAGAACTACGTCTATTCAGAGACCAGAGATGACATCATCTTATATAGAGAGCTTCCTAAACAATCAACAAAAAATGATTACAGCCAGTTAATATCAACACACAAAAATCTCTCTTTTTTGTATACATTAGCCATGAATCATCCAAAAAATAATTTAAGAAAACAATTCCATTTTAGGGAACATTAACATTGACAAAATACTCAGGAATAGATGTAATCAAGGTGCAAGGCTTGTACACTGAAAATTACAAAACATTGCTGAAAGAAAGGGAAACCTAAATAAATCTGAGGACCCCATGGTGATAAAAAGACATACTATTGATAAGATGGCAATAGTACACAATGCAATGTGGAAATTCAATGTGTTCCCGAGGAAATTCACAAAGGCCTTTGGAAAGAAATGCACAAGCTAATCCTAACAGTCATATGGAATTTCAAGGGACCACAAAATAGCCAAAACAATCTTGAAAAAGAAAATCAAAGGTGAAAGGTCATACTTCCAAAGTTCAAATATTAATACAAAGCAACAGTAAATAAAACACTGTGATACTGTCATAAAGGTATGCATTCACCCTGAAACAAATAATACATTATACGTTAATTAGTTGAATTTAAATTTAAAACATTTTTAAAAATAAATAAATAAAATAGTTTTTTTAAAAAGATATGCATACAGATCAGTGGGATTTAACTGACAGCCCAGAAATAAACCCCTTCATCTATGGTCCACTGAATTTTGACAAGGGTGGCAACATTACACTGGGGGAGAGAATGGTCTTTTCAACAAAGGGTGCTAGACAATTGACTATCCATGTACAGAGAGATGAAACTGGACCCTTACCTCACACCACATATAAACATTAACTCAAAATAAATTAAAGGCTTAAATGTAAGAGGTAAAACTATAAACTCTAGAAGAAATAAATGGGGATAAATCTTCATAAGCTTGGATCTAGCAATGCTTTTAGATCTGACACCAAAGCATAAGAAAGGAAAGAAAAAAATAGATAAAATAATATCCTCAAAATTAAAAATCTGTTCTGGGTGCCTGGTGGCTCAGTTGGTTAAGCGTCCGACTCTTAATTTTGGCTCAGATCATGATCTCAGGGTCATGAGATCGAGCCCACGTCAGGCTCCACACTGAGTGTGGGGCCTGCTTAAGATTCTCTCTCCTTCTCTCTCTGCCCCTGACCACTCGCACACTCTCTCTCACTCACTCTTAAAAAAGAAATGTAAAAAAATAAATAAATAAAAATCTGTACATCAAAAGATACTATCTGGAAAGTGAAAAGATAGCCCCCAGAATGGAAGAAAATATTTGTACATTATTTATCTAATAAGAGTCTGTTGCCCAGAATATGTAAAGAGCTTTTACAACTCCTCAGCAAAAAGACAACACATTTTTTAAAATAGACAAAGGACTTGGGTAGACCTTCCTCCAAAGAAATCATACAAATGGCGAATAGCACATGAATAGATGTTAAGCATCTTTAGTCTTTATGGAAATGAAGATTTAAACCAGTTAGATGTCCTTTTATACATGATAGAATCGCTATAATCAAGAAAACAAATTTTGGAAAGGATGTTGAGAAACTGAAACCCTTACACCTTGCTTGTGAAAAATGGTGAGTCTACGTATAAAATATTTTGGCATTTACTCAAATAGGTCAAAGTAGAATTACCATATGGTTCAACAATTACACTCCTAGATGTACACCCCCAAAATTGAAAACACTGATACAAACAAAAATGTACAGAAATATTCGTAGCAGCAGTGTTCACAATAGGCAAAACCCAGAAACTATGCAAATGTCCATCAATGGGGAAAAGGATAAACAAAATGAGGTAGATCCATAACTGGCAATCTTGTTCTGCCCTATGAAGGAATGAAGTAAAATGGTTCATTTGTAGAAAAAAATAGGGTGGCTCCTCAAAATATTAAACACAGAATTCCACTGCAGCATATATGCCCCCCAAAACTGAAAGTACAAGTACCCTTATTCAGAGCAGCAATTTTCACAACAGCCAAAAGGTGGAAGCAACCCAAGTGTCCACTGACGGATGAATGGATAAACAAAATGTGGTATATACAGTGTGGAACTCGATTCAGCCTTAAAAACGAAGGGAGTTCAGACACAGGCTACAACACGGATTGACCCTGGAAGTCGTTTCGCTGAGTGAAATCAGCCAGTCACAGGAGGACAGATACTGTGTGATTCCACTTATAGGAAGTATCCTGAGACACAAAGTAGAATGTGGCTGCAGGGGCCGAGGGGAAGGGCAATGGGGAGCTGGTGTCTCATGCATTGAGTCCCCCTCGGGGAGAAGGAAAAAGTGCTGGAGAATGATGGACAACCGCGGGAACTCGGCTGAGGCCAGAGAACTGTGCACCTGAAATGTTGTAAGTGGTCAATACTATTATGTTTAGTCGCAGTGAAAAGATGAATGAGGGACTGATGCAGGTCACAGCGTGGGTGGACACTGAAAACAGCCGCAGTGACAGAAGCCAGACAGAAAAGTCCAGATTGCAACCATCTTGCTCTTTACATCCACCAAGGTTACCCGCATAAGGCAAAGTGTCGGGAGCAGTTCCAGAGGAAGAAAACTGGATGCGAGTGGAAAAGGACGCTTCAGACAGTGGGGCAGGTGGTGACAGTGGAAGTGGGCCTGTGGTCTGGGTTAAAATGTGGAAACTGCATGATTTCCTCATTTAGGGTTATGTGGTGGTTCCACGGGACAGTGTCCCTGTTTGGGGTAAAATACACTGAAGTATTCGTGTGAAGTGGCAAATGTGGTAAGGAAACAACACCTGGGGTGTCTCAGTGTGGAGATAAAGCATATTTGTGCTGTGCTGACAAGTTTACTGCACATTTGAAATCACCGCAGAGTCAGTTAATCTTTCAAACAACCATGTCAGCACCAGGTCACAGAAGCAGAGACGACATCAAACTTCATGATGGAGGCCAAGCCCTCCCAGATCCAGTTCACCCACCGTAGAGCGGCCGCTCGCCCTTGTAGGAGGCCACATGGTAGCAAGAGACTTGTGGGAGAATTAAATCCGTGGCCACTGTGTTGGATGCAGTAAAAGCAGTGGGATTTGGTATTGCAATTTTCCACAGTGCTCCACCAAAAACTGTTCAGAACTGTGAAAATGCATGAAGGGAAGCCTCAAGAAAGTGGACTGGGGACGCCAGGAGGGGAGGCTGGAGGGGGGAGCCTGCCACTCAGGGTCGGTTACAGGAACAACTGTCAGTTACAGACCCGACCTTAGAACCCCCCACCGGAGAGACTCATCAGTCACAGGCCCCAGAGGGGAAGATGCAGGTTTCACCTCCTCCAAGAAACCCACCACCCCTGCAGCTCAGCAGCTGAGAACCCTCCATCACCCCGAACCCCTGCTTCTCTCCAGTGGACTTTCCTTCAGAACAACCCTCCCAGCTTCCCCCACCTTCTCCAAGAAATAATTTTCTCTCCTTTCTTGCACTTGCTTGTGATGTGGCCGTAGCTCGCTTGTCCCGGATTGCAAGTCTCTGCTATTCCCAAATGAACCCGTTCTTGCTGGTAAAATAACTGGCAGTTTGAGTTTAAGGTGAACAGAGCTAATAAACTCAATAAACGTGCAAGGAACAAAATCAATACACAAAAACCAGTCGCACTTCCATGTGCTCCTGACAAACCATGAGAAAGAGAAATACGGAGAACCATCTCATGTCCAGCAGCACCAAAAAGAAGAAACTACTAGCAGTAAATTTAACCAAGGAGCTGACGGACCTGTTCTCTGGCACCGTGAGACCCTGAAGTCCCCCATGAGGGACACGCTCTCTGCGCTCAGGGCAGAACCAGCACTGAGGATGACTCTCGCCAAAGCCTCTGCGGAGTCCGCGCTGTCGCCACCAAACCCCCAGCCGCGCCTTCCCGGACACAACCGACAACCCAGACGCGGCTGTGGGCGCGGGAAGGGCCCCGCAGCGCGGAGCGGGGGCGCACCCCGGCGGGTGGCTGCTCCCGACTGCGGACGGTCCGAGGAGGCCCAAGAACCGACCCGGGCCGGGCAGCGGATCGGGCCCAGAGAGGGAAGCCCCGACAGCCCTAGGCAGCACCCCGGGACCCCGCGTCACCGCACGCAGAGCCACGGAAAGCCCAGCATCCACCCAGCGCGCCCTTCCTCCCCGGGGGCCCTGAGGGCGGACCCCCCCAGCAGTCCCTGCTCAGGCGGCTTCTCCTCACCTTCTCCCCCTGCGGGGATCCCGTGGCTGTGGACACGGCCCCATGTCCTCCACAACGAGTCCTGTCTGCGTGGACGCGCTCCCACCTTCTCCCAAGCAGGCCCGGCTGCTGTCCGTGTGGCTAAGGTCCCACATCCTCCGAAGCCCCCACTGCGCGTCCTGAGGAGGCCGGCTCCTGACTGTGGATGAGGCCCCGCGGCCTCCCGAAGCCGGTCCTGGGGTCGCCGGTCAGCGCAGGGAGGAGGAGGGCTGAGCGCGCACGCCCCCCGCGCGTCGCGGAGCGGGACTCGGGCGCCCCCTGCGGGAGGTGGAGGCAGTGCAGGATGAGGTGCGCTCAGTTCAGGGGAGGCACCTGTCCTTCTGGGGTCCAGCTGGATCCATTACATTTTGGAAATTCGAACTGAAATGGAGTCCAGTTGTCCCCTGACCTCTCTAGAAATAGAAACAATTGATTAGAAACCATACGGAATTAAGTGAAATGCACGCACAAGCTTTACAACTTACAGATAATTCATTCAAAATTGTAGATAAATTTAATTTGTAAAACTATCCAAATATCAAAAAGAAAACATAAAAGAAAATCTACATGACCTTGGGTTTGGTGATGAGTTTTAACACACAACACCAAAAGCCAATCCACAAAAGAAAAAAGTTGATAATATGAACTTCCTAAAATTAAAACTTCTGCTCTGTGAAAGACCTTGCTCAGAGAACTAAAAGACAAGCCACAAACTGGGAGGAAATATTTGCAAAACACAAATCTGGTAAAAGATTTGTATTCAAAATATACAAAAAGCTATCAGAACTCAATAATAAGGAAACAACCTAATTGATAATGGGAAAGGATCTGAAAATGCCTGGACAAAGAAGATATACAGATACAAAATAAGCATACAAAAATATGCTCGACCTCATCATTATGGATTACACACCTATTACAAATACTAAACTCCAAAAACAGGAATACCAATTGCTGGAAGGTGAGGAATGGCAGCAACTGTCCCTTTAGAAGACAGTTTGGCCATTTTCTCCAAACCTAAGTAAGTCTCAAGTTAAGATTCAACAATTGCACTTCTAGTATTAAGACAACTGCTTTGAAAATCTATTTCCAAACAAAAACTCACATGCCGTTATGCACAGCAGCTCTATGTCTAGTGGTTAAAATCTTAAAGAAATCAGGATGAACTTTGATCGATGAAACCATAAGCAAACTGGTGTGTATCCAGGTGAAGGAAGCAGAATATGCCACCCTAAAAATGCCTCCTTGGCGCAAGGATTATTTGGCGCTGATTAATTTTAAGAAAGAGCAGACACAGGAGAATCTCTGAAAACTGAGCATAGGTTGCCATTTGGTGAGTGAAATGTACACTTATAAAGGAAAGCTCCATTTGTAAGGATGTCTCCCTCTCTGTACCAGTAACAGAAGAATGACTAAATCTCCAGAAACTCTTAGCAAAAGAGAAGGCACAGACTTAGATCACCAAGGAAGGAAGGGGTTCACTTAAGGTCAGGGGCTGTAGCCGCCCATCCAGTGCTCTTGCTGTCCTCCTCCAATGGCAAGATATTCTTACCCTTGCTAAAAAAAAAAAAAAAAAAGGAACCTTGCTCTTGGTGGGAAACTCAAGGCACCTGACCTGGGCATTAGGTCTCTACATCTCAGAGACTGGAAGACACACAGACCTGACTTGTGTCCGTGGGAGGAGGGAGCCCATAGTCTCACCTTCCTCCCCACAGTAATCACCCTTCCCCAAAGAACAAAGTGGCTTACTTTTCAATCTTTTCTCTCTTCTTTACAAATAGCAGACACCAAACGTGAGGAGAGTAAAAGAAATTATTGCTCAGTGAAGTTGTGGGAAGCTCAAGGATTATTTCACAGCATCGAATCCACACTTGGCAGACTTTTCAGATGCCACCTGACCTGGACCATGTACATGGCTCTCAGAAACCATGCAGCCTCAGTGAGGAATTGCCCACTGAGAGACACAGTTGCTCCAATGCCCTTAATTCTTAACAAGTATGAACGCCAAAGGTTTATATTACAACGGGGAGGCCAGAGGACTGCAGGGCCAGTCTGCTATATGGCTGCAGTGGCAGGACTACGTTCAGTGTCTGTAGGGATATCGCTTTTCTTGCCAGGCTAAAAGGCTGTGAGGGAGGAGGTGCTTGTCTCAACCACACAGACGTTGGGAATAGAAATATGCCAAAGGGCTGTCTACACTGCCTGAGGACCTGTTACATTGCCCAACAACATAGTCAGCTCAATAATGGGGGTTGTCAGGACCTGAGCTGGCCTGAGCTGGATGACCACAGAGGCCTGCCTGGACAGTAGGAGGCCAAGGGCTGTCCTGTCTGAAATCTGAGTGTCTACTTCTGATTGCTCGGATGGGACAAAAGATCCAGCTGGTGCCAGGAGGGGCCCGCCAGCCTGCAAGAAGGGAGCACCTGGAGGCTAGCAGGTCACTGCACCTGGTCCTATATAAATCCACATGTGTTTACTGAGTGCCCTTGGGGTTAAGGCTGTGCTGAAGGCTGCCCAGGCAGAATGAGACCAATAGCACCCTTCCCAGGTGAGGGAACGGAAGGACCCTTCCTGAGCTCTGAGGCCCTCCACACCCTTGACTAAGACTGAGTTGGATTTGAAACTGTCAGTGACCAGGTGGATATTTCACTGTGTTTCCATTAAAGCCCAACACTGAGGGACAAAAAAACTAATGCTCTAGATCAACCCCTGATGCATATGTGACCATGAGCAAGTACATCCTAGAGGTCCAGAGACATGGGGGAGAAACCGAGAAGACACAGAAGGTAGGGAAGAGGGCCACTTCTGCTAAAGCCAACGCTGACCCAGGTCCTGACCCAAACACTGACTTTGACCCTGACCCAGAATGTAAGGCCAACACAGAGCCAGACTAAGACGCTGACCCAGAAGCTGACCCAGATCCTGACATTGAGCCTGAGACTGATCAAGACCTTGAACCTGATCTCAACTCTGACCCTGACCCCAACCCATGACCCTAACCCTAACCCCTAACTCTGACCCTGACCTTAACTCCAACCTATCCCTGACCTTGGCCCTGACCCTTACTCTAAACCCTGACCCTGATCCTGTCCAACAAATAAGGAATACCGAGTGGGAATAATGAGAAACTACACTGTAAAAGATGGGTCCAGTTTGGACTGTGGAAAGTCTAATGTCTGGCTGAGCACTGGGGGCAGTGATGTTTGAGCAAAACCACTAAAGTCCCTACATGGAGGTAAGGATGTCTCATATGCCAGTGTTTCCATCCAGGGATGGGTGGAGACCTGGACCAAAGAGCCCCTAATCTGGGTGGCTTCTAGAAGGATAAATCAGCTGTTTCCACCAACAACACACAGAGACAGAACATCTTACAGTTATGACCTAGGGGCAGCTCTGCACTGCCTCATTGTCTTCTCAGTGTTTTAGGAAAACCTATTGTGCTCTTTATAGACCTAAAATTATTAAGTGGTCCTCATAAATTTGAAGAATCTAATGACTAGGGGATCTGAGGTCAACAGCAGTTCTCAAGCATGTGTGTTCGGCAGCAAAATGACTCAGACTCGCCAGGGCTTGTTCAATGCAGATTTTCTGCAGCATTGGTTACACGTAAGGTTTGACCTGCTGGCTTGTTCTCTTAACTTAGGGTGATGCAGTGAGTCACAAGGGGGCCAGGTGAACCTCAGCAAAATAAAGACTCATAAAAAATCCATTGCCTGGAGGGGCACTTGGGTGGCTCAGTCAGTTGGGTGGCCAACTCGATTTCAGCTCAGGTCATGATCCAAGGAAAAGGGATAGAGCCCCACATCGAGCCCTGTGGCAGGCTCCACACTCATGGGGAGTCTGCTTCAGAATTCTCTCTCTCCCTCTCCTTCTGCCCCTCCCTCCGCTCACATGCTCGCTCTCTCTCTCTCTTTCTCAAATAAATAAATAAATCTTTTCGAAAAATCCATTGCCTGGAGATGACAGTTTAGGAGGTGCTAGAACATGTCTGGAGGGTGGTGGGGGGCAGAAGGAGTAGGTGAGGGGTGATAAGGTTAGGGTCACAAAGGTCATATTGGGGAATGTCCACTCAGAGACCTAGGAAGGCAAAGGAGTGGAGACCACCAGCCCCTGAAATAAAAGCTGATGTTTTCAGATCAGTTGTAATGAAGACAGAAACTAAAGATGAGCCATAGGCTACAATTGATCTGACAGGGGAAAGAAGGACACAGAGAGAGTTGAACATTGGTCCACTAAAAAATGCTAGAATTCATGAAATTGATTCCAAGTAAAAAATGTTCACTAATAATAATTAGTAATAAACAAAGGGATCTACAATAGGAACTGAACAGATCTCACGAATGGGTATCGGTCATGAAGGAATGTCCCTGGCTCTACTTCATCTTCACATGTTTGGATTGTGTGTGTCACAAAAGAACGCCTACTTGGGTTGTGAGAAAGTCACTGGATTCTCTAAACAGTCTGTGACTCCACTGCTGGAAAGAAAAGTTTGTTGAGAAAAACAGTTGGCGCAGACCCTCTCTGGAGTGAAGCAGAACGTTCCTCAACAATCTGCTTGTATGCATCCTGTGCTGTGGGCTTAACCAAAGGTCAAAGCCACATTATCCATAAGCAGGGCTCTCACTGTTCCCTGACTTCAGTGGACAGAGAAGAGACTAGTTTTTCTCCCTCAGAATGCAATTCACATCTACAAACACCCAATCTTAGAAGGGATGTGGCTTACTCAATTTCAAGAACTGGGCTTTTAAAAATAAACATTCTCCTATTGTTTCCCTTCAGTAAAACAGAACTTAATTTAGTTGCTTAAGAAGCTAAGAATGATTAAGATGGGCTTTTGGAAACAAAATAACACCAAAGAGGTAACACTAAGATGAAAGAGAATGTTACCGTGTTTTAACTCTAAACTTTAAAAAAAGTTATAGATACATATTTTTGAAAGAAATAAAATGTGTTAGATGTAATTTTGCTATAAAGTAAAAAGATACTGGAAATAGAAGCATCTGGGCCATAGCTGTATTGGAAATATGCTGAGATTAAAACAGGAAGCCACCAATGAAATCCCCCCGTGGAGGAGTAGGGACCCAGAAGGAACGGGTGGCCAGGCACATGGGGGCTTCAGGGTTTGGACCACAATAAAGCACTTCCTGCAGTTTTAGGTGCCATGTGCAAAGTGGAGACTGCTGCAGGAGAAAGAGGGGACAACAGTTCCTCTGTCCCTTTCACTTCTGTAGATTGCAAAGTTTCAGACTTAATACATTTCTAGTTGAAGGTTTATTGTACATTTTTAAATTCTCAGTGTTTGAAGTGACAAAGTCTGCCATGTCCAAAGAACAGGGAAGTGGAAAAAAGGAAGAAACAATTCAATCATTTGATGGACTTGAACTCCCCTCCCCTATTTTCCCTGAAAACAGAAGGAAATCTGTAAGGAGAAAGTACCATCATGTGTGATTTTATGTGTGATTTGTGCCTGGAGAGAAATCATGTCTGCTTCCCTCCTGTTCCCTTTTTTAAGCATCTTACTTTGTTGGTGGTCCGTGAAGTTGCCCCTCGTTTTCTAGTACAACTATGCATTCTCTCCCTCTCTTTCTCTCTTTCATCTTTTTCCCCTTTTCTTTTAGGGGCAGGGGTCAGGCAGGATAAATCCCAGCATGAACCCACTCTACCATTTTAAATTAGGAGCCCTCTCAGCCATTGTCCATCACGGTACAAATCTGAGGTGCTGGAAATTGCCACCCATGGGCCAAGTCTGACCACCACCTGTTGTCTGTAGACAAAGTGTTGTTGGAACAAAGCTACTCACATAGTTAAGTATGCTCTCTGGCTGCTTTCAAGCCACAGTGCAAGCATGGAGTAGTTGTCAGAGAGACCACAGAACTCTCCATATTTTCTGTTTAGCCTTTTACAGAAATTCTGGGCTTAATTGTAAAAGATAAATATTATCATGTCACTCCTTTGAGTAGAAGGCTCCGTATTACCTTCAGGATAAAACATAATCTCTGACCCCGATAGGAAAGGGCTTCCATCCTTTAGCCAAGCCTCCATATCCATCCTCATCTATTTCCACTCCTTCCTGTTACTTTCCTTCTAGCCACATGGTGGAATGTGCTGTAAGATCTCACCCACTCTGGATATTGCATTCTGCCTCCAAAGACCTTCCTGTTCCACGGCAAGCTCCTTCTTCATGCTTGAGGACACAGCCCATGCATCCCCACATCAGAAGGTCTACCCCTCACCCCCAGGATCTCCTGGAGCAGCCAGTGCTCTCGCTGCACTTTTTTCCATCTGCTCCCTTGCATCTCCAGGCTTGACCCATCTCATGAGTAGGCTGAGCACAGACACAACAGGACTGGGAGATGGCAGCAGGAACCGGCTGCTCCTCCAAGGTATATGCAGCTTAAAATTACATGAAGACTTTCCTGAGCATGAAGTCCCCTTAACATGAAGAGGATAAATGGTTGTGTAAGCTCTTGAAGACAAGGCATTCCCACCCGTACGTTCCTGCATTCAGCAGTTATTCAGCCCGGATCGAAACTGTGATCCTGTCCTTACCTGCTGTGGTCCTGGGAGGTCCCTCGGTGTCTGTCAGATTGACACCTGCTGTTACGAACACCCTTCCTCCTGCTGTTGTCTGTTGTGTTTGCTGAACAAAAACAACACAAAGCATGTGGCTTTCTAGAAACTTGTTAAACGTCAGCTCTGTTGGTAACACTAGATGGAAGGGAGCTTTCCGATTTTCTGACAGCATCACGGGGGACAGGTGCTAACTGTTGAAAGGCACATTTCATCAGTGACTGCCACAGGAATGCTCCTCCTCACAGGCATGTAGAAACTGAGCCATCCTTGGAAGAGGAACATGCTCTAATGGCCTTCAAGTTATTTACATCATAGTTTTTCCAGGCCTTTGTACCTGGAAATTCTGAAGAAAAGTATGTGAGGGGGATCAAGAGAGATGACTCATGTGTTTCGATCTGGAGTAGAGAAGCCATGATTCCTGTGGTTTGTGGAACTTAAGTGTACTGCTGGGGTCCATCAGAAGTCCAACCAGCTCCTCTCCTGAAAGCATAATCAGCAGTTCTATTCACTCACTGAGAGAGGAATTCTGCCCATGTAAGCAATGTCTTTGCTATAATTCAGAATGGCACTATTTATCTAGTCTTACTTTTGAGAATACTGGTTCACATAGTTCACTTTCAAATTTTCCTCATATTAGCAGGGTCATAGCTAATGTCAATGGTGTGTAAGATGAGAAGGTTTTGGTTTTTTTTTTTTAAGAATTTTTTTATGAAGGGCGCCTGGGTGGCTCAGTTGGTTAAGCGACTGCCTTCGGCTCAGGTCATGATCCTGGAGTTCTTGGATCAAGTCCCACATCGAGCTCCCTGCTCGGCAGGGAGCCTGCTTCTCCCTCTGACCCTCCCCCCTCTCATGTGCTCTCTCTCTCTCATTCTCGCTGTCTCAAATAAATAAATAAAATCTTTAAAAAAATTTGTAACATTAAAATGGTGCTGTTTCCTTTCATAAAAAAATTCTTTTTTTTTAAGATTTATTTATTTATTTGAGAGAGAGAATGAGAAAGAGTACATGAGAGGGGGGAGGGGCAGAGGGAGAAGCAGACTCCCCGCTGAGCAGGGAGCCCGATGTGGGACTCGATCCCGGGACTCCAGGATCATGACCTGAGCCGAAGGCAGTCGCTTAACCAACTGAGCCACCCAGGCGCCCTTAATGTTACAAATTTTAATGTCTCCTGTTATACACTGGTAAATTGGAAAGGTACACACTCCCCCTGCCAGCCCCATCATAGGTAATAACCAAGACCTCCTACCTAAAAAATACCTTTCTCTCCGTTTGTTAAACCTGGCATCTGCTGGCTGGCTGTGGGTAGCCAACAAGCATCCTCCTCACTCGGGCCACACAGCCTGCGTCAGTATGGCTGGTGAGGTGGCAGCTGCCGAACTGGGTTCTAGACTCTCTTTCCCTGTCTCTCTCCCGCTTTGCTTCGTCTCTGTCTCTGTCTCTCCCTCTCTAATTTTCACATTATCATCTGGGCATAGAACAGGTGCCTCAGATGTGGGGCTTGGGAGGGTGTCTCGTTCCGCACCCACACATTGGCTTCTCTGAGCTTATTCACAATAATTGACACATCTGCAACAGACAAGTTGCTGAAGTGAGAAACCTCTTACAGCGTTTTTCTGATACTTTGAATATATGACCATATGTTTATCCCTCGTTTCTGAAAAATCACCAGTCGCCCAGTCAACACTATGAACAACTTTAGTTTCTGTGGCCTGCGGGCTTCGGAAGACGGGGGTCTACATACTGGAGGCAGGTGGCTCAGCAGCAACGGCATGTGTGTGGCTTTCAGGCTGACAGTGGCTGAGTCTCCGCACTGCCTGACCCACAGCCAATCGCACACACAAAGCTGTGGCGGAAACACCTCCTAGCTCTGTTCTGGGAGCGGGCCTGTGCAGCATTTCTGTGGCTCTTCCTGGGGTAAGCAGCTACTATTCCTCCTTGTGCTTTTCTCAGGGTAGAACATGGTGCTTTGACCCTGCTGCACTGAGTCTACTCAGCAGGTGTGTGCAGTGTAGGTATGGCCAGCCGGCAGGCTGCTGCGCATACCCAGGGTCAGCTGTCACGGGTCTCCAAAGGCAGATGTAATCACTCTTGCTCAGCATCTCCAGTCATGCATTCTTTACCATCAGCCCAAGTGACCAAGAAGAAAAGTTTCTCATCAGAATGCAATCTCGGAAGATAATGGGGATTCCCAGTTGTCTTTTTTCTAGTCACATTTGTACTAGGCTTTGAATCTGTTGGGGGCAGGAGAATTTGTGCTCACTCTAGAATACCGTGGAACAGTTTCTGGGTTCCAGGTGCTGTTCTGGGGGCCAGGTGTGGGCAGAGAGCAGCTCACCTCCAGTGTAGGGCTGCAGGTGATGCACACAGGTGAGACCCCCCCCATGTCTGTACCACCTGCACTAGGCTAGCTCCTAGAAGGCATCAACTAATTAAATACCAAAAACAAAACAAAAAATATGTCTCCGGGCACCTGGGTGGCTCAGTTGGTTGAGTGATTGCCTTTGGCCCAGGTCATGATCCTGGAGTCCCGGGATCGAGTCCCGCATCGGGCTCCCTGCTCGGCAGGGAGTCTGCTTCTCCTTCTGACCCTCCCCCATGTCATGCTCTCTCTCATTCTCTTTCTCTCAAATACATAAATAAAAAACTTTAAAAAAATAAGTCTCCACTACTTTTGAAAACTTACTGTTATCTAATTTTTAACTGATTTAAATGAATAAACTTCCTGTTTATCTTGGCAAGATGCATGATCAAGTCACAAATATTTCAAACCAAAATATAATATTGTGCCAAGAGAAAAATGTATTTTATGTGTTAGTTTGATTTTTTTAAAGACTTATTTATTTATTTGGGAGGGGGGGGGCATGCACAAGAGCAGGAGGGACAGAGAAAGAGGCAGAAAGCATCTCAAACAGACCCTGAACTGAGCATGGAGCCCAATGTGGAGCTCAATCTCATGACCCTGAGATCAGAGCCTGAGCTGAAACCAAGTCAGATGCTTAACCAACTGTGCCACCCGGGTCCCCCCGTGCTAGTTTGATTTTTTTTTCTATCATTTAGTGTTTTTAAGGTAATGAAATTGAGAAGTCTGTGTCTCTAAGAGTCCTTTAATATAAGAATTTCTGCATTTTGGAAAAAAACCTCAATATATCTTCTATTGCAGATAGATGTCAGTCAACTGATACTGATAACAAATGGAAGATTTTAAAATGGCCTTCCTCCTGTGATAAATTTCCATGGGCTACAGTAGATTGCAAGCCCTCAGTACACTAGGCAGGACCAGTGCATCCCCCACTCGGAGGAGCACATGCAACATCTCTCCATCCAGTTCACACACACAACTTCTAACAAGCCTGCAGAATGTGCAGGGACTGTCACTTGGTGATGGTAGACTCTGGGATCATGAGGAGGTGGATGGCGAGGATGAGGGGCACAGATGAGCTAATCCGGGTTGTTGGGTGCTGATCGTCCAGACACCTCAGGAGCCTGGGACTCCCCTTGGTTGGGCTATTTTCAGGCTCTGGAGGGCCTTTGATATATAGAAAAAGAGTTATTAAAAAATTATCGCCAGGGCGCCTGGGTGCCTCAGTCGGTTAAGCGTCTGCCTTCGGCTCGGGTCATGGTCCCAGGGTCCTGGGATCGAGCCCCGCATAGGGCTCCCCGCTTGGCGGGAAGCCTGCTTCTCTCTCTCCCTCTCCCACTCCCCTTGCTTGTGTTCCTACTCTCGCTGTCTCTCTGTCAAATAAATAAATAAAATCTTTTAAAAAAAATTATTGCCACTAAAATTTTGATAAGTATTATTCCTGTTTTTTTAACCATACTTAGAAATCTAAAATTATACTATAAATAAAATTTCCAGTCCTCTCTTTTTTTCCACTATTAGATCATGAACATTTACATGCCATTTAATGTATCTGTACATCAGCAATTTCCATGGCTGGATACTCAATTTAATCCTTCTTATGCTGTTAGCCATTTACATGATTTCTCCTTTATCATAGTAATAATGCTTTCAGTGTGCTACTATTCCTATATATAAACCATTCATGATCTTGCTGAGCATTTATTTATGAGTTAGTTATATATGACTTGAGCTGATGTGGTTATATGTTTACATGTTTATTCCAAATACAGTAAGACCCAGGACAAGGTGTGTGGGCTTTGAGACAAGAAGGAGCCAGCCTGCATCCATGTTCTCATTCCTGCTATAGCTCAGCCTCAATGTTCTGACACAGAAAATGAGGACAATGCCATGTGCCTCCTGATGGTGCTGTAAAGCCTACAGGGGAAACTGTACGTATGTGCTTAGCAGAAGGCATGGTGAGCACAGCTGGGTCCCTTCCCTGCCTCTGGGACAGACTGTCAGACACCCTGAAATCCCATTCGCAGGGTCTTACATGCACTAGGTGAGATTATGTTTTCAGCAAATGTGGCTTTTCTCTGGGTCACTCTTAGCTGCCCTACAGCCCCAGCATTCCTGGGACCTGCATGGGGAAGGGAGGTGTTGGTGTTAGTGGAGAGTGACCCTCCCAGGTGTCTGTGTCCCTCCTGGGTTGCAAACAGCCCACTGTCCTTGATGTGCCTAAAGGAAAAGGGAAAAGCTGTGCTTCTAAGCTTGTGCAGCAAGTCTTTAATTTGTGGGCATGGCCCTCCCCAGTCACACAAGACAACCTGATGCTGGATCCACAGCCAACGGGCTCCAGGGAATAGGGTATGGTTCTTACCAGTGGGGAGTTGGCCCTCACAAGGCCAGTGATCTCAAGCTAGCTGTTGTGTAACAAGGAAACAAAACACGAGTCTTTAAGTTAAACATCAAACTAGAATAGAACAGGTGTTTAAGCTTGTCCACATCCCATGTAGAGCAGCGCCTGGCCCTGGCCTACATCACAGAGCCGCAAGGAGCCCTGGGGAGAGACTGCCGTCCCCATGGGAGGTGCGAGGACCATGGCTGAGTCAGCATGTCTCCGGGTTCATCTCCTTCCTAAATCAGGCTTTTCTCTGAAGAATGAGGAATAACTCAGTCCAGTCCCCTGTTTTTCAAATGAAATATAAGGGAGACCAGACGGTTGATGGACTGAGTCACTGACACCTAGTCCATCCATCCAGTCTTCCTTCATCCATAAAAGGTGGAAAGCAGTAGAAGCTCCTGTGGTGGTGGAACCTGGATCCACTGCTGTTGGCTCCCATCATCCGTCCAGAGCACCAGCTCCCGTGGGGGCAGCTGGAGGCCTCGTCTTGCTTGAGGGTGGTTAGGAAGGGACTAGGTCTCAACAACTCGGGATGGAGCTCCTCTTCTAAACAGTGCATGCTTTAGTTTCTTCACTCTTCTGCTTTTTGTTCCAGCAATGACCAACAACAGAGTATTTTTCACTTACCTTGCAATGACAAGACCCATATTTTACACAACTGAATATTTTGGATCCTATTTACTGCATTACAGTGCAGTTTTATCTTGTTAATGGTGACATTTGAACACGTAAAGTTCTAGTTTTAGATCAGAGTGAAAGTAAAAAAGAAAGAAACACTGACCCACAAAGGAAATGGGTATGGGCCTGTCCTGGGTCACATTCACCTCTGGCAGTGCCCAGCCCGTCTCACTCCTATCACGTGAGAAAGGCCCTCCTCCTGTAATGTTTACCTGGCTTTGGCATCAGGGGAATGCTAGCCTTGCAAAATGTGTTTGGGAGTAATCCCTCCTCAATTTTTTGGGAGTGTTTGAGAAGGATTGGCATGAATCCTTCTTTAAATGTTTGGTGAAACTCCACAGTGAAACCATCTGGTCCTGCGTTTTTCTTTGGAAGTTTTTGATTAGTGACTCAATCTCCTTGTTATTGATCTGTTCACGTTTTCTATACCTTCATGATTTACTCTTGGCAGGTTGTATGTTTCTGGGAATTTATCAGATTTTCTCCAGGTTGTCCACCTTGCTGGCATGCAGCTGCTCCTAGGACTTTCTTATGAGCCTTCGTATTTGTGTAATGTCCTCAGTGGCCATGTACCCTCTTTCAGACATAATTTTAGTTTTTTTGGATCCATTCTCTTTTTTTCTAGTCTAGCTAGAAGTTTGCCAATTTTGTTTATGTTTTCAAAGAACCAGCTCTTAGTTTTATATTGAGACGTCTTACGTGCTAGCACTATGATAAGTATTTTATATGCACAAAAACATTGAAAATACTACCCTTTACGACACAACTATGTAGTCATATTCCCATTTTTGACCGGTGCAAGTGGCATGTTAGAGATATTAAGCAATTTAATGATATCACATCTTTAATTGCTGAGGGGATTGGAATTGGGATTTAAATCTGGGTCTGTGTGACTCAAAGGCTTATGTCTGTAACCACAGGTGTCTTTATATCACCTGTACCAGAATCTAGATTCTAATCCAGGCTTACCAAACTAGAATCTCCAGTGGCAGGCCTGGGAATATTCATTGTAACAATATCCTGTGTAATTGCCATGCACACCGAAGTGCAAGAAACAGTGTACTGCCGTCTCTTATAACATCATCCCTGTTTCTGTCTCTGTGCCTTGCATGGCTCCTTCCAGCTTGAGTGCCTCCTCCCTTCTTCTATTAGTCCTTCAAAGACCTATCATCTTGATAATGCCCCATCTCTCTCTTGCACGGGTGAACTGTTGGTGGAACTCATGTTCTCCTGTTTCTTAGGTTTTTACTTTATTTAAAGGATCCCATCGTCCAGTAGTTTCCTGAGAAAATATGCTGTGCATAGCCAAGAATGCCTTTATTCTATTCTTACACTGGATTGGTGGTTTGGTTGGGTTTAGAAAAACAGATACTACTGCTTAGAAATTGAGACCAAGTTCCATTTTCTTATTACATGTAGAATTGCAGGGGTGCCTGGGAGGGTCAGTCTGTTAAGCATCTGCCTTAGGCTCAGGTCATGATCTCAGGGTCCTAGGATCAAGCCCCTTGTCGGGCTCCCTGCTTAGCAGGGGGTCTGCTTCTCCCTCTCCCTTTGCCCCTTCTGCTGCTCGCGCTTGCTCTCTCCCTCTCTCTCAAATAAATAAAAAAATCTTAAAAAAAAAAAAAAAGAATTGCTTTTGAAAAAGTTCGGTGCAAGACTCTTGATTGCAGGTGATATTTTTCTTCTGCCTCACTGGAAGCTTTTCAGATCTTTATCTCCAATGTTCTCCAATTTCACAATAATGTACTTCAGTATGAAACTCCTTTGACATTTATTTTGAAGAGCCCTCAATAAATTTTTGTAGTCTGGAAACTCAAACTTCATTTATGGAAAATGTTCTTAATTTTTAAATTGAGATATAATCATGTAAGACATAACTTGCTCATTTAAGGGGCATAGCTCACAAGGTTGTACTCAATTATAGGATGTCCTCATTGCCCCATGAAGCAACTCTTGACCTATCATCAGGATTCCTTCCTTCCCCTGTCTGGAACCAATCTACTTTCTATCGCTATGGATTTGCCTCTTCTGTACATCCCATGTCTGTAAATGGAATCATGCTGTATGGAGCCTTTTGTGTCTGGCATCTTTCACTTACATAATTTTTTCAGAGTTCATCCCTGTTATAGTATGGATCAGTACTTCATTCTTTTTTATGGTTAAATAATATTCCATCATATTGCATATAACGCATTTTATGTATCCATTCATCAGCTTATAGACATTTGGGTTGTTTCCACTTTTTGGCTATTATGAATGATACTACTATGAACACCTGCATACAAGTTTTTGTGTGGACATGTGTTTTCAATTACCTTGGGTATATACTTAGGAGTAAAATTGATGGGTCAGATGGTAATTCTGATCGACTTTTTGAGGAACTACCAGACTATTTTTCCAAGAAATTCTACAAATTTAAATTCAACTATTAGACTATTTTCCTTTTTCTCTCTTTGTGAAAGTCTGTTTGTTAAAAATGAAGATGAATCAGCAAAATCAACATAACCTCAATGCGTAAATTACCAAAAACAGGAGACAGAGGGGAAACTTACAAATTATGTAGACTTAAAAGACATGTCAACTAATCACACAGTGGGGTCAGGGGCACCCCTGTGCTCTGAGAATGACAGTGTCCTTCTGGGTGACCAACCATCCCAAATTTCCAAGATAGTCCTGGGCAAACCAGAGCAGTTGGTCACCTACTGTGACATAACCTTATCCCACCAACGGAAATTTAACTGGATCACAGTGTTTTCCAGGTCTTTATATTGATTCTCTTATGTACGGCACCTGTATTTCTGTTTATCAGAGTGCCTTCAGCCCCACACATTGAAGTCAAATGGAGACTCCACTGCTTTTGTCCAATTCAGTAAAGTAGCAAATATACATGAAAAAGATGCTGCGTGTATTTGAAATTCCACCTCAGTGGAAACCCTCCTTGTCCACAGAAGTGAGAGGTGCTAACCCCATACTCTGACCTGGAAATGAGCAGATTAAAGAGCAGTGGGGCCATTTCAGCTCCTTGAGGTCTAAAAGCTCTTTATTTCCTTGTTGGCAAGCTGCACACGTGGCGCCTGAGACACGTGGTGTTTTATTCCTTAATTATTTTACCTGCCTCCCATTAGTTACTGGGATCCAGTCTGGGCTTGTCACAGCCCTGTTCCAAGTGGGTGATTTGCAATAACCTGAGCATAAGTTCTTTCCAAATGCTAATAGTGCATGCCAAAAGCTGGAGCTACAGGAAAATTGTGGCATGCAGGGATGGGGTGTACTACGGGCTGGGTTGAGAATGCTGGGTGGGGACAGACACAGAGTGTACCCTCATGCATTTGGCTATTTAGCTTAGGGGTGTGGTGACAGGGGCTTTTCAGGGCTTCTCTCAGAGAGTCAGCAAAGAGCCCTCTCCTCATTCCGAGTGTTTATTTGAACTCTCTTCCTTCACCTCTGCCAACTGAACATGGGGATAAGATGGGGGCAGGAATGTGAAGGAAGGAAAGTTGAGATGAAATCTGCTTCCAGTATTTCTCGAACATCTACTGGAAATGATCCATCATAAAATGGTCATTGCCTGAATGATCCTGAAACTGGCTCAGCAGCTGGAATCCCATTTCTGGAAGGTTCTTCTCAACCACTCCTATTCTGCAAGCATTCTCTTTCCATTTCTCCATTTAGTGTGTGCTTCCTTCAGAGCACACAGACACACACTTGCACACGGCTGCACACACACTGCTTCCTAGCAGGTTACAGTCGTATCCTGAGAGTCAGTGTCACAGTCCGCTCGGACAAGTGCTTGGTCTTAGGTCACTTTACACATTGGTTTCCAATTATACTGTATTATGTCTCACTCACTACATGTGCTAAAGACTCCATGCCAGTCAGCTTTGGGAAATACTGCACTCTCTTCCTCAAATGCAACTTTCGCCTTCCCTCAAAACGAATTTCCCTTTATCCTTTTGGACTTAGAAGCAGTACGTGGTTATGGTGGGCACCCACAGTTTGGAGAGAGAGGGCTTTGATCTGATCATGGTTCTGTGGGTCAGTAGCTGTGTGGCCACAGGCCAGTGTCTTCACCTTGGCGGCCTGCCTTTTCTCACTTACTAATGGGTGATTGTAATAGCTCTGGCTAATAGCAGAGCTGAGTGAAGCACTGTGAAGGATCAAAGAACACTAGGTGTCTCTAGCTTTGGCACCTCAAAATACCAGCTCCTGTGGTCTCATCATCCTGTGTCTCCTCTTGTTACACTCAGATCGACAGTTCAACATTATGGCCTTTGCAAACTTTGCCTCAGAGTTTCCTCCACAAAATGTCTTCATAGTAGCACTTGCAAGTTCCAGCTCAAAACAGGAGACATCAAAGTGCAGTCTGGGGATGAGAGGTCCCATTGCAGGGGATGGGGTAAAGGAAGCTCACTGCTCTAGAAGACACCAGAGAGGGGAGCTTCCGGCCTGGTCTGCAATCAGCTAAATGGGCTGAGTGACGAGAGAAAGGGCTCATTTCCTGGATATCTTTAATGAAGGTACAACATATACAAGAAATTGATAAAGTAGGACTTGATTTAACTTGGGCTTATTCTCATGGTCTCTGTTTCTCCATGGACATCTCTCATCAACAAATTTGAGCCTATTCCTTGAAGCTGAGAACACCTTTGTACAAACATACATATCTAAGCAGCTTTAGAGATCCTCCTTGATTTCAGTAAACCATTAAACTTCTCAGACTTTCTTATTCTGAACATTGATATATTTAACTTTAATTGTGATCTGAGTAGCACCAAGTGGGGTAAAAGACATGCCGGTGAAGGTTTACCTTTTCTGGCTGATAATCAATTCAGGAAAATGAACTGCTCCATCCACAGGTCTGAGAAAAATAAGACACACTGTCCTTATCTGCATAGGAATACACTTCAAAACAAAAAGGAGGTGAATAAACTGTAATAACAAAGTAATACTTGTGATGTACATTAGCCCCATTACACAAGGGAAAAACGGCTCACAAGAGCAGTTAATCCCTTTTGCTTTTAACACACACACACACACACACACACACTAGATGGAAATCTGGGATATATACAATGCTGATTAATCATTTCCCAAATACGTTATGATGTGGGACTTGTTTTGAGTTGTCCTAGCATTAAATAAGGATCTCAGCTTTGGGAAATACTGTTTCTGAGCTCTTAAATTGTAGTAGCCCATCCCTTTAAGTGAGGTTCAAATCCTGTCACAATGAGCTAGGCTGGCACGATTTCTCCTAGATGCCTTCACTGGGGAACCTCAGGAAGTACACAGTGTGTGTGCTTTGGATACACGCAGCACAGAGAATACTCTGACACTGCAAAGGGGCCCAACATAAATCACATAGACCCAGTGAGTGAGATAAGATGAAATTTAAAAATTTGAAATAGAAGCTCAAGGGAGGACATGCTAGGAATTTTCTGAGTAACTTCTATTAAGGCTCCACTGAGGTCTAACTGTTGGAGCATTTTCTTTTTTTCATCCTAAAGAAGGGAAGAGGAAGCCCTATATGTTTTGTTAATAGATATAAAATAACACAAGGAATTGGCATTTGTGGGTGGGACAATTTCAGTTCTATTTCTAAATGAAGATTTTTTAAAAAAACAGACTAGCAGCAGCTGTCAAGGGAATAATTTGGTTTCTTCACCACTGAGACTCTTATTTGCATTTTCTACACTTTTGTCTTTAAGCTCTGCTAACACAAACATGAAGACCGAGCCATAGAGCTTTGGCTGAGCATGTTAGAGTCACGACAAGGTGATGTCATGAAGGCCGCAAGAGGAGGGAGAGGGACTCAGAATCCTGTGGACAGAAGCAACAGAGCAAAGCTTTGCAGGCGTCATTCAAGAGAAGAGATGGGAGGCCCTTAACACCAGCTGTTGATGTATGCGCTAACCTGCCCTCTCTGAATGACACAGCCACTCACCAACTACGCTAATGTCTGGCATAAAACAACAGAAGGAAAGTCATACCACATCTACTCCAGGTATGACAAGATGAATCCAAAGACTCATACATGAACTCCGCAAATCAAAGGAGCATTCATTTCATAAGTGGGCATGTTGTAGAATTGTGAGTAATGAAAATGACCAAAAACAGTGCTCTGAGGGACTGGTAAGGGTACCTTTCGCTGTGGGAAGGATTCCTTATCTATCCTTCATGGCTTCTGACTAATTCATTAATTAGATCTTTCAAGGGAAACAAATTCACTTAATAGTCATAAACTGTTGGTATTCTTAAATTCTTATTATGAAATTAGTTTTAAAAATCATAGTGCCCCAAGACTAAGGGATTTTTCCTCTAAAATATGACATATTTTGGATGTTTTTTGGGCATGCCACACCAGGATGATTTCAATCGCTTTCTTGTTCATCCTGCTGGTTGTTTCTTTTAGGGGCCCTTTCAGAAAAGCCCTTGGAACACAATCTTGTACCATGACTTCACAAACTGAAGTTGGTTGAATTTAAAATTAACTTAAAAAACCTGTTTCCTATTGGAGTATTTACTTTAGAATCTTACATTCAGGACGAAACGATAGTAACTTAATTTTTGTGTGGTGTAGTCTAGTTCTTTTGCACTTTCAAAATTATATTTTTGATGCTTCTTAGAATAATCTTAAATTGGCATCTGGGTATAGAAATATGTATTTGAAATGTCAATCCAAAAATAAACAGAATGTTCTTTTTACCATATGTTTACTTTCTTTTTAACAATCATGAGTGTTAAACCAAAAAAACCAATCAACCAAACATGCAAAAACAACCAGCCTTTACTTTACATTGGAGAGGAGAGTTGATTATGAGCAAGCTGCCCTGAATAGTCACTTCACAAATGGCCTGACTTGTGACAGGTTTTGTTTGTTCTGTGTCTAAAGTAAATTTTTGTGCCATGACATAACAATGGCATGCATATTATTGTTTAAGTAAGTGAACATTAACACAACAATCCAAATTTCAACTATCTACCTTTTGGGCACAGAGGGTTTGAGTGTGAACCTACCAAAAGTAGTTGGAGGCCGTGTTTGTCCCAGAGACTTGAGGGGAGGTGTAGCAATCACGTGCCTCGAAGCCAAGAAGGCAGCTTAGGTGCTAGTCCATCACAGTGTTCCAGTTCACACAGACCCTACAGCTCAATTAAAAAAAAATCAGTATGTGTGCACCTCCATGTACTCTGGACAGTTAATAATAAATCCAGTTTGAGGGACAGTAAACTTTACTTTCCCAAATCAGCAGGCAGTCTTTCTATTTCTCTAATTTCAACCATGGAAATAGAATACACTGGTGGCATAAAGAATCCATTACAGCTACTATGTAATATCATATACTTCCAAACCCAACTGGTTTCTGAAGAGCTCCCCTCTAAACTACAAAGGGGTAACACCACAATCTCCCAAAGAGTGAAGCATGAAATCCGGATCTGCATGTGGCCTCCGTCTTTTGTCCTCCACACAAAGCCACACGTGTCTCCTGACCTCTGGCAGCCCTCAGGCTGACCTCGCGTCTACCTGGATAGATGGATGCCTCAGCCTCACTACCTCTTTGGAACTGCACTTTGGCTTTGTTCCTGGGCACTGTCTCCTGTTCTCCTTTTGCCCCTGGGCAGGTAGTCAAGGGCTGGTGCCTGATCACAGACCGCTGAACTGTTCAGCTTTTGCTGCCCCAGGCCTTCGCTTCCATAGAAAGTTCTGTTAGCAGATGCATCTGACCACAAAGCCAGATTAAACCTCCACATACCTCTCGGTAAGTGCTTTAGTTCTGAATGCCATCGGCTAATATTTTTATTCCCAAACATGATTAAGAATGTCATGAGCTGCATGGAGCACTGGGTGTTATGCACGAACAATGAATCATGGAACACTTCACCTAAAACTAATGATGTAATGTGTGGGGATTAACATAAGAGTAAAAAAAAAATCTTAAAAAAGAACGTCACAAGCTGCTGAGCAGAATCAAGGCCAGAACATCACAGAAAGGTGGAGTCCAGGATGAAGGCCCCTAACTGAATAGACTTTAGGCTCAGAGGGTGTTCTCTATCCCCACGGTAACCACAGGGTGCCTCAAGCACACATGCTCTCAGGCTTGGGGGCAAATCTCCAATCACTGGTACGCCTCAGCTGACCCGTGAGGAGTGTGGTCACCAAGGGCCAACAGTTTGTCCTCATGCCTATTTATGCCAGATGTTTTATACTTACACAATGTAATTAAAGATGCTACAAATCAATAAAAGATAAAAGTGGAAATAGCATTGCTATCTCCCGGAAAACTAAGTTTAGAGTTTTGTAAAACCAGATCAAGGTGAGATGCTGCTGAATTATAAGAGGGTGAATAACAGTTGTCAACTGGGGAGAAGTGGAATGGTGTGAACTCACATTACTGAGCAGGTGTCTTTAATTCCTTATTCTACATTATAAACCAACCTGGAATGAGGCATCGTGGGTGCGGCATATGCAAGAAAGAAAATGCAAAATTTGAAGAGGGCTTCCACTGAAGGATTGGCAAACGAATGTACATTTTTGTACACTAAAATTAAAATACCATAGTTTAAACATGCATGTTAGTCTATGTATGGATTTTTTTCCTATGACTGGCTGTTTAAAATATAATTTTAAGTGACTGAATAGTTTCTTGCAGGAAAACATGTGCTGAATTGGAATCGCTGAGGAAGGAGGAGGACCTCTATGATGAGGAAGCTGTCCTGACAGCATCTTGGTCTCGGGTAGAAAGGTTGTCTCGTAGGAGAGACTTAGAGACTTGGGATCTCCCACCTTGAACGGCAGTTGGGCCAAGCTTAGGTTGCCTGCAGGCCTTCTTCCCATCTCTTTTTGAGATCACATTTCCCTTGGGCTATTCAGAAGCTTATTTTGACGACCAGATACCTGGCTTACATCCAGGTATCTACTGTCCTTAGGAGACTATTCCTGAGCTCTGGAGCAGCTCACCTACTGTGTTCAGTGAATTTTAATTGATTTTATGGAATGTAGTGCTCCCATTATTGGTGTTAGGATATCTCCAAGGAAGCAGCATCATGAGTTTGTAATACAGCAAGGCAATGATTCAGGAAATAATTAGAAAAATTGTTGCTTGCATCTGTTCCTTGAGCAGGACTAGGTGGCAGTGGCTCTTACTTGATGGACAACATGTCCTTTCTAGTAATTTGATGCTAGATATAAGCCATCTCTCCCCCTTCTCCTCTGCCCTCTGGATTAATAGTCCCTTTTCTAGTGGAGCTAGACCCATGTAAGCGCATCTGCTCTTCATCATTGGTGGTCCTAGGCAGGATCTGAAGGCACTTTCACCTGTGAGGGGTCAGGGTAAGGCTGGTGGTCTTATGGCCACTCTGTACAGAATCCACCGTCTCCATTAGCCATGCAGGTTTTAAATGAACATGCCCGGGCATGGTTCAGAGGGGCTATTTGATTGGCAGCCCTGCCAGGGGGACCTCAGCCTTTGGACCATCTACCATTTAGGCCTGGGCTTATGATTAGAAGTTTGGGTTTTTTTTTTGGTTGTCCTTCCCAACCCAACTTCTGATCTCACCAAGGCTCTGGGCCTCATTACTTAGAGAACATAACCACCTTGTTCTATTTTCTTTTGACCTCGGGGGCCTGGTCTCACATCATATCTCTAGGTTTGTTTCTGACCCAACCTTCCACCCAGGCCCTACCCTGTGCATCCCAGGGGCTCCCTGGCCCAGTGGGTAACCTTCTTACCAGTGGTCCTTCAGAGAAGGGACAAGACCAAGAAAATCCATGCACATGGACAAGGAGCTAAGGCAGGAATCTTCATCTGAAACTTTACGGGGTGGTGGGGAAATGTGAATAGCGTTTGGGAAGCTACTTCGACATGAGAAGGCACCTGCTTTCCTTAGGCCGTACTATAAGTAGGCTGGTGGGGAGTCACTTGTAAGATCTGTCTCAACTAAACAAACTGGTGTAATAAAAAATACACTGAACTGAAAATCTTTTCTCCCAGTTGTAAGTCCTTGCTCTGCCACTGACCCCCTCCATGCCTTGGGAAATTTAACCTCAGGGAATTTCTGTGATTTCTTAGTCCTCAGTGTCCCCATCTATACAATGTGGGCATTAGGCTAGAGAATCCTTAAGGTCCTGTCTGGTCCTAATACTCCAGGATTCACTGAGACAGTATCTGAGGGAAAATTGCTTTTTGGTCATGCTGTGCCTTTGATGAAAGTAAATATTTCTCCGTCTCTGTAGCAAGAATACGCAACAGGACTCTTCACTTCCATTGTGACTAGGCATCTCTCATTCCAACATAAACATTTCCATATGGTACAAATGAGATGGAAAACCTAAATGAAAATGAGTTGGGGAAAGACGTCTGGGAGTGTCCACACATTGCTAGTCGGTTACTGCAGCTGACCCCAGAGAGCATCTTGGAACTGATGGTCCCAGCGGGCTGGATGGAGGCGGCAGCCATGAGCTGATGCAGCAGCCACTGCCTCACAGCAGAAAGGACCATGGCAGGGCCTCCACGGACGTCTGGTTCCGTCCTGCACACCCTCTGTGGGCCCGCTCCTCCTGCTCATCACCTTGTCTCAGCACCTTCTTCTCTTCCAGGTTATGCAGCAATGGCAATGGGGACCTGTCTCTCCCACCTAGCATGGTGGGCCTACCCTCACCCACCTCCCTCTTTTCAGGCATCCCCTGCCCTCCTCTGGGCATAACTTGTCCTTGGTTCTCCATCTCCCGCATTCCCAAACCATTCCAGTCTGTTTTCCTTCTTTCCAAAATAACACCAAAACCAAACTCCAATAACACATTAAGAGTCTTTCTAAAAATATCTTAGTGGGCACTCCCTTGTCAAACGTTGTAGTCCTAACTTTACTAAGCACCCCTCCCCCAAAGATAAAAAAGAAACCAAAACATCTGTCCTCTTGGCTTTCTGCCTGCCTTCTGATGGCTCCTGCATCTCCTTTGCTGGCTCCTCCTTAGAATTATAAACAGTTTCCTCGTTGCATTTAAGAAAAAAAATCTATACTGCTTACTGGGTCTGAAGACTACAGTACATAATAATCTGGCTCTCGCCTTTTTTGGGGGTGGGGGGAGGCAAACTGCACCTGCAGCGCCTCATCTGGACATGTTGAGAGTCGTGGAAGCTTGACTACCCCATGCCCTCCTACAAATGGAACTTGAAAGGGTGTTTGAAGGTTCTAACAGGGCAGTGCAGCTATTCACTGGCACCTGACCAGAGAGCAGGGAAGATCCTCAGCTTGGAACAGCACAGAGCTTTGGAAGGGACTCATGTAGAGAGCTGAGGGAGGAAGGGGACACACGCCTAGCCAGCCAGATCAGCGGAATCAACCCTGGTGATTGTGGGGTGATAGATGTTGCACCCAGATGGCCCTCACATCCTCTTCCTACTTTTCTGCAACTATCTTCCCCCCAATCTCCCTGTCACCCCCTGTGTTCTGGTCACAGTGACTCTTTCACATTTCAGCGGATCCAATTCTTTCCAACACAGGATTTTCGTATATGCTGTTTCCTCCACCTGGATGTCTTTATTAAACTGTTTTCCTCTCTCAGTCATTACCTTAGCAAGAGAGGGGCCATCAGCAAGTGGTATGTGGTCCAGAGAAGGTCATTTCATGCAGGAAAAGACTTGGACATGTTCCAAGCTGCCGAGAAAGAGGCCAAGGTGCTGATACTGGAGTGATGGGTTCATTGAGGATCTGGGAGGCAGGGCTCGGGGGAGGCTGACCCTGCAGAGAGCTGGGGCAGGGAGCAAGGAATGAGACTGTTCCAGAGATGCGAAGGTGAGTAAGACCATTCACAGTCAACCCTGCAGTGTCACCTTTGGAGAGACACAGGGACCCAGTGAGTTACACATTAACCCGGAACTAGTTCTCTGCAAATATTCCCTGCAGGTTCTTTTGGACAATCCCCACTTCTGTTTTTTAATGGTTATAACATTTTGTTGCTCTAGACACTAAAGATAAATTGTTTTTGTTCTGAAATGTAAAGTTTTCATTAAGTTACTGAAAGAGTTCTAGATCATTGATTCCAGGATGTTTCTGATGAGGAGGACAAGCAGGGAGTGGCTTGTGACAATGCTCTGGGAGTGGACCCATGAGGCATGGGTGGGGGGCAGTTACAGCCTGTCACCAGGGGTAACTATGGGGGTTCCTCATCTGCAGACTGAGGGATGCACACAGTTGATCTTGAAGGCCCTCCCATGTCATCCTCTCGTCTGCGGCCTTCTTTGCAGCTCCTGAACTTATATCTGTGCTTTTAACCCTTTATCCCAGATGTACAACACAGACCACTTTATGTAGGAAAGAAGTCCCCTCTTGAGCATAAGCAACATGTCCACTCCCTCACATCCCAGGAGAGTCTGAATCTAACCTTAAAACCAGAATATATTCAGCAGAGCCATGAGGTCTGGCTGGATGCCTAGAATACTCCACTCCCTCTGCCTCTGCCTGGAGGTTTTGTCCAGGGGGGATGCATACCTTACAAAGTAGGGGGTCTTCCAAATAAGCCAGGGAGCCAGGTAATGGAACATGACTTTGAAATCTTCTAATTAGGAGCAATGTCTTCGAACAGTTTTTATACTCAAGTGTTCTAATTTACTGTAAACAGGAAAGGCTCTCTGATCAGAAATGAAAGGATGTTTGAATAGGAATAAACTTTTCACCTAACTATGAAGTGTTGGGTCTCCGACTGTAAGCTCTCATGCAATATTATGCATTTATTGATATTTATTTCTAAAAATTCTGAATATAAAAAATGACCTATTGTGAAGAACTAGAAAAACAAAACAAATGAAAAATCAGATAAGCACCCTAGAATTTTGATTACAAAGACTGTTGGATGGAATCAGGGTAGGAAGCAATAACTTGGCAACGTTCAGAAACTTTGTCTCTTTTTTTCCCTGAGTCTGTCTGAAAACAGGTATGACCATTTCTACACTACCTATGCTGCAGGATATTGGCATTTCAAATAGGACAGCAGTGTGTATGAAAACCTTGTAAACATGTTCTGCAAATGTGAGGGGTAATCTAGGCTTCAAATAACTCAGCATAAGTTTTCCTCCCTCTAAGAGTGAAGAGCTCTTTGTGTATATGACACCCAAGTTTCTGTGTGCATGTGCGACCAGCCAGAGGAGTCAGGAGGTCATGTCAAAACAGAGCGCACAAACAGACATACTTTGCACTCAACATACAGCAGGTTTTATGCAATAGGATGAATTTAAAAACTCATTTGGGTCTATCACTGGACTGGACAAAGTAATTAGTGGGGAATCTCATGAGAAAGATATAGGGATTTTATTTTATTTTTATTTATTTATTTTTTTAAAGATTTTATTTATTTATTTGACAGGGAGAGACACAGCGAGAGAGGAAACACAAGCAGGGAGTGGGAGAAGGAGAAGCAGGCTTCCCGCAGAGCAGGGAGCCCGATGCGGGGCTCGATCCCAGGACCCTGGGATTATGACCTGAGCCGAAGGCAGACGCTTAATGACTGAGCGACCCAGGCGCCACCAGATATAGGGATTTTAGACAGAAAGTTTTAGGAAAACCCAACAGTCAAGACACAAAACAGAGCTGCCTCCATTAAGTTCTTGAATGAGAGTTAGGGTTAGGAGAACCTGACAATTTAGTGACGCTAATGGATTCTTTCTTACTCCTCCAACCACCCCAGTGCAGTTATATCACTAAATGGCTGTTGTGATGTTGGACAGGTACTTTGACTCTTGGTTTCCTCTACAAAACAGAAGCAGTGATAATACTTTCCCTGACTACCTCAAAGATGTTTGTAAAGATCAAATGAGAAACTAGACATAAGAGAGCCTTGTAAACTTTAAACTTCTAAACAAGTATGAGATATTGTTACTTTGCCATTAAGACTCATTCTGACTTCTAGATTTTTAAGTACACATGGTCCCCAAGTTTTGCAATCCTTCTCCAGAATTTCTGAGTGCCACTGGGGTGCTTGCTCGAGCTGGAGACAAAAATAACAAAAAAGGGTTTGTTTCCTTCTGTGTTTCCTATTTTGAAATTCTAGCTTACCCCCACTTTACTGAACCATGGTGGTGAGGGGACTTTCTAGACACCACTGACTCTTCTTCTGCTGAAAGCAGTCTCTATCTAGGGAATGATAGAGCTGATCAGCAAATCCACGTTTTACAGCCGTGAAAGCTGGAGGCCTCCAAAAAAGAAAAAGTATGAACTGTCACAGAAGTGACAGCAACTTGACAATATTACACACATTTTAGACTAATCAGTAAATGACAAACATTTATCGAAATCTTAGGGGACTGATATGATTAGAATAATAACAGCTACCATGATTGGGTGCTTCCTACGTGCTAAGTGCCTTTAAATACACGCTCCACCATCTGATCTTCACAGACACCTTTTTTTAATTATTATTATTTTTAAATTTTTTTTAAAGGTTTTATGTATTTATTTGGCAGAGAGAGACACAGCGAGAGAGGGAACACAAGCAGGGGGAGTGGGAGAGGGAGAAGCAGGCTTCCCGCCGAGCAGGGAGCCCGATGCGGGGCTCGATCCCAGGACCCTGAGACCATGACCTCAGCCGAAGGCAGACGCTTAACGACTGAACCACCCAGGCGCCCCAACACAGTCACCTTTTAATGGACAGTAAACGGAAAGATGTTTATCCACTCCAAGTCCATCAGCTCTGAAGACCACATGACAACTCTGTGCTCCTAAGGCACTTGGCTTCCTTGAGCCTCTATTTCAATGGGCACCCACTATACTGTGTGTGCAGATGCATTTTTGTTAGAATATATTCTTCCTTGGAGAAAGCTCTGTAGCTCTCTGACAAGGGTCCTGACACCATGGACCACTGCAGGTTTATGATGCTGACCACATGAATGCATCCTATGGCCAGGGTGGCCTTAGGTGAGCAATCCTGAGCAATGTTAGCAGAGCAGGCAACAACTTCCTGCAACCTTCAAGTCAGAGCTTTTCCCTCAGCCCAGCCCCGAGCCAGCAGGAAATGTGAGTCATGCTGCCTTCACCTGTCCCTGCATGGAGGGAGCATGACACTTGACTCACTTTTACTTCTCATCTGGAAAAGAGTAATATTTGTATGGCCTGGAAATGCACTCAAGAGGCTGCAAGTTGATGTTCTGAGTGTGCATATCTTAGCCTTTTCTTTTACTACTGCTGAAAAAAAAAAAAAATCACCCAAAGATGTGCCAAACTTTCTAGTATTTCAAAGTAAATTTAAAGGAGTCCCGCTTTTTAAAACTGTGGTCATTTTCCATTTACCTAAAAGTCAATGGTTAGCTACCAAAATAATCACAGTTCTGCCAGACTTCTCTGCAGTGATCTAGAAGGTCTTGAACTTCTTATCCAGCCTCAGAATTCCCTGGTACACACGCACTTTGGATTCGCAACTCTCTGCAGTGGGATCTGTGAGGCAGCGACTGCCGTCCAAGTCAGCAGGTCAGCCTCTGCGAGGCCCTGATCAGCACTGGTCTGAGCTCTTCTGGTATAGCTTTTTTGCTTTCCCTCTGATTTTCTTCATAGTCCTCTTTTTAAAACACATGCCATCTTCTATAAAATTATCAACATAAACGAACCCATGAGAGCATTTCCTGTAATGTGAACATCTGCATGCTGCTTTGAGATCTGGGATGTGGGGGTAGCATGTTCATCCTTGAGGCAATCCTACCTTGCCTGAGTCATTCAGCAGATGGTAATCAGGGCATCCAGGTAACTTGGGAGTGGCATCTTGTATCAGAATCCTGCTTAGGTTTTGACCTGTTGAATCAGTCTATGCCTTTGAGAAATGATGAAATCTTAAACATTCTGGTTGGCATTTACCTCTTAAAAACAGCATGGTGCATGCACATTAGAGTGAGGCAGATTTGAGTTCAGACTCTCACTTCTCCAACCTATTAGTTCTTTGACCCGGGCTGGCACTAACCCTCTCCACACCTCAGCTACCTCCTATGTAAAATGATGAGCATCATAGACTGTTGTGAGGGTTGACTGGAAGAACCACATTAAAGCACTCAGTCCGATCACTGTTGCTGAAGATGCCGGGGAAGGGCTGGCTTCCATCCTCACCTCAGGTGACAAGCTTCTTCCCACAGAGTCAGGTCCTCCCAGGTGCAGGGCTAAAACTGGGCTCCATGCTTCCTTCCTATCAGAGAAACTTCTGGCCCTCACCAGTCCCAAACATATCTTCCCCACTATGCAGGAAACACCCTAAGCTGCCCTAATTTGACCTCAATGTCCTCAGGGCGGGAGTTAAAGTAAAATGAAGAATTTGGCATCCAGATGTGAATTAGTCAAGGCTCCCTATCTTGGGGTGTCCAACCTTCCCAGCTTATTGCAGACTGAAAGCTTCCCCAGGACATGAACTCAGTGTTAACACCAGAAAGAGGGGGAAACAGGACCAGCGGATCACCTTACTAACACTCACCTACCTCAGGCAGGGCTCAGAACGAACCCTGGACAGATGAGGAGAGGTCCACCTTCTAGGCCCCGGCATACCAGGCAACTATGTGAGCTTGGATCTTGAGTTTCCCCAGGGAGTTGGGAGGGTGGAACCATGTGATCTCTAACATTACTATGCTCCTGACCGAGTGGTCTGTGCCCATCTCAGCAGAAGCCCACACGAACCTTCTCTTATTGGCACCCCCACGCACCTCCAGGGAAACAGTGTGAGAGCACCCTTGGGCACCTTGGATGTGCTCCCTTTCTGAGCTGGGGATGCTGCAGTCCTGACTTGCCAAACAGCTTCGGAAGGAACACGATCCTCGAGTGCTGACAGTGTCAGCCAGGTTCTGCCCAGCCTGCTGTTGACCTCCAAGGACGGCCCCAGAGACAGCTTCGGAGACCACCCAGAGGAAACACTGCCACTTCTCTGAAATTGCCCCACTCTGGCCTGCAAGAGTCACTGCTTATTTGTTGTGTTGCCTTTTTTTATTCTGTTCCTCTGCTTGAAAAGTGGACTTCCTCTCAAAGCCAAGGAAAGGCTTGCGGTCCCTTACCGACAAACTTCTGACTGCATATAGACCAAGACCTTAAGTCCCATCTGTGATGTGTTCTGCTTTTTATCAGTTTAGACTTCGTAGCGTTAGGCTGTAATGCTAGGCTGGTAAGACTTGCTAGTAGTCATCCAAGGTGAAGGGCCTCTGGGATGACAATAAAACTCTGGGGAGGGGGGGAGTGTCATTTACAATTTGCCTGTTTCCCTTCTCTCTTGCTTGATTTTTTTAATATGATTTGGACTTTTGAGTTCCCTGTGTGGTTCAATCTGGCCACCAAATAGAAACCATAAACCAAAAAGGTCATATTGAAATTTATAAATTAGGGTCATAGTGCCACTCGGTGTATCTATTTCCTTTCTCTCCTTCCTTCCCTCCCTTGGTCTCTCCTTCCTGTCTTTCAGTGTGCCATCTGTCCTTGTCATCTATCTGCCTGTCTATCATATATTTTATCTATGTATCCACCTATCTATCCATCTATCGATCCTTATGGAATATCTGACCCCCCACGAGAATGTCAGCCCATGGTGGTAGGGAGCTTGGGGACTCCCCAGTGCCTCATGCAGTATTTGGCTCCTCAGTAAATGCATGTGAGTGAATTCTGCTTGACAGTGCCTGGGGGATTGCCCATGGTCTTCATGCAAATGCAGAGCGGTTCATATCACTTCTCCAAAGAATGCCTTTTTTAGATGCTGGCCTCGGTTTCACTGCAGGACTGAAATGGAAGCCAGTCTGGCCCAGTCAGGGCAGTGACTTAGGGACCAAGCTGCCCTTCCAGCCTCCACTACCTCCCCAGTCTGAGCAGATACTGAGGGCAAAGTTGGTGTTCACAGAGTCTGCCTTCAATCTTCGAACTCTAATGAGTTAACTAACATGAAAGGTTATAAACTGTGCTTTCTTATTTATCTTTGGGCCCATTTTCCAATATTGATATTAATAAAGATGGGTAAAAAAATATTTTTAAGCAAAAGACTGATGAAACAAAGGTAAACAATGTGCTAAATATTCAAGACTGTTTTGACTGCATTCCATCTGCAGGGAGAGCCAGAGACTTCCATGCCCTCTGACCTGCCTACACTGGACTTGCCTACATTGGACTTGCCTACAATGCTTCCTCATCTCTGCTGATAATCTGACATTAGGGAGAAAGGGAGACAACAGAAGACATGAGTGATACAATATGCACACTCTGGCTTCAATGTCTTTACTCTGTACAGATTCAAAACCAGTAATAAATGAGAAAAAATACTTTATTTCTTTAATACAGAATACATCATATTGCACTCTAGTTGCAGGTAGTGTGTAGAAAAAACTCTGTTTACAAAACCACCATAACAGTTGCCTGGGCCTGATGTTTTATGGCATCACCAACCGTAACCATGGCACTGAACTTTGAACCGACTGAGAAGGGCAATGTTTAATAAAGCCTTCTTTTTATTTCAGTGTCACTGACCAGCGTCAGGACCAGTGACCAGTCCTCATTTTGAAATGAGGAAACTTTACAGTAACATAAATACCTCTCAGTCAGAGGCACTGTTAATCTGTACCCATATATTAGTGAAATAGATACTGTCAAGCTATTTTTCTTGCTTTATCAATAATTATTTCTTTTCATTGTATTTAATCATATTATTTTACATGCTATTCTTTCACGAACACATGAAACTATTTCATAGCTGTAACTATTGCTATCCTTGTGAAAAATAATTACAAGCTTTTGTTTTCAGACTGAGCTGCAAAGTTTGATTTTCTCAAAGTCATTCAGCAAATTGGGGTAATTCAGGATGAAGAAGGGACTTCTCACCTCCACCCATACTCTTGGAACCTGACTCTGAGGCACGAATCTCAATGGAAGAGAGGGAGTATCCCTGGATCTTGTTGGAGCCCAGGGAAACGCTGTTCCTCTTCTTCACGCCCATCTCTGGGATCTGCTTCTGAATTCACTCCAGCTGAATTCTTCCCTGTACCTCCACTGAAGCACAGATGCTTCTGGAAGATCTTGGTGTTTTTGAATACAACCAGCTTGTTTCTATTTTTTTTTATCTATTATATGCATTATGAGTCTGCACCATTATGATCTAAGGTAAATAGGATCAAGGTTCATCCTATTCTGACAGTAGAAAGGCACAAAACAGTTTTACCTAAAGCACTGACATGTACACTTAATGGAACACCTCTAAATAAGGGAACTGGCTATATGTCAAAAGCCTGTAAAATGAATTTTTAAACTAACTGCAATCCATTGAACAGTAAAATAGCAGCATTTTGAGAGGAACAATTGGGGGAAAATTCTTAAAGCATGGACTCTGTTGTCTTGAAATAGAGTCTACGATGAGAAAGGTGCATTCTTGGGCAACAGAGGCTCCAAAAACGCATATATGTGGGATTATCTGAAAACAATCACCATGGTACCGAGCACTTTATAGAGTAGTGAGTACTACGTTTACCGTCAGAAGTGGGATATCCAAGGAAACAACGTACACAAAAACATAACCTAGGAGAAAATGATTTAAAACCGTACTGATAAAAACTAAAACCGGATCATGTTAAGGAAAACTATCTGAAGACCAATAACTGTAAAAATAAATATTAAGGTGCTCAAAGACCTACTCTCACAGTAAAAGTTACATAATAGAACACAATATTAAACAAGTACATGAACATATCAAAATGGATTGGTTTATAAAATGTTCTACCATTGAGAAACCCATTGTTCTCCCCTCCATACTCTTCTCCATAATAATTTTGTTCCTGAGGAGATGTATTTTGTTAAAACACAATAAGCTTTGAAAGAGTCAACTGGGTTACATATTTTCTTTGGGTTGTCATCATTGATATAAAATTTCTCTCCAAAGGCTCTAAATCTGAAATCTGTGCAGTCTGGGTGTCAGGATTGGGTGAGGGTCACAGTAACTGCCTACCGACAGCATTCTGATCCTGGAGTTGGTCAGCTGCCCAGAGGCTGACCCTCTTCTCAAACACATCCTTTGCAGAAAAGGATGAGCTGGTGCCAAATCTGGGATGACTGCATGATCCATGGAGGTGGCAATTAGACAAATGGGCAGGGTGTGTTCTGTGGAACCTGGGCCTCTCCTCTGCTTTGGGCAGTTGGGAACCAGAGCCTTGTGGAGGCGTGCTCTACAGGGTGCAAAGGAGGCAGGCTGCCATGGTTGTGAGGGAAGGGAGCTCCTGAGTCTCCTGCCAGCTCCCGAAAAAAGGCATTTTTAGCGGTATCAACTCTAACTTCTCTTTTAATGGCACGTCCACACGTCTGCAACCCAATGAGAGTGGCATTACTAAAATAACTTTAAAAGTACTTTCTGCAGTTTAAGTGGCAGTGATGCTCAGACGTGGAGGTGTCCATGTGAGCATGTGAGTGTATGTTTACTCTTTGTTAGCCACACTGTTAAAGTAGAATACACCTTCTCATGATTACAGAACTTTGATTTAATTGGTGCCAAACAGTCCAGATTGATTGAAAGCAGTAAATCCTATGGCATTCATGCTTGGCTTTCATACTCTTTGCCTTTCTTTTTTCTTTTTTTAAAATCAATTTAGATATCATTAAAATGCATCATGGTACCTCTTTGCCACCAAGCCAGTCAAACAGATACCCCTGAAAATATTTTCATGCAGCTGTCGCCTCCTCTGCTGCCTTCTGGAAGCAAGGATAGAGGCACCTCAAGCAAGAAAATATCTCCCAGAGCTTCAGCTGTGTCTTAACAGCTACAACCCAGCTAATTTCCAAGTTCCATATTCCCCTTTCTCCATAGCATTTCAAACCTTCTGAATTATGTACGCTTCTTCAATAGAGTGCTTTATTCCTGGGAAAACAGCAAACATGTGGTCACCTGGGTGCATTGGACAAATCCTGTGGCACTGAGGATGGCCCTGGGGTCCCCAATCATCCAGGACATACTTCAAGGAGCCCCCACAGTCTGGAAGCCTTGCTTCCTGAGGAGTAAGGAAAAATCAGTGAATCAACACCAGTCAGTCTAGGCAACAGTTGTAAAGCCAAACACTATACTATGAAGCCTGGTCCTCACAGTCTTTGGTTTTGTGATATTTTCTGCATTTGAAATTTTGAAAAGAAGTTGGTAGCCTTAGCAAAGACAGCTATCATCTGGCTTCTGTGGCAGAACAAATATGTATCTCCCTGAGGCCTTTTTCTGGATTTTTAAATTTCTGTTTGCCTCCAATTACTCATGGGACAGTAAGAAAATTTCTTTTTAATGTTGGTAAGGCCAGTGCTAACTATCACAGTTGGACAACAAAGTGAAAACAAGGCAGGCGGTCCAAATAAATATGTGAAGGCAAATGGATTCCACCCTTTTCACACATAAATCTCTCAGAAAGCCCCAGGGGCTGGCCTGAAGACAGAAAAGAGTGGCCTTCTAGCTACTCCAGCCACTTGTTCACCTAAAATCCACTCTCAGATGGTGACTGGAGAACTTCTCAGCTAGTCAAAAACAAAAGGAGCAGAAAGGCAGGAGCATCCCAGTTTGTCCGATCCCCCTATGGCATCTTTGATGAGACACAGTTCTATCCCACCAGCTTACAGGGGACTTCTACAGGTGCTCCGTGTTGTATCTAAGAGAAATGTGAGAATATCTGAGCTTTTTGCCTTGAAATTGAACAACATTCATCCCTAATTAGCCCAAAGAACAAGTTACCATTCTTTCACAACAACACTAACGTCAGTAACTTCTATATTTTATGGGAAAGACACAAAACCAGAGAGACCTAAATCTGGGCAGCCCTGCTGTTGTAAAGAACCAAAGGACAGAAGGTGACTAGCACCAGCAGATGAAGAACAGTGTTCACGAATCACACACTGAGACACAGAATGCCACAGTCACCCATGCAGAACTACTGCTCACGGATCCCCAGTGGGATTGCATACAGATTCTATAAGCTAGTCTCCAGCTCTGATAGTCTCAATTTTGAAAAGCAAGCATTTTTACTTTACATGAGTTTGAACTTCTTATTTAATTTTGGATGGGATATTTTTATTTTAATTTATTTCTATTTACCAAAGGAACAAAGGCCTCTATATAAAATACATTCGTTTTCCTTCCCACTTAGAAAGCACACCTTTGTTCATCTCTGATTTTCTGAATTTTTCATGAAATCCTAAAATGATTCCATATGGATTCTGACACAAATATCATGATAAACTAAAGAAAAACTACTAGCTTGAATTCTTGTTTCCACAGCCTCCAGAAGTTATGAAATTAGTCTCAGACAAGTAAGCCTGTGAGGACAGGTCAGCTGCCTTTCTGTTCAAGCTGCTAGATGACCCTCGACAAGGGAGGTAGTGGCCGCCATGCTCTGTGCTTTGGGTCCTGCCTCTCTCTGCTGGCTCTTCCTCTGAAGAGACCACCATCTGGATGTGCTAAGTTGAGGTCCTGTGGTCATGCACAGACTTTGCATAGTCCCATTAAGCTGGACAAAGCCCAGGGGAACTCACTTCTTCCATGACCACATAAGCAGCCAGCCTTTGGGTCTCCTGCAATGAATTTCAAAGAATGGGAACTATGGTTTTGGGGAGCAAATTTGTGAGGCCAATCTTTACAGTGCTGGTGAATGGCAACACACAGAACCGCAGGCATACTCTTGGGTCACATCCATCTCCCTTCTCTGAGCAAAAACATAACAGCTCAGAAGGCAGATGACATTATCTTCCACTGGAACCAGCAGGAATAAGGGAGAGGGAAAACCTCTGCTCTCCTGCATAGATTCACGCTGGCAGTTTCTTAAACCTTCTGTCACTTTCCTCTTGCCTCAACTACTTTTCTTGGCCATAAAAGTGAATGTTCTCACAAGCTAACCCAACTTCTTCCATTTTTCATAGGCTCAAACCTAAAAGGGGCTTCAGAAGGTTACTTCCTAGCAGGAATCTTAAATTCTCTTGCAGGTCACTGCTTTGACATTGGAGCCTGGAGATGAGGGTGCATCTGGGTCTGGAGGGGTCAGAGGGGAGAGTGTGGATTTGTATGCTGTCAGGTTTTATTTTATTTTGTTTGCGCATCATCTTGTTACCTCAGCACTATTTATATCAACAATTCTACCTACCCTTTGTGCACAAAATACAGCACAAAGTTGGCAACCTGAGGGAACTTATTTTTAAGTTTACTTTTTACATACTCCAATAGATAATGGTTTCCTATTTTCCTTTTCTAGGTTCCAATCATAAAACACAGATATACAGATTAACTATACAGAATCAAAAAGAATAGAGGTTGGAAACGATCTGCCTATCTGCCTTCATTTTATGGACAATGGGAGGCTAAGGTGGAGGAGTGATTACCAACGGAAGACACCTCCTAGTCCCCCCACTTTAGTGCTCTACTAGACCATGTCCCTCTGGAACCATGCCAGTCCCCACAACTTTCCTCCTTGACACCAAGGCAGTCCTGATGGCTTGGGAGGAATGTATTCACCTCAGTTTCAAAAGACACTTTGTGAAAAGTACAAGCTAATGTGTTGTTATTTTTATTTTAAATGCTGACTATTTAATTCTAAGGCTGGCGAAAAATACAATAATATTCAATAAATTATATGGGAAAACTTAAGTCATGATTCTTCTGAATCCAATTTATTTCTCCTTGTTAATTTTTAAGTCTATGCTTAGGCCATGGCTACTCAAGGAAGTTAGGCCTTTGTTCAGTCCTCAAACAGGTGAGCTGTGTACAATCACATCTTGTAGCAGCCTCCCCACCACTCTGAAGATTGATACTGTGTCTCCGATTGGTTTATATCAAGGGCAGACAAAAATACTTCCATCTCATGAATTTTGTTTTAATCTATAGCAAGTTGTCATTGAAGGGTAAGAGAAAAAATAATGGTGCAATGTTTAAATTCTTGGTTCCTAAGGAGAACCCCAAAAAGGTACCTTCTCTTCTCCCTTCACTACCCCCAAAATGCCCTCACCACATGTTCTTGGAAGGAAGAGTAGAGGTCACTAAGGATAAACATTCCTTAGTTCCTCAGTGAAAAAGAACTTGAGATCCATCCTGTGCTACCGGTGTCCAAGGGGAAGAAATTTATCTCCTGTGTGATCATAGGAGGTAAATAAACTATAGAATCACAGCCGTGCAGAGTTCTAAAACACCAGTTATAACTGAGCCCAGGCCCAGTTCAACAAACTGATGCTCCTTCTTGTGAACTAAGACTCTCCTCAGAAAGCTCTCCAGACAACTCAAACAAAATTTAGCCACGTGGAGACCTGTGCAGCTATATGAATGCCAAACTGTAAAGAAGTTCTCCCTCTCCGCCAGGCTTGCTGAAGGCCTCCAGGAATGAGCTCAGAGCCTTTCGTTCTGCTGGAGAGGGGTTGGCAGTCCCACTCTAGGGTTACAGGTGGACCAGTGAGCTCTGATCCAACCTCAGGATGCCCACAGGTCAATTCACACAGACCCTAGAGCTCTCAGGCTATTTTCAACGAAGGAAATAATAGCAGGGCTGCAAACTTATCTCTGACGGAGCATTTTCTAACTCCGACTTCCCTTCTTATGGGAATTACATTTCCAGGCAGTTAGAAGCAAAACACTCAAAAGAAAGGGTGCTGGTCCTGCAGGGGACCTGGATTGGCGGCCCTTCTGCTCTCTTAGCAGTGGTCCTTGGACGCATGAGCCTCTGTGTCTTAACATGTAGGGTCCCTTGGACTGGATCCATCCAACCCGGCCACACCCACCAAGCCCTCACAGACACGCACGCACAAAGACACCCCTCCCGGGCTTTCCGGATGCACACCTAGGGTCCAAGTCTCCCCAGAGCGCGAGCGGTCACGCCGGGCCCTGCAGCCCCTGGCCGGTCTTCTCCTTGGCTTTCTTACAGGTGTACAGCCACTTGATGATGCGGGCGTTCCTCTCGATGACCGAGGTGGTGCTGGGCACCTGCTCGGTCAGTTCTTCCTCCTGCAGTCCCTCTTCGCCGCCGCTGTGCCGGGAGAAGCCGCTGTCAGAGGTGGCGACGCTCACGCTGCGGACCTTGAGTGTGACGCGGTCCGACCCCGCGGAGAAATTCTCCCTCCCGAGATCTTCCACCACCTCAGGCTCCAGGCCGCAGAACTGGAAGAAGGTGTCACATTCGGCCAAGGACGCTGAGTAGCGGGAGCTGAGGTCTGACTGCGATCGCTGCAGCCCCCCGCGCCTCGTCCCTCGCAGCTCCGGGACCCGGGACGCAGCCGGGACTCTGGTGGGCGTCCCACAGGGCGCTGCGCGCGCTGGGGGCGCGGGAACGCCGGGGGCCGCGGGGGCCGCAGTAGGGCCGGGCTCGGTCAAGACCGCCTCCTCGCGCCTGGCCCTGACCTCCTCTCCCACCCGGGACGTGTCCGGGGGCGCCGGCGTCCTGTCCTTGCCCGGCCCCTGGAAGAGCTTCTTCACCAGGCCCCCCCTGGAGCTGTCGGCGCCCTGTCCTCGGACGAAGTCGCACTTCTGCCGGTAGATGACCAGGGAGTCGGGTCTCAGCGGCTTCCGAGCGATGGCCCTGCGCGCCACGGCACCGGGGACGCGAGCCGGAGGCCGAGGGTCGCCCGCGGTCCCTTCGCTCACCCCGGGGCTGCTGCCCTCGGGAGCCGGGCCCGGGCCGGCTCCCGGCGGGCCCCGCACGTACTTGGCGCGGTCGGCCGCTAGCCTCTCCACCGCGCTCCTGCGTGCGGGCACCACCGCGTCCCGGACCCTGGGCGCCTCGGGGTGCCGGGTCAGCAGTCGCTCGTTGGCGGGCGCGTCCGGGGCCGGCAGGGCACGCATCCTCGGCGCTCGGCTGGTGCTCGGCGCCCCGTGGAAACGCGCTCCGCCCGCGCTTCCTGTGCGTCTCGGGCCAATTCCGAAGTCCGCGCCGGGTGCGGAATGGCGCCCAGGCGCCAGCCGGCCCAGGTCCAGAGTCTGGCAGGCCCGAGTCTGCACCTATCGGCCCCCGGCCCCCGCGCCCCCGCCCCGCTCCCCTCCCTCCCGGCGCAGCTCCGGGCTCAAGACGCCCCTCGCCGGGCTCCACCCTCACCTTCCGCCGGGCCCGCCTCTCACCTCGCGCGGGGTAGCCACACCAGGTTCCGCCCCCAGCACCTCGCGGCTGCGCAGCCGGTCGCCCCGAGCCGCGCGGGCGGACTGCGGCCGGGGGCTGCGCGACCAGGCAGGGCTGCCCCGCGCGGGAAGGGCCAGGCGGTCCCCCGGGGCGGAGGAGCCCGGAACAGCTGAGCTCGTTCAGCCCCGGTATCGGCCGCCTCCTCCGCTCCGACGGCTGCCTGGGGCCACCGCCGACGCTGGCACTTCCGGACTGGGGGAGGGCAGGGTGAGCCGGCTGGCAGTCCCCACGCCCGAGCCGGTGTCCTGCGTCCTTTGCATTTTTAAAGTGACCTCTGCGTGTTTCGAAACTTTCGACTTTCCTTAATTTTCTGAGGTTTACTCCTGAGCACGTACGCTTACCAGAAAGGAAACGGATGTAAAAGGAAAGAGGACTCATTGCACCACAGGGCTAGGCTATGTGTCAGGTAAAAAGAATCTGGGAACTCAGCAGAGACCTGGACTGAGTTCAGACACGGTCACTGGCCAGCCATGGGTCAGACCAGGCCACCAGGTGCGGAGCCTCATGGCAAGAACAGGCTGGCGGTAGAGGTGAGGCTCGAGGGAGTTGGGAAAAAACGACTAAAATCCCAGAATGACTGCTGTTCTTCCTGTAACCGAGGCGATGGGGAACCGTTCACCAGGGCAGTGGATCAGCTTAGGAATGCTAAAAGTCTAAGAGAAAATATTTCCAAAATTCCATTTTTTCCAAAAGTTGCACAAAGGACAAGGTATTTGCTGGAGGAGTGAAATGTCCATTTTATCTCTTATGTTAAAGCCAACTCCAAGATACACTGACCTTTCAAAGTTGTGGTTGAGTGCAACACAGCAGCCTGTGGATGGCGGACAGGAGGGTTCTCAAGGTCTGGGCGGATTTTGTCTCGCCTCTTGAGTGCCAGTGGACACCAAAAGGGGCTGGTTGTGCGTCAGCAGTTGCAGCCCCGGCTGACCGCCATCGCCTGATGATCAGAGAACTGCAGCTCGGTTGGCCAGTGGGTCTTTAGACCTTCAGTTCCTGTGAGGCTAAATCCCATAGTCAGGAATAGAAGCCCAACAAGAAACCAGGTCTCCTGAGAGCCAGACCACCCAGATAGTATCCTGGGAAAGTGTTATAGTCACGGGAAAAGAAGACTATGATCCATTAGGTAAGGGGGTGGGGGTGGGGGGAAGCAAAGAGTAAGAGTGGGGTTTAGAGAGGGCAGGATGCTGGGTTGGGCACATTGTTTCCCACAGCTGATGGGAGCCCAAAGTCTAGCCTTTTTTTCCCCTCAGGCAGCATGGTCTCTTCTTGTCAGAGGGGGGGAAAATATATATATATATATATGTTAAATTGCTTGGTCCAAAGTGGCTACCTTATTTAATTTGTACTTCTTCCTGTGCAATTACAGCAGTTCTGAGAGAACTCCTAAGCATGGGGCCCCTGGGATGTGTCTGAGCCCGGGTGCCTTATTTATTCACTGAGTCCTTTTGGACACATAACAAACGTTTCAGGATCTTTATTTTGTCATTTGTAAAATTCTCACTTTTATAGCTTAGAACATTCATTGCTTGATATTGAGCACTAAATAAATGTTAATCTGAACAACCCAGACTTAGGTTTCAGCTCTGTTTCCTCTTAAGGCTATAAGGCTGGACCCCTCAGTGCCTCTGGTTGCTCATCTATAAATCAGAGCTCATAATATCCACTTTGCTAAGGTTTTTGCTAAGTTAATGAGATTATGTACATAAAGGGCTTAGGACTACTTCTGGCACAGAGCAAATTGTCACTAAATGTTAAATTTATTATTTTGCTGATGATGGTTATAAATTAGTTGCTTATCAAATTTTAAATACAGTTAGTAAATTTATGTGTGAGTACTGAACATATTAAGAATAAAAGTAGGGCGCCTGGGTGGCTCAGATGGTTAAGCGTCTGCCTTTGGCTCAGGTCATGATCCCGGAGTCCTGGGATCGAGTCCCGCATCGGGCTCCCTGCTCTGCGGGAAGTCTGCTTCTCCCTCTGCCTCTCTCTCTCTCTCTCATGAATAAGTAAATAAAATCTTTAAAAAAAAAAAAAGAATAAAAGTAAAACTATAAATGAAGTTGTATTTAAAACATTGCTGCTGGACAAAACTATATATCCATAATTTTCTACCCATTTGACATAATTTACTGGAAAAATGGAATAGTAAGATAATTACAAGAAAATTGCCTAAGTGTTTTTTTTTCTAATAAAGATTTTATTTATTTATTTGACAGCGAGACATAGTGAGAGCAGGAACACAAGTAGGGGGAGTGGGAGAGGGAGTAGCAGGCTTCCTGCTGAGCAGGGAGCCCGATGTAGGGCTCGATCCCAGGACCCTGGGATCATGACCTAAGCCGAAGGCAGACACTTAACGACTGAGCCACCCAGGCACCCCTAAGTAAAGTGTTCTTGTTGCTCAATTTGTAGCTTAAACTTTGACCTAATTTCCTTCCTGGTATCACCTCAAAAGACTTGGTCAGAGCGGGAGAAAGTGGTTATGGATCCAGTGATCCACAAACTCTATTTCTAAGAATTTATCGCAAGGAACCAAGAAGAGATGTGTGCACAGTATTAGGACTTTCATTGCAGACAAATAGTTGAAGTCAACCTACATTCAACAACAGGAGGAAGGGCTCGGTGATGTGTGATACTCCATGGGATAGTATTATCCAACGATTTACCATCATACTTCTACACAGTGTCTTATGGAGTAAGAAATTATCATAATATATGTGAATTTTTTAAATTATTACAAATATAGTAGCAGTCTGGATAAATTTCTAGAAACACAAAACCTCCCAAGACTACATCATGAAGAAATGGAAAATCTGAATACACCTATAACTAGTAAGGAGATTGAATCAATAATCAAATTTCTCCCAAAAAAGAAAAGCCCTGGGCCTGATGATTTCACTGATCAAACATTTAAAGAACTAATACCAATCCTTCTTAGCTTTTCCCCAAAAATCAAAGAGGAGGGAACACTCCCTAACTCACTTTATAAGGCCTGCATTATCCTGATACCAAAGCCAGACAAAGACACTGCAAGAAAACTACAGATCAATGCCCTGTGAACATCAATGCAAAAATCCTCAACAAAATTCTAGTGAACAGAATTCAGTAGCATATTGAAAATAACTGTATACACCATAACCAAATGGAATTTATTCTTGGAATGCAAGGATGGTTTACCATACGAAATTTGATCAAAATAATGTTCCACATCCACAGAATGAAGGGAAAAAAAACACATGATCATCTCAATTGATGCAGAAAAAAGCATTTGACAAAACAATACACTTTCATGATAAAAACACTCAACAAACTAGGAATAGAAGGAAACTATTTCAACATAATAAAAGCCATTTGTGAAAAACCCACAGTGAATATTATATTTAATGATGAAAGACTAAATTTTTTTTTCTCTAAGATCAGGAACAAGGCAGGGATGCTTGCTTTTACTACTTTTATTCAACATAGTACTGGAAGTTCTACCAGAGCAGTTAGGCAAGAAAAAGACATAAAATCATCCAAACTGGAAAAGATGAAGTAAAATTTTCTCTGTGTACAGATGATATGATCTTATACATAGAAAACCCTAAATATGGTGTGCACATACACACACACATACTGTTAGAATGAAAAATTAAATTCAGCAAAGTATCAAGATACAAAGCCAATATAGAAAAATCAATTTCAGGGGCACCTGGGTGGCTCAGTCATTAAGCATCTGCCTTCGGCTCAGGTCATGATCCCAGGGTCCTGGGATCGAGCCCTGCATCAGGCTCCCTGCTCCGTGGGAAGCCTGCTTCTCCCTCTCCCACTCTCCCTGCTTGTGTTCCCTCTCTCGCTGTGTCTCTCTCTGTCAAATAAATAAATAAAATCTTTAAAAAAAAAAGGAAAAATCAATTTCATCTTTATACACTAACAAACAATCTGAGAAGAAAATTACAAAAAACAATTATATTTATAATAGCATCAAAAAAGCAAAATACTTAGGAAATAACTTAAACAAGGAAGTTAAAGACTTGTATGATGAAAACCACAGTTCTGAAAGAAATTTTTAAAAGATGTAAATAAATGGAAAAAAATGCCATGTTTATGGATTAGAAAACTTAATCTTATTAAAATGTCAATACTACCCAAAGAAATCTACAGATTGTTTAATCCCTATCAAAGTCCCAATAACATTTTTGCAGAAATAGGGAAAAACCAACCCCAAAATTCACATGGAATCTCAAGGGACCTCAAATAGTCCAAACAATCTTGATAAAGAATAATAAAACTGAAGGACTCACCTCCCTGATTTCAAAACTTAATACAAGGCTACAGTAATCAAAAGAGTGTGGTATTGCCATAAAAACCATGGAATCAAATAGCCTAGAAATAAGCCCTGATATATATGATCAAATGATTTTCAACAAGGGTGCCAAGACAATTCAATGGAGGAAAGTACAGGCTTTTCAGTGAATGGTGCTGGAAAATGGTATCCACATGCAGAAGAGTGTAGCTGAACTCTTACCTAACTTCACATACAAAATTTAACTCAAAATGGACCAAGAACCTACATGTAAGACCTAAAACAATAAAACTCTTAAAACAGAAGACAAAATCCTCATGATACTAGATTTAGCAATGATTTCTTGTATGTGACACCAAAGGCCCAGGCAACAAAAGGAAAAGAGACAAGTGGTACTTCATGAAAATCAAAACGTTCTGTGCATCAGAGGCACCATCCTTAGAGTACAACAGCAACCCACAGAATGACAGGAAATGCTTGCCAACCATGTATCTGATGAGGGAGTAAATCCAGAATTACAGAGAAATCCTACAACTCAAGAACACAAAACCAAAATAAAACAACAACAACAAAAAATTCAAATGTGGGCAAAGGATTTGAATACACATTTCTCTAAGAAAGATTATAAAAATGGCCAATAAACATGTGAGAAGATGCTCAACATTAGTAATCATTATATAAATGCAAATAAAAACCACAATGAGTTATCACCCCACAGCCATTAGGATGGCTAATAAAAAAAAAAAAAAAAAAGGCAGAAAACAACTAGTGCTGATGAGGAGTTGGAGAAATGGGGACCCCTGTGCATTGTGCTGGGAATATAAAATAGTAAGACACTATGGAAAACAGCATGGTGGTTCATCAAAAAATTAAAATAGAATTACATGTGATCCAGCAATTCCACTTCTGGTTATATATCCAAAACAATTGAAAGCAAGGTCTCAGAGATATTTGCACACCCATGTTCATAGCAGCCTTATTCACAATAGCTGAAATATGGAAGCAACCCAAGTGCCCATCAATAGATGAATGGGTAAGCAAGTTGTGGTATATCCATACAACGGAGTATTATTCAGCCTTAAATAGGAAGACAGTTCTATAATACACTACAACATGGATGGATCTTCACATCATGCTAAGTGAAATAAGCCAGTCACAAAAAGACAAACACTCTATGATTCCACTTATATGAGGTACTTAGAATAGTCAAAATTATGAAGACAGAAAGTGTAATGGTGGTTTCCAGAAGCTAGGAAAAGGGTAGAATGGGGAGTTATCTTTTGATGGGGACAGGGTTTCTGTTTTACAAGATAAGAAGTTATGGGGATGGGTGATGGTGCTGGTTGCACAACAATTCGAATGTATTTAATAACACTGAACTGTACACTCAAAAATGGTTGATATGGTGACTGTTGGGTTATAGGTATTTTGCCACAAAAAATGAAAAAACACAAAAGTGCAGTAAAACTATACAATGGAGTATTATTCAGTAATAGCAAGGAATGAACTATTGATACACCCAACTTAGATGAGTCCACAAGGAATTATGCTGAGTGAAAAAAGCCCATCCCAAAAGTTTACAGACTGTATGAGTTCATTTGTATAGAATTCTCAAAATGACAAAATTATGGAAATGGAGAACAGATTAGTAGTGCCAGGGCTTAGGGACAGAAGTAGTTGAAAAGAGGGTCTAACTATAAAAGGACAACATGGGGCATCTTGTGGTGATGGACATGTTCTCTATCTGGACTGTACTCACATCAGTATCCTGGCTGTGATATTTTATTACCATTTCATAAATATTACCCTTGAGGGAAACTGGGTAAAGGGCATACTGGACCTTTCTCTATTATTTCTCACATCTGCATGTTAATCTATCTTTTTTTTAAATCTCAAAGTGTGTTTAATAATTAAAAAATAAAAATAGTAATATAAATAAGTGAATAAATAAATAGGTGTATCAGTTATATTTACTCCAGTACTTCGGTCTCAGAGTACATTGTAGAGCATAATAAGTATTTTTTGAGCACTTATTATATGAAGAGCACTGTTCTAGCTTCCAAAGATACAGAAACAAACAATGATAATAAAAAACAATAAGCTTGAACCATACTTAATATATACATCTGTTTTCAAATTAGGTTAATATTAGTTGTTTTTTGCTTTAATGATCAGTGTTTGCTAAATTTGTTTTCTGTTATGAATGTTATTTATGACTACAGATTTTAAAGTAAAACACTAAACACATCTATTTACAAATAACCACAATTACTCTAAAGCATATTAATTATCTTCAGATCGAATACATAAACAGAAAAACCACTAATGTGCTCATTCACCTTTCCTGTGACAACAGACTCTAACATATATTCACATAATGGTTATAAAGATTCATTTGATTAAAATAACACTATACTATTTTAATGAATTTCTTAAGAGAAGGTTACATATATAAAAAAAAAGTTTACATATCTTTTTAAAGTTTGTTATTTGAATACATTTGGTAATATGTCCTCCTTCCTCAATTAATGAGTTAAGAAGAACATGGAGATAATACCCTGGAATTTATCAGTCATTTAAAACTGCAAAATGATAGTGATCCAAAGCGTTTTGATTCCCAGTGATTTTATGCAATATGTATCACCCATTGACAGTAAGTTACTAAAATTCCTATGGAAAATATTCTTTATTTTGAAATTAAAGTGAAAAAATATAAGTGAATAAAATGCTTTATAAATGCATGTGCAAAGTACTAATGTGGCTAATGTTTTATAATACATGATGGTTCAGATAAAAATTAAGGGAAATATCTGCTATTTTTAATATATGTACATACACATTGATGTGTGAATGTGTGTATAACATGAGTTCTGTGTTTAATATATACACAGTTCCTGGGGTGCCTGGGTGGCTCAGTTGGTTAAGCGACTGCCTTTGGCTCAGGTCATTATCCTGGAGTCCCGGGATCGAGTCCCACTTCAGGCGCCCGACATCATACTATTTTTTTTTTCTTTTCTTTAAGATTTTATTTATTTATTTGACAGAGAGAGAGAGAACACAAGCAGGGGGAGCGGCAGGTAGAGGGAGAAGCAGGCTTCCCGCTGAGCAGGGAGCCCAACGCGGGATTTGATCCAGGGACTCCAGGATCATGACCTGAGCCGAAGGCAGTCGCCGAACCGACTGAGCCACCCAGACGCCCCTCCTCCAGGCATTTTATTTAATTTAATTTATTTATTTTTGTAAAGATTTTATTTATTTATTTGAGAGAGAGAATGAGATAGAGAGAGAGCATGAGAGGGGGGAGGGTCAGAGGGAGAAGCAGGCTTCCGCTGAGCAGGGAGCCCGATGCGGGACTCGATCCAGGGACCCCAGAATCATGACCTGAGCTGAAGGCAGTCGCCCAACCGACTGAGCCACCCCGGCGCCTGACATCATACTATTTTTTTTTTCTTTTTTTTAAGATTTTATTTATTTATTTGACAGAGAGAGAGAGAACACAAGCAGGGGGAGCGGCAGGTAGAGGGAGAAGCAGAACCCCCACCGAGCAGGGAGCCTGATGCGGGACTCGATCCCGGGACTCCAGGATCATGACCTGAGCCAAAGGCAGTCGCTTAACCAACTGTGCCACCCAGGTGCCCCATGATTTTATTTATTTAAGAGAGAGAGAGCATGAGAAGGGGGAGGGTCAGAGGGAGAAGCAGACTCCCCGCCGAGCAGGGAGCCTGATGCGGGACTCGATCCCAGGACTATGACCTGAGCCAAAGGCAGTCGCTTAACCAGCTGAGCCACCCAGGCGCCCTATTCTTTTTTTTTTTTTAATTTATTTTTTTTAAGATTTATTTATTTATTTATTTATTTGAGAGAGAGAGAGAGAATGAGAGACAGAGCACGAGAGGGAAGCGGGTCAGAGGGAGAAGCAGGCTCCCCGCCGAGCAGGGAGCCCGATGCGGGACTTGGTCCCGGGACTCCAGGATCATGACCCCAGCGGAAGACAGTCGCCCAACCGACTGAGCCACCCAGGCACCCGACATCATACTATTTAATAATAACCACAAAGCCATCACTAGTAGAGCAGCTGAGACTGTTCTGCCAACATCAAGTGACTGTTACTACAATGGTTCTATTTGGACACTGTTCCAGCTACTTTATGGGCTAAGTAGTGGTTGTGATGGATTATCCATAATATCACCATTTACAACATTGTTTCTATAAAAAGGTATGTTTGGAGTTCCTTTAAATTTACTTACAAATGGACTTTGGAAACATATCCATTTGTAATATGCCTATACTTTCATTGTAACAATATTAGTATCTTTTATAGCAAATGCATTTAACTATATATAACATGATGATATTTTAAAACATTAACACGAACTTTCTCAGTGTTTCCTTTTCCTATGTAGGAGCATCAAAGTCATTCTCTGCTCAATACTTCAGAAGAAGGGGATGACTCAAGAGAGAGATGGATTCAGCAACGTATTTCCTGGCATTTGGGAATCGGCAGCTCAGCCCTACCTCCAGACTAGATTTAGAATTCCCCTGGACCTACACTGGATGAAGAAATTATAAAAGAAATTAAAAATGAGTGGCTATGGATAATGGTGGGTTTCTCGGCCCTACCCCCTGCCCCTCTCCCTACAGCTGAGCTCTACAAGTTATGGGGGTATGTCAGGGAGGAGACAAAACATGATGACAGACTGGGGATCTGAAGGCAGAGGATGTCTGTGTGTCATCCCTACACACATCTCTTGTCAGGGGACATGCATCATGGACTGATTCCTCAGAGCTGCATCTGGACACCTCATGGTGGGGAACAGGACTCAGCAAAAACCTACATGGATGGATGGCCAGAGGCCAGAGGAAGCAAGGACAATTCAGTAGATCCAGTACAGACAGATGTCAACCATAAATGCACACCTGCCCTGTGCCTGATATAGCCTCCAGGAGCCTAGACAGGATCCTGAGTGATCGAGTGGGCAAAAAATACAAACCGAGAGTAAAAGGGGATCTGGAAATTCTTTTCATGCACTTTAGGAACTAAATGGACATTTGTGAGCAAGACTGTTGTCATAAACATTCTAAGACTCCTTTTGAGGAGGAGTATTTTGATTACAAACCATAGACTTACAGAAGTTTCATTTTGCATTAAAACGCATGTTAAAAGTTAGGAATTATATTTATTTTTCATATGAATCTCGTCTCATGGAGTCATTTTCATTTTCCTGATTAAAGATACATGTATTGAGCACCTATTATATGCCAAATGCTCCGCTCCACACTTTCAAATATATTAACTCATAGAAAACTAAGAACAGAAGAGAACTCCCTGAATCTGGTAAAGAAGCCCTATGTTTACTTTCAGCACTCATGATGCTTGACACTAGATTTTTAAAGCTTTTCCTAAAGATGGCAACAACATGAGGGTACTCATTGTTCCCATGCAGCAGGAACAAAACAGTGAGGGGGGAAAGTAATTGCAGGGTATAAGAACTGATTAAAGAGGCACTGTTGTCCTTATTTATAGGCAATATAATTGATAATGTCAGAATTTCAAAAGAATCTGTATAGAATTATTAGGACAAACAAGACATTCAGCAAGATTATTGGACATAAGATCAACATCTAAATATCAAACAGTACTCATGTACATGATATGTAACAATCAAATTGAAAATATAATAGGAAAATATGGTCAAGACATGAAACTAAGAAAGTCCATAGGTATTCCAAGGTATCTGGTAAGGTATCTCAAAAATATACAAAACCTGGATGTGGAATAATACAAAACATTTTTAAGGATATAAATGAAGATCTAAATGAACAGAGAATTTAAAAAAAATGAACAGAGATACAACTTGTTCATAGACGGATGGATGATATTATAAAAATGTAGATTATCTCTGAATTTTTTTTAAAAAGCAACAACGCAATTGGAAATAAAATTCCAACTTTTTTTCATAGACCTTGACAATTCAAAAAATCGCTTGCAAGAATAAAGTTCCGATATACTGCCTGGCATGGTAGCCACTAGCCACACATAGCTACTAAGCACTGGAAATGTGGCTAGTCTGAATGAAGATGTGGCATAAATGTTATATTTTGTATTGAAGAAATGGTATTTTATATATTTTGGATTAAATAAAATATATTATTAGGTTTTAAAAAAGAGTAAAGGTCCAAAAATGGTTAACACAATTTTTAAAAGTTGAAAGGAGGAAGGGATTTTTCACTAACAGATATTTAAGACTTACTATAAAATTACAGTAATGAATAGAGTATGATATTCTTGCAAAGATAGATAAATAGATAAGTTAAAAATAGCCTTGAATTAGATATAATATAGGTAGCATTTAAAATTAGTGGGTGGTAAATGTTCATAACAGTTTGAGGACAATTGTCTTTATGAATAGAAAATTACTATATCTCTTTTTCTCAACAAACACAAAGGTAAACTCTGATGGATTAAAGAACCAAAATGAAAAACATAACTTTACAGCAAAAATATTAAAAATTTTCAGGGTGCCTGTGTGGCTCAGTTGGTTAAGCATCCAACTCTTGATCTCAGCTCAGGTCTTGATTTCAGGGTCCTGAGTTTAAGCCCCACATTGGGCCTCATGCTGGGCATGGAGCCTACTAAAAAAAAAAAAAAGAAAAAGAAAAAGAAAAAAATTTTCAAAAGATTTCTTAAATAAGACATAGATAATAGTAATAACAAAAGAAGCATCTGATAGTTTAACCACATCACAATTATAAAAACTTATGTATCACAAAAGAACATATAATAAAAGGGAAGCCACACAATAGGAGAGGATATGTACAATATATCTAATTGACAAATGTTAGAATTCACTTTATATAAAGAACCTCCACTAACAAATTAGGAAACACAAATATTTCAACAGCCATATGTCAAAGGCAATTCACGGAAGAGAAAATGCAAATAGCTGACAAACATATAGAAAGGTTAAGCTCATAATAATCAGAAATTATAAACAATAAGGAAATATTTTGCACTGGTATGATTGGTCAAACTTAAAATATTCTGACCATGGCATTGATTTAGAGAAATGTAAACATACACTGTAATTGGAATATAAATTGGCAGAATCACTTTGGAGAGCCATTGCACACTATCTGGTAAATTTAAAGATGAAAACACTGTGCCACCTACCAATTTAAGTTTTGAGTGTATTGTCTGATTATATACATGTTGATAGGGAAACATGACATGTTTATGTGTAATAGAAAAAAAAGAAAGGCAACAACCCCAATATCCATTGGTAGGGAACTATAATGATAAGTTTTGATTACTTATACAATGAATGCATTAAAGTAGCTCACATGAATGAACTTTATATGTATTGACTTACATAAATCTGAAAAAACAGCATTTCGTATAAAGCAAATTACAGAACACTATGTACATTTTAATATTTTAATAAATTAAGAAGAATCAGAATCAATACATTATTTTACATCTGCAACTATGAAAAATAATATAGAAATATGGTGTGAGTATACAGTGAACTTACCATAGAAGTTTCCTCTGGGGAGAGAAAACAGGACAGGGGTCTCAATTAAAGATGCAATGTTTATTTTCAGGAATATGAAAACAATTTAGATCTCATACTCTGTTATTGTTTCTTGCTCTCAGAATAACCCTTTAATATGAAATGTCCATGTGTCATTTACTAGCTCTCTTTTCTCTTTCGCTTGTAGTTGGTATTGGTGGTGATATGGACAATTCCAGTGTTTAAGGGAATGTGTTGGGGTGTAGCTACTATTGTAATGTTGAGGTAGTGGTAGCTGGGACGTTACAAACAGAACTTCAGGAGAAGAGGTGGAGGGTTAACGTTTCCCTGCTAGGAGAAACACTGAGACAAAAGTTTTCACCTGCAGCTGGAATGTTTAAGAACTAGCCAGTCAGCTGCCGCAACGTGTGAAATAGGAGCATTAATGGTAAGGCTTGAAAGACTGGTTAACTCCATATCAGGGAGGGCCTGGTAGGTCATTACTAGAGTCTGCATGTGATTCAGAGAGCAAAAAGTGAGCACCAGAGTGAAAGGATCGTACGGATACGTACACTGATGCTGATAGAGCAGTAGTGGGATGGTTTGAGGTAGTGAGGGATTGAGAGACAAAAGGCAATCGGAGAGTATTATAACTTTATGAGATACTGACAGTGACACATGGGTAAGAGAGTGGATATGATGCTTGCGTTTACGTGTCACCTTGGCTGGGCCACCATGCCTGGCTCTGTGGTCAAACAATATTCTGGATGTTTCTGTGAGGGTGTTTTGGATGGGATTAACATTTAAATTGTGGACTTTGAGTAAAGCAGATTGCTCTCCATAATGTGGGTGGGCCTCATCCAAGCAGTTAGAAGCCCTGGTGAGAACAAAGACCGAACTCTCCCAGCATGGAAGAATTCCATGGGACGGAACTGCAGCTCTGGCTTCCCTTGGATCCCCAGTCTGACAACTTAGCCTGAAGACTTTGGACGTGCTAGCCTCCATAATCACCTGAGTCAACTCCTCAAAATAGATCTCTTTAGATATACACATCCTATTGGTTCTGTTTCTCTAAAGAACCTTGACCAATACAGTGGGATAAGAAATGGGAGATTGGATAGAAAATATATTGGGATGGCTAAGTCTGCAGAGACTGGCAATTGCTTGGATAAGGAAAGAAAGAGGAAGAAAAGAACTTGGTAGGTTCTAGACTATTTGACTCAGAGAATGGAAAGGCCTCAAATTTGTAAGTCAATATGAAGGGGTGGGTATTTAAGGAGAAAGTAATTAGCTCCATTTGGGACATCTTTAGTTTAGGTTTTAGTAGGCTCTTTGAATGGAAACAACCAGTAACCAGATATAGTTGTGGACATGAAGCTTAGAGGAGGTGTGTGAGCAGGGAGACAGACAGAATACAGGAGCCAACTGAGCACAACCAAGGCAATGGAAGATAAAACCAGGGCCCAAACACAAGTGTAAAACGAAAGAGAGAGAATGTGTGTGCACACATGTATGTGTGTGTGTGAGAGAGAGAGAGAGAATCTCAAACCAAGACCAATACAGACTGTTGTGTGTGTGTGTGAGAGAGAGAGAATCCCAAACCAAGACCAGTACAGACTGTTGTGTGTGTGTGAGAGAGAGAGAGAGAGAGAATCTCAAACCAAAACTAATACAAACTGCTGTGTGTGTGTGTGTGTGAGAGAGAGAGAGAGAATCTCAAACCAAAACTAATACAAACTGCTGTGTGTGTGTGTGTGTGTGTGAGAGAGAGACTGAGAATCTCAAACCAAGACCAATACAGACTGTTGTGTGTGTGTGTGTGAGAGAGAGAGAGAGAGAGAGAGAGAATCTCAAACCAAGACCAATACAGACTGCTGTGTGTGTGTGTGTGTGTGAGAGAGAGAATCTCAAACCAAAACTAATACAAACTGCTGTGTGTGTGTGTGTGTGTGAGAGAGAGAGAGAGAGAGAATCCCAAACCAAGACCAATACAAACTGCTGTGTGTGTGTGTGTGAGAGAGAGAGAGAGAATCTCAAACCAAGACCAGTACAAACTGCTGTGTGTGTGTGAGAGAGAGAGAGAGAATCCCAAACCAAGACCAATACAGACTGCTGTGTGTGTGTGTGTGTGTGTGTGTTGGGTGGGGTTCTGGGACCAGAAGAGAAGTCTAGGCTAGAGTATGGACCTGGGCAGTTTGGGTACTGCCGTATCCAAGGAGGGAATTTCAAGAAGAGGTGATTGTGAGTAACTGCTGGAGTTTGGCCAGAGTGTGGTTTTCATTGAGTGAGGGACATAGATGCTGCTTACACTGAATTAATAAGAGAGTAAGTGGTGTAGAATGACAGATATAAACAGGGTCATTTTCAGAGTGGAAAACTAGAAGGATGATAACCTGAAAAGCGGGCTACAAGAAAGACAATAGTTTTCTAAATAAGATTACTTTGTATTGAGTCAATTAAGCCAAACAAACAAAACCCCAAACCCCTGAAAACTTAGATAAAATCCAAGTATTGAAATCTCACTGCTTATGTTACCACAAGCCCACAGATGAAATCATGGATGGTATTCAATCTTACCATCTTCTTTTGGTCACAGCCACTCTGGCCAAGGAGCTTAGGAAATCCTTTCACATGTGGAACTTATCAAGTCCCCAGGAGGCACTCCCATCCCTTCTTCACTTCCTTTTTCTATTATTTATTTAAGAAGAGTGAACCTTGAGAGTAAAATCCATTCATCACTTACTTTTCCCCCTTTGCAATAGTGTTGAGTTTGGTGGGGATGCAGACATTCCGTTGGAGTGTCTAGAGAAACACGCTGCTGGGTACTGTTCTTCTGAAGTGGCCCACATGCAGGGGGCACACCTCATCTACTGTGGGACACGTAGGCACCTGGGGGGTGCTCTTTAGAAGTAGATGGGAGAAACTGAGTCATAAGGTCATGAGGTGCTCTCTGTTGCCTACCCATGGCCAGACTGTGGCTTTACAATGGACTATCCTCAGTCAAGAGTGTAAAGTTATATTAAAATGGAACTACTGGCTTCCATTCTAACAGACACAGTGTCAGATAAAAATTACTGAAAATACCTTCTCACAGTCAAAAGGCCATCAGTGCCAGAAACTGATCAAATTAGGGAAACTTTTTAAATATTTCACAAAGATTATAATGAGAAGATGACACTTCTTTGGTGCAGATGGTTTAATAACTACTCAGTGGGAGAGACTAGAGGTTATTTGCATGTCTCTTTATTATTTTTAAGTCTTTTTTCCCATTCTAAATGTAACACAGAAATCTAAAACAAGAAAATACTTTCCATGGCACCTAGTATGTATAAACTCATTGAGCAGGACTGCAAGGGGCGTGCTGGTCCCAAACCACACCTGGCTTAGGCTAAGCCCTTCCAAGTTGACTCTGGATGCTGTGCTGGTGCTAAAGCATTCCCCTGCAGTTCACACCACCCCCCTGCCTTCTCCCACACACCTTTCAGACTAACTGCCTCTTCTCTCCTCCTTGTCTCTCTTGCTCTCCTTCTGAAACTGCCCAGCAGACCCACCCAGGTCTACACAGGAAACTTGAAAGGAGATCATAGTCTGCCTGGTATTGTCAGGTGTGTTGTTTTTAAAACCTTATGCGATATTTTTCCAATCATATTATGTAGGTTTTTCAAGGCCAGAACCTTTCCTTTCTGTATTGAGTCCCTAACAACTAGCAGAGTATCTGCATTCAGTGGGTAAGCAATAAAGTTTGTTAACTGATTTGTGTTTTCATACTCCTGATCAATTACTGACATTGATCAATATCAATACCTTTCAGCTACCTCTCTAAATATATTCATTAAATCATGAATCATTTGGATTTTTATTAACATGTTCTCATGCTCTAGTTTCATTCCACAATCAGAAGCTTAATTACAATAGTCAGTTTTTGTTCTGTTTGACATCAGTTTCTATGTGCATATAATGGCAAGTCCCTGAATCTAATGAGGGAGCTAAATTACAGTTTCTAATTTTCAAAATAATTAAGTTCCATTCTTTGATGAATGGTTTCTTGCCTTCTTTTACTCACACTGAGGAATTTGAAAAATGACGTTATTACTTAAGAGCTTTGGTTTGTCCTAGTTAGGCTAAGTCACAGCTATGACAGCATGGTAATGATAATGAAGACTGGATGCAGGATTTATTACAGTAAATTGCATAAACATTAAAATAATTTTTTCAAGCTGAGTTTGTGAAACAAAATACAAATTATTTTCTCCAATAAATAAACACTTTCATTTTCAATAGAACCAGTGCACAAAAGGGCTTCCCACTATTCTTATGAATCAGGGTTAGAGTAGGCTTGCTGTAAGAGACAGAAGATCTGGTTATAGCTAGGGCGAGCATAGATCTGTGTTTGACTGGCACTAACCCAGTTTATGCTTGTTATTCTCACCTGATTATTAATATTGTCCCTTTATTTTATTTTTTTAAGATTTTATTTATTTATTCATGAGAGACAGAGAGAGAGAGAGGCAGAGGGAGAAGCAGGATCCCAAGGAGCAGGGAGCCCGATGCGGGACTCGATCCCAGGACCCTGGGACCATGACCTGAGCCGAAGGCAGACGCTTAACCATCTGAGCCACCCAGGCGCCCTGTCCCTTTACTTTGAAAAATCTCCTCATTTGAATGATAACCCATATATTCCCGTGAGTTATAAAGTCAGTTCTACCCAGTTGTGTGTCTTTGTGTAGATTAATTAATTTTAGCTGGGCTCAGGTTCCCATTCTTAAAATGAGAAGGTCAGCCTAGGTGACGCCTCAGGTCTGTTTGGCTCTGCTGTTGTGAGGAAAGCACGGTTAGGTCTAAAGAGTGATGTTTCTTCTGGTTTTCTGGTTCTCAGGAAAACAAAATTCTTCACTGAAGAAATTCAAAGAAAGGTGTCCTTAAAATAAAACAACAATGCAAACACTGCTCTCTGATCAGACTCTGGTGTGCTATCACTTGCTAAGCTTCATGGGGCTCTTGTAAAGGCTTGTGAAGAATGACAAAGCTCTCACAACAATCCACTTTGCCCTACATAGGCCTCTAAATTAGATAACCTTCATGTCGTCTAGGTATAGAATCTGCAGGAGGCTGTGGGCCGGTGGGGGAAAGCTGGAAGAAACAACATGAACAACAACAAGACCTGTAAAGGGGAGCTGCTCGCAGGGCACACCATGCTGCGGGTGGGGCTGGCACTGCCTCTGAGACAGTACGTTAGGAATGCATCTACTGCAAGAGGGATTTCCAGCCCAAATGCCCAGGATATTTGAGATCTTCACAAGTAATACAAGGGATCTATAAACTATTTTCAAGACTTTGAAAATCCAAATGGAAATTGTTCATCTACTTTACAGCTGATTAGCTTAACCAGAGTATCAGATTCCTGTGCTTTCAGTCAGCATTTTGTGAACCTCTTGTGATGATAGCGGGGCAGGAAACATAAGCAAACAGAAGAAAGGCTGGTTGAGACAATTCAGGAAACGAATGGAATGATTCTGACCTTACTCTACTCATGTACAGCATCAGAGTCACGTGCAGTCCAGGTGTTACCTACAACACACCTCGAGTACTTTTTTAGCTTGGCAATTATGAAGGGGATAAAAGGCCTTGTTGAGAACAACTGAGAGTATCCTGCAATGAGAACAAGACGGACGTTGCTTCAATATAAGATTTGCACGCGAGATTACATGACAGAGATGCCCATGTCAGACAGTACTTCCTTCTTCTTCATGCTCTGCTCTGTAACTACCCCTTTCAGGGTAGCTGGGGACATTGCTCTCGTTTGGATGCTGTTCCTTCCAGACACAGAAAACCTGTGTGTGTGTCATGAGGTCTTGCCCTGTGCCATCTCTGCTACATACTTCCCTTGTCTTGTTTTGTTGCTGTTGTTGTTTTTCTGTGTGTTTTTGTTTTGTCTTGTTTTAATGAGTGACGGTTCTTGGATTTTGCTGAGGCATTTTCTCAAGATACGATTGCTATATACACATTCTTTCTATTGTTTTCCATCTAATCTGCTACGAAATTTGCTGCATGCCTTCTTTGCTAGTTACAGAGGTTAGTATTTCTTGTATGATAAATCTGACCAAATAGAAGCACGCCCTGAGCAGGTTGTGGGAAACAACACTGGTGAATGTTCAGGGCCTGGCCGAGGAGAGGTGTGAAATGCTAGGTAATAGGGTTCATCAAACATTTCCAGTTAGGAGACTGACAAAATAATGAGGCCCTAAATTAATTAGAGTAGTCTAATTTTCTTGGGCCCTAACTTTAGTCATATCTAAAAGGGGCTTTCATTTAACCCCTGATTCCAGGAAAAGGAGTGTCTTCCTAAGTGGTAGCTGGAGGCATTTATAGGAATGCCCAGGGAAACGGGACTTGTCCTCAGATAAGTTTGGGAAATTACCTCTTAAACTGTCCTTTCTGTGACTAAGATCATACAATAATATTGTAAAGAATCTGAGTGCTTTTACGCAACAGAAATCCATTGAATTTTGTTTGATACAAACCTTCTCACGCTTACTGGAGAGCAAACCCTTGCTTGAGTGTCCTAGTGCATAGTTCAGTGTTCTGCCAAACTCTGACCACAGGCCTTGTTCAGAAAGAACAAGGTAAATTCACTAAAGTGCCTTTTTAATATTGAAAACAAGTTAAAAAGAGAGAATTTATTTACTGACTTTTTATTCTATGTCAGGGCCCCATTCCCGCGGGAAGACACCTCTGGAGCCAGTCCCAGCAACTGCAAGACCAACTCTCCGTCTCTCGCCTACTGAAATGCCTGTTTTCAATGGAGCCTATTTCCTCCCGCAGACTGCCCTAAACTTCAGGGGAATTGGTCAATATCCGCTTGTGAAAACCCACTGAGCAGTAATGAGAAGACATTCCTTAGTAGCCTCTCGCTATCTGGGCATCACTCTGGGTGGCTTTGCTCACCTTTGGTCACCATTGTCCATTCCCTTCCTTACACTCCCTCGAGGGCAGCTTTCAAGTTCACCAGGAAACAAGAAACAGGGAACAGAGACTTCCCAGTAGCAGAGGCAGCTGAGTCATAGCTCCTGAAGCAGACAACTGCAGGCTGCCAGAGGGCAGGGGGGGTTAGTGTTGGGGGGGTGGGGCGTTAGTGGTGGGGGGCTTAGAGGGGGATTACTGGGGGGGTTAGTGGGGGGGTTAGTGGGGGATTAGTGGGGTATTAGTGGGGGGGTTAGAGGGGGATTACTGGGGGGATTAGTGGGGGGGCTAGTGGGAGAGATTAGTGGGGGGCTAGTGGGGGGATTAGTTAGGGGGTTAGTGGGGGATTAGTGGGGGAGATTAGTGGGGGATTAGTGGGGGGTTAGAGGGGGATTAGTGGGGGGTTAGAGGGGGATTACTGGGGGGATTAGTGGGGGGGTTAGTGGGGGATTAGTGGGGGAGATTAGTGGGGGATTAGTGGGGGGGTTAGAGGGGGATTACTGGGGGGATTAGTGGGGGGGTTAGTGGGGGATTAGTGGGGGAGATTAGTGGGGGATTAGTGGGGGGGTTAGAGGGGGATTACTGGGGGGATTAGTGGGGGGGTTAGTGGGGGATTAGTGGGGGAGATTAGTGGGGGATTAGTGGGGGCTTGGGGGGCTAGTGGGGGGGCTAGTGGGGGGGTTAGTTGGGGGTTAGTGAGGGGATTAGTGGGGGGTTAGTGGGGGGTTAGTGGGGGGGCTAGTGGGAGAGATTAGTGGGGGACTAGTGGGGGGATTAGTTAGGGGGTTAGTGGGGGGTTAGTGGGGGAGATTAGTGGGGGATTAGTGGGGGCTTGGGGGGCTAGTGGGGGGGCTAGTGGGGGGGTTAGTTGGGGGTTAGTGAGGGGATTAGTGGGGGGTTAGTGGGGGGTTAGTGGGGGGCTAGTGGGAGAGATTAGTGGGGGATTAGTGGGGGCTTGGGGGGCTAGTGGGGGAGTTAGTTGGGGGTTAGTGAGGGGATTAGTGGGGGGTTAGTGGGGGTTAGTGGGGGGGCTAGTGGGAGAGATTAGTGGGGGACTAGTGGGGGGATTAGTTAGGGGGTTAGTGGGGGGTTAGTGGGGGAGATTAGTGGGGGATTAGTGGGGGGTTAGAGGGGGATTAGTGGGGGGGTTAGTGGGGGATTAGTGGGGGGCTAGTGGGGGGCTAGTGGGGGGGTTAGTTGGGGGTTAGTGAGGGGATTAGTAGGGGGTTAGTGGGGGGTTAGTGGGGGGCTAGTGGGAGAGATTAGTGGGGGGCTAGTGGGGGGATTAGTTAGGGGGTTAGTGGGGGGTTAGTGGGGGAGATTAGTGGGGGGCTAGTGAGGGGGTATTGGGGGGCTAGTAGGGGGTTAGTATTGGGGAAGGATGCTTATTTCCCCTGGTTTTGAAGTCCCCGGAGGCTCCAGGTCAGGGCGTTACCCCACCCCCACCGCCAGCAGCTGGATGGCACTGAAGCAAACACACAGACTCCTCAGGAATACTGTGGAAGCCAGTCAAAACGATAAAGTGGCACAACTGTTCTTTCTGGACAAGAACCCAGTGTGCTTAGTCCTGAGTTCAGTGCTTCAAAGAGTGACACTTTAGCCTGAATGAAAGAAGACATTGGTGTCAAATTGCAGTGACATGTTTATAATTCTCTCTAAAACTTTAAAGGCATTGTGTGGACGTTAATCTTCAGTACGTATGATTTTACATAATCAATTGGCAGTTCACACGTTACCTCAACCTGTTCTAAAGGGCAGATGTGGTTTCTGGAAACTAAAAACCTCCATCAAGAAACCTAATTACTGTGTCCATGGCTGTGCCGAGAAATGAAGGGCTGTTGAGGAGAAGGCCATGGCTTGGCATGTTTGCCTTGACCCAGGGGAAGTTTAGTACTGTTGCACTTGAAGAAGTCACATCCTCCTCTAAATCAAAGGGACCCAGAAGTTTCCAAAATCAATTGCTAAGAACTGGATAGTAATTAAACAAGAAGATAAATAATAAATTACCTATACAAAATTATACTTTCAGAGATAATTACAGACTTGATTAATTTATTGTGCACTTTAAGAAGGAATTTTATTAATTTTGAGGTAGTTTTTTTCTTAAAGACCTGAACATTGATAGACCATGGAAGAAACAGCTGCATGGACATGTTTGCTCCAATTTTTGGTTCCGATTGTGAGTCAACACTGGGTTGGGAAAGCGCACTGATTTTATTCTTTTAAAAAAGATTTGGGGCGCCTGGGTGGCTCAGTTGGTTGGGCGATTGCCTTTGGCTCAGGTCATGGTCCCAAGGTCCTGGGATCAAGCCCCGCATCGGGCTCCCTGCTCGGCGGGAGGGCTGCTTCTCCCTCTCCCACTCCCCCTGCTGTGTTCCCTCTCTCGCTGTGTCTCTCTCTGTCAAATGAATCTTATTTACATACAAACTCTGATCAATCCAAAGCAAGCCCAAGCCCCAAAGGGCTATCTTGTTGGTATTTCTATTTTATTTGAGTTTAAATTGCAGGATAGTTTACTACAGATCTGTCATGGAAACACCTGGTTAGCTAGCTGTCAGCATAATATTTTTTTCTTCTAGATTTTAGACTAGACACCATTTGATATGAGTCATGAAGAATAAAATGCTCTTTGGTTGCATCCCATACATAGCAATGATTTATAGTGGAAAATTATTATTTAGGAATTTTGAATAAGATTATCATACTTTGTAATGAGGTGATTGCATATAACACCATCTGAAAATGGAAAATAAGTATCTCCTGGCAGATTTGATTTATGTTTTTCTTCAACTCTCTGTTTTTCTTTAACTCTCTATTTTAACTCTCAAATGAATCAATAGTAATTTTCTCCCTCTCTCCCCCTCTCAAAACAAAAACAAAAACAAAAACAAAAACAAACAAATGAGAGAGAGAGTAACAAAATGGAGGGTTTTTGAGTCAGAGATGGGACTTCAAAGCTCGGTTCCATCAAGTCAGTAAATGTGAAATCTTGGGTGAAGCATATGGCCTTTCTTAGACTTTGATTCCTAATTGATAAAATGGGTGTAATACCATCGACCCATAGTTCATGCCTACTGAAGCAAATACCATAGCACCCATACCCACGGATACTTGCTGTTTGGAGAAAAGCAGGATTCCTCATCTCTGAGCTCCCTCAGCATTTCAGGTGTTTGGCTGCCTCAGCCTGGTGCCAAACCTTCAACTGCCTTGGTGGTGATTCCTCACTTGTTCTCTGAATCTCCCAAATTGTAATACATAAAGCAGAGCATAAAGGCCAGAGCAGAGGATCTGGGGCCACATTGGGCCAGTTTAAACCCTGACTCTGTGACTTGCTAGCGGAGGGTTACTAAGTATGTTACATTAACTTCCTCTGCTTTAGCTACATGGGGATAGGCACATTGCTTATAGGCTGTTATGAGGATTAGATAGGTTAATATTGGCACTTAGTACACCACCTGGTTTGTGGTAGGTGCTACACACTCCTTTGCTAAATGAAGGAAGCCCATAGCCAGGTCTCTTGAAAGACCCACCTTAGCTGTTTCTCTACTGTTCCATCTCCTTTCCCTCTACTTCCAAATCTTGAGAGTAGTCAACTGGTAGTCAGTGGTTACCCTCTGAGGTATGGAATTGTTTCCCATGGTACTAGATAAGAAAGGACACCCACTGTGATAACTAAAACAACCCCACAAAATTACAGGGGCTTAACATAACAGAAGTCACATTTCTCACGTGGGGGCAGGGATGGTTAAGTGGACAGCTCTCCACCAAAGATATGTGGTCCCCTTCATGCACATATTGTGCAATATTTTGTAATGTTCCTATGAGGGAAAATGTTTGCTAGCCCACCTTGCATGGGTGAATTCATGCAACTGAGTCCCAGCCAATAGAATTTAGACAGAACGATGCATAAGCTTCCAGGGTTGGCCCATAAAAGTGTTCCCACTGATCCTCCACTCTGGCCTTGACCCCATTGGCCACTGGGTAGATATTGTTGGAGCTGACTTCAGTGGGTCTTAGAAGCCACTCATGGAAGACAACCATGTCTCTGTTAGTCAGGGTCCTTGCAAGTTGGCCTGACACCTAGTCCTTGCTGCTGCTAAAAAAAAAAAAAAAAAAAACCCACCCTTGGGGATTCTTGGGGATTCCTTCCAAGAACCAAAGCCAACATGAGAAATCCTCACTGTCTCCCTCGCTGATTAAAATTCATGCAAGCTCACGTCCTTCTACCCCATTAATTTCAGTGAATTTGATAGTCTGAATTTAAGTGCATTTGATGAGAGAAAACAAAGGCAAGAATGTGTTGATGTAAACTATTTTAATTAACTCTGGAGTCAAGCATTTAAAGATTGGAGAAAACAGTCAGATATATTATCACAACAGCTCATTTTCACAATAACTCTTTATGACATTTAGAAGGACTGCCTAGGACTTAACTGTGGGTACGTTATGGCCTTCAGCCTTTCAATGCCCTCAACTCCATGCTAAGTGCATCTAATCTGTGAAGATATAAAGGGCAGTTTCAGCCAATTTTCAGCAGGAAAATTGCTTCAAAACCATATGAAACATATTTTCCTTATTGACCATATTGGCAGCTAACCCATAATCCCCATGGTCAAAAGATGTGCCTTATTCTCCTAATTTTGATGTAACTTGCTGTAGAACACAGGTTTACTCTCCCACCAGTTACATGGTGATAAGAAGCTTCTGGGGATAAAGGAGGTGACACCAGAGAACATGCTATAAGTTCTTTGTCATTTACTGCATATTTTACAAAGCTTTTCTACCTTACACTTATGAATTTTATTATGCCATAGTCTTATATAACAGTTATTTTAACTAGAGTGGGAATATTCAACCATAGAGTGGTTCAGCAATTAGCCCAATTTCATTTAGCTTGTGGTAAAGCCAGAAGCCAGTTTTTTTTTTTTTACTCTAAACATTTGTATTCTTACCACTGTTCTACTGAATTTTTACAGCATGATGTCTTAAGGCTTTTCTCCTAAGGAAAATTATGCTAAATTTTCCTTAAGAGTCTCATTTGCATGCAGGCAAAGCACTACAACACAAAGCTAAGAGAAGCAAAAGCATGCACCCCTACTAGCATTAAGGTTGTGGCTTTCAGTTCAAGAATTATCGCAACCTTGATGGCGAGATCATGACTAAGCAGGTCTTCACAGATGTGAGTGTGACTCTTCCCTGGAGGCTGTTCCCAAGTCGGTACTACAACTAGTGATCCCTAAACACCGTGCCAGCTTTTCCAGCAGTTCCAACAAGTAGCGCCGCTTATTCTCCTGCTATTAGCTGTTAGTATTTCGGGACAATATTAGAAAACCTGAAGTGGAAAGGGGCACCAATCAAAACAAGAGGAAGATATGAATGTAATCCAACCACGCTCTCAGAATCTATTCATTGCCTCCAGGCCCTCTGAGGTTGCACCTGGCACAAACGCAAAGTAGACAGTGTGTTTTTATCCCTTTCTATGCCATCTAAAGGCAGATATTGTGGATATTATATAAGTAGGAATAACAAGGCGAAATAACAAATAATAGATATATGGTAACTTTATTTCAGGAATAGAGACAGAATTTTTGCCAAAGGTGAAAATAACCAATGTTTCTTGACTTGGAAAGTAATAACTCTAGAAAGAGCACTGGGTCTTTTTTTTTTTCAGATTTTATTTATTTATTTGGGGGAGGGGAGAAACAGGCTCCCCACTGAGCAGAGAGCTTGACACGGGGCTTGATCCCAGGACCCTGAGATCATGACCCAAGCAGAAGGCAGCTGCTTAACCTACTGAGCCCCCAGGCGCCCCAAGAGCATTGGGTTTTAAGACCAAAGAACTGAGATTGAGGCCTATCTCTGCATTTATTAGATGAGACTTTATTTTTCATCTATAAATGATGATTTTAACATCTGTTCTACCAACTCCCAAGATGGTTGTGAGGATCAACTATTAAACAGTTTTGTGTTTGGAACCTCTGTAATTTTCCTTTTATTTGCATCTTGTTGACAATAGTAATAAACTTTATCTGTGAAAAGAAAGAATTAAATTTAAAAATTGTTCAGATTATCTTCCTGACTTTTATTTATTTATTATTATTATTATTATTATTATGTTATGTTAATCACCATACATTACATCATTAGTTTTTGATGTAGTGTTCCATGATTCATTGCGTATAACTCGACTCTAAAATTGAGAAGATGCATGGTTTTGTCTTCCTTACTCTCTGAGCACCTACTTCACACCATAAGATCACATGAAACCTTGACAACTTACAGCTGTTGAGAACTTTCTGGGCCCTTCATGTGCATTGCTCTCATCTGCACTTTATTTTTTGTGATTAAGCTACGAAACTTTTCCCCAGGAAACACACACACACAAACACATACGCATACTTGTCAATTTAAGAGCACTTAATCAGTATTTATATATTATTTATCAAATGCTAATTGAGCATCTAATGTGTACTAAGCTCTATGCAGCAAATACTAATATTCCAGATTGACAAATAAGGATACTGAGATTAAACAGCATAAGATTAAACCACTAGTAAATCCCAAAAGCAGGATTCAAATTCAAATTCAAATCCTTCTTATTCCAAAGTCTGTACTAACACAATCTGCTATGTTGCTGTTTCTCCAAGGGTCCATTCTAATACAAGTGAGTTGTCTTTAATTCTTCTACTATCCTTTATTCAGTATAAAGGCAATTGCACAGAATCTTGAGGGGAATCATTGTCTGGCGGGAACCACAGTCTAAAAACATTTTTACTAATGAGTAACATATGCACACAGCACCTATTCTGATCCATAATACCCAGAGTTGGATGTTGTCCTGCACTGTTAATTTAGCCAAGAAAAATGCTACAACCCGGGCAGCAATGGCTTAAGGGAAGGATTAGGCTTAAAGTACAAAATTAGGGCCTGGCTTTAATTATCCATTACTAGCTGTATGCCTTTGAATAAATCATTTAACTACTCGGAATCTTGGTTCTGTCTTTAAAACTGATGGTAAATCATTGCATGCTTACCTCACAAAGGCATGTAAAAGCATATTGTAAAATATATAAAGTTATTGATCGTCATGGTTTAATCAGTAGTCAAGCACTGATTAAAGTTAGCTTGAAGTTATGACTTGAAGCAGGAAAGATTGTTTAAGAAGTAAGTGGAGAAAGAACGTTACAGGGACTCCGTCATAGCCTTCAGGGTTTGGATGCCCAAGGAAGGAACCAGGGTAGTTGGAGCAGAGAATGTTGTTGAGATTGATGGTTAAGTCCATAAACAGAATCAGCTTGAGGTAGGGGATAGATCATAAGCAAAGTGCAAGTAGGACACTCATGAGTAAAGTACCAAGCCCAAACTGTATCTCAAGAAAGTGTCAGATCAGAAGCAAGAACCAAAGGCAAGCAGAGTGAAATTGTTGTGGGGAAACCCAAGTCCACAGAAACAAGCCCCAGAACTCCCGTGGGGAGTCTGGATCATGGCCTACTGGTCGTTTGCAGCCGTGTCTTGTTTAGCATTAGCCACCTGCTCACAAGTTGCTATGTAAAGGAGGCAGAGCTAAGGGCCACTCTGAATCAGAGAACGTCAAAATGTGTGCTCATCTGCGGAAGACTTTCAAGTAGGGGGGAGCCTGAAATCCAAGGCTACTGGTTTTAAGGGCTCTATGAAGCACTGTAAGCATAACGGTAATGCAGTCTTTCCAGAACCTGGGGAACCATATACCAGAAAATAGTAATTAGCATTCTTTAGCTGATACCAAAACAATTTGAAAGTGCTTATGTCATTAAATCCCATGGACATCTGTTACTTTTTAGAAAAGGTACAGACAAATACATATTGTTAACATATTTTTTATCTTAACCCCTTGTTAGTGATAATAACAGTTTCTTCGGGAGGCCAAATGGCTTATTTTGTATTTTTGTTAATTATGGAGCCAGAAGCTTAAATTCTTCCACATGTACAGGATGAAGACATCTTTCTGTGAATATCTGTGAACAAATATCACATCTTTAGAGACAAAAATCTACACTTGTATGAAAAAAATGTAATAATTTTTGTAAGGTCTGACTTCAAAGTACTCAGGAAACATGCAAATGTATTTTCTATCTTAAAATAAAATCCCCAATAGATTGCTTAGTAAAGCCATTGTATTCATTGGGAGTAGGTTGCCATATACAAAAACGGGGTTGGTTAGATAAGGTAGACATTATTTTACTTTCAAATTCAAGAATTCAAGCTTTTGCTTATCTTTTGTAACCTTGTCTTTTAACACATGCCAGTTTTGAAGTTTAGAGACCAATTATTTTGTGCTTATTACCCTTAAAGGAAAAAAAATAGTAACTTTACAGTGGAGAAGCCCAGAAGACATGACTTTCAACAATCAAAGTTGCCATAAACTTTGATGGGACAAGTTGAAATCATGTGTCCTTCCATAGGATGCACTGAGGAGGACATAGTATCCCTTTTGTGATATATTTGCCAAAGATGCATGGTATGACTCAAATTAGGAAGGAACATGACAAACCCAAATGAGGGACATTCTCCAAAGAAGACATACAAATGGCCACTGGTATATGAAAAATTGTTTAACATCACTCATCATCAGGGAAATGCAAATCAAAACCCCACTGAGACATAACATACTTGTTAGAATTGTCATTACCAAAAAAAAAAAAAAAAAAAAAAGATAAGTGTTGGTGGAAATCAAAACCCTTGTGTACTATTGGTAGGAGTGTTGCAGCCACTGTAGAAAACAGCATGCAGGTTCCTAAAAAAATATGACATGATTCAAGCAATTTCTCTTCTGGAGAGATTTCGAAAAGAATTGAAATCAGGATCTCAATTGGTTTAGATGCTATGGAAAGCAGTATGAAGGTCCCTCATAACTCAAAAATGGAACTACTTCATGAGCCAGTAATCCCAACTCTGGGTTTATAGGATTAGCATTTTAAATAATTCCACCTTCTCTCTTTCTTTAGAGTATTAATTGTACTTTAAAACATCATTTAAGGGGCGCCTGGGTGGCTCAGTTGGTTGGGCGACTGCCTTCGGCTCAGGTCATGATCCTGGAGTCCCGGGATCCAGTCCCGCATCCGGCTCCCTGCTCGGCGGGGAGTCTGCTTCTCCCTCTGACCCTCCTCCCTCTCATGCTCTCTGTCTCTCATTCTCTCTCGCAAATAAATAAAATCTTTAAAAAAAAAAAAAAACATCATTTAAGGGGCGCCTGGGTGGCTCAGTCATTGAGCGTCTGCCTTCGGCTCAGGTCATGGTCCCAGGGTCCTGGGATCGAGCCCCACATCAGACTCCCTGCTCTGCGGGAAACCTGCTTCTCCCTCTCCCACTCCCCCTGCTTGTGTTCCCTCTCTTGTCTCTCTCTGTCAAATAAATAAATTAAATCTTTTAAAAAAATAAAAAATAAAACATCATTTAAGGAGCTGCAACCGGGTTTTCAATATACATTGAAATGAATGTAAGCTTACTTTCAGATACTACTGTCCTGCTTCACAGACAACACAGGGGTCTTGTAACTGAGCACCCCACTCCTGCTCTCTGTCCCTTTACCACTGCTGTCATTTATTTCACTCACTGACCTATAATAGCCCACTGCATTGTTGCTATTATTATTTTGAAAAAGGCCAGCAGATCAATACATATTTTAGGAATAATTAAAATAAAAAAATTAATAAGTAAAATAGATTTAATTTTAACCATCATTTATTCCTTCTTTAATGCTCTTTCTTTCTCTATGTAGATGCAAGTTTCTGACCTATAACATTTTCTTTCTCTGTGAAGAACTTCCTTTAACATGTCTTGCACATCAGTGCTACTACAGACAAATTTCTTCAGATTTCGTATATCTGAAAAAGTCTTCTTCACTTTTGAAAAATAATTTTGCTGGATACAGAATTCTAGGTTGTGGGGCTTTTTATCAATACTTTTAATAATTCCCGCCCACTCTTTTCTTGCATGCACAGTTTCTGAAAAGAAGCTTGGTGCAGTTCTTGTCCTTGTTTCTTATAGATAAGGTGTTCCTTTTTTCATCCCCTCTGGCTTCTCCCAAGATTTGTTTTGTTTTGAGTAGTTTGAACATGATATGCCTAGGTGTACCTTTATCCTGCTTGGTATTCTTTGAGCTTCCTGGACCTGTGGTTTGGTGTCTGTCATTCATTTTGGAAATCCTCAGCCAGTCATTATTACTGCAAATATTTATTCTGCTCCTTTCTTTCTTTCCTCTTCTGGTATTCCTATTATACTTCTGTTATACCTTTTGTAATTGTTCCACTGTTCTTGGATACTCTGTTCCATATTTTTCAATTTTTTTTTTTTTCTCTTTGCTTTTCAGTTTTGGATGTTTCTATTGACATATCTTCAAGCCACTTTCTTTTTCCTTAGTTGTTTCCAGTTTGCTGATAAGATCATCAAAGACATTCTTCATTTTTATTACCATGTTTTTTAAATTATTATTTCTACCATTTCTTTTTTTTGATTTTTTCCTTTAGTTTCTACCTCTCTACTTACATTACCCAACTGTCCCTGCATTTTGTACACTTTTCCCATTAGAATCCTTGGTATAATAATCATAGCTGTCTTAAGTTCCCAGTCTAATTATTACAAAAATCTCTGCCAAATCTGAGTCTGGGTCTGATGCTCACTTGTTTCTTCAGATTGGGTATTGCCTTTTAGCATGCCTTGTAATTTTATGGTGAAAGCTGGGCATGATGTATATAGTAAAAGGAATTGAGGTAAATAGGCCATTAGTGTAGATGTGATATACATATCACATCTTCTTTACCCATACATCAGTCGATGGACATTTGGGCTGTTTCCATAAAGTGGTTATTATACATAATGCCACTTTAAACGTTGGGGTGCATGTATCCCTTTGAATTACTATATTTGTATTCTTTGGGTAAATAATGAGTAGTGCAATTGATGGATCAACTTTAAAGTATAAAGTCCAAGTTTCATCTAAATGTCATCTAAATTAGGCATGGGTAAGATGTGAGGTATGATTTATCCTGAGGCAATATTCCTCTTTAGCTGTGAACCTGTGAAGTCAGAGAATTATGTGCTTCTAAATTATAATGGGAGTAGGGATTGGACATAGGTTAGACATTCCAACTATAAAAAGGAGAGAAACTGGAGAAATAAAGATGTGATAGGTCCCAAACAAGTTCAAAACATAGCAAGACAAATTGTGTTAGATCTCAAGTCTTGAGAATAATCCTGTTTGCTTCATTCCCTACCTTCCTGACTCACTGGTGTGGTGGTCCTGCCTTCTGGACCCCCTGGGGCAGAGGTTACGCCTTTGTAGCTCTGTGAGGTGTGGGTTATACACCCATGTCTCTGTCAAGCAGGGATCCCACACTTAAGACTCTGGGAAGTTGCACTCCCAAGTTCCAGGCGGCAGCAGCATGGCCTGTTGAAACCTCAACAGTGGCCACAAACTTTGAAACCCAAGAGGTAGCCCTGATGAGCTCTTGAAGATTAGCACATATTCACAGCTGAATAGCTTTACTGTCCTGTCCTGTAGAATCTAAGAATCCAACAGACTTCCTTCATTCTGTCACATCTCCATTCCATTTCTTTCAGTTAGAACTGGCACTGCTTCTGCTCATATAATCCATTTTCACTCCTGATTTCTGCTGAGGTGGCTGATTAAATTTGCAATTCACAGGCATACTGATCTTATCAAATGGTCATTCAACCACACCTTTAATGTTCTCTTTAGAACACAATTTCTCTCTAAAATACAGATAAGCAGAGAATTTTCTAAATCTCTAAATTCTGGTTTCTTTTTGCTTAACAATTCCTTCAATTCATGTCTCTCCTCTTGCATTTTACTATAAGTAGTCAGAAGGACCTAGGACACACCTTCAACATTTTGCTTAGAAATGTTCTCAGCTAAATATTCAATTTTATCATTCACAAATTCTATCTTTCAGGAAAAGCCAGAAGCCTGATTGGCCAGCTTCTTGGCCACTTTAATCCTAAGGATTACCTTTTCTCCATTTCCCAATAACCATTTCTGATTTGCATCTGAGACTCACCAGAATGGACTTTAATGTTCATCTTTCTACCAACATTCTGTTTATGATTATATATATATACATATATATATAATTTATATCTCTAAGAAGATGGAGGCTTTCTCTCCACCTCTCCTTTTTATTTTCTGAAGCTTCACAAGTATTGCCTTTAACATCCATATTTCTACTATCTCTTGATGGCAATCTAGGCTTTTCTCTGGTATGCACCTCAAAACTCTTCCAGGCTTTATCTATCACCCAGTTCAAGAGCCATTTGCCACCATGAAGCATCCCCACTTTGGGGTAGCAAAAAGAAAAATACAGCAAACACTGGGGAAGGGAGAGAATCTGATTTCCAGAGTTATGACATGATTATATTGAAACATCCAGTTTTCAACAAAGACAACAATGATAAAAATACAAAGCATAAAAAGAAACTGAAAAGTCTGACCATACAAAGGGAACAACAACAATAGAAACTATCTCTGAGAAAGACCAGGTGGCAGACATACCAGACAAAGACTTTAAGGCTGCTGTCTTAAAGATCACAAAGAACTAAAAGAAGACATGGGGAATGGTAAGAAAACAATGTATAAGCACAATGAAAATGTCAATAAAGATATACAAAACTGAAAAATAAACCAAAAATAAATTCTGGAGCTGAAAAATACAATAACTAAAATAAAAAATTCATTAGAGGGATTCAGAGACAGATTTGAGTGGGCAGAAGAAAGAACCAGCAAACTTGTAGATAAGACAATGGGAAGTATCAAGTCTGAGGAACAGAAAGTAAAAAGACTGAAGAAAAGCAAATGGAGCCTGAAGGACCCTTGGGACAATACTAACGAGACCAATATGTGCATCATGGGAGTCCCAGAAGGAGAAGAAAGAATATTTTAAGAAATAATGGCTGAAAACTTCCCCAAATTGATGAAAGACATGAATATAAACTCAACTCATTCTGTTAGGATGAACTCAAAGAGAATGACATTAAGACATAACCAAACTGTCAAGGAGAAAGAGAGAATCTTGAAAACAGCCAGAGAGAAGTTATTTGTCACATACAAGGAATCCTCAATAAGATTATAAGGAGATTTCTCTTCAGAAACTATGGGGACCAGAAGATGGTGTGCTGATAATTCAAAATGCTAAAAGGAAAAAAAAAAAGTCCATCAAAAATCCTATATACAGAAAATTTATCCTTCTAAAGTGATAGAAAAGTTAAGACTTCATAGGTAAACAAAAGCTGAGGGAGTTCATTACCACTAGATCTGGAAAAAAAAAAAAAAAGGCTCACGGGGGTCCTCCAGGTTGAAATGAAAGAACACTAGACAGAAACTTGAAAAACATATTGAGAAATAAAGATCTCAATAAAGGTATGTACATGGTCACTGGGTGGTAAGAACTCAGAGACAGCCCTAAGATGTCCTCAACCTCTCTGGTTGAGACTTGGGAGGCAGATCAGACAGCTGGTTCTTCTGGTTACTGTGCTGTCTTAGACTCAAGCCTGGGAAAGGAAGGCCACCCTGACTTCATTTTCTTGTTTTGATTTTCTCAGTTTCTCCCTTTTCCTTCATTCCCTCCTCTTCTCTCTCCTTCTAACCTACTCTCCTCCTCCACTTCTTCCCTACCAAATTGTTTTTCTTTTGTTCAGACTTAAACCTGTGGATGGTTGCTCCTGTAGGGCTTGGGGAGGAGATTGTAACAGGCCATTGTTAATGAATGAATCCTTTTTTTTTTTTTTTAATTTATTTTTTTATTTATTTGAGAGAGAGAATGAGAGAGAGAGAGAGAGAGAGAGCATGAGAGGGGGAGGGTCAGAGGGAGAAGCAGACTCCTTGCCGAGCAGAGAGCCCCATGCGGGACTCGATCCCAGGACTCCAGGATCATGACCTGAGCCGAAGGCAGTCGCTTAACCAACTGAGCCACCCAGGCGCCCTAATGAATGAATCCTTAAGCTAAAATATCCAGAAGCATTGACTTTACGCAACACAACTCATATGCTGAATGAAATGACATATTGCCAAAACATGTCTTATGGCAAGATGACATGAACCCCAGGAGCACATATAAACCAGAGGAAGAGGTATGACTCCAAAACAGAAATCAAGGTGAATTTCAATGACCATGACAAGGTTAGATGGAGCTTGAATCACTAGTTAAAAGATATAAATTGTAATCAGATACTTTTTGTTTAAAATATGGTATTTGATAATATTGTTTCTTTTAAGATTGATTGATTGATTGATTTCAGAGAGAGAGCATGAGCAGTGGGAAGAGACAGAGGGAGAGGGAGAAGCAGACTCCCCGCTTAGTAGGGAGTCTGAGGCGGGGCTCGATCCCAGGACCCTGAGATCATGTCCTGAGCTGAAGGCAGATGCTTAACATACCCAGCCACCCAGGAACCCCAATAATATTGTTTCTGTTTAGAAACAATTTTTTTTCTAAAATTGTACTAATTTTTTAAAGAAAATAGGGAATTCTTTATTTTAAATCTGAGTCCTATGGTTTAGACCATGGGGTCCTCCCCTGGGATTCGATTTTCTTCTTACTAACAGTGTGCCAATTAAGTAGAAGGAAATTATTGCTCTAGCTCCCAGCGTGCCGCCTCTAACTTATCAGGTTCCAACATTACAGAGTTAGCTCTTTTCCTGAAAAAACACTCATGGTGTGGCACTAAGGGTGCAAAGATTAAGGATAAAGAGAAATAACTAAAAAGCAGGATTTAGTTTCCCTTGGTCCAAAGAGAGATGTAAAGACATTAAGGGTGCTGCCTCTGGAGTCAGGCTACTGGATTTTCTGTACCTCAGTTTCCATATTTGAAACAATCTATCTTATAGGGTTGTTAGGAGGATGAAATGAGATCTTGCCTCCATATCACTTAGCCTGGTGGCTGTATTACAGTAGGTATGCCAAAACCATATGACTAGCTTTATTAGGGTCATTTCCATTGGTCTTTTGCCTAGATGACTGTTGCTAAATTAAATTAAAAAACAGATATTTGAACACTGGTTTGTACAAATCTTACTATCATGTCTCATTTAGTACTGAGAGTAAAGTGTCCTCATAAACTAAACTACAAGACCCATACTTGCCATGTAAATTGTATTGACACCTCTTAGGAAATTTTAAAGCAAAACGCTCCCTAATTCTTAAACTGATATCATTATGATTAGGAACTGTAGGCAGCTTGTGCTACATTTCATTACTGATTAATAGTTCAAACACATATTAGTCAGTGAGCCCCAAAGGGGAAGGAAACTGACTTAAAAAAAAAAAAAAGGAAAAAAGTAATACAATATTTAATTCTTAGTCTAGAATTTTGTTTCTGTAAAGTGACTTCTTTTTTACTATCTTCTGATCCTTATGCTGACACGGTGGTGTAACAAGTTGGAAATTTGTGAACTAACCATATTGTATTGTTTAACTTCTTTTGTGAAGTAATTGCATAATGCTGACATTTTTACGATCCTATTAAGTTAGTGACTTGAACCACCTGTTACACTTTCTTAGGAAAAACCATTTGTAAGCTTTTTGCTTAGTGATTTCTTTGGGCATGCAACATTTTAAGAAGTTTTGTTTTCTTTTCTTTTGGTAAGAGAGTGTCCATAGAGGAACAGTATAAACTTTTCAAGGTAAAGGATACTTACGAGCTGACAAAAACCAATTCTGGCCTTGCCAAGATGTTACACTAACAGAAATTCTTACAATTAGGGTAAATGTTAGAGGCCATGTTTGTTTGAAAACCTGGTTATATACACACGTAATTGGTGTGTACCTTAAAGTAATGACTTACAGGTTGACTGTCAACTTATCCAAATACTGAAAGGCTCTTCATCCTTAATTTATCTTGACTTTTAGGCTTAGTTTGGAACAGCTAAGAAATTAGCAAAATTGCTTATTTTTATGATTTCCTGAAAGCAAATTAAATGTGCTAGAAAAATCAGCATCACCTGATAAGGCAGGACAAAATTTAAAATATTCTTCATTGGTATTGATAATTTATAATTTCCACATTACTCCAAATAATTCAATGGAGGCTGAACACTAAAAAAGAAAAAGGAATAAAATGAAATAATAAATTCCCACAGACATGAAAATATTTCTAAAATATCACCTGTTCACATTATATAGACAAAACATCTAGATATCTGACTTGAAAAGCTTTTCAAGTTTATATTTGTGTTAGGTGAGCAGTATTTTTTTTTAGCACTGGGATTGTAAATGGCTTATCCCTTAACCCCATTGAAAGAGATGTTACACTAAAAATTGCCCCGGGCATAAAAATGAAATTCAGCTGATTCTAGCATTTTAGTAAATTTCATTTTTCCTTAGAAATCACTTCCATAATATAGTGTGAGTAACATAAGCCAAGATGTAAAACAGTATGTCCGGGTTCATGTTCCTTGTGATAGTAGTCTCTCTAGTCATATCCATACATTAATTCTGGGATTTGTAAAACAAATTTAGAATGGTTGTTTCATGTGTGGGATTATATGGGATATACATTTGCATTTTGTATAGTTCTCTGTTTTTGAGGACATTTTATTTTTTAAATCTATCTATCTCTCTCTCTATATATATAATATAGCTCTGTGTGTGTGTGTGTGTGCGCATGTGCATTTCCAGTCTAGAAATCTTCACTAAGTTGCTGGCATGTGTTTCCCTGAACTGACATTGTATAATTCATTCTTTGCCCAACTTAGAATCCCTATCAAAGGCTCCAAGAGTTGAAAACCTTTGTTCACTTGCATTTTTTTATCTAATCTTAGAGGACTGTGACTTGTTTAAGGACATAAAACTCCTCACCTGCTTATTAACTTTTAAGGGTCAGATTTAAGTGTTGACACATAACCTTGATTCCCCTAAATAAAAGATTAGATATTATTTGATAAATTGCATTAATTTGGGCCAATAATATTCAAGAACTATTTTTTCTCTTAAATTCATTATGATATTTTCAACCTGAGAAAACAAAGAAGAGGCAATTATAAGACAAATTTTATTTTACATATATTCCTAAGACAGAAATAGCAATAGCAACCTAAGATGTAACTTTTGGTAGATAAATGAGATACAGTAAACATTATACAGAATAAAAATTGTTAAAATGTGTTAATATCAATGGTATTAATATACCACTTATTGACCACTTAATATGTGCCAGATAGTTTACATACTTTATCTCATTCAGTCTTGCAACAATAATTTATTAGGTATTGTATTTGTTGATTTGCAGATAAGGAAACAAACAAAGAGAGTGTTACTTGCCTGTGGTCACGTGGTAGTAAGTGGGAGAATCTTCCCAATTGGAGGGCCAGAACTCATTTCATTGTGATATCATTTGCTCTAGGATCTTGGTAGAATATGCAAAACAAATAAAAATGTAGATGAAGGTATTTTTTCTAACTGTAACTCACAGCTACGTATTATATTTAAGATGTATGTGCTATTATCTTTTTAAAAAGTCATTTGTGATTTATTTCCTTCACTACAAGGCCCAGATGGTGGGATCAGAGCTGTAAAAAGCCTGCTCTATGAGGTAGATAAATCTCAGGACTGTGGGAGGAGAGCATGGTGCCATTGTGCTAGCTCATTCACATAATTGCAAGACTACTTTGTTCACATTTTCATTCTTGACATTAAAACAACTGATATTCACCAGGTCATAGAGAATTATAGCATAAATCAATTTTCTGTTTTTTGGACAAGTCTTTAACTTTCTCGTAGAAACCCAAGAAAAAATATAACTCTTAATACTCCAAAATGTAGTACATTATGCCAACCAACAAAACTATCCTTTTGTGATGTTTTCAGGAAAAGGCAGTAAATTAGAATTAAGATCATCATCCAACTAGAATGGATTAGAATTGTATTTGCTGAATGAGTGAAATGAAGTGTTAAAAACATTCTTTGCAATTTTATTGCATAGGAAGATTATAAAATTTGGTCAGCAAAATTTTTTTCACTTTTGAGATACTAATGTAGCCAAAGATAACCCAAAGATAGGAATTAAGAATATATCAAAACTTGAGTTTCTCTTTCCCTATAAAAGGCAGTAAACAATTCTTAAGTTTCTCAGGGCTGTCTGCACTCAGGCATTCTCCAAGTTGGTAGTGAAGCTGAGGAACTCACCAGGGTAAAATGGTGGCCTGGTGTTGACTGGTGGGCAATGATTGGTCAGATTACAGTGGGTATGGACTGACTTACTTTCCACAGAGCTATTAAATTAAGAGACTGCATCATATTAAATGTAATACAACTAGGAAGAGATGAGTTCCAGTTGCTTAGCAAACTAGGGCTGAGTCTTGAACCTCAAGTCTGAGAATTGGCAAGCAGACTCAGAATTATTATTTTCAAAAGTATCAACCTCATTTACCACTCTATCCCCAACATGGCAAGTAGGCACTCCAAAACTATTTTTAAAAAATAGTGAATGAATAAATAAATAAATGACTTTAATGAATTACTTCATTTAAATTTTACTCTCAAGAATAAGACCTTGAGGGGCGCCTGGGTGGCTCAGTCGGTTAAGCGTCTGCCTTCGGCTCAGGTCATGATCCCAGGGTCCTGGGATCGAGTCCCGCATCGGGCTCCTTGCTTGGCAGAGAGCCTGCTTCTCCCTCTACCTGCTCTGCCTGCCGCTCCCCCTGCTTGTGCTCTCTCTCTCTGACAAAAATAAATAAATAAAATCTTAAAAAAAAAAAAGAATAAGACCTTGAGATTCTACCTTTTTTGAAGAAAGACATAGAAAAAATAAATAGATATGGATTATAGAGAAATAATTATGTATTCCATGAAAGGTAACACTCATGTCAAATCTTGAAATAATAAAAAAGTCTAAAAATTATAGTAAAAGGAAAACATATTTCATAGAATTATGTAGAATTCTACATACGAGAACACTGAGAAATTTCAACCAGACTTATCCTAACTGTAATCCTGTATGGAATTGAAAACCCATCCGCATTCATGTTCTACCCGCTATTTTTTTTAGCTGCCAATGGAAGCAATAAGTAACTAAACCTTTATTTCTTTTCAGAGAGAGTTTTACACAAGTTAAGGTCATTCTAATTTTCTCCAGACTGTTGCCAGATTTCCTCAACCATTCCTAAAATGGTATAGCTTCTAGCACCACCACCATCCTCGTTGTCATCCTTAGGATAGACTCCAGGTCATTAATATCCTGCAAAAGGTTAGAGGAAGCACAGCTGAAGCCTGCAGAACTCTGGATGTGCCTGGATCTGTGGGGATTTTTTTCCCATTTGCTCTGGTCCTCTCCCTTTTCTCTAGCCTGTTACTCTCTCTGCCAAGAATACTCTCCTCTCCGCCCTCTTCCTATAGTTAAGGGTTTCCTCTGGGGACCCTTCAGTGATCATGATTAATTCACATCCCCTCATATATTTCATGGCTTCCTGTACTTATCTTTTTATTACACTTATCATCATAGAAAATTTATTTATTTGCATTTGTGATTATTTGATTAGTACATATTTCTCCCACTAGACAACAAAATGCATGAGGGAAAGGATCATATTTGATATTGTTCATACTTTCTATCTCATGGCTAGCACAGTAATTGACACAGAGGTAATAAAATGCTCATTATTCATTAGTTTAACTAATACTCTAGTAACTAAACTTCTGATCCTGTAACTTAAGGTGCAATTTGCTTTGCTTTTCCCCAAACATTGTTGATTTATTTTCAGTGTGGGTTCCCTAAGAGTAACAGTGGGATTTTCATGAGATTTTTTTGTAACTGAAATCACACAGTCCATTAAATGGTGAACCAGGATCCCAACCAAGTCTGTAAGATTCTGGAGCTCTTATTTCACACTGCTCAGACAAAGAGAAGGAAGGATTCTGGGTGCTAATGCAGACACTCGATAGAATCTCTGATACTAGTCAGTTTTCACCAATAAACCCTGTGTGTGTGTGTGTTGTTCATGCATGTGCACATGAAGCCCAAAAGTCAATACGTAGGACTCAAAATGCTTCTGTGACGGACTTGGCAGCTGTAGTGAGTTGCAACCACACGCAGAGTCTGCAGCTGGGGGACCACAGAGGCTGCCTGTCACACGGCCACAGGTCCCTATTCCAGATGAATTTCAAGAGAGATGGCAGGAGTGGGGACAGGCTCTCCCTCTGGTCTTGGGGAATGTGTGGCAGCTACCCAGGTAGAGCTTGGCAGTGTAAAAAGAATCATGCCACGTCTCATTTACACACCACGCATTGAGGTATAAATAATCCTTTTGTCACCCTCTGCTAACAGTCTGTTAATAGACGTTTACACTGAATAGATGTCAATAAACTCCTAATGTCTTGCAGTTTGAAATGTTGGCTCTCACACAACTATATTTAATGCTGTCTCTTCTTTGTTTAATGCCCAGTCTCCGCCAGGCCCTCTGGCTTGCTGAAGTGAGGCTGTTTTCTGGCTCACAATTTATATACGCGGGGAGAACTGCTTTTATTTGAAAAACAGAGCAACAGCTTAGTGAACTTAAAACAGTCACACTGTTTACACTCAGGCAAGAAGAGTCTTCCTCTATCGTCAGAGCGAACATTTACTGAGAGCAGATCTGTGTCTCCTTCCCTCCCCTAGGAAGACAGTGCCAATGGCTAAATCCCCTGATGAGAATGATTTATGACTAGGGTCTACATAGATTTCATTCTATTTCTGCAGCATATGGAACAAGATAATCTCCCTGCCTCCTTCTGGTGTAACTCTTGAGGTGTTTTTGATTTTCTATCATTGCCAGTGTGCTGACATATTCAGAGGAATGCTGGTGGGACTCATTCTCTGAATTCCGTCATTTCGAGGATGGAAGGGCCTGTCATCAGAACACATCAAAGTCATCATGTAGGAGGAGTATTCTCTGAGCTAAAGAATAGTTACAGCGATTATGTAGTCCTCATTGTCCCTGGGAACAAAAGTCATCTCATGTCTGTGCCACTGAGGGAGCAGCACCTCTCCCAGGCTTTTGGACTAGCCCTGTTAGGAAAAGACTTTCACCCGCCGTTGGCAAGGAGGGCACCAGCTTGAAGGTGGAGTGGTGGGGTCCAGCATCTCCAGTTCTGGGGAGAACACAGTGGTGCAGTCTTTGTGCAGCTCTGAACTGAGGTCAGTGTTGCTAAGCATGCAGCGGACCTCAGGCACCAAGACTGCAGGGGTCCTGGGGGAGTCTGCTGGCCATTCAGTGGTGAGGGCCACTGGGGTCTTTGGTGGCAAAGGCTTCTGAAGCCCTCTTGTTCTCCTTGGCCCCCACGGGTGGAAGTGCTCAGCCAAGGGGAATCCTCTTGATACATAGAATGAAATCTATGTAAACCCTAGTCACTGGGCGTTGGGTTTGGCATAGAGCCTCAGGGGGACGTTGGAGCTGGAGTCAGGGTGCGCGAAGCTGCGGAGCTCCGGGGGCTCAGGGCACAGGGATGAGCAGTTGCTGTGCTGGTAGAGCTGGTGAGTGAGGCTGCAGAGTGTGCCGATCACCAACGCAACGGGCCCCAGGTGTCTGGGGCTCACCACCTTGCCTCAGGTCTGGGGCTGGGCTAAGACAGAGCATCAGTATGGGCCCAGGAATGAGGGCACTGCAGGGGCTTGGGCCCAGGATGTGAGGTGCAGCAGCTCTGTGGCCCCAGGGATGGCAGGTCGAAGCCTAACTTAGGACCCGGGGGTCAGGCCGCAGCTCAGCATTAGCCAGGTCCACAGATGCTGAGGAGTTGTGGATCCCAGTGCCAGGGACTGAGGGGCAGCAGCAACCCCAGCCTCTGGGCAGGCTGTACTGCAGCAAGAGCTCTGGTCCCGAGGACCCTGGGCTGCTCCTTCAGCTGGGTTCGACATTGGTGAAGACTCTGGGACCCTTGCTGGTGAAGGATGTAGGCGTCCAGTTGATGGCACCTCCAGAGGTGGTTTTTGAATAAATGTCCTATAGCCAATAAATGTATATACATTATATCATCTATATTTTATAGAAGATTGTGAAAATAATGGTTTTCATATACCCAATATTTAGTGTTCCTTATTATAAAATCTTACATTAGTATGGTATATTTGTCACAATTAACGAACCAATGTTGGTACACTGTTATTAACTAAAACTCATACTTTATTCAGATTTGCTTAATTTTTCCTTAATGTCCTCATTCAGTTCCAAGAGCCCTCAGAACATCAACTTACGTAGTAGTCATGTCTTCCTAAGATCCTCTTCTCTGTGACAGTTTCTCAGACTTTTCTTATTTTTAAGACCTTGATGGTTTGGAGGATGACTGGTCAGGGATTTTGTATAATGTCACTTACTTGGAATCTGTATGCCTATTTTTCATGATTAGACTGGGATTATGTGGTTTTGGGAGGAAGATCATAGCAGTCTTTTTCATCATGTCGTATTAAGAATGCATGTGATCAACATGGCATCATGGTGATGGTAACCTGTATCACCTGGCTGAGGTCATGTTTTTCAGGTTTCTTCACTGTAAAGTTAATCTTTCCCCTCCTTTCCATGCATACTTGTTGAAAAAGGTCATCATATACAGCCCACATCTAAGGAGTGGGGAGCTATATCCAATGTCTTTAAGAAGTATCCTAATGAGCCCATAAACTAAGGGGACATGTATTCCTGAGTATACTTTGGGGTCTGAAGTAAAGACATACAGAGGTATGTACTACTGGAATTTTTAAAAAAGTGGTAGAATGGACCACCCTGCCTCTTGTATGTGGCTGAAGATTTAATCAATGATAGACATACTCTTAACTCAGAGTTTTGTTTCCAGATGTTACCAACCCTGAGTTCAGGGAAATATTTCCAGGATTTGAAATATGAGCTATTTCATCCAGTATCATAGTCATTAAATCTGTTTACCATGTCTAATTTCCCCCATTCTATACCTAACACCCAAGGATAGGGAGCTTATTAACAGTAGGAAAAACATCTATATTCATTTTACTGTAGGCCAGTGGTGATTTGGAAACTGAAAGATATCTGAAATGGTTTGTACCTTTATTCTCATTATCAGAATATGTCATTGTGGACATACAGTTACAGGCTGTTTACTGCTGACTGAGTTTAAAATTAGAGTCAGATTCTTTGATGTTTGCTTGGGTATCTGAGAGGTATTCTCTGAGCTAAAGGCATTTGCTATAAATCATATAAACATCGGCCTAATGAAGAGAAATTACTGTATAGTTGTAAACTCAAAAGAGATAAATATATATGTGCACTTGCACGTTTTTTTTTTATTAGTACAAATCAACTGCCCATGTGAAGGGAAGGCTGAGGTGTATAGAACTTCAGCCCACAGCTAGGCCTCTGAAGGACAGACACAAAGAAGAGAAGCAGAGACTAGGACATCAAATATCATTATAGGGTTAGAAGCGTTCTTGGCACAACCCTTTAGCAGCATACACGTTTGTCTCTCTTTTTGGCTCATCTCTAATGACTTAAATGGTCTTTCCAGGGGTGCCTGGGTGGCTCAGTGGGTTAAGCGTCTGCCTTCAGCTCAGGTCATGATCCCAGGGTCCTGAGATCGAGCCCCACATCGGGGTCCCTGCTCAGCGGGGAGTCTGCTTCTCTCTCTCCCTCTGCACCTCCCCTCTGCTTGTGCTCTCTCTCTCTCAAATAAATAAATCTTTTTTTTTTAAGGTCTTTCTGACTTACTATAAATATTTACATAGCTTTCTGCTGTCCTGGGTGAAAGGAGAAAACATCAGCTCTCAAAATGAGATCTAACAAAGTCAACAAAAACAACCCAACAAAGCTGCAGGCCTGGGAGCCGGAAGACAGTCTTAGACTTCTCCCTGCTGCCTATTTTGGCTCTCGAGACCTGAGCACACTCCACACTTTTTTTGGGCCTCAGTTCACGCATCTGTGACAAGCCAGGATGAGAACAGAATACATGGATCATCCCTTGCAGGTCCAAGATTGTACATGACTCTAAGTTGTATAATGATAGCTTTGGGAAGTACAGGGTTGCCAGAATGAACTCATTTCCAGAAAGGTGGAGACTCTGAGCAAGCAGTAACCCTGGAGGTATGATGTCTACTCCTTAGAACTATGGTATGTAAACAAAAACATAGATAAAAGCATAGAAAAAGTTCCATTTAGCTGAATATAGAAAGAGCACATAGAAATACTTGAGACCATCAAATGGCTAATTCAGGAAAGTCAGACTAACAGAGCATCATAAAATGTGCTGTCCTTTGTCCCTCAGGTGGACAAATGGAATTCCTGACACTGTGACTTGTCCCTTTGAGAGAAATTGATAGTTGATGATCAGAGCTCCAGCCACGGGAGCTGAGGCACTGTGGTCAGCTTGTCATGTTTGCATGATTTACTCACTTCAAGTTTTCCTGCCAATTTGTTAGTACATATTTTTTGATTAAAACTGTGTTGAAATTATGTCAGCTGCCAAACTATTTTAAAATCAGCTTGTAAAGTTTTCACTCCTAGAGCACATATTTTTCCTGTGAGGATGCATAAAACCTACAACTTGCAACCATGAGACCTATCATTTAAGATATTTGCATTTATAAGCCAGAAAGTGTAATTTCTCATAAAATAAATTCGAGGAGGTCATTTTCATTGAAGGTATGCTATCGGTCAGCCAACTGTAACACTGTGGTTTCCAAACAAGCGGTAAATTAGGTCTTTGCTCGGTCAACACTATGGGAATTTTAAGTCCAAATACTCAAGCACATAGAGCAGCATATCACCTATGTACCAGCAAGTGACTTCTCTCAAACTTCAGAGAACACCTGTCTCAGAGCTCCTGTTCACACTGGTTCAATATACACAGGCCAAGGACATTTTCCACATGAGCCTCTGAACCTGTCTTCCTTTTTTGTCTTTGGCTCACTTTAAAATATGAAATGATACCTGCTCCCCAAGTCATAAGAAGGCAGGCAACTCTTGTGACATGAATGGAGGCCTTAGCATTCTCTACCCTTTCTGAGGCCACAGCCTGGGTTAGATACTAGTCCACTCCTTGTACTTACTCCCTAACCTATTCCAGCCACACGAGGCACTACTTAAAAGTGGATGATGCGGCAGACATCCCTTTGGACAGCTCGCTGTGACAGCCAGCTCATCTTGCAAGCACCCAGGTAAACACGGTTCAGGTGGTGGTGACCTTAGCAGCGAGGGGCAGCGTGGTCGTCACAGTCCATGTACTCAAATGTCTTTATGAAACGTGCCCATGGTCATTTCTGTCAAGCTCGACACAGTCAACTTGCTCAGATGCAGTGGTAAGTTTTCTCCAGGGGCAAACATCACAAACATTTTAAAGAATAATTTTCTAAATTCCTTTACGAGCTCTTAGATAAAACATGTAATTGGATAAAATTGAGATTATACCATAAGGATATTCAGTAGTCTGATTCTTAACTTAAAGTATGTAATTTAAATGTCTCTATTATAAATATAAATATAATATAATATATAATATATATAAATAAATCTACTTTGTTATATTTTAGTGGATATACTCTATTCTATTATGGATTTGTTTCATATGTTTATCATCCAACCTTCTAATAAACAGGTTACTGCCATTTTTATGCCATATGTACATAATTGAAATAAATTATGTTGTACTTTAAAATATCAAATATTCATGTAATACTTAATACATACAGGCTTAATTATTATTAATTTATTTAATTTTTGCAAATGTAATAGATTATTTTAAAGCCCCAAAACTGAACATTTTGAGTCACACAGTATATACCTGTAATTAATGTTTTTTTTAAGATTTTACTTATTTGAGAGAGAGAGAGATCACGAGTAGGGGAAAAGGGTAGAGGGAGAAGCAGACTGCCCTCTGAGCGGGGAGCCTGATGCAGGACTCAAACCCAGGACCATGGGATCATGACCTGAGCTGAAGGCAGATGCTTAACGGACTGAGCCACCGAGGTGCCCCTGTAATTAATGTTTTAAATAAAGTTTTATTTTTCTCAAATTACTTCCAGTAAGTTCAAAAGTTTTTTAAAACCAATAACAGGGACAGCTCTTCTCTAACCAGGTCTCAGAAGTCTGTGCAGATTACCAGAGGAAGCAACAGCAGCAGGTGGGTCCTTGGGGCCTAGAAAAGGCCTGCAGAAATGTCTCTGTACCCCTCTCCTACCTGAAGGGAGACAAAGCAATTTGGGCTCAAACTGCCTTTTCTGCAAATCCTGCCAACCCAGCAATTTTGTCTGAAGCTTCTGCTTCCATCTCTCAAGATCCCATCTCTATCCTCAATTATATCTGGGGCTCTCTCAGTACATGGGCCTGAGTTTAAATGAAGAAGAACTGCATGCAAATACGGCCTTGGTCCCTGGAGCATCAGTTTAGATGCAGTTGGTAGAAAGACCTTCCAGTATGAACCATATGGTGGCTCCTGTAACTGGCAATCATGTTGGAATTTGGAGAACAGAAATTAAGCAAGGAATTCGTGAAGTCATTCTGTGTAAGGATTAAGATGGAAAAATTGAGCTCAGGCTTAAATCAATAGATAACAGTTTATTTGTTCTGCTGGTCCAGGCCAATTATCCAGCTTCATTGGTTGGTCTGAGATTTGGGGACCAAGAACTCCAGATCAGCAGGGAAAACTGTGCAGAGGCTAGAGCTCTGATAAAGCACAAGGTGCTCAAACGGGCTTTTGGAGAGAACATAACTGACTATTCAGGATGCGCCCTTTGAAGGGACAATTACCGTGCGTAAGGATAGTACTGGACATAGTGCTTTATCTTTTAAAATGGAAAGATAACACCCATAGTGAAAGATAGTTCTGCAGCCAGCAACCGTCTTGTCCCAAAACATAACATCTATGAAGTCATGGGCAGAATGTCACTGGGCTGAGGACTGCCAAACTGCAGACATATTGTCAACATTTGAGACTAAACTTACTATTACAATCATGCCTGCTTTTTTCTTTGAACATATTATTAAATGGATGGCACTAAGCATTATGGATCACACCGTTCCTGAGGTTTAAAAATCATGGCACAATGAAAAATTCACTGAACTTTCCCAGTTTACTTCTTGAGCAACATAACTTTATATTATGCACACGAAGCCTTCTAGGAGCCAGACAGTATATGCTGCATGAAGACCCTTCTATCTTATATTATGGCTGGGAATTTTATGGTTTTGATTGGATATCTTTTTAAAAAATTCTTTTTTTTTTTAATTTTTTTTTTAAGATTTTATTTATTTGCAAGAGAGAGAATGAGAGACAGAGAGCATGAGAGGGAGGAGGGTCAGAGGGAGAAGCAGACTCCCTGCCGAGCAAGGAGCCCGATGCGGGACTCGATCCTGGGACTCCAGGATCATGACCTGAGCCGAAGGCAGTTGCTTAACCAACTGAGCCACCCAGGTGCCCCTCTTTTTAAAAAATTCTTATACCAACTAGTATAAACTTTTGATTCCCTTTTTTCATTTGTAGATTAAGTGGAATAATACCTAATTTTGTCTTTTACTCTTAACATTCTGTAACCTAGCTACTTCGGGATGGCCTTAGGGTATTTTCCAGGTCATTTGTCCTGTTTCCCAATCCTCTCTGCAAAGAAAATGGCCGTGACACTTTATCCTGATTTTCTTTTCTTTTTGTTTTATGTTTATTCCATTTTAATTAAATATGTATAAAGTTAAAAAAAAAAAAAAAAACAATAACAAAATAGCTTTTCCTGATCCACTTCTCTACTTTCTAATCTTATAGCTACTTTCCTGGCATTTGCCTCCATATTTCATACACACACACACTAGGGTTCTATTGTTCTAATCTACTTTAGGGTTTTATTGTTCTGTCATCCACACACTTTTGGAATGGCTAAAACTAATACAACCAAGAAAAAGGCTTCTGAGTATTAACTAATGGTTTTCTTGCAAAGAAGCTACTTTATGCTCAGGTTGCTCCTATCATGTGGGTAGTCATCAGCTAAGTCTTCAAAGTGTTGGGACAGAATTCTTCCCCAGTCTAATGGCCTGATTGTTGTTAGACTGAAGGAAAGAATATGGTATCTAAGGAATTGTTGGTGTTGCAGACAAGGATTTCCAAACTTCTGAATCCCAAGCTTTTGTTCACTACACCTTCCCTAAAATGTTTGGCTCATATGGCTGATTAGGTGTGAATTTTCATGATTCACATAACCTGGATAAAGCCCTACTGGGCAGTGAAACTCTCCTCTTCTCACCCATAGTTTCTACTCGGATGCCATATTTAAAATTCTGCTGTGAAATTAATTCAAAACTGAGAAGTGATTCCAAGTCCTGAAGCATCTGGTAGAAGTCAGGCTACTGGGAATAATTTCTACTTATGTCTAAGTAAATTGAGAATTGGGAAGAATATCTATTTCTGCCTCAGATATACTGATATTTTCTCTATTATTTACTTGTCCTTTTAGGATTTACAAACAACATTTTAGGCCTGAATCAGAACTCTGATATTGTTTAGTTCATGATTCCTAAATAGGCTAATCATTAATTAGCAATGAGTCTATTTAAAAAAAAAAAAAACAACAAATTCTAGATCTGGTTTTCTGATGCAGCATGTTTTTTGAAACTCCCTTAAGAAATTCAAGTAAGCACCCAGGTTTGAGAGTTACACAGGACTATCCTGCCCCTTAGATTCAGGAAACTGAGACATCATGGTCAGTCAGCTCTGAAATCCAGCAGGACTGCCCTGGTGGACACACTGTGTACTCGGCTGGTATTAGGGCTAATATCTCCTCCCATTGTTCAATGGCCAACCTGTGTCTTTCATGATGGTTAGTGCCCATGGTTGCTAAAAATTTCAAATACATTCACACTTTGCAGCTAAGAAGTGGCACCCGGGTCTTCCTGCCATGACTGCAGTGGTGAGTGTCCACTATATTTTGATGACACCATTTTCCATACAAAGTTTTGTTTGCTTGCTACCCGATGGCTAGAACAAATCTTGTTTGTACTTACTGAATATCTAATGTCTTTGCAAGATGAACATTATCTCACCTTTATGATTCCCGATAATTAAATTTGGTTGTCCTGATTGATGTGTCTTTTAAACTGGAAGATCAGTGAGAAGAAGAAAAAAAACTAACAGCTTAAATGTAGTTCACTTGAGGAGAAATCACTTGGGTATTATGAAGACATGACTTTTCATCATCAAAAGAGAAAGCTGGCAGCTAAAGGTAAGACGATCATACCAACTGGTTTGTCCAGCAAGTCCTCATTTATATCTGTTGTCTAAGTGTAATTATTCATGTGGCCCCTTTCACTCTCTGAAGTCTCCAGGTTTGGACAATAAATTATTCGGTCACACTATTCATAAGATATTTTGTATATTTCAAAATATTCAGCACTACTGACCAGTCTGGATGTAAAAAATACTCCAGCAGTCTGAGGGACAAATGCAAGGTGAGCCAGACTGCAGCAGCTTCACCCCACTGATGCCAGGACTCGTTTGGATAACAGGACTGAATAGGCAGGGGCTTCTCTGGGCTTCTTGTTCTATGCAAATTCCTTTGGAATCATGTGCTTGAGTGAAAAAGACCATTTTCTGAAGTATGGAGGACTAATTTTCAGTAGGAAATGAATATAGTTCACCAGAGCTACAGTCCTCAACTGGAATCCCCAAATAGTTCTTCAGTTGTATTCTTCCAAGATTGGAGCTAACATGTACTAAAACTTGTCTTAGGCTACTTGGTGAGTACTTCATGTGCATGGCCTCATTAACCCTGACAGTGATGCTTATGATTTAGGTACTCCTACAATTCTCATCTCCTAAATAAGAAAATGAGACTCAGAGAAGAAACTTGCCTTAGGTCACAGATCTGATAAATGATAAAGGCAGGATTTGGATGGGAGGGGTGGAGAGAGAGAGGGAGAGGGAGGTGGAGTGGGGCAGGAAGAAAGACTGGAGGGAAATTCAGTAAATCAGAGAAATTCGAGTTGAACAAGCAAGCTTCAGGGAGGTCAGTAATTAGGGTACAGATGGGGACATAAACATTCATTCAATAACTATGTATTTGGTTTTCACTATATTCCATGAGCTCTACTAGGTTCTCAGGCTCTGTCTGCTAAAGAAGGCACAGTCTCTGCAATCAAGGACAGTCAGCCAAGGAGACAACCACAACCTAATTCAGGGAGTGCTTGGCAAAGGTTAGTGTCAAGGAAGGATGCACATTAAACTGAGGTGGCATGAGGAGACAGTCGTGGAAGGTTTCTTAGGGGAGCCCCCCAGCTGAGCAGAAGGAGGATACAATAAGTAAAATTTATCCAGTAGAAGACAGAAGGAAGCACATTCAAGAAAGTAGGATCACCAAAGTCTGGAGATATCCAAAGGGCAGCCCCATTTGGGAGCTGCAGGTGGGAAGATGTGCAGAATCAGAGGGTGGCACAGAGAAGGATGGCTCATATGGGGGATGTCCACTGCATGCTCCTGTTTGTAACACCCACACCTAAGACACTGTTTGGTGTGGAACACAAGGGAAAGTTTGAGAAATGAATAACTGAATGAATAATTGAATACATGATGAGAACTGGTGTTCCAATGTTGAGACATAAGCTTCCAAAGGCAAAAAGCATATAAACAGGTTAAAAAAAGAATCCGCATGGTCAGCAGCCTGTGGGAGTGAAGCTGCATTTCTTTTTATTACTCCTCCATACCTCTGCCAGTTTTATTAAAACTCCTCTAAAATACCTGATAATAGAGAACTGATAGTAGAGAATAGGGTGGTTGGTGATTAATACAGGCTTTGCTTGCATGTCTGTGCCCCACTTGTGTGGACCTGGGCAAGTGCCTGAGCTCCTCTTTGCTCTCACTGGTGAAGTCAGAGATTGGATTGTTGTGCAGGTTGAACGAGAGGTGAAAACTTCTTAGCATAGTGCTTGCCACATATAGGTATTTTTTAGTTTTAGCTATTGATGGACATATCCTCTGCTTTTGCACAGTTACCATTATTTCAGTGAGTGAATTCAGCAAAAGCATTCCAACCAAATGACAAAGAATCTGTCTCTATTAATCTCCCCTCTGCTCTGTGCAATTGCTATGTGCAGTTTCTGAGAATTCATTTTATGTCAATGCATTTATATATATTGTTAGTTATTTTGAAAAGCAGGTATTTATATGTTTTTATTTTATTTACTTCCACTTCAAACTCAGTAGTAGTTGGAGATGGAACATTTTGGAGAAGTGTGACCACAATCTTAACCCCAGGACTTAATTCCAATACATTAAAAAATAAATCTAATTATTTAATGAATCTAAATGTTGAAAATATAAATCACACACTGCCTCAGGATGGTCAGGGATATTTTTAAACAAACCCATTATACCCTTGGAACTTCAGAAGACCATCTCTTTTCTCAGGGAGGCCTGTTGTTACATCAACGATCCCTACTAACTACATGGAAGATCAAACAATGTTAGCATATTCTTAGTAATTCAGAAACTGTGGATTGGGTCTGGGAAATGCAGTAACTTTTGGCCCATGAGCTGTGTAGGACTCTTTCCCCACCTCATTCGTGTATAGAACTGTCATGATAATATGGGAAAAAAGAAATAGGTCATTATAGATAATGAGTGCTCCCTACCCCAGAACCTATAATGATCAAAATTAGAATTCTTATAGACATAACTGCAGAATATGCATTTAAATTAAACACATTTGTCATCTGGATGGCAAATTAAATACTCATGTGAGGTCAAACCAAAAATATTTACGACATACCCCCAGATGCAAAGTTGTGAGGCCCGAGGCCGTCAGATTCAATGGTATATTTTGAGGATATAATTAAAAATTATAAATGATGGGGCACCTGGGTGGTTCAGTCATTAAGTGTCTGCCTTCGGCTTAGGTCATGGTCCCAGGGTCTTGGGATCAAGCCCCGCATCGGCTCCCTGCTCCGCGGGAAGCCTGCTTCTCCCTCTCCCACTCCCCCTGCTTGTGTTCCCTCTCTCGCTGTGTCTCTCTCTGTCAAATAAATAAATAAAACCTTAAAAAATTATAAATGAATGTACTACACTTTGCACCCTCTCACATGTCAACCATAGCATGTTTTTAATACCACAAATGTTTGAGAATCTTACTGATGTCATAGACTGTGCTGGAGGGAGACAAAAATGAATAAAATGCATAAAGTATGATCGAATTGAGCATACAAAGTATGTGTTAGTTCAAACACTAATCAGAATGAGAAGAGCTAAATTCAAAGGGTGGTTTTGAACACTTTTGTTAATGCTTTCTGGTGCAAGTTGTTCTATAATGGTACCTGCCTAACAGTGTTCACTGACATCTAGGCATTAGCCCCACAACGATATTTTATTACCATTACCACTTCTGAAAAACAAACTTAAAAACAATTGCTATGCGGGATATACCTTGTGGTGCCTTTAGTTTCACAGGCATGACTGTGGCCTGAAGTCAGTAGAACGTACACCCACCTACCTGACGACACCAGAGACGCAGACTGCCTGGGCCGCCAAGACTTCAGAACACCTGGAGCAAATCTGGGTGAAGCAATGTGCCTCAGAGAAGACCATCCCAGCACCAGATCAAAGGCTGAGTCATGCAGTATAAAAAAAGCTGAACCACAGGCCCAACGAAGTGTTTATGGAGTAATAAAAAAAAAGTCTGTGTGATGCTTCTTTGGAGAATAGGCAATTTTAGTATGAAATGAAGCATCACGTTAGAGTGAGCAACAAAAATGTGCCTTTGTGAGCACATTGACCCCCCCGCCTCTGCCAGCAATATCTGTGATTGTGATGCATCATGAGTAAGAAGCTTGGCACATACTTAGACTCCCTCATTTGTTTTGGGCAAAAATACATCATTTAGCAAGTGTCGACGCTGACAGTTCCCTTTGAAGAATGTCCGGGAACGTTCCGTGCTGTTGAGGACACCTCGAGATCAGGCAATGAGCGGAGGAAGTGCTCTGATGAAAGATGGTCAAAACCAGGGTGAACTGTTGGGATCTAAGCTTCCTGCAGGATGAATGACGAGATTTCATAGGAAATTCTCAGTGACTGAGAAGCATCATCATCTTATTATATGACTGAATGCTTACTATATCGCTGGGCATTCTGGTTGGCATTTACTATAAATTATTTCATGTCAACCCACAGCCACCTGCTGCTGCTCTCTGAATGGGCCTCTTTCCAGGCAGTGTAACAGCGACTAGAAGCACAGAGCATTCAAATTCTGCCTTCTATTTGCTTAAAATTTTGGAGCCTCGGTTTCTTCATCTGTAGGGTGGGGATAATAGTAGCCCCTACCCCGTAGAGCTGATGTGAAAAATAAAGGCGTAAACATAGGTACAGTTCCTGGAAAATGCCCATAGGCTGTTATGAGTTACAAGGAAACTGAAGCTGAGACCTTATAGGACGTGCCCAAAGTAGCACTGGCAGGAAGTGGAAGGAGGGAAATTTAAGTCCCGGGAAGTTCAACTCTAGAGAACTCTCTCTCAACCATTCTACTGAGCTGTGAGAAGTGTCTAAAGAGGAAACTACACTACTTCACGCCAGTAATTGTTTACTGAGTGCACTGGACTCTAACCCCTTTGAGGTCAGAGACCATGTCGTATTTACGTCTATACCCTGAAAACCTAGCATAGAGTCAGGCACAAGAGAGACGAAAAACTGTGACTCAATATATGTCAGGCCTTGAAGTAGATATTATGGGATATAGAGAGGAAGACAAGACATAATTCTGGCCGGAGTTTCAACTGTGGGCCGGCTCACCTAGCCTGTGCCCAAGAGTGACTGAGAACAGTAAAATACTAAATGACCACAGGTTGCTGTGACTTGCTGTATATAAAGAAATTTCTTAATTGAAAGAAGATTGCGCCAGAATTCTCAGAGACAGTCCCTTTCAGCAAGAAGTTAGAGTATTTGCTTACCCTTCTCCTCTTCACTTTAATATAAATAAAAATGTCCTTCTAACTGATTTTTTAGTTAACATTGTTAATGGCCTAGGACTCAGAAAATGAGAAGAGACCTATGCTAAAGAGTTGCATGAAAGATATGCTTCTCACGGAACAATAGACTGAGGGCAAACTCACCGAATTGCAGACCAAGCTTTGTCTCTAAATAATTACAGGACTTTGGAAAATCCCCTGGCGCTCATCTATTAAAGGAGAGAGTTGAATCAGATTTTCTTCACAATGTCTTCTACCTAAAATTTCTCGAATTATTTGACAGACGGGCTTCAACGATTACCTATTGAAATGGCCAAGAGGATTTGAAAAGAATGTTTGACTCTGGGTGTTGAAAAGTCAGAAATAGCTGAGCTGGCAATTATGAACTACAAGACCACCTTCGGTGCTTTCCCCAAGAATTCGGATCTTCCAGGTGTTGTTGAATGAAAACAGTTTTGTTCTTTTTATGGTTCTCTGATCCTACAAAACTCCTTCTCTAGATATGAGCTGGATTCAATCAGAACTTGAGTATTACCCACATTAGTCATTAGGGTTCTATTTCTAGTTTATCAAGCTCCTTATGTCCTCTGTTTTGTTAAAAGTAAGTCCAAGAGCAGGGGTTGTCTTTCTTAAAGACAAATATCATTTTGTATTCACCATACAGCAAGTTTACTCAGTAACTACCTCTAGTGGATTTCCTAAAACACTGCTATTCCATTTTTGTCCATAGTAGATAGACTAAAGTATGGAAGGAAAGCACATAAAATAGTGCAATTTATGAATTCAATGCTCCAAATTCTTATTGCACAAGATATCCTTTAAAGCTTCATTTACTTGTGTTTGGATGAGAGAGTAGGTTCCCACATTTAATACAAGATTTTGCAGCAGAATTTTTATTTTACTTTTCAATTTATTTTTATTTTTTATTTTATTATTATTATTATTATTATGTTATGTTAATCACCATACATTACATCATTAGTTTTTGATGTAGTGTTCCATGATTCATTGTTTGTATATAACCCCCAGTGCTCCATGCAGAACGTGCCCTCTTTAATACCCATCACCAGGCTAACCCATCCTCCCACCCCCCTCCCCTCTAGGACCCTCAGTTTGTTTTTCAGAGTCCATCGTCTCTCATGGTTCGTCTCCCCTTCCGATTTCCCCCCCCTTCATTCTTCCCCTTCTGCTATCTTCTTCTTTTTTTTCTTAACATATATTGCATTATTTGTTTCAGAGGTACAGATCTGTGATTCAACAGTCTTGCAAAATTCACAGCGCTCACCATAGCACATACCCTCCCCAATGTCTATCACCCAGCCACCCCATCCCTCCCACCCTCCCCAACTCCAGCACCCCTCAGTTTGTTTCCTGAGATTAAGAATTCCTCATATCAGTGAGGTCATATGATACATGTCTTTCTCTGACTGACTTATTTCGCTCAGCATAACACCCTCCAGTTCCATCCACGTCATTGCAAATGGCAAGATCTCATTCCTTTTGATGGCTGCATAATATTCCATTGTATATATATACCACCTCTTCTTTATCCATTCATCTGGCGATGGACATCTTGGCTCTTTCCACAGTTTGGCTATTGTGGACATTGTACAGCAGAATTTTTTAAATTTTGATACTATGCTATCAGTGATACTTAAATTTCAGTTGTGCCAGCAAAAGAACCTCACAATCTTGATCCAGTGGAATTGTTACATCTAGCTTCCATTCACTTATTCAGCTCTAACAACAGCCCCCACTTGTTGAAAATCTATTACAGTTCAGTGGTGGGCTGGGTACTTGTAGCTCTGTTTGCTCACAGCAACACCACAACATGGGTACTGTTATTCCCATCTTGCTACTGAGGACACTGGGGGTTCAATGACTGGCAAGTTCTTCTCCAGCCTGGGTAACAGCTGTCAGGAGATGGTGTTGGGATGCTTTTCTAGATTGCATGACTCTGAACCCTTGCATTTCCCCATGCTGTGTTCTAGGATTTAGGATTACCTGTTAGGGTAAGGGACACAAATAATATGTGAGAAGGTGTTCTCCTTTATAACACCTTGAACAGTTTGGGAGCTGATAGATAAACATGCTTTAAATGTGAAATAAACAGTGGGTGGTAATGTATAATTAAGAATCAGAAAAAATTTAATTCTAAGGAGGCTGACATGCTGGGAACTACAGTGGTCCATGAGGATCCCACAGGGGAGGAACAAGCTACTCCTTGACCTCATGTAGGATCTAGATCAGAAAGCAGACCAGGAGATTCTTCAGGAATGAGGAGGAGGAGGTGGGATTAGCCTGACATATCCCCAAGGTGGTAAGCAAACACATTTGCCTTGATTCAGAAAGTTTGTATTGAAAAGTTGGGCAAATTTGAATAATATTGGTCAAGAGTCACAAATTATCAGCCTGAAGGCTGATTAGGACTCATAGATGTTGTTCTTATGGCCAACACAATATATATATGCAACTTGTAAAATTTGAATCTCTTAAGCAGGATGTGTACCTTCTCCTTTGCCAAAGGTCCTTTTCTCCTGTACATCTGGTCAACTTATCCATTTACCTGCATGTATACCTAGCCAACTTAAACAGTACCTTACCTGCCTTGGTCCTGAGGACATTTAATTTTGTGACATCTAACACAGACAATCATGGCACATCCATATTAACAGACTTGGATATAAACTGATAACAGTATAAAAAGATCATTTTGGTCTAACTTCCAGGAGACCTAAGAGTTATAAAAATAACAAAAACAATAATCCTTATATTTGCTTAATGTTTACTCTACATGAAATATTTTTACTTTTTTTTTTTTCATTTACAGCATAAAAATTAAATCTTTCTTTTGGATACATTTAAGAAATAGGAACTTAGACTTAATGTACACTTTTTCTCTATACTTTGTTTTCCCTTAATTTATAACTCAGATCCAGAAAATGAAAAAAATTACATTCAATCAAAGTAGATGTGTCAATTCCAGGCTTGTGCTAAACACTCAATAAACATTTCTTGAATGATTGAATAAATGAATACACAGGTAAATGAACAAATGAATGAACGGTTAGAAAGATGGTAGGATTTAGTTAGACTTTTTAGGAAGGACTTTTTCGTGAAGAAGAAGATGAAAGGCATTCCAGGTTGAGATGCATCATAAATGAAAGCATAGAGCCAAGAACAAAAAACCCGTGAACATGCTCAGTGATTGATGTGAGGTTTACAAGCAGGAGACTGGTGGTGAGAAGCTCAAAGTGAAAGTTGGGGCAGATCAGAGAAGACCTGGGAACAAGGCCAGCAGTCTAGATGGACATGCAACCACCAGAGCATTAGCCTTGGGCAGTGATGAGGATGATACTTAATCATGTGTGGACATGACAGGATAGAGAAAATAAACTGGGGATATCTGAATAGCAGATGACCAGCTAGGACACAACTCAGCAGGGACCCAGATGCAGGTGATGACAATGAGAAAAGGAAAAAGACTGACAGCTGTTTTAAAGTAAACACATAAGAGATATTTCAGCAGGAGAAACAGGACAGTGGGAGAAATCCAAAGAAAGATGCCCCTTATGTTTCATTAATTGTAGTTCTTATTGTGATACTTACTAGTATACTGTTGTAATTCTTAAGATCTTCATTTGAGGAACTAGAACATACACACGTATGGAACATGTTTTTATCTTCTTTTAGCCACAGCAATCCTTGGCTCTGACCAGCAAATGAAAATCAGAAATCATAGGAAATCACAATTGCAATTTAGTGTTGAGATATGGAAGGCTTTTTGCTTGATCTAGGCAACCCCATTATTTTTTAGCAGAATGATTAATAAATGATATTGAACTCTTCAGATAGTTGGCTACACAATACTTAGACCCCAGCATGGGCAGTGCAAAACTTTGCTGAAGATTGTTCAGAGATTCACCTAAACACATAAAAGTCTAATTCTGAAATCTATATTCCTGCAATTTTCAGTGTTGTGTTTCATCTAAGTAATGGTTTGCCTTGGGAATTTTAAAAATATACCAATGCTCAAGTCTTACCCTAAAATAACTGTATCAGAGTATCTGAGGAAGGGATCTGAGCATTATTATTTTTTAAGTCTCCAGGATAATCCTAAATTGTAGCAAGTTTGGGAACCATTGGTCTATATGTCACCCAGATTCGTTTTCAAAGGCAGTGAAAAGTAACCAGTCAAAATGTCATGTTCTGGTACAAATCTACTCCTTGCATTTTCTGAGTCTCTTCTTATTCTTAGTTTAGAAGAGTAACCTGAGCCGGGAACTTGCCACACTCAACCCCCAGGTGACTGGAGAGCAGAGTGCATCATGACAACAGTAGTGTTTGCATGATGACTTGTGGTTTCCATGGCATCTTACCATTTCTCTTTCTTCACTAACCTTCTGAAGCATATTTTCTTATCATAGACGTTCTGTGTTTCCATTCACCTGGGATCATCTCAAAGTACAGAAATCGGTGAGCAGAAATGAAATTCACTTACAGGGCTGTTCATGTGAAGAAATACATCTAGAACCAAGCTACTCATGAAGTGAAAGGTGCCTCTGGGACCTGTTGTTGACACTTAACACTTGACTCGCACTCTGAAGATGCATTTCAAGCTATGTGATGACAAGTTCAAGACTTGCTTAGTTGGATGGTGCAGTTCACTAGAAAAACTGTCATCAAGAGCACCCCTGTACCACGGTTTACTCCATTTTCCTTGGACTGGGTCATAGAACTACAAAGCAAGGCTGGTAGCAAGCCTGGCAGGTTGCAGGTGCAGCATTGCAGAGAGAATTCTAAATGGGAAGCACATGCTCAGGTCTCACTACCACAAATGTCCCGTCCCTGGGCAAGTCCCTTGCTCTCCATGGGCCTCTGCCACCATGTCAACCTTGCTTCTGGTTCTAAATATCTAGGACTATTAACTTTAGAAGTCTGTATTTTCTGAAAAGAGCTACACTAATTCTGAACTAGCTACTCAAAGTACCTTTCTGGATTGGGGTGATTAAAAATATCTCACTCCATTTGTCTTGTTGAGGAACACGGGGGATAGGAGCTTCTGAGAGGAGGCGAGCAGGTGGACTTGTGCCTCAACACCAGGAAGTGCAGAACGGCCAGTGGAGGTTTTCAGTGGACCACAACCACGGCACCTCTGCCTCATGGTAAAAGCACAGAAAGCATTGTGTTTAGTCTTTAAGGGACATGAGGGAAATCAAACTTGCAATATTCATAACCTTGTAAGACCTCAAAATTTTAGACTTGAAATATGAGAAGAGAAAACCTGAGCCCTACTTCTGAGCTTTGGCTATTTGGGCAAGTGTCATGGTGATGGGCATCAGGGGCCTGTTTCAATCAGATTAGAAATAGGAAGGGGTGCTCCCTACAAAGGGTGCAGTGAAAAGCAAGGACACTGTCCTCGAGGACAGTGAGTGGGAGCTGCTCAGGCTGAGACAGGCTGCGGGTATTGTGGCCCTTCAACGCCAGCCATGGAGCCTGCACTTTATAGGAGTAAGGCATTCTGCAAAAAGACTCACCACCTACGTTCATGGACTTACAAAATCTGCTTGAGTAAGTAGTGTCGAATAACTACATTGCCAAAGGTCAAAGCACTCTGTGATATGGGCATGGAAGCTGGGATGGGGACAAGAGAAGGGGGGAGACCCAGAGAGAACTCTGGCCACACCCATTAACAGCTGCGACCCATTTCTTGGGTCCAGAGGAGGGGTGACAGCCAAACCTCTTAGAGCTTCAGAGCACACACCCATGGAGACCTATCACATTAGGTTTTTATCAGAATCTAATTAGTTTTGGGGGTGCCTGTGTGGCTCTGTCAGTGAAGTGTCTGCCTTCAGCTCAGCTCATGATCTCGGGGTTCTGGGATTGAGCCCCATTCAGGTCATGATCTCGGGGCCCTGGGATTGAGCCCCATGCCAGCTCCCTGCTCAGCGGGGAGTCTGCTTCTTCCTCTGCCTCCCCCTCTCCCCCCTCATGCTCTCTCTCATGCTCTCTTTCTGTCTGAAATAAATAAATAAAATCTTAAAAAAAAAGAGTTAAATGTGCTAAAATTGTATTAATCAGATTCTTAAAATGTGCTAGAGAATGACAAGAAGGACATAAATTACAAAGCTTTCTTTTCTACTATAGAGTTGTAAAAAAAGGGACATAGGAAGAAAGTGAATCTAAGTGTTCTAAATTCATTGACATGTATAAATAATAATCTTTTATGAAACTTATCAGAGAGAATGGGTTAAGGGGAATAGGTTTATTTTTTAAATGAAATTAAGTAAAATTACGACATTTGCTGAGGAAAAAGAGTGATGGAGACTTTCTTGTGGGAAGCAACTTAAAACTCAGTTGAAAACTAACCCTAAGCACAAATCCTGGAGCTAAGCAAAAGGAATAATCTGGTAGTTCCTCATTTTGGTTGAAATCCAAAGTGGTTTGGATCTGACCTTAAAAGGGCAGACTTAGTTGGCTTGTTCTTGACTCCTCCCACTATACAAGTCCTTGAAATTACAGAAGAGATACACTAAAATGAGTATAAACTTGTGACATAATGACAAATGAGAAAGAGTGTGATCAGTGAACATTTAGAGAAATTTCTGAAAGATGAAAAGCAGATGGGATTTGATTGAGAAAGAAATACAGTGTGAGCAAAGAACAATAAACAAAATGGCCATATACGGCCACTTTTGTGGGAGCCTTATTCCTGGGACTCAGACACAAGTAAGGGGGAATGTAAGTGGTGGCAGGAATGGCTCTCATAAATTGGGGGCAGCAACCCAATTGTGGTGAATTCTAGAGAATGATAAAGAAGACAAAAAAATTTAAGATTACCCAGATGGAATTATTTACAAAGGGGATAAACCCTTATCTGGGGCCACCAACAGATAAGAGACCCCTCCAGTGGAAAGCCAGCATGTCACTATTGTAAGAAGTCAGGACCCTGGGAAAAGGAATGCCCAGCCGGATTTAGGGAGAGTCTACTGCTCCTCCAACATCCATTATTTTGTGAGGGACTTTCATCCCATTCTTTTCTACATCTTGCCCTGAGGAATCAAAATTCTTCCTTGTATTTACCTAGAGAGGCTTTCAATGTTTATGGCAATGGGTCCTCAGATTTGTCTGCTGTAAATTTTAGGCATTTACAAGAGAAACAGAAGAATTTTCTTCAGCTTGAGGGTCCATTCTAATTCAATATGAGGATGATTTATTGATAGCTGCTAACACTACATGCTTGTAGATAAGATACCTTAGCTTTACTAAACTTTTTAGCCTCTTTGGATGCATTGCAACATCATCAACACGAAGTCAGGTATTAGAGACATTTTTTCCAGACTGGGTGATAGAGAATAGTTCAATCCTGAAGTCAGCCTATTTTACAAAGGCAGCAACCTCCCAGAAATCAAAAACAAGCAAACAAAATCTTGTCAACTGGGGGGTTAGTTTTCCCTAAAAGCAAAGCCTTTCTCTGAAATGTTACATGATAAATCAGAAGAACCTTTATTGTGGCCAAAATAAGCAAAAGAATCCTTTCCAACTCTTAGAGTAGCCACTGTGTCAGAGTGCCTAACTCGCAAATGCCTCTCCTGCTGTAAGGAAAGAGAGGACGAGAGAGTCACTAGCGGCGTGCCCTGTGAGGCTGCAGGTGTGTGCACAAGTCCAGCTCACGTCTCCATGGTAGGAGACTCTGTTGGGTGCTCAGGGGCCATGCACAGCTGTCCCCTTAGCACAAAGGCTCCGGCTTCAACAATGAGATGTTTAGCTTCCATGTGCTATGTGGGGTTGCTTCTTGTTGACAAGTTCATGAGACACAGCCCGTCTTGCCGTGCCTTACGGCCGTGGTCGGCCCTGATGCTTCCTTTTGAGCCCAGCTTGGATGTTGCCAGATCCTGACCACTTCACAGCCCTCAAGGGAGATCCTGGCCCTTGGTCTGGATCCTGTGTTGTTCCTCGTCCCAGGGCTGACTTGACAGTGCTCAGTCGTGGGTCTTCTGTGAAACACTTGGGAAAGAGAAGAGCATAGTGCAGGAGTCAGTCTCCATGAGGTTTTAGGGGCTTATGTACTCCCAAACATAAAAACAGTACGAAGGCCAGAATTCACAGCTGTTATGCAAGCTGTTGAATTAGCCACTGGTCTTCGTGTGAAACCCTACACTGATGGTTAATGTGTTGGGGGATTGTGATGCCTGGGCCAAATTTGGAAGAACAGAAGCTTTCTAATGTTGATGGGAACTAAAATACCACTTACAAAGCAATACTGTCAACAGTTCAATGATGAACCATGCAATACGTCTGAAAAACAAAGCAGCAATATAAATGTGAAGTTTTAAAACGTTTATATTCTTTGGCTTACTAATTCCATTTCACAATATCTATCCAAATTAAATTATCAGATTTGCTTACACATATTTATATGAAGATCTATACATAGCCAAAAGAAAGTGAAGAAGAAACAAAGTTACTGAAGGCCCCCCAAATAAAGAAGTGGCTTAAATAAATTTGTTCTTATTAAATGAGATTTGATTTAGCCAATGAATGATGTTAATATTTCTGATGTGTAGAAAGTGTTTATAACACAATGTGAAACAAGAAAGCAGGAGACAAAATAGAATACAAAGCTTAGCTTGGAAGAAATCCTGCCAAATGCTGACAGTAATTCCTCTTCAGATGGTGCTGCCCTCTTGAAGAAGAATTCCTGCCCTGTCACATCTGGGTGGTCAGGAGGCAGAAGGGCAAATTCTTCCTTCTTCTTCCTTTCCTTTTACCCAGGCCCTCAGCAGATCAGGTGATGCCCACTGGAGAGAGCTCACAAATTCAATTAGTGATTAGTTCACAAATTCAAGTGCTAATCTCATCCAGAAATACCCTCACAGACATGCCCAGGAAAATTGTTTAATCTGGGCACCTCCTAGCCTCGTCAAGTTGACACGTAAAATTAACCATCAGGTGTTATGAATTAAAGAAGTATTATCCAGATATCACATAAAAGTCAATGTGGAAAGCAAACAATGGAAGTTCAATCTATATCAGGAAAAGTGGTAGAAATTAACCTAACATCTGCTAAAATATTCAGTGTTTTATTCTGTGGATGGGGATTATTTCAGTTGGGTAACCAAGAAAGAAATAAGCCATGATAGTTAAATAGCCATACAAAACACAAACTATAATCTATAGTAGGTCTAGAAATGGAGCAACTATTCAGCTCATTTTTTTTCTATTGGTTCTTAATAGGAATGAAATTTTAACTGAGGACAACATCCAGAATGATACATAGAAGCAAGGCTATTGCTATGGTGGAGTCAAGGTCATGAGCCCCAGAGTAAGGACAAGAGACAGAAAGACCCCATGTAGGCAAATACAGGACTCCAAATATAATGCTGGTCATGGTTGAAGACAAAAAGTGCCACCCACCTTTTCCTTCTAGATCAATTTTTAGTGGACTTTTCTGTCTTGGAAACATTTTTCCTTGTGAATATACAATGGTGAACTATTTGCTTTAGTTCTCTTTAGCTGGTTTTAATAAACTAATACTAATGGGAAGTATACTAAATTCTAGGGACAGAAGTTTAAATGGTAATCAGTCCTTGTCCCCCCCCCCCACTGTGCACATTACCATGTACACACAGAAAGTTATCAATTAATTTGAGATGATCTTGGTCCCACCATGTTAAGTGTAAAAAAAAAAAAAAAAAAAAAGCAAGATTGTGGCTCTACTTATCCAAGTGGAAATTCTCATTCAAGTAGATTTCGGACTAAACCCACAAAGACATCAGTATTCACTGTGTCCCCAGACAGTCTGAACGCAAGTGGACAGATGGCCAAGTGTGCTGGCCGCGCAGCAGGCCCTCTAGCTCCACGTCTCTGGCGTCCAAACCCCAGCTCTAGATCTTGCTAGGTTGGAGACTTGGCATGTTATTTAATTTCAGTGTTTCCAGGTCCCTTGATTCAGTACATATAAAGCATGTGGAGTGCCTGCACATAGTGAGTGCTTTGCTGTATCCCACCTTAATCAAGTCTGTGCCTCAAAGCCCTGGGTTCAAAAGATGAGAAGTGTCATGGAGAATGTGGAGTAGAAGTTCAGGGCCGGGTCTTACTTTACTTAAAAGCAGCTAAATTGGGCTTAAATTCCAGCTCTCTTGCTCAAAACTAAGTTACTTTGAATAGTATAAACCCATCTTTGTCTGTGAAGGAGGAGTAACAAGTAAATGGGCTATGATAAGGATGAAATGAGATAGTATTTGTTAGGCATGAAGAACGGGTAGCACATTGCATGTGTTCTCTTAGCTACAGATGCTACTCCTGATTTGTGGCATCGTGTAACTATTAACTATGACGAGTATAAGAAGAAAGAATTGCTTCTTGGTGACTGAACTTCAAATTTTAAAGCAGTAACAGAAATATTTTAGACTTAAATAGAAAAATGAGAATTTCTGTAAGCCCAACCACAGCCTAAAAAAGCAGACACTTCAACAAATGGAATATTGCCATCAATCTTATTTCTGAGTTTAATCTCCACAGGAATTTTAAATGAATGCCAATAAGAGTAATATTATACAATGTATATTAGCCCCTAAGCCTCTCATGTATCTGTTCTTTCAGAGAACAAACATATGAGGCAAATCTCTCTCTCCCCATTTTACAGATAAAGACCCTGGAGGCTCTCTCCCAGGGTCTCACCGCGAAGTAGCGGCACCACCGTTAATTGATTTCCAGTGTACTTCTCTCCCCACGGCATCTTATCTCCAAAATGCAAAACATTGTTTCTGACATTATTTCTATATTAAAATTTTTTGGGCTTTTTATCTTTATGCAGTCATATTTGACATATTTTCTGCTTTCATTACGAAAGTGCCAAGTCTCCAAATGAGATAAACTTGTGGTTATTTTCAGCATAGGTGCTCTATTTCGTGTCTAGTTTCCAAAATAAAGCTAGGTCTATGTGAATCTATAGTTTACAATTCATGAGCAATTACAAATACTAATAACCACTATAAACACTTACATTTTATTCACTCATTTCTCTGCAAATGTTGGGAGTTTGATTTATTTCAGTGTAGTAAAAAATAGGATTCATGACCACTATCCCAACTGTTTAGTGTTCTTTAGGCCAAAATAAATTTTTTTAAAGATTTTATTTATTTATTTGACAGAGAGAGAGATAGCGAGAGCAGGAACACAAGCAGGGGGAGTGGGAGAGCGAGAAGCAGGCTTCCTGCCGAGCAGGGAGCCCGATGTGGGACTCGATCCCGGGACCCTGGGATCATGACCTGAGCCGAAGGCAGACGCTTAATGACTGAGCCACCCAGGCGCCCCAGGCCAAAATAAATTTAAAAATAGTTTTCTTTAAGTTAAAAAGATCCAGAGGGTCCCAATATACTAACTATATCAACAGCCAGTTACATATGTTTGTTCATTTTATATGGCAAACATAGCACTCTTTGAGACTTACTTCCTATTTTTTCCAATTTTTAAAACTGTGCTAAAATACACAAAACATAAAATTTACCATCCTGACCATTTTTAAGTGTGCATGTCAGTGGCATGAAGCGCATCCACGTTGGTGTGCAACCCTCACCACCATCTGTCTCCAGAACTCTTCTCATCTTAGAAAACTGAAACTCTGCACACACTAGGCAATAACTGGCCCTGGCAACACCATTCTTTCTACCTCTATGAATTTCATTATTCTGGGTACCCATATATGTAAAATCATACATATTTGTCTTTTTGTGACTGGCTTATTTCACTGAGTATAATATCCTCAAGTTCATCCAAACTGTAGCTGACATCAAATTGTCTTCCTTTTTAAGACGGAATAATATTACATTATATGGATAGAGCACATTTTGTACATCCATTCATCTGTCGATAGACACTGGGGTTGCTTCCATGTTTTAGCTATTGTGAGTAAGGCTGCAATGAACATGGGGACACAAATATTACTTTGAGACACTGCTTTCAATTGTTTTGGGTGTATACCCAGAAATGGAATTGCTGGATCAAATGGTAATTTTCTATCTTTTTTTTTGAGGGACCACCAAACTGTTTTCACAACAGGTGCATGATTTTACATTCCCACAAAAGTGTGTGAGGGTCCAATCTCTCCACATCCTCATGAACACTTGTTTTCTGTTGTGTTTTCTGTTGTTGTTGGTTTTATAGTGGCCATCCCAATGTGTGTTCGGCAGTATCTCAGTGTGGTTTTGATTTACATCTTCCTAAAGACTAGTGATGATGGCCATATTTTCATGTGCCTATTGACCATTTACATGTCTTCTTTATAGAAATATCTATCCAAGTCATCTGCCCATTTTTTAATCAAGTTTTCTTATTGTTGATGAGTTTTAGGAGTTTTTCTTAATATATTCTAGATATTAATCCCCTTCCAGATGTATGATCTGCAAATATATTCTTCCATTCTGTGGGTTGACTTTTTACTGTATTGATGGTGTCTCTTGATGCACAATTTCTTTTAATTTTCATGAAGTCCAATTTGACTGTTTTTCTTTTGTTGTCTGTGCATTTGGTGTCTAAGAAATCATTGCCACATCCAATGTCATGTTTTCTTCCCAAGATTTTATACTTTTAGGTCTTATATTTAGGTCTTTGATCTATTTGAGTTAATTTGTGTAAATGGTGTTTCTTCACTGATTTTTAAAAATTATTATTTCTGAGTCTGCCGTTGGGATGTGACTAGTGTGCACTTTAACTATTATATTTTTAACTTAAAAAAAAGAGATTAATCTTTTGGGCCAAATGAAGATTATAGTTTTGAACTCCTTTATCTAACTTCTAAAAGGATACTTCACCCACCACAAACAATTCTTCCAAAGGAAAAGATATTTTTCAATCAAATATTACATGCCCATAGTGAAAAATCAAAGACTATCAAAGATTTATTATAGTACATGGGAGTCCTTTGCACCATCTTTACACCACTTCCCCACCCCCAATCCCAGAGACAACCACTACAATCATTTTTAGTAGTATATTCTGGTATTTCTTCTACTTCTTTTTAAGTACTGTGCTTAGAGTACTCTTTCTTGATTTATCCTATTGTCCTTTTGTTCTGGCAGAGAGATGTACATGTCTCCCGTTCTCCTGATGTCTTCTCCATATTAAGTTACAATTTTGTGGTACCAATAATCCACGTTCGTATTACTATGACTGTTAATTATATTGTTCATTATTGTACTACTCAATGACTGCTGAGCCAGACGTACTGTGACTGTATTTCCTTTCTCGTAACACTTGGTGTTTTACTTAATTACTTTCTTAATTTTCATTATCATACATTTCTATTAAACTACAATTTCTTTCACAAATTCTCCAACTGATCTATTTGCCCATCAAAACATTTCTCAATGTTCAAAATCAGTTCTTCAAGGTGTGTAAGACTATTTTCTAAATTAGAAGCCTCTCAAATGCAGCCATCAAGTACCAGCAACAATTTTGACCTTTTGCTCCCCAGGGTTGATGATACCTGGAACCTCCTTCGTCTCCTTCTGGCATTGGACCCTTGTGTGCTGAACCTCTTCTCTTGCTCTTTTGTGACTCATTTCAACCTTTGGCTGGTTTCTTTTTGAAAATTTTCTCATGTTTATTCTTTTTTTTTTTAATTTAATTTTATTATGTTATGTTAGTCACCATACAATACATCATTAGTTCTTGATGTGGATCCACGATTCATTGTTTTGGTATAACACCCAGTGCTCCATGCAGTATGTGTCCTCCTTAATACTCATCACTGGGCTCACCCATCCCCCCACTCCCCTCCCCTCTAAAACCCTGTTTATTTCACAGAGTCCACAGTCTCTCATGGTTCATCTCTCCCTCCAATTTTCCCCCCTTCATTTTTCCCTTCCTTCTCCTAATGTCCTCCATGCTATTCCTTATGTTCCGCAAATAAGTGAAACTGTATGATAATTGACTTTCTCTGCTTGACTTATTTCACTTAGCATAATCTCCTCCAGTCCCATCCAAGTTAATGTAAAAGTTGGGTATTCAACCTTTCTGATGGCTGAGTAATATCCCATTGTATATATGAACCACATTTTTATGCATTCATCTGTTGAAGGGCATCTCGGCTCTTTCCACAGTTTGGCTATTGGGGACATTGCTGCTATGAACATTGGGGTGCATATGGCCCTTCTTTTCACTACATCTGTGTCTTTGGGGTAAATACCCAGGAGTGCAATTGCGGGGTCATAGTGTAGCTCTATATTTAATTTTTTGAGGCACCTCCACACTGTTTTCCAAAGTGGCTCTACCAACTTGCATTCCCACCAACAGTGAAAGAGGGTTCCCCTTTCTCCACAACCTCTCCAACATTTGTTGTTTCTTGCCTTGTCAATTTCTGCCATTCTAACTGGTGTAAGGTGGTATCTCAATGTGTTTTTGATTTGAATTTTCCTGATGGCTAATGATGAGGAACATTTTTTCATGTGTCTGTTAGCCATTTGTATGTCTTCTTCAGAGAAGTGTCTGTTCATGCCTTCTGCCCATTTTTTGACTTGATTATTTGTTTTTTGGATGTTGAGTTTGAGAAGTTCTCTATAGATCTTGGATATCAGCCCTTTATCTGTAATGTCATTTGCAAATATCTTCTCCCATTCTATGGGTTGCCTCCTAGTTTTGTTGACTGTTTACTCTACTGTGAAGAAGCTTTTTATCTTGATGAAGTCCCAAAAGTTCATTTTTGTTTTTGTTTCACTAGCTTTTGGAGATGTATCTTGAAAGAAGTTGTTGTGGCCGATGTCAAAGGGGTTATTGCCTATGTTCTCCTCGAGGATTTTGATGGATTCCTGTCTCACATTGAGGTCTTTCATCCATTTTTGAGTTTATCTTTGTGTATGGTGTTAGAGAATTCTCAAGTTTCATTCTTCTGCATGTGGCTGTCCAATTTTCCCAGCACCATTTATTGAAGAGACTGTCTTTTTTCCATTGCATATTTCTCCCTGCTTTGTATTTGACCATAGAGTTGAGGGTCCATATCTGGGCTGTCTATTCTGTTCCATTGGTCTATGTGTCTGTTTTTTGTGCCAGTACCATGTTGTCTTGTTGATCATGGCTTTGTAATATAGCTTGAAGTCGGGCAATGTGATGCCCCCAGCTTTATTTTTCTTTTTCAACATTTCCTTGGCGATTCAGGGTCTTTTCTGATTCCATACAAATTTTAGATTGTTTGTTGGAATTTTGATCAAGATAGCATTGAAGGTATAGATTGCTCTGGGTAGCACAGACATTTTAACACTGTTCTCATGTTTATTCTTTTAAGTTTTTATTTAAATTCCAGTTAGTTAACATACAGTGGAGAGTGCACTTGCTATGATGAGCACCGATTGTTGTACAGAAGTGCTAAATCACTGTATTGTACACCAGAATTTAATATTACACTCTCATCTTTATCTTTTAGTTCATCTAAAAAATCAGATCTGGTATTGAAATTTCCATGTGCCCATTTTCTCTTTGTTTCTTAAAAAACAAAACAAAAAACATTCTATTATTATTTCACTGAGGGAATATACATTTTAATCTCTCTGAGAATATTACAGAAATTTTTCTTTTCAATTTTTTTCTCCTGATTTTTGTATTTTCTTTGTTATTTTTATGTTGTTGTTGTTGTTTTTTAATTTGGCCTTTGTCTTTCAATTTGAAAGCTTTCCTTAAAGGCGATACTTGGTATCCATTCTTATTTAATTGCCTGGCTCTACCAACCTGATTTGAAATCCTGGCTGAAAATAAGTCTGTCCAATAGTTAGTTTCATTCTAGTTGTGAAACTGTAAATTATCTGGAGCAATCAGTAGAGGATTGATCAAGAATACAGCACTACATCAAAAACTAATGATGTATGGTGACTAACATAACATAATAAAATTAAATTAAATTTAAAAAAAAATACAGTGCTTGGGGTGCCTGGGTGACTCAGTGGTTAAGCATCTGCCTTCTGCTCAGGTCATGACCCCAGGGTTCTGGGATTGAGCCTGCTCAGTGGGGAGCCTGCTTCTCTCTTTCCCACTCCCCCTGCTTGTGTTCCCTCTCTCACTGATTCTCTCTCTGTCAAATAAATAAATAAAATCTTAAAAAAAAAAAAATACAGTGCTTGACCTGAAACTTAAGAGATGAATAGATGTTTGCCAGGAGGCCAAGGTAATGAAGAAAGGGAAAGCCATATATCTCCAGAACCTAACACAGTGCCTGGGCCATAAGAAGCTTTCAATGACTATTTAATGAATGAATAAATATTATGGTGGCATGAAAGATCATGGTTTATTTAGGGAATTCTAAGAAATGTCCATTTTATTGTAATTCAGATTGATTGACAATGAATTCTCTTAGTGTTCTTTTTCAAAATATATCTTATTCTTAATTCTTCACACTTGAAGGATATTTTCATTGAATATAGAATTATAGGTTGACTTTTTTTCTTTTAGAACTTTAAAAATGCTATTCCATGGTCTTATAGCCTACATAGTTTCTGATCAGCAGTTCATAGTTCTTTTGAATCATTGTTATGTGTATGTAATGTGTTATTTTTCTCTGGCAGTTTTCAAGATTTTCTCTTTGTCTTTGATTTTCAGCAGTGTACTATGATGTCCCCTCTTTCTACTTATCTCAGTTGTGGTTTGCCGAGATTCTTGAATCTGAATTTGTCTTTAGCCAAATTTGAGAAGTTTTCAGTTATTCAGCTGAATATTAGTGTTCATTCTCTCTTCTGTCATTCTAGAACTTCAAACATGAATTTTAAGTTTCTTCTTATTGTTCCACAGTCTACTCACATTTTTATTTGTTCTTCCCTTTCTTTCTTCTTTAGATTGGACAATTTCTATTCATGTGTCTTCAAGTTATCTGACTCTAATCTATCATTTCCTTTCTGCAACTTAAGTATATCCATCCAGTGAATTTTTATTTCATATATTGCATATTTTAGTTATAAAACTTCCCTTTGGTTCTTGTTCATATTTTCTATTTCTCCACTGAGATTTCCTATTTTTCATTCATCGTGAGCTTAATTTCCTTTGCCTCACTGAGTATAGTTACAATAGCTACTTTACAATCCCTGTCATTCCAACTTCTTCATCACCTTGAGATTGACCTTTTCTTGGTTGTCTTTTTTCCTTAAGAATGGGTTCATTTTCCTGATTCTTCTTATTTTTAGTAATTTTGGAGTGTATCCTGGACATTGTGAATATTATGCTGTGGAGCTTAGATTCTGTTATAATCCAAACAATGTTGTTGTTGTTGTTTCAAATTTAATGGGTTAACAACTTGTTTTGACTCAAATGACAAACTTGTTCTTAACTGCAGTGGACAGTGACTCAAGCCTCAATTTAGTTTCTTATACTCACCTGTAAACCACATTGAACTGTCCTGCCCACACATGCCTTGCATGTAAACCAGAGACTTGGGCTGAGTTTACAGTAGATCCAGGGCCTGCATCTCTAACTCTTTCTTCTCCTGGATTCATCTTCACTTCTGAGGGGCTGTTGCTGGCCTGAGCCCTTTCTCAGGCCAGAAAGACAATGAGATTCTCAAGGAAGCTCTAGCCACCCTGCACCATACTATGTTCATGGCCTTTTCTTAGGTGAAAACCAGAAAGATGGGTGCCAATACCCTCTTACATATTTTGCTACTATTTAAAATCCTGTTGGCATTTTTTATTCTTCAGAGATTTCAAGCAGTTGTTTTTATGTATTATGTTCAGAATTTGGGGTTTCTATAGGATGTTTAGTCTGTTTGAAGCTTTCTCTGCCATACCAGGGGTGAAAGTTGGAAAAACTTTTCTTTTTAAATAACATTTTGCATATTATTGCAAAAATTCAAACAATTACAAAGAAAGAGAAGCTCACCTAAAATCTCACCATTCAAAGATACCCCTGTATAGTTTTGGTGAACATTTCTACAGACATCCCTCTGCGTGTGTGTGTGTGTGTGTGTGTATATAGCACTTTACCTTAATCCATTTATACTGCAGATATAGTTGAATAAGCTTGAATATACTTTCTTCACTTGATAATGTTAGAAAAACTTTTTATATTAAAAAGTATATATAATAATTTTTAAATACTGTTTTACATGTTCTCATTTTCTCTTATTTATATACAAAGAGGGATGAAAAGGCAAAAGTGATAAAAAAATGTACTCTCGGGCACCTGGGTGGCTCAGTTGTTAGGTGTCTGCCTTCGGCTCAGGTCATGATCCCAGGGTCCTGGGATCGAGTCCCACATCGGGCTTCCTCCTTGGCGGGAAGCCTGCTCTCCCTCTCCCACTCCCGTTGCTTGTGTTCCTGCTCTTGCTATCTCTGTCTCTGTCAAATAAATAAATAAAATCTTTAAAAAAAATGTACTCTCACTACTCTTTGTCTCTCATTCTTTTACTTATTTCACAAATGCTCATCAAGAACCTACTATTTCCCATTCACTGTCACGGTCACAAGAAATAGAGAAGGACTCCTAATGGAGAAATTCAGAGTAAAAACAACCAAAGAAATAAATTATAATTTAATATGGTTGTCAGTGGTATATAGAGTGGCTACAAAATCCTCTTATGTGATATTGCATCTCAATGGCAGTTAAAGACCTTCTCAAGCTAACCAGGGTATATGCAGGGCTTTAGGGGAAAAGCCACCACCTCAGACCAGCCGCCTGCAGGGAGCAACAGTGAGCTCCTAAAGCTTCAGGATGAAGACAGTGGTGGCCCCTCTCTTGCTGTGGTCAGGGCATGAGGACCCAGCCTGGTAGTTGTGGCTTATTGGATGTGACATGACTTGCTAAGTGATCCCCCTATCCAATCTTGAGCACTTGGCTATCTTTGTGAGGCATTGTGGGAGACCAACGGACAAGAAGTCAGTCTTGGACAGAGTAGCTCTCATAGCTCAGCCTAAAGCGAGAATTAAGGAATGCTTAATGACTTCCTTCAGCATAACATTTATGTTCAAAAGAATGGAGGAAATTTTAAAATTTAAGCAGATGATAAGTAGAGCATAAGAAATAATTTCCAATTAGATAAGGATTTTGTGATCATTCTGTAGAAAATAAAACAAAGCAATGAGGTGATGTGGGGAAATGGGGTGATTGTATTCTTGTGTTATTTTATCTAGAATCAGTAAGGAGGTTTCTTTGAGGCAAAACATGAATGATACAATAGGCAGCCCTGTAAAGGTCTGGGGGGAAAGTGTTCAGGTGGAATGGGCATTTTGAGGGAAAATAGGCCATGCAAGGCCGGGCAAGGACCCACTTAGAAATAGTGGTAGTGGTGCAGGGGACAAGGGGCTGTGGCTGCCAAGTGGACACAGCGAGATGGGATCACAGTGAGGTTATGCTTTATACGAAGAGAAAAATGACTTTCTGTAGACTGGACATGGAGGATGCAGACAAGAGGGACCATGACAGCTCACAAGTTTCCCCTTCTGAGCAGCTGGGAGTGTTGTGTCTTGAAATGGGAATGAATAAACAAGGTCATGGGGCAGGCTTGGGTGGGGTGGGTGTTGGAAAATCAATGATTCTGTTTCAGACTTGCTCAGAGTGGCATGTTTCTTCTTCTTTTTGTTTGTAATTGCTAGGTCCACATTGTTTCATGATTGCAAATTGCATTTCTCTGTCATCAGACTCTCAGGAAATGCCGATAATTATGACAGTTGAGGTAGATGGAAAAAATAAGAACAAACACTAAGAAAGCAAATCCAGACAATTTATTTTGGCAAAGTGGCATCTCAAGGAAACATTATTTTCTGACAGTACTTCAAACAAGAACAACTGAGTGCATGTTGGGTAATCCCGTTTTCAAATCAGGACACATGTATAACTAATTTAATTGGCTAAAATGATTCTGAATGTATCAAACATCTACCAAATTAGCAGATGTGTATAAAAGTTGAAAAAAATCTATTTTAATTTAAATAAGCATTTCCTCAGAATGAAATGTGGTTACGCTGATGTAAAGCCATGTTTGTTATTCATAGAGTCACTCCTTTCAAAAAGAGCCTAGCTGCATGCCACCTTTCAGGCTGGACAGGGTTGGCAGCAACCCCCTCCCCCTTGAGATGTACATGTGGTCCCTCTGGCACAGCAGGCCCCATGCTGGCTCCTGTAACCTTGATCGTCCCTTGGTTCAGTAGTTTCATGACCATCTTCCCAATCGCCCCTTTCGGGTGCACCATGAGCTCCAGGGATGAGGTCTGTGAAGATAAGAACTTCTGAGATGAGTGATGCCTCAAATGCCGGGAATATCCCAAGCTACCTGTCCTTTCTTCTGCTATCCCCCACACTCTGTTGGGTCTGGTCTGGTTCTCACATCCTGCAGGAGTGAGTTTTACTTAATGGTACTTGCACACCATTTTTGTCATTTTCTCTCCTTTTCCACAGAGCTTTTCTTATCACCAGCACTAATGGCCATGAAATCCATGTTCGAAAAATCACACACTATAACAGAGGAAAAACCAACTTGTTTTAAATTAAAGCAGGAATGCTACATAATTTACTACCTTGAGGGATTTTAGTGAAAGGAAAGCCTTCTGGCCAATAAATCTGATATTCTTCCTTAACACTTTAGCTTTCCAAAATCTTTAACAAATAGGACTTCGTGGAGGTGGGGTAGCTGTCTTTCACAATGCTGTTCTGGGATATATTAGCTATAGCCTTTGACTAGTGAAAGAAGTAAATCAAAGTTAGACTTTTGCAAGGACATTAAACTTTTTTTTTTTTTTTAAGTGCAAAGAAAATTTGGAAGAGACTGTTTCCTCACAGACCCTGCTGCCTTGGAATCTTCCCTCCACTGGAATATTCAGAAAGGATGGTGAAATTTTCCTTTCTATTTTTTCATCAATTTCAAAACAATGGTTAATCATTTTAATGTAATATTCCCTACAAATATGACTAGTGGTTTTGAACATTGTAGTTGAAATTTGAAAACAGCTGCATATCAACAAATTAAACTCTAAGTTCCAAGGTTTAAGTCTGATTTCAGCACATTCCCACCCTGGAATGGATGCTTAATACTGCAGTTGAATATTTGACTTTTCAGGAACATAAACAATGACATTTTTCTTGCAGGAGCATGTAGTCCCCCAAACACTGAATGTGCAGCTATGTAGAAAAGTCACATGGACGTTTTATGGATCACAGATGCCTGCCAGAGGGAGCCCGGCTTCAATGCCACACAAGGAAAACTTCCTAGTAGTTCGACTTAACAGAGGCCATGAGCTGCTTTGACAGGCAGTGTCTTTCCTCCCCCTGAAATTGCTTTAGGAAACCCCGAGATGTGTGCAGCAAATGAGAAGCCCACCAGGGTAACCTTACACAAGTACGGGGCTAAGTTCCAGTTACATTTCGTTGACCTTTGTTTAGAAGGGAAAGAAAAATCCGTGTGACTTTTGTGATAGTACTTAATACACTGATGTTGATGTCACGCCTCCCACTCTATGAAGATACCCAAATGAAATTTCTTATAGTTCTTCATAAATAAATGGAAAATAAAACCCTACACATTTTCGAATAAAAATTCAAGTTTTATAGTTCAGAGTTCTAATACTGGAATCTTTTCCAAAGTTTAACAATTTATGATTTACCTAAATATAAGAATAAAATTTAAAACTTCTATTAAGAGAACAAAAAGACAAGCCATGGAATGGGAGAAAATATTTGCAAAACATATCTAAGAAGGGAGCTGTATCTAAAATATACAAAGAACTCTTAAAACAACAATAAGAAAACAGGTAACTCAATTGAAAATGAACCGATGCCTGGAAAATATGCAAAGCTAGGCAGATGACAAAGAAGCACATGAAAAGATACTCAACATAAGTTGTCACCAAGGACATGCACATTAAAACAGCAATGAGCTAGCCCTCCACGCTACTAGAATGGCTGAGATCCAGACCGTGGACATCACTGGTGCTGGTGAGCAGGGAGCTCTCTCGTCGCTGGTGGGAATGCAAAGTGGTGCAGCCGCTGTGGAAGAGAGTTTGGCCGTCTCTCACAAAGCTCAGGCACAGTTCTCATATAATCTAGTAATTGTGCTCATATTTAACCAATTGAGTTAAAAAGTTATGTCCACACAAAACCTGCAGACAAATCTTTAGAGGAGCTTTATTCATAGTTTCTGAAAACTAGAGGCGAGGGAGATGTCCATCAATAGGCGGATGGATAAACAAAGTGTGGTACACCCATGTAACAGAATATCTCTCAGCTGTAAAATAAGCTATGAATTCACAAAAAGACATGGAGTAACAAAAATGTATATTACTAAGGGAAACAAGACAATCTGAGAAGGTCACATACTATATGATTCCAACTATATGACATTCTGGGAAAGCCAAAACTATGGAAACATTAAAATGATCAGTGGTTGCCAGGGGATTGTAGTCAAACTAAAAATGGGCTACAATTCCTAGCCAGCAGCACTTATGTACATGGAGACAGTGGGGAAATTTATTCCAAATATAGGTTTTAACTGGCAACATTCAATTATTTCATCGATGCTAAAGTTTAAAACACACTTGATGAGCACAATTTTTAAATCTGTTATTACAGACATGCCCAGGGTTACAGACTAAATTATTAGAGAAATTACTAATTCATAACTTTTTTGTGTGTGCTTTGCATCTCCTTTCCCATTCTCCAACCCATTTCCCAAAGGCCGAGATATATTTGTATAGATTAGGGCTTTCTGTCACACACACACACACACACACGGATTTGGAGGGTTTAAATGGGAAAAAAAATTTGCTTGTGTGACTCTCAGCAAGGTCCCTCCTGAGGAGATCTGGAGTCCTCTAAAGTATTAAGCTGCACTATCTAATGGGAAAGCAAAATGAAGGTCCTGGGGTGGTGTTTGCCAGAAGAGAGGCATGCATATCAAGGCTCCTCGTACTCTAAGCCCTTGTCCAATGCAGGCCCAGCAACTGACTGCCGCGAAGTCTTGCAAGGCGCATCCCTCCCACAAGACCAGGGGCAGCACCCAAACAGTGAAGGGCCACCACCTGGCGGGTGTAACAAGGAGAAGGAACAGCCAGGAGGGCTCGCAGAAGTGGGTCCTGCCAGTTTGCTGTGAGTCACACAAGTGTCCAGTGTTCTGTTAGAGAATGTGAAGAGAACCCCCGTGAACTTGAATTTTCCTCATCTTGATATGTGGAAGCTTCTGCTATGTATAACTTAATTTATATTTAAAAAAAAGAAATATAATCCTCATGCATTTAGACATTGTGGAATGGTTAATGATTGTAATCTGGATGTTCTTGATTCTGAGATCCTAGTAACTGAAACTTCACGACCGATGAACTTATATTTTTCAGAGCAATGAGAGACCACATCACAGTAAGTGCAGAACAGCAGTTGTAAGATGTGTTGTGACTTCAGAAATATGAAAATACGAAAAACTATGCCCTAGAATGGAGGAAATAAAGTGGTTAAACTATTTTAGGCAGAGTTTAAATATAAAATGTGTAAGTTATGAAGCTCCTTGAAGTTTCCTGAACACATTTTGAAAACCACTGGCTCAGATGATGTCAGAGGCATCTAACCTCTCAAATATCCCTGATTTGTTGGATAATTTACCTTTCTCTGGGAACCTGTTTGAATGGAGGCAGGTGAGTCTAACAGAAGAGGAGTGGTCCTCCTGGGAACCTTGAGCACGTCCCTTTGGCTCTGGGACCCCGGCCACCAGGGGGCCCCCTGCCACTGCCGGGGAAGGACCCAGGCCCAGGCGGATGTGCCACACCCTGGGAACATGGTCATACAGAGCCTTCTCAAATCCACTGGCACACCACACAGCAATAAAGGATAAGAGGAAGAAAAGTGTGCTTAGCATGTTGAGAGCTAGCATTCATTATTAGCCTTAGCAAAGAAATTCATGCAGAAGGATGGAATACCACATGGTATGAGAGAAAGAACATTAAACTATTAAATAGAAACTCAGGTTCTAGTCTCAATTTAACCACTTAAAAAAAATTCTGAAGCTCGGTTTGCTCCTCTGTGGAAGGGCAGCCGTGAGAGTTACCCTCTCCCCCGTTTTCTACTTACAAAGCTCCATTACTTTCCTGCCCAGCTAGATGTTAAACAGGAACAATATGGTAAGTAACCTGGTCATTTTCTTTCACCCCAAAACTTCAAGAAAACGAGAAAAATATAGGAATTCCCAAATAATTTTTCTTCAAAATACGATATCTATATTTATATAGATAAAAAGAGTCCATTTTGTCTCAAAGATTTGGTGGCACTGCAAGGATGATACTAAAACACAGTTACGTGGTTTCTTCAGAGAAAACATTAGATCAAAATTTGATAGATTTAGAATAGATTTAAAACAAAGCAGAGGCTAAATAATTAATTATTCCCTTATCATCACTTTCAGGAAACTCAGGAAGTTAGTGCCTTAAGATGTTCAGATTGTCCCAAAAAGTTGAGTTACTGAATATTTCTAAGCTTTTTCCCCATGCTTTGCTATTAGTTAGAAGAAAAAGCTTTCCAAGTTAATGATACTAGACCAAGGGGCGCCTGGGTGGCTCAGTCGGTTAAGCGTCCTACTCTTGGTTTCAGCTCAGGTCATGATCTCAGTCAGCGTCTTGAGACGGAGTCCTGCGTCTCCGCTTGAGATCCTCTCCCTCTGCCCCTCCCCGCACTCATGCTCTTGTGCTCTCTCGCGCTCTCTCTCTCTCAAATAAATAGGTGAAATAAATCTTTTTTTAAAAATAAAATGTTAGGGGCGCCTGGGTGGTTCAGTCGGTTGAGCGACTGCCTTCGGCTCAGGTCATGATCCTGGAGTCCCGGGATCGAGTCCCGCATCGGGCTCCCTGCTCGGCGGGGGTCTGCTTCTCCCTCTGACCCTCTCCCCTCATGTGCTCTCTCTCATTCTCTCTCTCTCAAATAAATAAATAAAATAAAATAAAATAAAAAAATGTTAGACCGAATGCTCTCACGTGTCATCCTTCCCTCCCCGGAAACCATTCCTGTTACAGTGTAGCACAGCCGAAAAGGAAGCCACAGGCGTGGAGCATCAGAGTCCTGTGGAGTTGAGCCGGAGAAGGCCGGGCCCTGAGACGGCAGGGCCCTGGCCTAGAGGAGAACACAGACAACACCCGAAATAGAGGGATCAAGTAAAATCTGTACTCCAAGTGGTGCACCCCGTTACCCCACCTCAGCCCTCTCTGCTTCTAGGACGGAGGACACCGGCAAGCGAGTGCCTGCCTTCCAGCAAGAAGAGAAAGAACTCGTTTTGAGAGAAAGGACACAGACTAGACCAAAGACTTCCCTTTCCGACGTTCAGGAGGTCTCCAGCACCACGATGGACTCCTATCAAATTACCCCACAGAAGCCCCTGAACAAGCCTTACTAATGAGAACAGATTCTGTTCACCTTTTTAAGGGAACACTATTAGGATCACCAGACATCTAAGGGAAACTGCGTCCAGGGAAAAGGACATGAACATAAACCAGCTGATAGGATTATTCTCAAGAAACTGAGCCCCTAGCAAAATGAGACACAAGCAGCATTCATGTGTTCCTGTTCATTTAGGCACCGTTTAGGGCTTCAGCCAGGCAAATACATCACTTTGAGATATACATATTAAGATTTTATTTATTTATTTGACAGAGACACAGTGAGAGAGAGAACACAAGCAGGGGGAGTGGGAGAGGGAGAAGCAGGCTTCCCCCTGAGCAGGGAGCCCGATGCGGGGCTCGATCCCAGGACCCTGGGATCATGACCTGAGCCGAAGGCAGATGCTTAACGACTGAGCCACCCAGGCGCCCCTCACTTTGATATATTTTTAATTAGGAGGACAAACCATATGAAATCACCACTCGTATAGGTTAAAATAGTCTAATATTACCAATTTCACATGTTCAACATAACAACTTTAAAAAAAAATAAGGATAGAATTAACTCAATATCTAGGCCAGCAATCAAGGAAGAAACAAGGAGTGGAGGATTTTAAAATCATGTAAAAATAGCAAGATCTGAGCTTTAAAGTTTATAAAACAGGCTGATACACAGTGTCCTGTTTGACCATTAAACAACTACGTAATTATAATTATTATAATATATTTAAAAATCTAACTATTGAGAAATCCAAGACCAAATAAATGAAGCTACCTGCTGGAACACAGCTTTTTTTTGGCAAGTGGTTAGTGGAGATGGGACCAGAGCTCTAGATGACTGACTCCATGCCCTTGACTTCCATTACTCGAAAGTAATGGGGCAAGATGGGAACTTGGGGCACCGGGAGACAGAGGCGGCGGGGAGGGCATAGTAAGGGACAATATGCAAACAGGGGTGAAAGAAGCCTGAAACACAGGAGCTTATGTTCATGGAGCCAGAACTTGCACGAATCCATGTAATTAAGAGAGCCTTGTGCTGGCAGCAGACTCTTGCACTGACCCAGGGGAAAAACACGCATGACACTGATTCCAAGAAGGATAAAGTTGACATATTCCAGATGTGAAGCAATTAAACCCTCACTTGGAAAGAATGACCCACATAACTGCAAAATGTCCGTTTTAAGAAATTAAAACGTATATACCCACATAAAAACACAGGAAAGAAAACACTCTGGTCAGATTTCTGGAGACTAAATCAGCAAATGTGCCACACATACATGCACCCCCGCACATCTGGACACACGTGCAAGCACAAACACGCACACACTCGCACACACACACACGTGTGTGCCCGTGTGTGTGCTCACGTGAATACACGCATGCACACACATACCCGCAAACACGTGCACACACCCACAGTGAGCCATGCAAAACAGGGTCAAACAAGGCACTTGGGCTGCTGGGAGTCTGCCCTCGGCAGGAGGATTGTTATGTCCCTGACCTCCTGTTCTTGTCTAGAAATGAATCCCATTCACACACTAAGGCCTGTGCTTGCTGAATTCGATTCAGCTCCCTTTGGAGCCAAAGGACACCTGTGTGACTCATGAGACCTGATTTCATTTTCTCTTTCACAGGAGGCTCTAGGACAGACAGAGAAAGAAAATGTAGGCAGTGGATGGATGGAGATGATGCCTGGAGAGTCACTCCAGGATGCCCCAGGACCCACTGTGTACAAATATTCACGGGGGGATGAAAGAACCATCCGCAAACCGAGACTGCACGGGGTGAACTTCCCTGCAACTCAGAGCAGGGGAAGGCAGACGTCTTCGAAAAAGTCCCACCAACTGTGTTGACGCGGCTGTGCTGAGGCTTACAGGAATTCCGCATTCCCTCCCACCTGTAACCCTCACACTCCGCTGGAGAAAGAGCAGTGACTTGGACTCTGGCTCCTCTCTCCCTCCCCTACAGAGCAGGTGGCTGGGGCACCTGTGAGGCCAGAATGTCAGCAGAGATGCTCACCCCTCCTCCGGGGAAAGGGGATCCCAGCCCATAGTCAGGCTAGTCCAGGCCCCCCTCCAGGCCCCCCTTCACGGCCCCCTCCAGGCCCCCCTCCAGGCCCCCCTCCAGGCCCTCCTCCAGGCCCTCCTCCAGGCCCCCCTCCAGCCCCCCCTCCAGGCCCCCCTCCACACCCCCCTCCAGGCCCCCCTCCAGGCCCTCCTCCAGGCCCTCCTCCAGACCCTCCTCCAGGCCCGCCTCCAAGCCCCCATCCAGGCCCCCCTCCAGGCCCCCCTCCAGGCCCTCTTCCAGGCCCCCCTCCAGACCCTCCTCCAGGCCCTCCTCCAGGCCCCCCTCCAGACCCTCCTCCAGGCCCCCCTCCAGGCCCCACTCTAGATCCTCCTCCAGGCCCTCTTCCAGGCCCCCCTCCAGGCCCCCCTCCAGACCCTCCTCCAGGCCCCCCTCCAGGCCCCCCTCTAGATCCTCCTCCAGGCCCTCCTCCAGCCCCCCCTCCAGACCCTCCTCCAGGCCCCCCTCCAGGCCCCCCTCTAGATCCTCCTCCAGGCCCTCCTCCAGGTCCCCCTCCAGGCCCTCCTCCAGGCCCCCCTCCAGGCCCCCATCCAGACCCTCCTCCAGGCCCCCCTCCAGACCCCCCTCCAGGCCCCCCTCCAGACCCCCCTCCAGACCCTCCTCCAGGCCCCCCTCCAGACCCTCCTCCAGGCCCGCCTCCAGGCCCTCCTCTAGGCCCCCCTCCAGACCCTCCTCCAGACCCCCCTCCAGACCCTCCTCCAGGCCCCCCTCCAGGCCCTCCTCCAGGCCCCCCTCCACACCCCCCTCCAGGCCCCCCTCCAGACCCTCCTCCAGGCCCCCCTCCAGGCCCCCCTCCACACCCCCCTCCAGGCCCCCCTCCAGACCCTCCTCCAGGCCCCCCTCCAGGCCCCCCTCCACACCCCCCTCCAGGCCCTCCAGGGTCACAGGGCAGCTTCTCTTCTGTGCATTGATTGAAGGCACACCGGAGACAGTCACCAAACCTGTGCTCTGACATCCAGCTTCGCCTAATCGCTTCAGATTTATCATTCCAAGTGAATACAAACTTCTTTGATCTTTCAAATGATCTGTTTGGAAATGTGTAAAAACAAAACAAGTTGAAATTCTGTGACTTCCAAGAAAAAGCAGTCAACATTAGCAGACAGCCCTTGTGACCCAGGGTGAAGCTCACATGCACTTGACACTGCCCACCGTGTAGAATAAAGAGCAGGACAGGCTCTTTGTTGTTCCTCTTCTAAACTTTGTGAACATCAGCAAGTCCTCGGGCTGCTCAGGTCTTTTGGAAAAAAGGAGGTGCCATATGCTGGATTCTAGATCCTGGGAAGATGGATCCAAGCAAAGATCATAGAGCACATAACTAAAATGTGCAGTCCTGGGGATTAGTGTTGATTATTTTTAGACATCATGACCTTGGCTTTATTGACACCTTATATTAAACAGACCTTACTTGCCAAATGCCACAGGACGCAGCGCTGTGGAAGTTCTGTGCGCTGACGCTGTTGGGTAAGCCAGACGGCAAGGCAAGGAGAGAGAAGGTCCTAGCACGGAGCAGCCGCCCCGAGAACCTGTAAATTGACAGGGCGCCGTTCTTTCTTGTAGAAATGTGTTTGGATTTTAAAGATTTTTGCTACATTTTCTTATGTAAGCTTTATATACTGCAAGGTCTTAATTAAAGATTTGAAAATGTTGAGTAAAATGCTCACCAGTCTAGATTGTAATATATATAATAAACCTGTCATATAATTTATTTTTTTAAACAAGCTTCTTATACAAATTGCCCATGGAACTTTTATTTAGAATTTAAGGTCATTTGAGGCTTAAGGTAATGTAAACAAAATTCTCCAAAGTGCTAGGGTCCTTTTTTGGGGTGTTGCATTCCTATAAACCATAATCAAGCCAGGTTTTGTCAGCTATCGGAAAAACAAATCTTTCTTGGTCTGGGAGACCAAACACCTCAGGCTATGCCAGAGGAAGTTTTCATTACTGAGTCATAAATTCCTAAATGCAGTGTATTCTAGAAAAACAGACACACCTTTAACATCAACATTTTGATCTGACAAAGGCCTCAAATATTTCTCTTGCAATAAAAGTTACAAAAAGATGACCTTGATTCAAAGAAGAAACTTATGGAAGATCTGTGCTCTCTCAGTGTCCTTGGCTTATTGAGCATGTGAAACAGAGCATGTCCATCAGGAAGCAGCTGGACTTGAGCAGAAAGAATCCAGAGCCCCTTTCCACCTGCACTAGGTTCCAGAACGCGGGCATACTTTTCCAGACTTCGATTTTCTTCCAGTTAATAGAAAATAACAATATTTACCTGTTAGGGCCAATGTATGGATAAAATGTGTTGCCTGGTGAGGTGCCTAGAATGATGTTTGACCCAGAAAGAGAAATCAATACATTGATTTATTCAGTACCAGGTGCTGGGTGAGAAAGGGCAAAGGCAGAAAGTACTACAACTTCAGAGAGCCACACATAATTCCCTACAGCAGTGTGCCAAGAGTGCTTGAGGAGAGGTGTGACTGTAGGAGCGAGCAGGAGTCAGATCCAGAGAGGCCCGGCATGCAATACCCACTGCTGAATTTCACGATTCTGGATCCCGTCTTCCTGTGATCATCTGTGCACATCTGCAACCCTGTAAACATCCCTCATTTCCTTCATTGACCTAAGAGCCACTTAAATACAGGGACAGCCCACCAGGCCCATTCAGGAATTCCCTAAATGCTTTCAGAGTAAGAGAATAAATGGGACGAATTAGTAGGCACAACTCAATGCAGAGACATATCAACTGTCTCAGAAGCATCAAGGTGTTTGGAGTGTGAGTCCCGAGTGGGCCCTCGCTGTGCACCATGCTCCGTGGGAGACACTACCAGCCCAAGTCTCCGTAGTTCCATGCACACTCTCACCGTTCACACGACAACATGCTTGTCTTTACACATCAAGCTAAGTAAACGACCCATGAATCTAATTGAAGATGAGGTAAAGAGGCAACTAGGGACCCTACATAGTTTAGTTCTATAAAACTCCCATTGCTTGGTTTCCCATTGCTTGTTAACAGGAAAACAAACACAGTAGTATATCTTTCAAAGAAAATGTGCACATTATTTTACTGTTTCTAAATAGTCACTGTTCTTTCCTGGGGAAGCGAAACGAGTATGATTTGTATTCCAATCCCTTCAAGAAACTGAATGCAGATTATTCTAAAGAAGATTCTATTTGAAAGTGTTATTAGTTTTCATTTTGTTGCTTTTTGTAACATAAAGCACACATGATCCAGCTGACCTGGGATGTGTGGTGGCCTCAGCTCCTGAGTAGTTACTAAGTTTTATTAGAAGCTCACTGGAGGGTGCCTGGGTGGCTCAGTCGTTAAGCATCTGCCTTGGGCTCAGGTCATGATCCCAGGGTCCTGGGATCGAGCCCCGCATCGGGCTCCCTGTTCGGCAGGAAGCCTGCTTCTCGCTCTCCCACTCCCCCTCCTTGTGTTCCTGCTCTCGCTATCTCTCTCTCTGTCAAATAAATAAATAAAATCTTTAAAAAAAAAAAAAAAAAGAAGCTCACTGGAGATGGGCAGTCAGAACTGACTGAATCTTTCCTGGGGTAGGCAGCCTCTGAGATGGTCCCTAAGTGATCCTGTCTCCTGCTATTCCTGCCTTTGTGTAAACTCCTCTCAGGGTGGGCTGAACCTAGTGACCTACTTTAATAAACAGAATGTGGCAAAAGTGAGGGCAAGTTCCTTCCAACCTGAGGCTGCAGAAAGACTTTGGGCTCCATCTTGCTTGTGCTCTTCCATTCTCTCGCTTGCTTGCTCTGATGGATGCCAGCCATCATGTTGCGAGCTGCCCTCTGGAGAAGCCTATGTGTCAAGAAACTGAGAGGGGCGACTGACAAACAGCCAGAAGGCATTGAGACCCTCAGTCCAACAGCCCCAGTGGAAGCGAGTCCTGCCAACAACCTCAGAGTGAGTGTGAAAGCAGACCCTCAGCCAAGCCTTCGGATGGGATCACGTCCCTGGCTGGAAATACGATGGCAGATTTGTGCGAACCCAGGGGTGAAAGCACCCAGCTATGTCACCCCTGGATTCCTAAAGCACAGAAATGTTTGTTTTAGTCCACTAAGCCTTAGGGTAATACATTCTGTAGCGTTAGATAACAAATACATTCCTCCACCCTTAGTTCTCACCATTAAGAAATATCTGCCAAAGTATGTAGAGACACAGTGACCCAGTATCTCCAACTTACTCTCAAGTGGTTCAGAAACAATAATATGCACATATGTGAAAATATATAAAGATATATGAAACAATAAGCAAATGGGGGAAAATACACAACAGGTGTAAAAGGACAAATTGTAAGTGATAGTTCCTTCTACTATTCTTAGAATTATTTCAACTTACATCACAATAAAAAATTACCAATAAGGTCAATAAAAAAGACCAGTTTAAAAAGGGAATGGTTAGGGCGCCTGGGTGGCTCAGTCGTTAAGCGTCTGCCTTCGGCTCAGGTCATGATCCCAGGGTCCTGGGATCGAGTCCCGCATCGGGCTCCCTGCTCGGTGGGAAGCCTGCTTCTCCCTCTCCCACTCCCCCTGCTTGTGTTCCTGCTCTCGCTATCTCTCTGTCAAATAAATAAATAAAATCTTAAAAAAATAATAAAAAAATAAAAAAAAATAAAAAGGGAATGGTTAAAAATTATAAAAGTGAATATTAACAGTTGTGTGAATACACAAAAAATACAAAAACAATAAAAGTCACCAGAAAACAAAATTTTTGTAACTATGTGAGGTGATGAATGATACATAACATACTTCAAATATCATTTCACAATGTTTGCAAATATCAAATCATTACTTTGTCCACCCGAAACTAATATGTTATATGTCAACTATACCTCAATAATACTAATTTAATTTAAAAAATTTTAAAGAAATCACATTAAAAAAAACAAGTGAGCTTTTATTCTTTGATTAGATATGAGTATGTTACAGCATATGGAATCCTGTGGCTGGTATATCAAAGGTAACAAGATTTTGAAAACACTGCACCATTATCTGGTCCATAGTAATAATAGCTATTAAGAAAAAAAACCTGACTTGGGGCACCTGGGTGGCTCAGTCTCTTAAGCCTCTGCCTTTGGCTCAAGTCATGATCCCAGAGTCCTAGGATCAAGCCCTGGGTCAAGGTCTCTGCTCGGCAGGGAGCCTGCTTCTCCTTCTCCCTCTGCCGCTCCCCCTGCTTGTGCTCTCTCACTCTCTTTCTCTCTGTCAAATAAATAAATAGAACCTTAAAAAAAAAAAAAACCTGACATGCATAAATAAAGAAAAATTGTACAAAAGCATCAGACAGTGTTATTTTATAAATAAATTATTAGTTTTAGCTTGGAAAACCTAAAAAACCTCTGGGAAACACATGGATATTAGCTATTTCAACTACTTCTTTGTTTATTGGATGTATTTTTATGAACAAAAATGTATTCACCTTTATACCCATTCCTATATAATTCTATCAGCAGCATGCCCCTGTGATTTTTTTGAAAACATATCTTACTGGGAATACATATGTCTACTGATGTTAAACACATTTATACAACTTTGTTAAAGAGTTTGTTAATATATATCAGAAGTTTTAAAATATAACCTTTGACTTAGTATTTTAGCAGTTTCTCTGCCCATGTGGAGTGCTACAAGAAAATCCTAAACACAAAGTTGTATGTGACAGTGTTAAATGGAACAGCAAAAGCCTGTAAATAATCTATACGTATAACTACAATAAATTATTTAAAAGTGGGAAAAACTTGGGGAAATACTAAAATCTAAGAAACAATGTATAAAATAGTAATGCTCAGTGTAATTTCAATCACTTTTTATTTCATATAAGACTATAAAGAAGAAACACTATTTTTTTTCTTAATACTATCACATGTTTCCAAATCCACCTGTGAAAGTTTCATGGTCATGCGTCTATATGCTATACACAGTACAATGTGCATGTGCTAAAGAACACACAGTAATGAGCAATACTTCAGTATCTTGTAGGAGAAATGAGAATGGCGTATCTGAAAGGTTCTTTAATAATTAAGACAATTAAGAAGACATGTCATTTGTGTTAAAAAAGTTTGGTAAACTATAGACTTAATTAGCTAAAGTGGACACGAGGGAAAAATTAAAAAGATTTTTTGTTGTCATTTTTAAAGAATATGCGTTTGTGCCAAAATTCAAGAGCAATTACATAGAGTTTATTTTTCTAAGAATATTTATAAATGGTCTAGAGATGTTTTATTTTTATATTCTTAGAACATGGTGCACATGTCAAATGTAATTGAAATAATACTAAGTTAGTGGTTTTACAAACAAACTGTACTTCCCTGTTGGCTTCAAACCACTTGCTGATAAGATTTTTTTAGGTAAAAACGAAGTTTAAATTCCTCCACAACATCAGAATTTTCTCTCGGAGTCATTTGTATCCTGTAGTTTAGCCAGTGGAGAATCTTGTGGGCTGTCTTTCTTCTATCTTTCTTACATGGGGCATACAAGACCCCCACTCCAGTGCACAACATTGCTTGGGTAAGAAAGGAAGCCACAATCTTTACCGTCCTGGGCAATATCCAGACCAGCAATCCCAGTGACACCACCGTCACCACAAGGACTATGTGACTCTTAGCCAGGGTGTTCTGCCCTCATTCCCAGATGCCAGGGTCTGCAGACACACTTGTCAAAATGGGCATCCAGCAGGTGGAGGGCAGCCATGCTGCCCAGCACCCCACCCCACACAGAACAGCCCGCACCACAAAGAATTATTCAGGTCAAAATGTCAGCAGCACTGAGGTTGAGAAACCCTGAATTAAATGAAACCTCAAAATGGGTTTTTCTCTCTCTCTTTTTTTTTTACACTTGTGTATACTCCCTAATATCAGATGACAGACTAGTCACATGCCCCTCTTAAGGGAAGAAAATCACCAGCTTTCTTCATTAACCTAATTGTGTGGTAATTGTGTGATTTAAAAGCACATTTGCTTCAGCAGCAACAACAACAAAACAAATAATCTGGTTAAAAAGGACAGAGGACTTGAACAGACATTTCTCCAAAGAAATATGCAAATGGCCAGTAAGCACAGGAAAGTGTGCTCAACATCATGAATCATTGAAGAAATTCAAATTAAAAAAAAAACCCACAATGAAAGATCAGCTGACACTCGTTAGGGTAATGATCAGAAGAATAGAAAATATCAAGTGTTGGCAAGGATGTGGAGAAATTATCACCATTTGCACTGTTGGTGGGATTGTAAATTACTGCAGCCACTGTGGAGAACAGGATGGAGATCATTACAGATAGAACTACCATATGATCCAGCATCCCACTTCTGGATATATACCCAAAAAAATTCAAGGCAGGAACCCCAAGACACATCTGCACTCCCATGTTTTCACTGCAGTGTTATTCACAAGAGCCAAGAGGTGCAAACAACCCCCAGGTCCATTGACAGATGAATGGATAAAGAAAATGTAGTCTGAACATACAATAGAATATTGTTCAGCTTAAAAAAAAAAAAAAAGAACTTGCAACACATGCTACAACACAGTCAAGCCTCAAGGATCTTGTGCTAAGTGAAATAAGCCTGTCACAAAAGTACAAATGCTGGTGATTCCACTCAAACATTACAGAAACCCAAAATAGAAAGGTGATTGCCCAGGGCTGGGGAGGGAAGGGTGCAGAGTGTTTAATGGGCATTGAGCTTCAGTTTTGCAAGATGGAGAAGCTCTAGAGACGTGCTGCAGAGCAATGTAGGTAACACTCCTTAACTGTGCACTTAGAAATGCTTAAGGTGGTAAGTTTAATGTCCTGTGATTGTAATACCAATTAGAAATTAAATTTAAAGTTTTTAAAAAGTACACGTGCTCACCCACTCATGGGGCATAATCTCCCAAACCAGGAGAAGCTTGGATCTGGTGCAGGGCCCGCAGTGGGACTGAGGACATCTGCCCCACAACCGCATTTGTAGATTTTCTGTCACTGCCTGTTCTGCCAGATGACAGCCAGCTTTTCTCTGCTCTATTCACACCTGTTTTTATCTGCCTCCCCTCAAAACCCCATGCCACAGCCCAGCCAGCCCCTCCTGCTGGAACTAACAGAAGCAAACCTGTCCAGTTGGTGCAGGAGAGCAGCCCGTTCTGCAAGGCTCTCCTGGAAGCAGGGTCACTGCTGGAATAAAGGAATAAACAAAGGAAAGATAGCACTGTTTTCTCAGCAAGAGAACTCAGGAGGAAAGCAGGAACATTGAGTATAAATAAGTTCTACACCTACCTGTTCTAAGTGCTTCTTCATAACCTGTGAAAATCCTGGTGTCGAAACCTGTCAAGAGTCTTGCCTGAGGCCAACTTGCTGCTTGTTGTGGGGCCTTTCTGAATCCTACATCTGTGCTTTTCCCACGTCGAGGGCCTCCGGCTATTTGAACACCCTTAGCGATTTCTCCATTTTAACCAAATTGTCTCCAACTCAGATCGGGGAGAGTGCCCTGCTGTTAGCATTACCATTGAATGTCTGTGACTGTGTGTTCATCAGGGAACCTCCGGGCTGTTTGCAATTTGGGGGGATTGTGAGGAAAGCTGATATAAGTATTTGTGGGCATGTTTTCTTTTTTCGCACTTGTAGATACTACCTAATATCAGGTGACACTCTTCATTTTTCCCAGGTGGATATCTAAGAGTGCATTGTTGCTCATCGGGCTGATGTGTTTACCTTTGAGAAACTGTGGGGACAATTTAGTGAAGTGGCTGCACTGTGTGTCCTCACCAGCCATGCAGGAGAGCGGACAGCTCTCGTCTCTGCTGTGGACATCCAGTGTCTTCCTGGAGAAGGAGCCTCCTAGAGAGGGTGTGTTTCCTCAACTTCTGGGACCCCAGGATTTCCAGACTGCTCCCTAGTTCTCACAGGGCCTTCACCACTTGGCCTTCTCAGTAAAGCTTGGGACTGGCAGCTCCTTACTCCTGGAAAATCAGCTGTGAACTTCACTTGCTAGAGTGTATCACGAGCAGATCCATCTGCACCTCACCCCCAGATTGTGTTCCACTCCGTAGTTTGGAGAAGCGCTGCACTGAGCACAATAACCACACCAGTGTTTTCTGCCTCTGCAAGGAACTTAAATCTTTAATCATGCCTACCGATGGCTGGAGGCTCACATCTTCGTGGCTGCCTCCAAAAACTCCTTTCAGGGCACCTTCCTTCATCCAAAGCTCAGGGCGACTATAAATAGGCCACAGAGGCACAGCTCTGTTACTCCGAATTATAAACAGTCTTCCCTGGGACATTATTTCCCTTCAGAAAACATCTGACTCCTAAAATTTTCTAGCTTTGGGGGAAGCAAAGAAAGAGAGGGTTATTTTAGAAATTATTTTTAACCTTCCAGTTTTACACAGTCTTGGCCCTTCTGTGGCCCATATGGACATTTTCCCATAACTAATAACATACCATGAGCCTGAGGAGAAGGTTGATTTAAAAAAATCACCAAGACTTAAAATGTTTTTTCTCTTACTAGCTCACAACCTGTGTTTAATGAATAACAAAATCAATAGAAATTAATTCTTAACTGGGAACCCGTGGATGTTTTGATTGGCTCTGAGCACATAGCAGGGTCAGGAGATGGGAAGCACAGACCGTGACTCTCGCGGTAGGTTTCAGAGACCGGAATTGGGCAAGAGAACTTCTCAAGGATCGGGAGCCAGGCTCTTGTCTCTTACGATGGTCTCACAACTATTAGTCTTCGAAGAAAGAAGCCTGAGCAGTGTAGACACAGACATGGACATGCCTGGTAGACATTCACTGGGCTTCACTGCTGTACCCTCTGCTAATCACATGCACCTTTAATCAACTAGAGAGAATGTGCATATAGAGCTTTAAAGAACATCTAATGCAGAAACAATAACATTAAAAAAAAAAAACCCTCAAAGTTCCTTCTTTTTGCTCATTTTCTCTCTACCCCAAATCATTTGTTTGTATTTCCGTGTACCCTTCTAGTCCTTTTTCATATGGATAAATCATGTTTACCTCATTTTAATCCTCGTTTAGAGAAAATATCCTGATATGGCATTCCTTTCACTTTATACTCTAAGTATAATAATGTGTTGCTACATTGTATTCTTGCACAATATTCTAAAGAGTGACTTTGCAAGATTCTCTCACACTCACTGCCATCACTGGACATTTAGGTCATATTATGACAATCCATATTGAAATGAGTACCTTTTATTATCATTTCATTCTCCCTTTATTTTCTCGAGATGCATGTCCCTATATTTAGCCAAGTAATATCAGAGATAGTCTTTAGCTTTTACAAACGAGTGCATATTTAAGGGCTTGAAATACTATGATTTGAACCATCCTCATACCTGGGTGAGAGATACACGGGACTTCTCTGTCTCTCAACATAGCTCTTCTCCAGTCCCCTCTCCTCCCCTTCCCTTTGCCCCGAAAGCTGGCTTGTCTCCAGCCCCACAGCCAGGCCTTGCATCTCTCCCACACTTGCTCTTTTCTCACTGTCTGCTCCTAAATAGGCCTCTAAGTTTCTGGAAGCAGGGTCACCAAAAATCAGCCTGAACTGAATCTACTCTGCACGGCTTGGTGCCCCACGTTAATCACCTAGAAGCTTCCTGCTGGCTCCGGATTGGTGCCCATTGTTGCAATCACCCCTGGCCACACTGCCCGCCAGGCAGCTCACCCTGGGCCTCCCCTGGCAGCCCAGGGAGGACTCAGCCCCAGACTGTCACTGACAGCTACACTCCATTCCCTAAAACTGCCTTTCAGTCTCCAAAGCCACCAACTACTCTCCTCTCTAAACCCCCACGTCTCTCACAGAAACTGCGTTCCTTCTTTTTTGTGACAATAGAAGTCAGATAGGACAGCCCTGGTCTTCCAAGCCCCAGACCTACCAGTCTGTCAGCGTTTGAACTCAGCCGTTCCTCTTGCCTCCCAAGGTAGCTGATGGGCTGGTCTGAACGACCCGCCCTTGCCTGGGCCTCCATCCTGGGGTTGTGCCCCCACCACCAGCAGAAGGTTCCATGCGCACTGCTTCTGCCTTCCCTTAGCCACCTTCACAGCTGACTTTCCCTGCTTCTCATGTCTTCCTCTATGGGATCCACCATCCTGTCCTCAACTCACCCCTGGAATGGCTGTTGGCAAAACCATCAACGGCTTCCATGCCAGTGACCTAAGGACCTCTCCTCCATCTTCGTCTTATTTGACATCCCAGTGGCAGCTGGCCCCACTGGTGTTGCCTCTAATTTCGACTATTTTTCTTCCCTAGCTTTCCTTTCCTTAAATCTTCCTGGCTTTTCCCTACTTTGCTAACTACCCACATCCGCAGTCCTGCTCAGTCCAGCACAGAGCTCTCCCCAGGACCTGCCTCTCTCTCTTCCTCTGTACTTTGGGTAAATGCAAGCATCCTGACCTCAACTATTCCTCAGGCTTTAGATTTGTAGACCCAGTTCTCCTCTCGAGATCCCTTTGCTAACAGGCACCCTCAGAGAATTGCTGTACAAGTCCCCATTTAAGCACACACACTCCCTTCCTCCCACAGCTTGGGTCCTTACCCCTCCCTCACTCTCGCCTTCACCTTTCAATCCATTAGGAAGTTGGGGGTTTCCACAACTCCTCTGTGGCCTCTACTCACCCACCTTTGCCCTTCCTTGACCACCACTCCCCAGCATTGGATCACTCACCTACCAGGAATCTTGCAAAGGCCTGAAACTAAAGGTCTTGGCCCGTATGAACCTAAACATGGGCCATATTCAGAACCCTTTGCCCCAAAGAGGACATGTGTTTGCAGTACTTGGTACCAGCTTTATACTTTAGAATTAGTGTTTGGGGCTCACGGGTGTGAACTGAAACCCCAAGTTGAAGCATTGTGTGATTTTTTTTTCTCTTTTACCCTGTTTTCCCTCCACTAGAGAGAGGTGCGAACTTCAGCAAGGTCAGCTTCTTTCTCAAGTGCTGGAGCTGTCCCGCTTCAGAGGATCTGAATTTACAAAAACCTTTTCCACCTCCCATCTGTAAAATGAAATCCATACTTCTGGCCACCAAGGATTAATGTTCTCCTTCAGGCAATCAAAACTTGCCTATTCTTACAGATCAGACTTCCAAGGCTCACTGTATGTTTCTACATGCTCAGCCATAAATTTTTAAATGTTTTGTTTGCTTTATTTTTTCTGGCATCTTTGTGTATTCTATGCTGTGGTCCACAGATATGCCATATGATAGAGAGTGAGCTCTCTCTCTATCATGTATTGCTCACTGTGATTAAGGACTGGTTGTGTAATTCTCAACCAGTTTAGTCAAATAAAAGGCAAAATAAATACAAATATACTATATATATATATATATATGCACACACCTGAGAAGGTAAGAAGAGGCTTTATTTGAAAAGCCTCTTTCACAAAGCAGAGGGAACTTCATAGCAATAGGGAGGGCTTTTTGGCCCCTACATCTTTAAACATCTCATGGTCCAAGGCTCTTCCTTCCTGAGGAAGAATCAGCAGGCTAGGAAGAACGGGGGGGGGGGGCTGTGAACAAACCTGATGGGCAGGAGGTCGGGGAAGCAATAGGGGGATTGTTCCTCATTCCAGTGCTCAAGGCCCTTTCCTGAGGGAGAGTCTTAGCCGAGGTTTGGCTAACAAGCATTTTGTTCCATACCGCAGTGGGGACAGAGCGGTTCAGCTACATCACTTTTGGGACCAAGAACGGGACCAAGGGGCCCTGTGAATCCCATCTGAGAACACGGGGAAGGAGGCGGCGCTTTCTTGGGTCGGGAATGGGGGCTGCCTCACCCTCGCTCTTTTCCGGGAGCGTGGGCTGGGGAAGGGCAACGGCAGGAGCAGGACAGAAAGGACTGCTGTCCAGGGCGGATGTCACTCTGTGCCCAAAGTCCAACTCCCGCGGACTTCTCTGTGCTATGACTTTGTTGGTTCTTATTTCAGCTCCTTATCACCAACCACGGAAGAACTAGCCCATGATATGTCTGTAACCCTGTTGGTGGGTGCTTGACCTCTGCAGGTTCAGCGGTGCTCACGGCAGAGACGGGTGGAGAGAGCATCTTCTTTGGTGGAAAGAACACTGCTTCTCCCGGTCTAAACTGAAAATGGACTTCATTCAGCAGAACACGGGAACCTTAGTGAAACCACTATAATCCCCGGGAAGCAGAAGCTAAGGATTTTAATTACTTTGTTTCTAGAATTATGTGGTGTGTGCTTGTAGGCACATATCACACGCTCAATCTTTTTCCACTAAACGCATTACAGCTTTTTAAAGTCCTATGCTTATGAAACCCTTCAAATATTGTTGGAGATTAAGAACCTGATCCAAGTGGCCCCCCTAACTACTGCAGCCACCCCAGTCAGGCCTGCGTGGTAGGCACCGCTAGTTCCAGAAGAGGGTCCGGACAGGGGTTTCTCCTTCAGGCCACCACACAACCCGAGGAGGGACGAGCAACACCTTTGATTCTTTGTTACGCTATTGGGTAAAAGATACTTGCTTTTAATCATTTAAAATTAAAGGCTCTCAGGATGCCTGGGTGGCTCAGCCGGTGAAGCGTCTGCCTTTGGCTCAGGTCCTGATCCCAGAGTCCTGGGTTTGAGTCCCACATTGGGCTCCCTGCTCAGCCGGGAGTCTGCTTCTCCCTCTCCCTGTCCCTGTCCCCCCAGCTCATGCTCTCTCTTCCTCTCTCTCTCAAATAAATAAAGAAATCTTTAGAATAAAAGGTTAACTGTTGACATATGCTCCAAGAAAGTTATTCTCTAGGTGTGTGGACTGACGCAGACGTTTCCCAGTTAACTTTGTCTTAGACTTACATAACATTAACCTGTCCACATTGTGACGCACAGACCCTGTTTCTGAGGAGTCATCCATGTAATTTCATGGGAAGGTCTCTTTTTCAGGATTCAAACTATAATTATAATCTCCTCAGAGGTGTTAGGGGAGACGGTCCAGCTAGTCTGGTGAAGATAAGCCAGAACAAAGCAAGAACAAGTGGTACCGTGGTTCTGTTTATTTTTATCCTTCAGAAAAAATTAGTTTCTACTTGAATTCTTTTTGTAGCTGTTACCATTACTAAGAAAATAAGACATGCCATGAAATGTTGGACAAAAAAAAAAAGTCTCAGTGCACAACCTCAGCACCCAACACACAAAACATTTCCAGCTCCATTTTCTTTTTTTAAAAATTTTTTATTGTTATGTTAATCACCATACATTACATCATTAGTTTTTGATGTAGTGTTCCATGATTCATTGTTTGTGCATAACACCCAGTGCTCCATGCAGAACGTGTCCTCTTTAATACCCATCACCAGGCTAACCCATCCTCCCACCCCCCTCCCCTCTAGAACCCTCAGTTTGTTTTTTGGAGTCCATCATCTCTCACGGTTGGTCTCCCCCTCCGATTCCCCCCCCTTCATTCTTCCCCTCCTGCTATCCTCTTTTTTTCTTTTTTTAACATATATTGCATTATTTGTTTCAGAGGTACAGATCTGAGATTCAACAGTCTTGCACAATTCACAGCGCTCACCATAGCACATACCTTCCCCAATGTCTATCACCCAGCCACCCCATCCATCCCACCCCCCACCACTCCAGCAGCCCTCAGTTTGTTTCCTGAGATTAAGAATTCCTCATATCAGTGAGGTCATATGATACATGTCTTTCTCTGATTGACTTATTTCGTTCCGCATAACACCCTCCAGTTCCATCCACGTTGTTGCAAATGGCAAGATCTCATTCCTTTTGATGGCTGTATAATATTCCATTGTATATATATACCACCTCTTCTTTATCCAGTCATCTGTCGATGGACATCTTGGCTCTTTCCACAGTTTGGCTACTGTGGACATTGCTGCTATAAACATCGGGGTGCACATACCCCTTCGGATCCCTACATTTGTATCTTTGGGGTAAATACCCAGTAGTGCAATTGCTGGATCGTATGGCAGCTCTATTTTCAACTTCTTGAGGAACCTCCATACTGTTTTCCAGAGTGGCTGCACCAGCTTGCATTCCCACCAACAGTGTAGGAGGGTTCCCCTTTCTCCGCATCCCCGCCAACATCTGTCATTTCCTGACTTGTTAATTTTAGCCATTCTGACTGGTGTGAGGTGATATCTCATTGAGGTTTTGATTTGGATTTCCCTGATGCTGAGCGATGCTGAGCACTTTTTCATATGTCTGTTGGCCATTTGGATGTCTTCTTTGGAAAAATGTCTGCTCATGTCTTCTGCCCATTTCTTGATTGAATCATTTGTTCTTTGGGTGTTGAGTTTGATGAGTTCTTTAAAGACTTCAGATACTAGCCCTTTATCTGATATGTCATTTGCAAGCATCTTCTCCCATTCTGTCGGTTGTCTTTTGGTTTTGTTGACTGTTTCTTTTGCTGTGCAAAAGCTTTTTATCTTGATGAGGACCCAACAGTTCATTCATTTTTGCCCTTGCTTCCCTTGCCTTTGGCAATGTTTCTAGGAAGAAGTTGCTGCAGCTGAGGTTGAAGAGATTGCTGCCTGTGTTCTCCTCAAGGATTTTGATGGACTCCTGTCTCACATTGAGGTCTTTCAACCATTTGGAGTCTATTTTTGTGTGTGGTGTAAGGAAATGGTCCAGTTTCATTCTTCTGCATGTGGCTATCCAATTTTCCCAACACCATTTGTTGAAGAGACTGTCTTTTTGCCATTGGACATTCTTTCCTGCTTTGTCGAAAATTAGTTGACCATAGAGTTGAGGGCCCATTTCTGGGCTCTCTATTCTGTTCCGTTGATCTATGTGTCTGTTTTTGTGCCAGTACCAGACTGTCTTGATGATGACAGCTTTGTAATAGAGCTGGAAGTCCGGAATTGTGATGCCACCAGCTTTGCTTTTCTTTTTCAACATTCCTCTGGCTATGCGGGGTCTTTTCTGGTTCCATACAAATTTTAGGATTATTTGTTCCATTTCTTTGAAAAAAGTGGGTGGTATTTTGATGGGGATTGCATTGGATGTGTAGATTGCTCTAGGTAGCATTGACATCTTCACAATATTTGTTCTTCCAATCCATGAGCATGGAACGTTTTTCCATTTCTTTGTGTCTTCCTCAATTGATTTCATGAGTATTTTATAGTTTTCTGAGTACAGATCCTTTGCCTCTTTGGTTAGATTTATTCCTAGGTATCTTCTGGGTTTGGATGCAATTGTAAATGGGATCGACTCCTTAATTTCTCTTTCTGCCAGCTCCATTTTCTTTCCAGTTTCTGAACATGTGCAGTTTACTCAGCTGTGGCCATAATGCACATGGAGTTGTGGGACCTCGGTTTCCTCTGGACAATGTATCATAAGCACTTGTCTGTACTGGTATTTGGATGTTACAATCATAATTTTAATGGCTGAGTAATATTTCAGTTTCTTAATACTGATAAATAAAATGTTAGCATGTCTGTGAACAAAATAACATTGTACCATAGAGGAAGAAATACAACTCGAAGCTTTAGGCATTTAAAAAGGTAAATGTTATAACATGCACGGCCACAATAGCCTATGCCCATATACTTTAAAATTCATTCAATATATTAGAATGAAATCAGTTTATCTCATTGTTGCATCCTTAATTTCCAGTTGGCAACATGAACTCCCCCTCTCCTGGGTCTTGTTGGGTCAGTACATTAAAACAGAGATATTAAACTCATTCTCTCTGTCATTCTCATGTCCCCTGCATTCCCACAGTTTAAAGTTTATTTTAAACTGTATCCTTTCCCACATTCTTTGGGTTTTTTTAGATAACGTGCATGTAATTAGGAAAATAAATTCCGAGATGGAAGCTGCTTTTGCAGGGATGGGTACATTGCAGAGCAGCCAAGGTCTGTAGAAGGAGGTATTCTTCCTCTGTTCTTATTCTGTGGGAATAAAGCAGCATCAACATTTTAGAATAGTTAGGGAAATAAAAATCCAAAACACTGAGTAAAAATTAGTCCTGCTAGCCTCTTCGTTGTCTTTGAGTAGCTCAAACATATCCCCACATGCATTTAGGTCTTATTCAGCCTTAATTTGGTTATTGCCTTTTTTGCAAGGATGCAAGCAAGCTACAAGACTTGCTTCAGTTCAGTTGAGCATATTGCTGACCTGACATGTGCACTGAGGAGAGAATGGAGAATGGGCACAGCCCTGCTATCGGGAGCCCAGTCTTGGGAGGGACACAGATAGGAGAAAGGCTGTCAACTGGCAGGTTTCTACTTTGGTGGTGGGAAACACCTGGCTTCCGTGTGTCCAGGGCAGGAAGGAGATGGTCTTTCATGGAGGCTAAGACCTAAGTGAAACCAGATGAGTTTCACTTTTATTTCATAGCATGGCATCACCAGGAGTTAGTCCCACCAAATATTGCTTCTAATGCATTCTTGTGCTACTTTCCTAGGCCCTGGTAAGTGACAGGAATGCAAGGAACTTCTATTGTACAGATACATAGCCTCTGGGCATTTCCTCAGTCACCCTCACACCACCACACAAGGGCAAGAATGCTTGTCTCTTTTATTCTCTGCCTGGAACAGTGTCTGGAACATAGTAGATAATAAACACATGTCGATCGAATGAATGGATGATTGAATTGGCATTTTACATAATAGATTCTTGTATTAAATTCTTATAAACAGTGGTCTTAATATACAATGTAGGTATCAAATCTTAACATGGAAACTACAAAACTTACCCAACACCCAGTTATTAACTGGCATTTACTGCTCATCAGTTAGCATGCTGGGCTCAGAGGGCACAATGACACAGCTTTGTCCTTGCAGGGAGCTACTGCTGTCTGGTGGGAGATATGAGATGGACGCTGGCACAGAAAATACAGTGTGAGCTAGAGGTAGGCTAAGTTAGAGTGAGGACCTTCAGAGACGAAGCTCATGGCCCATCCTCAATAAATGTGTGATAGAAACTACAGTTAGAATCCTTGGTGCAGGGATTCCTGAATTAACAACGCTGTGTGATGCTCCATGGGCTCCTACGACTTGTTCCTGGATGTGAGAAGTTCTGTTGATGACCATGCTAGAAGGCGGCAGAAGCTGAGTAAAGCTCTGTGTCTCCACTCGTGGCTGGAATCTGAATGACCTGTTGTGTTTAAGCCTGTTGGTCAATGGTGATCACCAGCTCAAGTTGGAAATTTTATGTGACAGGTGACAGTAGTAATAATACTTCAGTAATGCTGTTTGAGCATTTCCTGTGTGCCCAGCCCTCACTGAGATTATTCGTATCCGTTATCTTGTCTTGTACCTACTCTGCAGATGAGAAACCAGGATTCAAAACGGCAAGTTGTCTGTGTGAGCTTGGAGCTGGTGGACAGTAGGGCCAGCGTCTCACCGGCATTTGCGCTCCAGATCTGGTATTTGTTTGATCGTAGCAGCTCATGTCGACTTAACGTGTATGTGCGTGGGCTCAGTCACCCCCAGTGCGGGCCCTGGAGGGGCTATGGTGAAACGGCACCCTGCGCTGTGTGGCCAGAACCGCAGCGGAGAAGAGCTGGTCCCCGTGGGCCCCAGCCGACCCGAGACCCTGCGGGGCTTTGGAACAGCACCACAGATGGTCCGCAGCTCTGCTCCGCACTTGCTGGTGGTTTCCTCACCACCGATATTGCACATCAGTCCTGCACTCACTCAATTGTGACGGCTTAAGGGCAGAACGGTTTTAAAATAATTGGTAAGCCAAGAAGCCTGAAACACACTTGTAACATTTTTCGTTTGATTTAAATGACAGTGTAGACATGTTTACATGTTAAAGAAAAGCATCGCTCACCACTTTTAACTAATACAATTATGTTTTAAAATTTTGTTTTATTGGTGTTTTACTTAGATTATTTGATCACTTTCTTCTTGGTATGACACAAGGCGTATTGTATTGACTTATGCTGTGACCAGTAGGAATTTTGGGGGCATCTGGTGGAGAGATCAGCCTGTCAGAATCTACACTGGCCCTACAGAACTTAAGTGGGTGTGGGTCTTAACTAACAAGGAACGCCAGCTTCTCGTCCGTGGAAGCCAGATGAGGTCTGGAGAGACGGGCCAGCAGGACCCTCTGAGCAAGGAACAGTGTGTTCACAGCATGGCTTTGACCTGGCTGAGAAAAGAAAGAAACTTTTCAAACTTATGTCCAAGTCTGGGTAGCTTTCCCAGAAATATTGTTTTAATATTTGATGAGCCAACAGCCTAAGGGCTGCAGACAATCTTCAGGTGGTCCTTGCGAAACCCAGCGAGAAGGGCCCCTTGCCTCCAGCGAAGTCCTTGCTGTCTCTACTTTCCACCCTTTGCTGACGTGGCCCACAAGAACTGTGTGTGAAGAGAGACAGCTTTGTTTTCACTGTTATGATAACAAAAATACAATTCTGAAATCATTTAAATGTGCATATAAACCATACAGAGAAGCCAAACACAACAGTGACCCAGCCAAGTACAGCAATTTAGCCATGACCCCTAAGAATGCCAAAGAAAGACTCAGGCCTTAGAGATATATTCAAACAGCACTTAAAAATATGCAGACTTTAAAAAAAAAAATTCTATGCAAAAAATTCAAATGCAATTTTGTACTTTTTTATTTTGAAATAAATTTAGGCTTACAGGAAATTCACAAAAATAAATAGATTTTTCTGTGTTTTTTTAGATTTCCCACATACCCATCTTCCTCTCATGTTAATATCTTATGTGACCAAGGTACAATTATCTAAACTATTTTTTTTTAAGATTTTATTTATTTATCTGAGAGAATGGGAGACAGAGAGCATGAGAGGGGAAGGGTCAGAGGGGGAAGCAGACCCCCTGCTGAGCAGGGAGCCTGATGTGGGACTCGATCCCAGGACTCCAGAATCATGACCTGAGCCGAAGGCAGTTGCTTAACCAACTGAGCCACCCAGGCGCCCAATTATCTAAACTATTAACTGAATTACATATTTTATTTGGATTTCATGTCTTTCCACTGTTGTCTTCACTGTTCCAGGATCCAGCTGCAGGCCCCACACTGCCTCTGGTTGCCATGCCTCCTTGGTCTCTCCCTGTGTCAACAGTTCTCAGTCTCTTCATGTCTCTCATGAGAGGAAGAGGACTTGTGGAGACTGTCCCTCAATATCTTGCCCTTGAGGATGTTAACCCTGATTGCTTGCTGGTTTCTCTTATGCTCAGGTTACTGTTTCTCCCCTTGTAATCAAGTGTGTTGACTAACCCATTATATGCACATTCCTGCATTTAAATATCCATATGCATATTAGAAAACCATGAGTTCATATTGATGCCTCTGATTCTAATCCAAGACTTGGGTTTGCTCCTTACCCTGGCCTGTATTTGTAACTTCTTCTTCTGAGGATGAGAACCATAGCTCTCATATCTTCAGGTGTTTTCCTGTTTCTTCAACCGTCTTACGTACATGAAGTCTTTCTTAATGGCTCTCCCACACCACTAAACAGATAATTTACCAACTAGAACTTAGTACTTGTGCATAATTTTTAAATTTCTTTGTTACATTTACACTACCTGATCAAAATGCTGTCAGAGTGAAGTCAGCAAGTTCCTTCTCTTCCCAGCCCTCTGGCTCACATACGCCATTCACTCGTAAGACAGCGACTGTACTGGGTGGTTTTATGTCACTTTTGTGATCTTTGATTCTGTTTAAAGTGAAGTTTTATTTACATGGTGGCTTTCCAAAGACCTCTGGTGAATTTGATGGAAAACCGCCCTGTGGAAGTGAATGTGGCATCATGCACCTCTGGCGTTCATCTGGGCTCTTGTGTGGTGCAGAGGCATTTCTGAAAATACTCTAAGCAGAGACTGGATTCCAGACAGGCACAAGATCTAACTACAGATCATTCCGAGTCAGACACATCCCACCTTTCCCTGGTTGCACCCCAGACACACACAGGGATGCTTTTATCTATGTGATCTGTTTCTTTGGTCAAAGGCAGCCGCAAGTTCTAGCAGAGACTAGAGGGGTAAAACTCCAGGCGCCAGCGTGAGGCTCGTACAAGAGGAGAAAAGTGTGTTTTGTGAAGATGGATACATGGAGACTTTCAGATCCACAGGAATACGTGGGGCTTATCAAGGCTCGGCGTCAGTCCACAGATCTCTCTTCCGCATGTTGTGGACTTGTCTGTTGTTCTCACCATTGTCCCCACCTCGAGCAGCTGGGGCCTGACCTTCCCTGATGGTTCTCAGTGCAGTGCTGAACTCCAGCTTTTTCTGAGGGCCTCCAGGGGCCACTGAGTCTCTTGGGGGGAGGCTTGGGAGGTGGGGCTGGGAGTGTCACCACTTGAAAACACTCAAACCCTCTGTTTTTACCAAGGATCAGTGATTTTCCTTGAATAAATGTTTTTCAGCTTGTCTTATGCTTATGGTTAATTTTTGGAGTTCAGAAATGGTTGTTTTTGACAATTTTGTCAAGGTTTTTCATTGCTTTTTGGAGAGAGAATTATGCTGAGCTTCTTATTCTGACTTTTTTGCTAATCCCCAGCCAAAACAAAAATGTTGCCTAAAATAGATATTTCACTGAAGATTGACTGTGAGGTAGGGGTATGGTAATTCTTAAATTCTTAAACCCCCACATTTGCTTTTTTAAACCAATCCTTTGCCACTGGAATTTATTCAATTCGGGGAGTGGGCTGTGGGGAGGGGAGAAAATGCTGACTTATTTTTACCCTGATTGAATTATATCATACTAGGTTTGGCCTTGTGCTCTAGTTTGTAAAGATATTTGGAGAGTGAAATATCATTTTACGTATTTGTGATTTCTGCCAAATTTGCTTAATCTAAGAATATGATAATCAAGACTTTTATAGTGAAACCCAACATGCTAATGAAAATTTTGAATAGGAATGGGCCTAGGAAGGCCAATTATTATTTTCATTTTCCATAGTGTTTCTACAGTGCAGCATTGCATTTCTCAGATTAGGTTTATGTTATAAACCTTCCAAATGTACCTTAAGTGAAATTAAGTCAATAATATGTTTCATAGATTGTACATAGCATTATTTGTTTTGTAGCTTAGAGAAGATCAAACACTAAGCTGACTTTCAGATTGATCCATACAATCCGTTTCTGTGAAATCTCCGAAAACATCTGTACCACACCAGCAGCAGCTTTCTCCTGTAATGTGAGCTTTGAGACTCACGTGAATGACAGATCGTTGCCGTATTTTCATAAAAGTGGGTGTCAAGATCTCCCACGTACTATTTCTCAAACATTAATCATTTCAGAAGAGAATTCGGTTTTTTGGTTTTGATGTTAAGCCATTCTCCAAAAACCAACTCATGTATTTGAAAAATCACAATTATTTTACCTCTTCTCATTATCAAATTCTCATTAATTTATAATCAAGATCAAGAACATCTTTTAAAAAATGCTTCTGTTTCCAAAAGCCTTCCACAATCTCTGTTACTAGGAGTGATGGATTGTTCTTCTGTTGTACTATGCTATTTCGTAGTGTCTAGAAAGAAAGCAGAAAAAGCCTATTTTTCACTCACTACTGCCACCTGGTTTGAGAAAATATTTATGAAGTATTGAAAATATTTCAACTTGAAATATTTTCAGTGACTTTCTATAAAATGAGAATGTAGGGACGCCTGGGTGGCTCAGTCGGTTAAGCGTCTGCCTTCGGCTCGGGTCATGATCCCAGGGTCCTGGGATCGGGTCCCGCGTTGGGCTTCCTGCTCTGTGGGGAGCCTGCTTCTCCCTCTGCCTCTGTCTCTCTCTCTGTGTCTCTCATGAATAAATAAATAAAATCTTTAAAAAAAAAAAAAAGAATGTAGTACTCTGCTCCTAACATAACTGACAATGGTCACTGTCATTTTAAATTTTCAGCCTTCTTCATGGTACATATCTCAGGGTGTGAGTGGAAGTGAAGCTTAGAAAATACAGTTTTTCTTTGGTTTTATTCATATTACCCAAAATTCAGAACATAAGCAGCAGATGATTTAGTTACTGAAGTCTTTAAATATTTATCTATATTTATAAGTGCTCATGCCTATATTTTGTATGATCTACATAATGTAGATTTTTATTAAAAGACTACCTTTTGTCTTATCTTAACTAGTACAATTTATGAAACATGTATTTGGTGTGATATTTGTATATTTTTTCTAATTCACACAAAAATACTGACACCTTAACATTTGAACATGTCAATCCAGACTCTCAGTTTGAAGGTAACTGAATAAGTGAGCATTCCCCCTTTATCCTCTGGGAAATCACTAAAGGGCAATGCATTTTTAAAAATTGATGAAAACTCCATTTTCAACAAAACACGGCGGCAGGCATAATCTGCAGACTCCATGTGAATTCTAAGGAATGTCAAACAGAACTGAGGTCAGACCACAGTGCACAGAGAGAACCTGAGGGCAGGTGTGGAAGAGCCAGCAGACCCACTTCTTGATGCTGAGGAGCAAAAGCTGGACAGAAGGCCACTAGGGAAGGCTTGCTGAACACCCAACCCAACCCTGTACCAGCTCTTTTCACATAGCAGAAAAGGTGGATGTGCACAGGGAATCAAGAAACAAATCACATATGCAGAAAGCAGTGCCCTTCTGTGCAGAAGAAAAGGTGAGTTTCTGCATCATACAAACCATGTGAGAAACAGTATAACTCCTCTCACCTCAGAGGAAACTCTGGAAAATACTGGCTCGTGAAACACCCGCTCATTCAATGATTAGGAACATACAAGAAAAGGGACAATCATAACAAAGGAGGAAGGAAGGAAGGAAGGAAGGAAGGAAGGAAGGAAGGAAGGAAGGAAGGAAGGAAGGGAGGAAGGAAGGAAGGAAGAAGGAAGTAGAGGGGAGGGAAGGAAGAAAGGAGGGAAAGAAGGAGGGGGAGGGGAAGGGAGGAAGGAGGGAGGGTGGAAGTAGCGAGGGAGGGAAGGAAGGAAACTGCAAAACTAAGTAGAATCCCAAATTGTTTCCAATAGATTGGTATTGCAACTAAACATTTCATCAATCCCACAAAAATCAATGCTATAGTAAAAGATCATGAAGCAGAAAAGCAAAATCTTAAGGAAGAGATAGTGAGATAGCAGAGAAGATGAAGCATGACTGGGTAGAAATCAGAAAAGTAAGTTCCCCTCCCACATGGTAGCAAACCCAGAAGCAGCATCAGGGTAGATGAATCACATCAGGAAACTCAATAGAAAGAAAATTTAAAGCTGAAAACAAGTGAGGAAAGGTTTAAAAGACTCTATTTCCAACAGTGAGTCAGGCTTCAAACTCTTCATGATCATGTGGATCAGAAAGGACAAACAGGAGTGCCACGGAAGCAATGCTGACCTGGCACAAAGAAGGGGTTCAGAGAGCAAACAGAGCCAGGGCTCCTGCCAGGTGAGCCACGCCTGAGCTGCCTGGACCCATATTGGACTCCAGCAGGAGCCTGAGCTGCATGCGGAATACAGGACAGCCAACGCTGTGGCCCAGAGGCTGGCAGGAGACCCCAAACAACTTGAAACTCCAAACGGTTACGCATTGCCATAAGAATAAGTGAGAAATGAGCTCCGCACACAGAAGGAAAAGGAAGCCTGGGTCACACAGCCAGGCTTGGGGGCCAGGCTCACACCACTCATGTGGTCCAAATCACTCGATGAGGCCTTTCAGTGCAAAGTGCTTTTGGACTGTTAGAGCACCCAGGCCATCAGCAGACACAAATTTTCTCTGGAGGTCGGCAACCTGAAGCCAAGACACAAATATAGTTGCCAGGAAATCGATCTGTTTCCTATCAAAAAACACAAAACCAGCACAAAGCGTTGGGGGTAAGAAACAGCAAAGAACTGAACAAAGTAAAGGGCTCACAGAGGACTTGCAGCATTGGACTTGTCATACGCGAGATAGAGTCATATGGTTACACAAATAAAGCAGAAGCTAGAAGATACAAGCTAGGACAAGAGACAATAAAGAAAGGAAGCACATTTGAAAATTCAACTAGTAAAACTTCGATAAATAAAAGGTGGTAAGAATTGAAATTTAAAACTTGATGGTGCATTAAGCAGCAGATTGGCCACAATTGAAGATGAATAGTAAACAAAAGGATGTGTCTGAATACATTATTCGAAGGACAGTCTGATGAGACCAAGAGATGGAAAGATGAAGAAGTATAAAAAGTATGGTCACGGGTGCCTGGGTGGCTCAGTTGGTTAAGCGACTGCCTTCGGCTCAGGTCATGATCCTGGAGTCCCTGGATCAAGTCCCGCATCGGGCTCCCTGCTCGGCAGGGAGCCTGCTTCTCCCTCTGACCCTCCCCCCTCTCATGTGCTCTCTCTCATTCTCTCTCTCTCAAATAAATAAATAAAATCTTTTAAAAAAAAAGAAAGTATGGTCACAGTGAGGAGGCTGGCACTTCCTGAGAGCTCAAGGCAAAGAGAGGGAATGAGAGAACATGACAAAACTTTAAGGTACTTTGCTCAGATTTTTTATATTATTATGTTAATCACCATACATTACATCATTAGTTTTTGATGTAGAGTTCCATGATTCATTCTTTGCGTATAACACCCAGTGCTCCATGCAGTGCGTGCCCTCTTTAATACCCATCACCAGGCTAACCCATCCTCCCACCTCCCTCCCCTCTAGAACCCTCAGTTTGTTTTTCAGAGTCCATCATCTCTCATGGTTCATCTCCCCCTCCGATTTCCGCCCCTTCATTCTTCCCCTCCTGCTATCTTCTTCTTCTTCTTTTTTTAACATATAATGTATTATTTGTTTCAGAGGTACAGGTCTGTGATTCGACAGTCTTACACAATTCACAGCGCTCACCATAGCACATACCCTCCCCAATGTCTATCACCCAGCCACCCCATCCCTCCAGCACCCCTCAGTTTGTTTCCTGAGATTAAGAATTCCTCATATCAGTGAGGTCATATGATACATGTCTTTCTCTGTTTGACTTATTTTGCTCAGCATAATACCCTCCAGTTCCATCCACGTCGTTGCAAATGGCAAGATTTCATTCCTTTTGATGGCTGCATAATATTCCATTGTATATGTATACACCACCTCTTCTTTATCCAGTCATGTGTCGATGGACATTTTGGCTCTTTCCACAGTTTGGCTACTGTGGACATTGCTGCTATAAACATTGGGGTGCACGTACCCCTTCGGATCCCTACATTTGTATCTTTGGGGTAAATACCCAGTAATGCAATTGCTGGATCGTATGGCAGCTCTATTTTCAACTTCTTGAGGAACCTCCATACTGTTTTCCAGAGTGGCTGCACCAGCTTGCATTCCCACCAACAGTGTAGGAGGGTTCCCCTTTCTCCGCATCCCCGCCAACATCTGTCATTTCCTGACTTGTTAATTTTAGCCATTCTGACTGGTGTGAGGTGATATCTCATTGAGGTTTTGATTTGGATTTCCCTGATGCTGAGCGATGCTGAGCACTTTTTCATATGTCTGTTGGCCATTTGGATGTCTTCTTTGGAAAAATGTCTGCTCATGTCTTCTGCCCATTTCTTGATTGAATCATTTGTTCTTTGGGTGTTGAGTTTGATAAGTTCTTTATAGACTTCAGATACTAGCCCTTTATCTGATATGTCATTTGCAAGCATCTTCTCCCATTCTGTCGGTTGTCTTTTGGTTTTGTTGACTGTTTCTTTTGCTATGCAAAAGCTTTTTATCTTGATGAGGACCCAACAGTTCATTTTTGCCCTTGCTTCCCTTGCCTTTGGCAGTGTTTCTAGGAAGAAGTTGCGGCGGCTGAGGTTGAAGAGGTTGCTGCCTGTGTTCTCCTCAAGGATTTTGATGGACTCCTGTCTCACATTGAGGTCTTTCAACCATTTGGAGTCTATTTTTGTGTGTGGTGTAAGGAAATGGTCCAGTTTCATTCTTCTGCATGTGGCTATCCAATTTTCCCAACACCATTTGTCGAAGAGTCTGTCTTTTTTCCATTGGACATTCTTTCCTGCTTTGTCGAAGATTAGTTGACCATAGAGTTGAGGGCCCATTTCTGGGCTCTCTATTCTGTTCCGTTGATCTATGTGTCTGTTTTTGTGCCAGTACCAGACTGTCTTGATGATGACAGCTTTGTAATAGAGCTGGAAGTCCGGAATTGTGATGCCGCCAGCTTTGCTTTTCTTTTTCAACATTCCTCTGGCTATGCGGGGTCTTCTCTGGTTCCATACAAATTTTAGGATTATTTGTTCCATTTCTTTGAAAAAAGTGGGTGGTATTTTGATGGGGATTGCATTGGATGTGTAGATTGCTCTAGGTAGCATTGACATCTTCACAATATTTGTTCTTCCAATCCATGAGCATGGAAGGTTTTTCCATTTCTTTGTGTCTTCCTCAATTGATTTCATGAGTATTTTATAGTTTTCTGAGTACAGATCCTTTGCCTCTTTGGTTAGATTTATTCCTAGGTATCTTCTGGTTTTGGGTGCAATTGTAAATGGGATCGACTCCTTAATTTCTCTTTCTTCTTTTTTTTCTTTTAAAGATTTTATTTATTTATTTGAGAGAGAGAGTGAGAGAGAGAAAGAGTACAAGAGGGGGGAGCGGGAGAGGGAGAAGCACACTCCCTGCTGAGCAGGTAGCCCGATGCGGGATTTGATCCCGGGACTCCAGAATCATGACCTGAGCCGAAGGCAGTCGCTTAACCAACTGAGCCACCCAGGTGCCCCTCTTTCTTCTGTCTTGTTGTTGGTGTATAGGAATGCCACTGATTTCTGTGCATTGATTTTATATCCTGCCACTTTACTGAATTCCTGTATGAGTTCTAGCAGTTTGAAGGTGGAGTCTTTTGGGTTTTCCGCATAAAGTATCGTATCATCTGCATAGAGTGAGAGTTTGACTGCTTCTTTGCCGATTTGGATGCCTTTTATTTCTTTTTGTTGTCTGATTGCTGTGGCTAGGACTTCTAATACTATGTTGAATAGCAGTTGTGATAGTGGACATCCCTGCCATGTTCCTGACCTTAGGGGGAAAGCTCTCAGTTTTTCTCCATTGAGAATGATATTTGCTGTAGGTTTTTCATAGATGCCTTTTATGATATTGAGGTATGTACCCTCTATCCCTATACTCTGAAGAGTTTTGATCAAGAAAGGATGCTGTACGGGGTGCCTGGGTGGCTCAGTTGTTAAGCATCTGCCTTCAGCTCAGGTCATGATCCTAGGGCCCTGGGATCAAGCCCCACATCAGGCTCCCTGCTCAGCGGGAAGCCTGTTTCTCCCTCCCCCACTCCCTCTGCTTGTGTTCCTTCTCTCGCTGTGTCTCTCTCTGTCAAATAAATATATAAAATATTAAAAAAAAAAAAGAAAGGATGCTGTACTTTGTCAAATGCTTTTTCTACATCTATTGACAGGATCATATGATTCTTGTTCTTTCTTTTATTAATGTATTATATCACACTGATTGATTTGCGGATGTTGAGCCAAACTTACAGCCCAGAGATAAATCCCACTTGGTCGTGGTGAATAATCCTTTTAATGTACTGTTGGTTCCTATTGGCTAGTATTTTGGTGAGAATTCTTGCATCCATGTTCATCAAGGATATTGGTCTGTAATTCTCCTTTTTGATGGGGTCTTTGTTTGGTTTTGGGATCAAGGTAATGGTGGCTTCATAAAACGAGTTTGGAAGTTTTCCTTCCATTTCTATTTTTTGGAACATCTTCAGAAGAATAGGTATTAATTCCTCTTGAAATGTTTGGTAGAATTTCCCTGGGAAGCCATCTGGCCCTGGGCTTTTGTTTGTTGGGAGATTTTTGATGACTGGTTCAATTTCCTTAGTGGTTATAGGTCTGTTCAGGTTTTCTATTTCTTCCTGGTTCAGTTTTGGTAGTTGATACATCTCTAGGAATGCATCCATTTCTTCCAGGTTATCTAATTTGCTGGCATATAGTTGCTCATGCTCAGATTTTTTTTTCAGAATTGTTGAAAAGGTAGTCCTTGGGTCCAGTGAGCCCAGTGGGTTCTTAATGTAATATAAGGAAAAGAATCAGCAATGAAGATAAACAAACAAAAAACCACAAGAATTTTGCTCCATCCATTCTTACTATATACAAAAATGATTACAAATGGATCATAGACCTAAATGTAAAATCCCAAACTATAATGCTACAAGGAAACATTGGTTAAACTCTTTGAGGCTGAGGGTTTGGCAAAGACTTCTCAGATTTACAAAGGAAAAAATGATGAAGAGGACTCCATAAAATTAAAATACTGCTCTCTAAAATACATTGTGAAGAGAATGAAAACGTAAGCCACAGACCGAGAGAAAATACTTGTAAATCAGATATCTGATTTTTTCCAAAATATATAAAGAAATTGCAGGACTCAATAATAAAAAACAAACCAAAATTAAAATCAGGAAAAAATTGAATTGGAGAATTTACTAAGTATGATATATGAAGGATAGATGAGCACATGCAAGCTGTACAACATGATTGGTCACTAGGGAAATAAAAATGGAATGGAAGCAATGACCCAGAACTGCAAACTTATCAGAGTGACTGAAACTGTGACCGCGATGCCTGGTCAGCTCTGCTGGGAGCGGAGCCCGCACAGCCACCTCCACTCCTGGGTACTAACTCAAAGAAGTAAAGGACATGCCCACACAAAGCACTTGTACAAAAATGTCTATAGCACTTTTGTTTTGTTCTATTATTGCAAAAACCCAGGAAAGAATATTTATGACAAAAGGGTAAAGACTATGGTGCACCCACACAGCGGAGTACCACTCAGCACCCACAGTGAAGTAGAGTGAACTGTCGGTGGCTACATCTGAAGAGAAATCACGCTGACCACAGTGAGACAGAGCCAGAAGAGTTCATACTAATGATTCTCTATTACAAAACACGCAAAAGTACTCCATCATGATTGAAAGCAGATGGAGCAGCTGCCTGGGGAGGAGGGGTCAGAAAGCGCAGAAGGAGAGATGACAAAATCCACGGGAAAACGTGGAGGGATCTCACACCCTCCACAGGGTGCACCTCTCTGACCTCACCTCTGCTTCACTCCCTCACTCACCTGCTCCACACACCAGCTGGGGGGTTTCTCAGACAGTCCACCTGCTTGAAGTGCCCTTCCCCTAACACAGTCTGGGCTCTCTGAAGACCCTCCTTTGATTCTCCACAGCCCTTGCCAGAAGTTGATACACTGTAGTTGCACTTTTATATTTGTTAATCGTGTGTATGTTTTATATTTGTTTATTTTAGATATATTTTTATTTATTTACATTATAAACATTTTACATTTTAAACATATTTTTAACATTTTAATGTTTATTTTATTTACTGTGTGTCTTTCCTGAGAAGAATGAAGCTCCATGAAGAAAATTCTTTATCCACTTTGTTTCCCCGGGGACACATGGTAGGTACTAACTGAATATGTGCTGAGTGATGGAAAAATGAGTAAGTGAATAAAGACAAATATGGTATGTCAGTAAACTCTAAGACATGGAGCAATGGAGCATATTCCAGGGTTTCTGATGCCATCAGTGACCTGCCTGCCCTCTCTGGACTTTCTATCCCCACTTTTTTGTCATTTGAGAAAAAGAAATTCTGATACATTTAATCCAATATTTCCACGTCTCCTGTTATTTGCTGTTACTTGCAATAGCGAAATTTTTTACGCACAAATTTTCATCATTTCAGAAGGTGTTTCTCTGCAAAAGTGTCTGGGTGGTGTGCAATTACATGAGTGTCACAGGGCAGGTCATGCAGGGTCAGAAACAGCACCGAGGCAAAGAAAATCTGCCAAAGAAGGGCAGAGCCTGGAGAAAATACTAGAAGAGGAGGCAGGCGATGGGTTCTGAAGACAAATAGTGCCTTCCCCTCACAAACCGATGTAGGAGGTGGCCCTCTCCCCCGGCCCTCTCCCCCATGACCAAACAGCAGTCTGTCTGCTATGGTTTCACCCTACACGCCGCTCTCCTGCTCTCACCGCATCTCGATGTCGCCTTGCGGGGATGAACTACAGCGCTCACGGCTCCAGCTTGGCTTGTCTCTTCTCACTTCACTCACGCGTTTCCTTCTTCCCGATCTGCGTCTCTGCCGGTGTAACCAACCCCCCAAGGGCAAACCCTGGAGCAGTTGCCCAGACGCCGGGCCCTTGTTCCTGAGACCCGGTTGTTTCCTTTCAAACCAAGGAGCGCCCCCACCCCCGCACCGCCTGCAGACTAGGCCTTGTGCTGGGGACAGCGCCTGCAGGCACGGTGACCCCAACGCAGAGCAGTCCCGCTGCGTGTGCACCCTGGGCCTGCAAGGCAGCTCTGCGGGGATAGGGCCCAGCCCCAGAGCTGCTGGGATACAGGTGCGCACTCCGCGCAAGAGGGGATGCCGGGGCAGGGGCCAGACAGAACTGATGACCTCTGCTCGGTTCTGGAGGAGGAAACACCAGGCCCTGCTCCGTCGTGCTGCTCCACGCTGTGGCGGTCAGGCCTTGCGAGGTGAGGGAGTCGGAGACTGGGGATGGGGCCTCAAGCCTATCTGCTCTGAGGAGCTGGGACCTCGAAGCCTGCGGGGTTTCCAGAGGAAATCCACCTGAGCTGTCAGGGCGCCAGAGGGGCCCCGGCCTGCGGTCCGACAGACCAGTACGGGAATCGGTGCGCAAACTTGCCAGCCCAACCTCTCAGATCCGGCCCTCTGTGTCACCAAATGAGAACAGTATGCCTCCCCCGCAGCTCGCAGCTCCCAGTGCTGGGACTGCGCCAAGGGTGGGGCAGGTGGAGGCACAGTGATCCCATCCTGGTCCCCCATCCCTGTCCTGGTCCCCGTCCCCATCCCTGTCCCCATCCCCATCCTCATCCATGTCCCGGTCCCTGTCCCCATCCCTGCCCCCGTCCTCGTCCCCATCCCTATCCCCATCCCCGTCCCCATCTCTGTCCTGGTCCCCACCCCCGTCCCTGTCCCCATCCCCGTCCCCGTCCCCATCCCCCTCCCCATCCCCGTCCCCATCCCTGTCCTGGTCCCCATCCCCATCCCTGTCCCCATCCCTGTCCCCATCCCTGTCCCCATCCCTGTCCCGGTCCCTGTCCCCATCCCTGCCCCCGTCCCCATCCCCATCCCTATCCCCATCCCCGTCCCCATCCCTGTCCTGGTCCCCGTCCCCATCCCTGTCCCCATCCCCGTCCCCATCCCCCTCCCCATCCCCGTCCCCAACCCTGCCCCCATCACCATCCCCATCCCCGTCCCTGTCCCCATCCCCGTCCCCGTCTCCATCTCCATCCCCATCCCGTCCCCATCCCCATCCCTGTCCCCATCCCCGTCCCCATCCCCCTCCCCATCCCCGTCCCCAACCCTGCCCCCATCACCATCCCCATCCCCGTCCCTGTCCCCATCCCCGTCCCCGTCTCCATCTCCATCCCCATCCCGTCCCCATCCCCATCCCTGTCCCAGTCCCCATCCCTGTCCTGGTCCCCGTCCCTGTGCCCATCCCCGTCCCCATCCCTGTCCTGGTCCCCATCCCTGTCCCCATCCTGTCCCCATCCCCATCCCTGTCCCCATCCCTGCCGTCCCCTTGCATGGGGACAGGAGGCCTGGATAGTCAAACAGATTTCTGTCTTTTAGAGAATTCCTGTTGTTAATAAATATTGATGACCAGTTGATTTATACCACACAGACGACCCAGATCTAACCAGTGAACAGTCTCATTCTTTTTTTTTTCATACTTTTTTTTCAAATAAAATGGAATCGTATTGACATACCGTTTTGTATTCAGATTTTTTAAATTCAGTATCATATAATATTTTTCCCAATTATTGATTATTCTTCCTCATTTTCACAGGTGAATGTGACTGTGTGGCCAGTCACGTCTGAGGACCACCCATGCCTGGTCTCGCTGGTCCTCGCCTGGGCGCACAGAGCACTTTGAGCTCCCCAGCTCTGGAACAGGACACCTGGAAGGGACGGCGCTCATGCTCCCGGGCCTGATTCTTGCAGTGTTCTCAGGCACCCTGCACCTCGCCTGCAGCCAGGGACCCTGCTTCCAACCCCACCCTCAAACCTGCCTGTTCTCCATCCTGTTAAGGGCTTTGGAGCCTGTGTTTTCTACTTTTCTCCCCCTCCTCTCTCTACTGCACCATCTGCACTAGTTTGGAAACATGCCTTCTCCTTCCATCTGTCCCTCTTTGTCTGGGCTTCCTGTCCTGTAAGCTCCCCTGAAGGGTGGTGTGACATCTATTGTCATGTCTGTGACCACAGCGTATACAGCAATTATCCTTAAAACCTTATCTCTAGCCCCAAATTCTTCCCACTTCTTTACAGGCCCCTATCCTGACATCCCAGATTTAAAGAGACCAATGGGGCCCTGGCTCTGTCCCTGTCCCTCACCAGGCCTGCCCATCTGAAGCGTCCCAGCAGCTGCCAAGGCCAAACCCAGGGGAACATCCTGCCTCCTGCCTCCCTCCTGCCCACAGCCTGAGTTCTGCTGAAACCGGTTCTCTCCTTCTCTCCTCCCAGCCACACGTCATCACACCTTGCTTAAAACCCTGCTGGGCTTCCCACTGTCATGAGAAGGCAGGAGGGTGGGACCAACCCTGGGGCCAGCAGCCTTTCTGTAACACTCTCCCCTGCACTCTGTGAGCCGTTCCGTGGTGACACAGGGAGTCTGCTTCCCGACCTCGCCCTTCTCAGTGAACTCGGTGCCCACTGGTGCTTCTGCTCGGGAGGCCCTTCCTGCAGACCTCCCCAGTACCGCCCTCTCTTCCTTCTCCACTTCTCACTGGAGTATCCTCACCTCAGAGAGACCTCTGGACCCCCTGAGCGCACTCTTACCCCATCCAGGAACTCAGTTTTATTTTCTTTATAGCACTTCTTACTATCTAGAATTATTGTGGCTGTTGTTGTTTTATCTCTTAGGAAGTGTGCTTCCCTCCCTTAGGGTAGCTCCATTCACCCCAGTATCCCCAGCACACCAGATAATACCAAGAAAAGAGGTGCTCAGAGAAGTTTTTCCACTAACAAAGTGAGTCCTTCTTGATTTTTTTTCCCATTTGACTTGTTGATGAGGGAAACTGCCAAAGAGCAAAGAAAAACCACCCACCCTGTTAACTCTGAGAGTCTTCCCCCACTTGCAGCTGTACCCAAGTTTTCTGGCCGGCTGAGGCTGCATAGAACAGGTGGGAAGAGGAGCTCCTTCCAATGGAGGTGGCCCTGGCCGGTGTGAGCCTGTTTGGGCTGGAAGCCTCATTCTCACAGGGATATACCATCAAGTAGAGGGAGGAACCTGTAGGCAAGAACCGTGGGAAGGACTCAGGCTTGCACACTTGTAGTCCAAGGAGGTCTTGTGATCAGACCCAGAGGAAACAGCCCTGTGTGCATCTGTATGAGCTGGGCCATCTTCTGTACACATATGGTAACACACTTTGGAGCAGAATAAAATTGTTTCTTCCCTTTTCAGTATGTCTTATCCAAACTGTCAGTGCAAGTGAGTAGTTGAAAAAGTTGGTTAGCCAGTGCATCTGGGATTCTTCTGGTGGCAAAGAAATAGACTAGTAACTGCTAATATTCTTGGAGCTAATCTTCATGAGCTTTTTACTTACCGAATACACATAAGTGCCAGACACTTGGCCTCTTTGCTCATGCACTCTTCAGAATCCTACAAAGCAGGTATTTTCAGGAGATGCAGGTGAATTTCTAAACTGTTGTAGTGAGTCATTTGCCAGGCATGATGTGTGGTGGGCCAACACCCCAAAGTCCACTGTCTGCCCACAGACCATGTCAAAGGAAGTGAGGGATCTGGCCTGAGGCCAATATTCACAGTTCAAAGTTTTGGAAAAGGCAGCCATCTAATAAATTCTAAGACAGATTTCAAACTTGCCTCAGTTTTAGGTGGAGTGATCTGACTTTTGGGTGGAAAATATGTCACTGTCCTAAGTTCCTGGATCAGCTGTTCTCACAGCAGGGAGCAGGAGGGGCCACAGCTGGTTGTCCATTTGATCTGGACTGCAGCCTCTGTTACCTAACTGACTTACTGCAGTTAGTTACTTTGTTGGAGATGTTTTCAGGAAATCCTGTGGCCTCATTTTAACTTTCCTAGCAGCAGTAAGGTAAACTACATTTAAACAAAATTAAGACAGTCCTGCAAAAAGAATTGGCCTGGTGATACTGGAAATATTTGGGAAATAGTTGCTAACATTCATTACAATCTTTGTAAATGTTTGCAGCTCTGATGGACAGTGTGAAATTCGGTTTCAAAAGCCCTAACCAACTGAGTGGGAACTTAGATTATTTTGGTAATCAAATAAGTAGGAAGTTGAGAATACTGAAATTTAAGAGAGAGTAATGAGAAATGCGTGTTTTATACCACAGCTGGCAAAGGAAAATTCAAAGTGTTTAGTGCCTCTAGGTTGTAGGGTTTTTTTTTTTAAGTGTTTTTAATTCTAATTGAAACCTTCAGTAAAGTTTCCAAATTGTGGGTAATACTGAAGAAATGCTCGTGAGCATTTTGGATGAGAAAATGTTTATCTTTTTACAAAAGCTGACTTTTAGTGAAGTCTAAAATGTAAAACATGTTCATGGTTGGAGGATTTGGTTTAATTCTTTTCAATATAGACTACAGATCAGAAGAGTGTTTTAGATTCTAGGTCTTTGTAAAAGCATGGAAACCTTGGCACACTCTAATTTTCCTCTGTCTTCTCCCTGTTTGCTCAGTTGAGAAATAGAAGCTCCTTCAATAACAGACCACTGTGCTGGGCACTGTAAACAGACGGAGGGACAGCACCTGGTCTCTCCACCAAAGCACTTTGCAGTGAGCGGTGTGGGTGATGTAATTAAAGTAGGTAAATGACAAATTAAAATATCCACAGTAATGATTAAGTGCCAAGATGTAAACTTAACATGAAATATGCAAGTTACACATGAGGGTGCTTTAAAAGATTCCTAAAAACAACAAAATTAGACTTGAACAAATGGAGAGATGTCCTTTGTCCTTGCTTTGGACAACTGAGAATCATAAGGATACCAATTTTCCTTATGTCAATATATGAATTTAACACAATTCCACTAAAAATATATTAAGTCTTTTTTCTGGAGACAGTCAAGTTGATTGTAAAGTTCACATGTGGAAATAAACAGAAAGAACAGCCAGGGAAACCTGCAAAGAAAGCAGTGAGAAGAGTTGTTACCACACTCGCGTCTCAAATGTGCCATCGCGTCTTGCCATCCAGTTAGTGTGCTGTGAGAAATGAGCACACAGATGGGTCTTTCCTGCACTTTAGACTGAGCGTATGTTTCTGAACTTCAGTACAGTGATTCTCTTTTTGCTGTGTCTAAGTCACTGTTCAATCTAGTCTTTGTCTTCTTGGGTTATTTTCTTTTCAGTTCGAAGTTTTCCATTTAGTTTTCTCCTATTATGTCAACTTTCTGCTGAAATTCTGCACCTTATCCTTTTTTGTGTGTGTGGTTTCAAGTTTTTATTTAAATTCCATTAGTCAACATATGGTGTGGTATTAGCTTCAGGGACAAAATCTAGTGACTTGTCACTTACATACCCCTGGTGCTCATCACAAGTGTCCTCTTTCATCCCCATCACCCATTTCCCCTGCCCCCCACTACTCCCTCCAGCAACCCTCAGTTTGTTTTCTGTAGTAGAGTCTGTTTTATGGTTTTCCTCTCTCTTCCCCGCCCCGTGTTCATCTGTGTTGTTTCCTAAATTCCACATATGAATGAGATCATATGGTATTTGTCTTTCTCTGACTGACTTATTTTGCTTAGAATAATACCCTCTAGTTCCATCCACATCATTGCAAATGGCAAGATTTCATTCTTTTTTATGACCAGTATTCCATTGTATGTATATACCGTAATTTCTTTACTTTTACATCCTTGAATGTATACATCATAGTTTGTTTATGATAATTCATTGGCAAATGAATACTGTATCATCTTTATAAGTTTAAAAGTTTAAATTTTGTACGCTTACAAGTATGTAAGACAATAGCACGTAGTGCCTGGGGGCACATACATACACAACAAAAACATAAAGCAATGTATAGAACTAGTAATCCACAAGCTCAGGATGATGCTGACCTTTGAGGAAGAAGAGGAGGGGAGATTAGGAAGGGTGGAGGAGGACACTTGGTTTTATTTCTTGCTGGGTGACAATAATGTGGGTCTTTATTCTTTTTTTCCATATCTTCAGAATTGCATCATAAAAAAAAGTTAATGTGTGTATAATGTAAGGCTATCAAGAGAGCATAGAGGGATGAAAACCTGGAGAGGGAGGGCACTACTCTTAAGAGGATTGTTTTGGCTGCTGTGTTAAAGCAAGGAATCCCTACTGAAGACTGTTACAAAAGTCTAGGGTTGAGCTGACAGTGGCCTAATTTACAGTGGGGATACAGGTGAGTTTGGTAGAGTGCAAGATAAAAAGAAGAGTCAAGAATGGATCCTAAGTAACACTGGCCAAAGGAAATGGATGAATGGAATTCCCATTGACTAAGAAGGAATGTTGAGGGAGGATCAGGCCTAGTAAAGGGGAAAGCAAGAGTTCAGTTTTGGGGCGCGGAGAAAGATGGCGGGGGAGTAGGATACCTGGATTTCGTCTGGTCTCAGGAATTCAGCTGGATAGGGATCAAACCATTCTGAACACCTACAAACTCAACAGGAGATCGAAGAAAAGAATAGCAACAACTCTCTGAACAGAAAAGCGACCACTTTCTGGAAGGTAGGATGTGCGGAGAAGTGAACCCGAGGCGATATTCGGGAGGATAGACGGCGGGGGAGGGGCCTCCATCGGCCGCTTCTGGCAAGTGATAGAGCAGCAGAGCACAAAATCGGAACTTTTAGAAGTCGGCTCCACTGAGGGACGTCACTCCAGTGGCTAAGCAGGGGCTAGAACCCCCGCTGGGACAGTGTGGTCTCAGGACCCTCAGGGTCACAGAAAGACCAGGGGTGCCCCAGTGCGGCAGAGCTCCCAGGTATCGGAGCAGGGAAGCCGGCTGCAGAGGTGGAGCCCCGGCACAGGTTCTCAGCTCCGGGTTGCCATAAACTGTGATCCATGGCACAGTTGGGCCACTGCTCCTCCAGCAGGGACCCAACAAGCAGCAGATCCGGGGAGACTCCCCTTCCTCCCCTGGGAGGAGTGGAGTGGGAGTGCACCGCAGGGATCTGCTGGGTTTGGAGACTCCACCCGGGGTCAGGTGCCAGAGATAGAAACGCATGGTCACAGGCCGGGTGAGCATGGAGTGCGGCCTGAGACTGGGGGAGACGGGAGTGACTGACAGCTTTTCTCTGGGGGCTCATTGAGGAGTGGGGCCCGAGTTCTCGGCTCCTCTGGGGCGGAGATTGGGAGACTGCCATTTTCACTCTCCGCCTCCAAAGCTGTATGGAAAACTTGCAGGGAACAAAAGCTCCGGAGAGCAAACCCGAGCAGATTACTTGGCCTGGACCTGGCAAGGGCGGGGCAATTCCGCCTCTGGCAAAAACATTTGGGAACCACAGCAACAGGCCCCTCCCCCAGAAGATCAGCGAGAACAGCCAGCCAAGACTAAGTTTACCAATCAGTGAGAATGGCAGAACTCCAGCGCGAGGGGAATGCTGTACATAGAATCCATGGCTTTTTTACCATGATTCTTTAGTCTTTCAAAGTTAATTTTTTTAACTTTTTTTTTTAATTTTTCTTTTTCCCTTTTTTAACCAACATCTTATCAATTCCTTTTTTAAAAAACATTTTTATTTTTCATTTTTAGAGTCATAATCTATCCCTTCATAGTAGTTACGCTTATTTTTGGCATATATATATATATATATATAAGTTGTTCTCTCTTTAAAATTTTGAGATACAGTTTCTTCTAACAGATCAAAATATACCCTAAATCTCTAGTGTATGGCTTTGTTCTACTCTCCTGCCTGATCACATTCTCTCCCTTTTTTTTTAAAAAAACCTCTTCTTTCTTTTTTCAAACAACTTCTTATCTTATCAATTCCTTTTATAAAATTTTTTATACTTTTCATCTTTACAGTCATATTCCATCCCTTCATCATATCAACCCTTATTTTTGTACATATATTTTTCTTTCTTTAAAATTTTTGGGAGGCACTTTCTTCTAACAGACCAAAATACGCCCCAAATCTAGTGTGTGGCACTGATCTATATACCAGCCTGATCATATTTGATCATATTCTGTTTTTTTGTTTTCTTCTGTTTTTGTTTGTTTTTATCTTTTTCTTTTTCTTTTTTTTTTTTTTCTTTTTCTTTTTTTTTTTCTTTTTCTTTTTTCTTTCTTTCCCTTTCTTTCCCCCTAGTTTCAGGTCTTTTCTGATTTGTTTAGAGTATATTTTCTGAGGATGTTGTTAACCTGTTAGCATTTTGTTCTCTAATTCATCTGTTCTCCTCTGGACAAAATGACAAAATGGAAAAAAATCACCTCAACAAAAAGAACAAGAGGTAGTACCGACTGCCAAGGACCTACCCAATACGGACATTAGTACGATGTCGGACCTAGAGTTCAGAATCATGATTTTAAAGATACTAGCTGGGCTTGAAAAAAGCATGGAAGTTATTAGAGAAACACTTTCTGGAGAAATAAAAGAACTAAAATCTAACCAAGTTGAAATCAAAAAGGCTATTAATGAGGTGCAATAAAAAATGGGGCTGCTAACTGCTAGGATAAATGAGGCAGAAGAGAGAATCAGTGATATAGAAGGCCAAATGATGGAAAATAAAGAAGCTGAGAAAAAGAGAGATAAACAACTACTGGATCACGAGGGCAGAATTTGAGAAATAAGCGATACCATAAGACGAAACAACACTAGGATAATAGGGATCCCAGAGGAAGAAGAAAGAGAGAGAGGGGCAGAAGGTATATTGGAGCAAATTATAGCAGAGAACTTCCCTAATTTTGGGAAGGAAACAGGCATCAAAATCCAGGAGGCACAAAGAACCCCTCTCAAAATCAATAAAAATAGGTCAACACCCCAACATCTAATAGTAAAACTTATGAGTATCAGAGACAAAGAGAAAACCCTGAAAGCAGCTCGGGAGAAAAGATCTGTAACCTACAATGGTAGAAACATTAGATTGGCAATAGACCTATCCACAGAGACCTGGCAGGCCAGAAAGGACTGGCAGGATATATTCAAAGCACTAAATGAGAAAAATATGCAGCCAAGAATACTCTATCCAGCTAGGCTTTCACTGAAAATAGAAGGAGAGATAAAAAGCTTCCAGGACAAATAAAAACTAAAGGAATTTGCAAACATGAAACCAGCCCTACAAGAAATCTTGAAAGGGGTCCTCTAAGCAAAGAGAGAGCCTAAAAGCAACATAGACCAGAAAGGAACACAGACAATATACAGTAACAGTCACCTTACAGGCAATACAATGGCACTAAATTCCTATCTTTCAATAGTTACCCTGAATGTAAATGAGCTAAATGCCCCAATCAAAAGACACAGGCTATCAGATTGGATCAAAAAACAAGACCCATCGATATACTGTCTGCAAGAGACTCATTTTAGACCCAAAGACACCCCCAGATTGAAAATGAGGGGTGGAAAGCCATTTACCATGCAAATGGACACCAAAAGAAAGCTGGGGTGGCAATCCTTATATCAGACAAATTAGATTTTAAACCAAAGACTGTAATAAGAGATGAGGAAGGACACTATATCCTACTTAAAGGGTCTATCCAACAAGAAGATCTCACAATTGTAAATATCTCTGCCCCTAACATGGGAGCAGCCAATTATATAAGGCAATTAATAACAAAAGCAAAAAAACACATTGACAACAATATAATAATAGTGGGGGACTTTAACACCCCCCTCACTGAAATGGACAGATCGTCTAAGCAAAAGATCAACAAGGAAATAAAGACTTTAAATGACACACTGGAACAAATGGACTTCACAGACATATTCAGAACATTCCATCCCAAAGCAACAGAATACACATTCTTCTCAAGTGCCCATGGAACATTCTCCAGAATAGATCACATCCTAGGTCACAAATCAGGTCTCAACCAGTACCAAAAGACTGGGATCATTCTCTGCCTATTTTCAGACCACAATGCTTTGAAACTAGAACTCAATCACCAGAGGAAAGTCAGAAAGAACTCAAATACATGGAGGTTAAAGAGCATCCTACTAAAGAATGAATGGGTCAACAAGTAAATTAAAAAATAATTAAAAAATTCATGGAAACCAATGAAAATGAAAACAAAACTGTTCAAAATCTTTGGGATGCAGCAAAGGCAGTCCTGAGAGGAAAGTATATAGCAATACAAGCCTTTTTCAAGAAATAAGAAAGGTCTCAAATACACAACCTAACCCTACACCTAAAGGAGCTAGAGAAAAAACAGCAAATAAAGCCTAAATCCAGCAGGAGAAGAGAAATAATAAAGATCAGAGCAGAAATCAATGAAATAGAAACCAAAAGAACAGTAGAACAGATCAATGAAACTAGGAGCTGGTTCTTTGAGAGAATTAACAAGATTGATAAACCCCTGGCCAGACTTATTGAAAAGAAAAGAGAAATGACCCAGATCAACAAAATCATGAATGAAAGAGGAGAGATCACAACCAACACCAAAGAAATACAAAGAATTATAAGAACATATTAGGAGCAACTCTATGCCAGCAAATTAGATAACCTGGAAGAAATGGATGCATCCCTAGAGATGTATCAACTACCAAAACTGAACCAGGAAGAAATAGAAAACCTGAACAGACCTATAACCACTAAGGAAATTGAACCAGTCATCAAAAATCTCCCAAAAAACAAAAGCCCAGGGCCAGATGGCTTCCCAGGGGAATTCTACCAAGCATTTAAAGAAGAATTAATACCTATTCTTCTGAAACTGTTCCAAAAAATAGAAATGGAAGGAAAACTTCCAAACTCGTTTTATGAGGCCACCATTACCTTGATCCCAAAACCAGACAAAGACCCCATCAAAAAGGAGAATTACAGACCAATATCCTTGATGAACATGGATGCAAAAATTCTCACCAAAATACTAGCCAATAGGAACCAACAGTACATTAAAAGGATTATTCACCAAAAACAAGTGGGATTTATCCCTGGGCTGCAAGGTTGGTTCAACATCCGCAAATCAATCAACATGATACAATACATTAACAAAAGAAAGAACAAGAATCACAGAATCCTCTCAATAGATGCAGAAAAAGCATTTGACAAAGTACAGCATCCTTTCTTGATCAAAACTCTTCAGAGTATAGGGATAGAGGGTACATACCTCAATATCATAAAAGCCATCTATGAAAAACCTACAGCGAATATCATTCTCAATGGAGAAAAACTGAGAGCTTTCCCCCTAAGGTCAGGAACGCGGGAGGGATGTCCACTCTCACCACTGCTATTCAACATAGTATTAGACGTCCTAGCCACAGCAATCAGACAACAAAAAGAAATAAAAGGCATCCAAATTGGCAAAGAAGAAGTCAAACTCACTCTTTGCAGATGATATGGTACTTTATGTGGAAAACCCAAAAGACTCCACCCTCAAACTGCTAGAACTCATACAGGAATTCAGTAAAGTGGCAGGATATAAAATCAATGCACAGAAATCAGTGGCATTCTTATACACCAACAACAAGACAGAAGAAAGAGAAATTAAGGAGTCGATCCCATTTACAATTGCACCCAAAACCAGAAGATACCTAGGAATAAATCTAACCAAAGAGGCAAAGGATCTGTACTCAGAAAACTATAAAATACTCATGAAATCAATTGAGGAAGACACAAAGAAATGGAAAAACGTTCCATGCTCATGGATTGGAAGAACAAATATTGTGAAGATGTCAATGCTACCTAGAGCAATCTACACATCCAATGCAATCCCCATCAAAATACCACCCACTTTTTTCAAAGAAATGGAACAAGTAATCCTAAAATTTGTATGGAACCAGAGAAGACCCCGAATAGCCAGAGGAATGTTGAAAAAGAAAAGCAAAGCTGGCGGCATCACAATTCCGGACTTCCAGCTCTATTACAAAGCTGTCATCATCAAGACAGTCTGGTACTGGCATAAAAACAGACACATAGATCAACAGAACAGAATAGAGAGCCCAGAAATGGGCCCTCAACTCTATGGTCAACTAATTTTCGACAAAGCAGGAAAGAATGTCCAATGGAAAAAAGACAGTCTCTTCAACAAATGGTGTTGGGAAAATTGGACAGCCACATGCAGAAGAATGAAACTGGACCATTTCCTTACACCACACACAAAAATAGACTCCAAATGGTTGAAAGACCTTAATGTGAGACAGGAGTCCATCAAAATCCACAAGGAGCAACCTCTTTGACCTCAGCCGCAGCAACTTCTTCCTAGAAACATCACCAAAGGCAAGGGAAGCAAGGGCAAAAATGAACTGTTGGGTCCTCATCAAGATAAAAAGCTTTTGCACAGCAAAAGAAACAGTCAACAAAACCAAAAGACGACCGACAGAATGGGAGAAGATGCTTGCAAATGACATATCAGATAAAGGGCTAGTATCTGAAGTCTATAAAGAACTTATCAAACTCAACACCCAAAGAACAAATGATTCAATCAAGAAATGGGCAGAAGACATGAGCAGACATTTTTCCAAAGAAGACATCCAAATGGCCAACAGACACATGAAAAAGTGCTCAGCATCGCTCGGCATCAGGGAAATCCAAATCAAAACCTCAATGAGATACCACCTCACACCAGTCAGAATGGCTAAAATTAACAAGTCAGGAAATGACAGATGTTGGTGGGTATGCAGAGTAAGGGGAACCCTCTTACACTGTTGGTGGGAATGCAAGCTGGTGCAGCCACTCTAGAAAACAGTATGGAGGTTCCTCAAAAAGTTGAAAATAGAGCTACCATACGATCCAGCAATTGCACTGCTGGGTATTTACCCCAAAGATACAAATGTAGGGACCCGAAGGGGTACATGCACCCCGATGTTTATAGCAGCAATGTCCACAATAGCCAAACTGTGGAAAGAGCCAAGATATCCATCAACAGATGAATGGATAAAGAAGAGGTGGTATATATATACAATGGAATATTATGCAGCCATCAAAAGGAATGAGATCTTGCCATTTGCAACGACGTGGATGGAACTGGAGGGTGTTATGCTGAGCGAATAAAGTCAATCAGAGAAAGACATGTATCATATGACCTCACTGATATGAGGAATTCTTAATCTCAGGAAACAAACTCAGGGTTGCTGGAGTGGGGTGGGAGGGATGGGGTGGCTGGGTGATAGACACTGGGGAGGGTATGTGCTATGGTGAGCACTGTGAATTGTGCAAGACTGTTGAATCACAGATCTGTACCTCTGAAACAAATAATGCAATATATGCTAAGAAAAAAAAAAAGAAGAAGAAGGTAGCAGGAGGGGAAGAATGAAGGAAGGGAAATCGGAGGGGAAGACGAACCATGAGAGATGATGGACTCTGAAAAATAAGCTGAGGGTTCTAGAGGGGACGGGGGTGGAGGATGGGTTAGCCTGGTGATGGGTTTTAAAGAGGGCACGTTCTGCATGGAGCACTGGGTGTTATGCACAAACAATGAATCATGGAACACTAAGTCAAAAACTAGTGATGTAATGTATGGTGATTAACATAAAAAAAAGAGTTCAGTTTTGGTCAAGTCAGGTTTGAGATGCTATTGCCTTCCAAACAAAGTTGTTGGAGATGAGTTTGGAGTTCAAGGAAGAAATTAGAGGGAATAAGATAACACAGGTAAGCTCCTGAATTTCCCTTCTCCCATAGGTGCACTAAACACATAACTACTTATAGAGGAATCCCTCTGAGAGAAATCCAGAAACTAATCCTCCACATTGGGTAACTAGGAAATATCCACATTAGAACAGGAAAGGCTGAGACACACTGTTACCATAAACCCTACTCCATGGCACAACACCATGCTATCAAGGGGAAACCCCCAACTCCCATTTTCTCCCTGAAGAGCAAAGGTTTTGGACCAAACATCGAATGACCCAACTTTAAGGCTGCCATCCAAGGGATGAGTTGCCAAATCACTGAGCTCTAAAAGCCAGTGTGGCTTATGTTCATAAGGTTCACAGCACTGTACCAAACCAAGAAGCAGTTCTTAATGAGAGCATGAACACTCATGGCATCTATTCCCTCCAGGGCTCGGCTCGGAGGGACCATGCACAACACCCATCTCCCATGTTCTCCCATGCTCCCCTTTCCTGGAAAAGACTTGACTGCATACTTTACAAGCTGCATCTAATTAGCACACACCTAGGTGCTGGCTGTGATCCTCCCTGGGGCCCTGAGGAGCCAGTGGACACTTGCCCTGCATGCTCCCTCTGGCTTATTGCAATAATAAAACCAAGCATCTCTTTGGAAGACTGTTCATGCTTCAGGCACCCCAGCTTTCAAAGTTGCCATTCGAAGGATGGACCTCCAAGCCACCTACCTCAGATAGCCAAGAGGGCTTGCATTCAGGAGTCCCACAGGACCGTAGCAAACAAAGAAGCAGTTTTTAAGTGGGCATAGGAGTACCTTCCACCCCACACTAAACCTCCAGGCTCAGTGCAGAGGGAGCAGGTAAAAATGCTTCAATTTCCCAGTTTCTCCACAGAAAGAGATTAACTACATGCTTTCTCAATGCTGCCTGAGGGTCTAGCTTGCCATCAGCCTACTTCGAGGTGCTGACCAGGATGTTCCCTTCAGAAACACTAGTGGTTGTTGGCACATCCTCAACCACTGGAAGTCACTAACAACAAAGTAGGTAGTTTGGACAACCACAGAGTTTTGAGAGACAATCTGGAGCTCAGGTAACAAAGTTCAACTCCTACATGACACCATCAAGATTGGGAGAGGGGGCTGTTTTATCTAATGTGCAGAAAACAACAGAGACAGGGAAGATGAAGAAGAGTCAGAGGAATATATTACAAAGAAAAGAACAAGATAAATCTCCAGAAATGGAACTTAATAAAATGGAGATCTGTTATGTACCCAGTAGAAAGTTCAAAATAACAGTTGTAAAGATGCCCACTGAAGGCAGGAGAGGAATGATGAACAAAGTGGAAATTTAAATAAAGAGATAGAAATATAAGCAGACATAAGACAGAAATCACAGAATAGAAGAATGATGTGATGTGGGGTCCAGGAGTGAATGGTCAAGAAAGAATTCTTGAGACATTTTCAGTGCTAAAAGGTGTTTTTATTATAGCACAGGGACAGGACCCATGGGCAGGAAGAACTACACTGAGATTGTGAGGAACAATTGATTACACACTTTTAAATTGGTGGGGTAGAGACAAAGGAACTTTTCAGAAGGATTTTCTTTTTTCTTTTTTTTTTTTTTTAAAGATTTTATTTATTTATTTGAGAGAGAGAGAATGAGAGAGAGCGAGTACATGAGAGGGGGGAGGGTCAGAGGGAGAAGCAGACTCCCTGCCGAGCAGGGAGCCCGATGCGGGACTCCATCCAGGGACTCCAGGATCATGACCTGAGCCGAAGGCAGCCGCTTAACCAACTGAGCCACCCAGGCGCCCCCAGAAGGATTTTCATATGTTAAAGAGGACTTACAGGATCCTGGAGTTGTGGCTCTTGTCCAGCTAAGGCTGCTTTTTGCCTCTAGCAAAGCATTAACATTGAGACAGTTGTGAATTCTTTGAGGATTATCATACACTGCTTGTCTCAAGTATTTGTTAATGGGCTACAAGTTGTAAGGAAATTTAATTTTATCTGTTTCATTTACCTTTGTTCTCCTCATCAAAGAATACAATAATTGAACTGAGAAATTCAATAGAGGGGTTCAATAGCTGACTACATGGAGCAGAATGAAGAATCAGCAAATTTGAGGGCAGGGCAATAGAAGTCATCCAGTCAGAAAAGTAGAGAGAAAAAGAATGAAAAAGAGTGAAGACAGATTAGGGAATTTTATGTGGGCCAACTGATGTGTTAGAGTGGTCCTGGAACGAGAGAGAGGTAAAGGCCCAGAATGCTTATTTAAACAAATAATGGTTGAAAACATCCCTCATCTGAGGAAAGAAACAGACATCCAGAGAGTACCAAAGAAGATGCATCTAAAGACTCCTGCACTGAGAGACTTTATGTTAAATTTATAAGTCAAGCAGAGAGGGCGCCTGGGTGGCTCAGTTGGTTAAGCGACTGCCTTCGGCTCAGGTCATGATCCTGGAGTCCCTGGATCGAGTCCCGCATCGGGCTCCCTGCTCGGCGGGGAGCCTGCTTCTCCCTCTGACCCTCCCCCCTCTCATGTACTCACTCTCTCTCATTCTCTCTCTCTCAAATAAATAAATAAAATCTTTAAAAAAAAATAAGTCAAGCAGAGAAAGTCAATTATCATATGGTTTCACTTATTTGTGGAACATAAGGAATAGCATGGAGGACATTAGGAGAAGGAAGGAAAAAATGAAGGGGGGGAAATTGGAGGGAGAGATGAACCATGAGAGACTATGGACTCTGAGAAACAAACAGGGTTTTAGAGGGGAGGGGGAAGGGGGGATTGGTTAGCCTGGTGATGGGTATTAAGGAGGGCACATACTGCATGGAGCACTGGGTGTTATACGAAAACAATGAATTGTGGATCACCACATCAAAAACTAATGATGTATTGTATATATATATACTAATATAACATAATAATGATGTTTTGTATATATATATATACTAATATAACATAATAAAATTTTTTTAAAAAACTGCCAGAAATTAAAGACAAGAACAGAATCTTAAAAGTACCAAGAGAAAAGCAACTTGTTATGTAGAAGGGAAACCCCATAAGACTATCAGCAGACTTTCCAGCAGAAGTGTTGTAGGCCAGAACGTTATTCTTGGGGTGATATATTCAAGGTGCTGACAGGAAAAACAAAAACAAAAGCCCCAAAACAGAAAACATCTGCCAACCAAGAATACTCTACCTGTCAAAGTTGTCCTTCAGAACTGAAGGAGAGAGAACGAGCTTCCCAGACAAACAAAAGCAGAAGGAATTCATCACCACTAAAACAGCCTAACAGGAAATATTAAAGGGAGTTCTCAAGCTGAACTGAAACGGCACTAATTAGTATGAGGGAAACAAGAAAGAATACAACTCTCTGGTAAAGGTAATTATATAGTTAAATTCAGAACATTCTGATACTGTAATGGTGGTGGAAAAATCACGTAACTCTAGTATAATATTAAAAGAAAAGTATTAACCATACAATAGTTTTAATGGGTATGCAATGTAAAAAGATGTAAATTGTGACATCAAAGACAAAATTGGGGGGTTGTAAAAAAGCTTTTATATGCATTCAAAGTTGTTACCAGCTTAAAATTGACAGTTGTAACTCTAAGATGTTTTGTGTAAGCCTCATGGTAACCACAAGCAAAAACCTATAGAAAATGCACAAAGACAAAGAGAAAGGAATCAAAGCATACTACACATGATGGAAAACCATCAAAAAGGGGAGGGCAAGAGAAACGAAACAAAAGAATTACAAAACAGCCAGAAAACAATGAACAAAGTGTTAATAGTAAAAATTACTTCAAATGTAAATGGACTAAATTCACCAATCAAAAGACATAAGGTGACTGAGTGGACTTTAAAAGACCCAGGTGAGCTTCACTTCAGATGTAAGGACACAAGCAGACCAAGAGTGGAGGATTAGAAACCTAAAAAGCACAGGAGTCACTATACTTATGTCATGCAGAATAGTCTTTAGGCTAAAAACTATAATGAGACAAAGAAGGTCAATACGTAATGATAAAGGGGTGAAATGATCAAGCAGATATAACAATTGTAAATATTTATGCACCCAACACCAGAGCACCCTACATCTATAAAGCAGACACTGATGGACCTGAAGGGAGAAATAGACAGCAATACAGTCATAGTGGGGGGCAGTGAGGCAGGGGGTGGGGAACTTCAATCCCCCACTTACAACAATGAATGGATCATCCAGATGGAAAATCAGTGAGGAAACCCCGGACTTGGGCTACATGTCAGACCGGGTGAACCCATAAACACATGCAGAACATTCCATCTTTTTTTTTTTTTTTTTAAGATTTTTATTTATTTATTTGACAGAGAGAGAGATAGCGAGAGCAGGAACACAAGCATGTGGGACTCGATCCCAGGACCCTGGGATCATGACCTGAGCCGAAGGCAGACGCTTAACAACTGAGCCACCCAGGCGCCCCAGAACATTCCATCTTATGGCAGCAGGATGCACATTCTGCTCAAGTGCACATGCAACGTTCTCCAGGACAGACCAGGCCACAAACCAAGTCTTAATAAATTTTAAAAGGCTGAAATCATATCAAGAATCTTTTCTGAACACAATGGTACAAGAGTAGAAATCAATTACAAGAAAAAAAAACTGGAAAATTCATCAATATGTGGAGATTAAACAACATGCACACATATGACCAGCCCACAGCTATCATCATACTCAACAGTGAAAATGTAAAAGCTTTTCCTCTGGATCAGGTGCAAACAAGGATGCTCACTCTTGCCACTTCTATTCAACACAGTACTGGAAGTCATATAAGGTCAATTAGGCAAGAAAAAGAAAGAAAAGGGAATGAATAAAAGGCAGCCACATTGGGAAGAGACAACACAGTTATCTCTGTTTGCATATGAAACCTAAGTGTTCATTAACAGATGAATGGATAAAGAAACGTGAAATATAAACATAGAGAAGGAAATCCTGGAATTTGAGAAAATACGGATGGACTATTATCCTAAGTGAAATAAGTCAGTAAAAGACAAACACTGTATGATCTCACTTATATGGGAATCTAAAAAAGCCAAACTCAGAAACAGAGAGTAGAGTGGTGGTTACCAGGGGCTGGGAGTTGGGGGAAATTAAGAGATACTGGTCAAAGGCTACAAACTTCCAGGTATAAGAGGAACAAGGTCCAGGTCTAACGTACAGCATGGTGACTAAGTTTGATAATATTATATTACATAATTGAGATTTGCTAAGAGAGTAGAACATTAGTGTTCTCACCAAAAAAAAAAAAAAAAAAAAAAGGTAAATATGTAAAAGGATGGATGTGTTAATTCACTCCATGGGAACCCTTTCACAGTGTATATGTGTATCAAATCATCATTGCAACCTTTAAATATTTTACAATTGTATTTGTCAAGTATATATTTGTAAAGCCAAGAAGAAACAAGTTAGGCAGCCAATCACAGTGGTGGGTTTTAACCTTCAGGCCAACAACAGGGCCTCTTACTTTACACAAAGAAACTAAGAAAAACAAAATCAAGACATTAACTTATCATTTAAAAAACATTTATTTAGAGACAACTAGGCCATGTCAACATAAGTTGATTCTCCTCCTAGAAATGAATAAACATAACCTCATGCAGAAGAAAAGTTAATGTCATCTTTGTTTAATGCAGAGTGGCTGAACTTTGCAACAGCATGTTTCTGCTACCAATATACATATATGTAATTTTTGAAGGAATAACGATCATTTTTAAGGATTCATATCGTAGCTTGTCCCTAAAACTAGAAGGATTATGTAATACCTTCCTTAAGCTGATTCCTTCTTCTCTAGTCACTTTGCAAATAGAAATACCTGAGTTGGTATTCATGCCCCTACCCTTACGATTCTCAAATTAGAATAAGCAATTACCATTTACAGAGCCAATCACAGGTTTAGTGATGCTTGAAAATGAACACAAAAGGACTGTGACCATAGGAATTGGAGCATATTAACTTTAAATAGTATATGTGATAAAATTAGTACAAAGTATTTAAAGATATGTAAGTTAACCATTTATAGAGAGAAAAAAATCTTTTACATATTAGATAAAAGTTTATAAAGAGCAGTATTTTAAAATTTATATTACACATTGCGTAACTGAAGAGTAAATCCTGTCAGTGGAGAAATAAATGTTTTAAAATTCTCAAAGAAGAAAATTATATAAACTTTAATTCAAGGTAACATAGTTGGCTGGAAAAATGCCAGTTTGACCTCGAAGTTTCCCTTCCCACCAATCGAAATGTGAATCTGTTTGTGATATAACTGTGATTCTGTCTCCAGCGTGAAAATTCAAATCCCCTGGCTGCTGACCTTCAAAAGAATATAATGCCGTCACTTCTATGGGTGGGTTCAACTTGCCTAAAACAAACAAACAAAAGTATTTAAATTATTCACATTTTTAATGGGAAACCTGGGAAGGTAAGATATAAATTAACTTCAGTACTTAATATTCTAATGCCTTAGAGCATGTGGTCTGTGTGATTTTCATCATATTATTAGACTTATGTTCTTCTTCTTCAAAAAGAGCAAATGTTTGGTAATAACGTTTCCTAAATCCATGCAAGTCAAACTGCATATTATTATATATTTAACTATGTATTTAGCAAATATTTGTGGTTATAATTGTTTGAATTTTGAATAACCTATAACACTACAAACTAACCCTTGAACAATACAGGTGTGAACTGCACTTATACATGGATTTTTTTTTTTTATAAACAGCATGATGCTGTAAATGTATTTTCTCCTTTTTTTTTTTTTTTAAAGATTTTATTTATTTATTTGAGACAGAGAGAATGAGAGAGAGAGAGCACATGAGAGGGGGGAGGGTCAGAGGGAGAAGCAGGCACCCTGCGGAGCAGGGAGTCTGATGCAGGACTCAATCCAGGGACTCCAGGATCATGACCTGAGCCGAAGGCAGTCGCTTAACCAACTGAGCCACCCAGGCGCCTTTCTTTTCTTTTTTTTAAAATTAATTAATTTATTTGACAGAGAGAGCATGAAAGAGCACAAGCAGGGGGAGCAGCAGAGGGAGAGGGAGAAGCAGGCTCCCCACTGAGCAGGGAGCCTGATTCAGGACTCAATCCCAGGACCCCGAGATCATGACCTGAGCCAAAGACTGACGCTTAACCGACTGAGCCACCAAGGTGCCCCCTCCTTATTTTCTTAATAACATTTTCTTTTATCTAGCTTCATTTATTATAAGAATACAGCACATAATACGTGTAACGTACAAAATATGTGTTAACCTACTATTTATGCTTTTGTTAAGGCTTTTGGTCTATGATAGGCTATTAGTAGTTAAGTTTTGGGGGAATCAAAAGTTATATGTGGATTTTCAACTGCATGGGGTTTGGTGCCCCTAAACCCCCTGTCCCAAGTTGTTCAAAGATCGACTGTATTTACATTTTTCCCCTTTTAATAGAATGGTCATTATGGCTCTCATGAATCGTAGCTGTTAGAGAAAAACACATTTATAGTCACGATTGTATCATAAAATATTTAATTGAAAAACCATGCTCCAGGATAGAGCTAGAGAGTATTATGCTAAGGGAAATAAGTTAGTCAGAGAAAGACAAATACCATATGATCTTACTCATATGTGGCATTTAAGAAACAAAACAAATGTGTAAAGGAAGAAAAAAAGAGAGACATACACACAAACCAAGAAACAGACCCAGACTTTTAACTATAGAGAACAAACTATGGTTACCAGAGGGGACATAGGTAGGAAGATGGGGGTTAAAGAGTACATTTATCATGATGAAAAATAAAATAAAATAAAATGTTAAACAAAACAAAACAAAAACCATGCTCTGTAGCCTTTGGTTTTTAGGGTTCCAGCTCAGACGAATTTTGCCGATTCATCAGCAGACATTTTTTCCATAGGCTTCATGGCTGTTTTCATTTCTGCGCTTACTTTACACTTTCTCTCAAAACAGAGATAAAACTCAAATTAGCACAAGAAGTACGTCTGCATATGCTTAATAAGAGTTTCAACACAATGTGTAGAATTGTCTGTATTGTATTAGGAAAAAAATACCTTGAGAATTGAGGGGTTAATATGAGTAAAAAACAGTAAATATTATAAACTGTATAACATTATAAGAAATATAAAGAAACAGATACTTTCTGTGTATTCAGCTACATGGAATTTTATATTTGTTTCACATACTATGTGCACATATTAGGCAATTAGATGCTTGTTAAATGCATCTTAGTGCAGATACACTGAAAACATAAGTAACCGAATTCTAAAAACCAGTTACTTATTTGAACCTATAATACTATAATAGTAAAAGATAAACCAAATTTGGCTTGTCAGTAAGTGATAAAAAGTGAAGACTTTAATTACACTACGTTGACCAAAACATGGAATTTGTAGTTCACACAAGATGGTGCTGCAGTTCTTTCTGTAAAAGCATGTGCCACGTGGTTCTTTGAGTTCTCCTCAAGAAATAACCCTAATAACAACTAACAGAATTACATTCGAGGGATTCCTGGTATCATTATTTTTTTCTATCATAGAGACATGTTCTGCCTGTTTTTACATCTTATACTATATTTACTTGTAGTCTATCAATTTCAAGGAAGAAGGTTAAAAGAATATCACAGAAGTGTAGAATTTTGATAACGTCTGGATATCATCAAAACCAGCTGAGTGACAGCCAACACATTAATGAGCGCTCATCACCGTGTATGTGACAAGCAGCAGGGGTCCCTCACTGCGGGACACACAGCAAGTCCTCCTGACAGGCCCCTTTGTCATTAAATCAGAGGAATGTAAGGTGATGTTAGAGGAAAAAAATCATTCCTAACATCATTTTCTCATCAATAATTATATTTATCACCTCCATACATAAAGCTCAACCTCTTTCAACCGAACTTAATGAAAACCCTCAAGTAGCTCCTCCTCTCTTGTGTCTCCAAGCACCTTGGATAATACAAAGAAGCAAGCAGAAGAGTCCTAGTGAATATCAGGGAATGTTCTGGAAGTCACAGCCATCTTGGCGGCCATATGCGTGTGCATTTGTAGTACCAGGTACAAAGGAAAATGCACGAGAGGGTGATCGCAGTGATGACAGGTGCCAGCCCTTGCCGTGTGCTCAGCCTGTCCCTTGTCCCATCACCCCCGCGTCACAGAACATCAAGCTCAAGTGGCGTGTGAGGCACTCTGTCCAAGGAGCCGAGACCCGAACCTCAGAATCACCACTGACCTCCTCCCCCAAGGCCCTCTGCAGCCACGCGAGTATTAAATTGTGTTCAGCAGACTGAACTTAGACTTATCAGGGCATGTCACTTTTGTCAGGCACATTTTCAAGGAGAATTAGCATATTCTTCTGCCTCACTGAGTTATCCAGACTCTACAAATAGTAAGAATGTTGCATGATGATCCTGGGTAACCACTGATAAATGAACTGGTTCTTACTGGTTTTAGGAATATATTTTGTGATGAACAGTTAGAGGAAGAAAGATATTATGAACTGAATGAAAGACAGAGAGGATCACAGACTTGGTTCAGTTCCTGCCCTTCCTATTTAGGTGTTGTCCAGTTTCCTCTGAATTGTAGTTTCCAAATGAACTAAGGGTAAAGTGGTGATGGGAAAGGCGGTGTAAGAACAGAGCAGGTGGTTTTGAGATGCAGCAGAGAAGAAGGCAGTGCTGTGGGGTTTGAGGAGGTTGGTATTCAACATCCCTCTTTCCCCCCACCCAAATTTTGAGCAGAGATGAGGCAAATGGGGAGGGGAAATCATTGCTGGGAGAGCTAGGGAAGAATATGGGCAAGATAGGCAGACAGGGGGCGCCTGGGTGGCTCAGTCGGTTAAGCGACTGCCTTCGGCTCAGGTCATGATCCTGGAGTCCCTGGATCGAGTCCCGCATCGGGCTCCCTGCTCAGCAGGGAGTCTGCTTCTCCCTCTGACCCTCCCCCCTCTCATGTACTCTCTCTCATTCTCGCTCTCAAATAAATAAATAAATCTTTAAAAAAAAAAAAAAAAGATAGGCAGACAGGGATGTGCCAAAGAAGAGTCAGGAGTTTAAGCAGTTTCGCGGAAAATTCATCCACAAGAACACGAGGTGGTGAGCCAAGCCTGAATGAAGACCGGCGCTCCCTGGAGGTAACAGTCCACAGGCCACTCAATGCCATGCCCTACTGTTAGTTTTTTCTTCAAGTTCTTAAAGTTCTTCTTCACTATAAATATTAGAGATACCTTCCATAAGGAAAAGTTTAATGCCCACAAAATAGCTTATTAAAAAAAAAAAAAAAAAAAAGGTGGGCCTTTTTCTTCCGGGAGGGAGGTATGTCCTTCCAGAAAGAGAGAGCCCCCTGGGGACCACGGACACAGGCCCCGCTGCCAACTAAAATACTTGGCATTCACAGAAGCCTTGCCTTCAAGTTTTATATTCCTGTGTTTAAGAAATATGTAAGCTCTTTGAAGCAATTAGCCATTTTCATCATAATATTCAACTTCAATTCAAATACAGTTTATTTTCTCTCCCAAATCAGGACTACACTTAACAGGAAGCAGCTGTCCCGAGGCTCCTAATTAGCAAGGCTGGTTCTAGAGGGTGTCACTGTGTTACTCGAGTTGCTTTCTCCATGGAGTCTGCATAATGTAACCCATATGTAACCAACATATCCGGCCCTAGACGTGATCCGGGAAAGGAATCTCAGTCTTTGGAAGGTCGTTGCAAGGCAAGCAGAAGTAAGAGAACAAACACATCTTTGGTTTTGTGCACATTTAATGTAGTGATGAGTTGCATGGCTGACTTAACTCTGGTACCCACATCCCCCCAGGTCAGGTGTGGGGTCTGTCACTTTCGGGATCACGTCCTTTGGAAGAGGGTGAGAATCATTGGTAAAGTGAGGCAGATAAGGCCACTAGGTGATGTCACCAGAAAAGCAGTTCTCAAAAGGTAATGTCTGGAGCATTTGTGGTCCTTGCAACTGGGAAGGGAGTATTATTGGCATGGAGTGACTCAGTCCAGGGCATCCACGCAGCACAGGATGGCCCCCACAGTGGATGGGCCCAGACTGTCACTGAAAATTACAGGGTGGATAGGAGGCGGGTGGTGAAGACTGACACAGGAGGGCATGGGCTGTTACAGAAAGGTACAGTAAACCAGGTTGTGCAGTTGCAAGGCTGTCTTGCTGAGAGGCCCAAGTACCATGCAGTTGAGCTTCCAAAGGGTACAAAACAAAAGTATATGCAATTTGGAGAATTCCTGCTTTGCCCAACAGCCCATGCAAAAGTGCAGCTGGTCAGTGGGTATGGGACAGGCTGAGAGCAAGCCCACAGGAGTTTTAACTTGAGGCTCAGGCCTGTGCCCTGTGCCTTTTCTCTGCAGCAATACTCGGCCAGGATGTGAGAAAGTCCTTGGTAAGAATTTAACTGATTTCACAGCTGCTTTTTAAAAAAACACAATCATGTTAAGTTTTATTTTAAAAATAGACTTTAAATCTTCCTTTCCATTTTTTTCTTCAAACTCCCTTATATTTGGAGAAAGGACTAAAATAAATTAATATTATCCTAGTACCTACTGTTTGTACAACTTAACTCATCCTACCCTCAAATATAAAAAAAAAAACCTGACCGACCGACCAACCACGGGCAGGTAACTATCCATGGATCACACGGCTAGTGGTCAAAGTATTGAGTTCAAGTCAGATCCTGTTTCCAGAGCCCACCCAGGATTTGTTTCTTATAATTTCACACTGCCCTTAGTGCCTTTTAGGGGTATTGCTAACATTCCCTAGCACCCAGCCTGCAGGTACACGCTCTAGAGAACCCTGAGAAAAGGAGCTGCAGTTCCCATGTCACCACAGCCTCCATTGTCCCTTGTCCCTCAGTGTCCCTGCTGGCCCCTCTCCCTCAGCAACTCAGCTTGTCTGTTGACCTCAAATTTAAGATTCCCTTTAATTGCAGGATACCTAAGTGTAGGTCTAATTCTAATAGAGTCTTTCAAAGACCACTATATAAAATTCTCCATGCTACTTGGGTATAGACATTTATATGTTAACCACTTTTGCTTCTGAAGGATGTGTTTCCAAAGGTCAAATTATGACAGTCTCAGTATCTCTACCATGGCTGTAAATCACATTCGCAAAAGCAAAATACATTTTTAAAAGCCTCTAGTTTTCTCACTGTGCCTGGGGCCACAGCACAGTTAAACCCAGGCCATCAGACTGTCTCTGAACACAGGACTCCCTCCACCTGGGCTCCTGCGAGAACAGATGGCCAGAAGTGGGCTCCACACGATGGGAACCAGGCTGAAAGCAGAAGGAAAGTCAGAAACCCTAATCCATGAGGAAAAGGTTGACTTCTGTTTAAGGAACTCTGCTTAAGAGACATTTTTGAAATATCTTTATAAATTTTAAAAAGAAATGGGTACTTAGTGACCTTGACGCTCTGTTTACATGAAACAAGTAATGCCCCTGGAGTTTCCTTACCCAGGATGGTTCTGTGATCCCAGTGACAAAAGAAGATGTGAAAAAATAAACAGGCTATTTTACAACTGGTTAACCTTTGCCCTCATTTTGTGTCCCGTTCACATTTCTAAATAATTGCTTAATTCTTTAAGGAACATTTTCTAAAGAATATTGAAGTAAGACAGGTTGAGGGACTATTTTCATCATGGCAAATCCTAGTAAGTTTTACGAAGTAGTTCCCAATAATGGCAAAATATCTGAACATGAAAAATAAAAAAATTCCTTAAAAATATAAAAATATTCACGGGGCTAAAACCCAGAAAAAATGTGATGATGATGAAGTTGTAATTCACAATGAACAAACCTTGTCATTCTATCGTGACAAGATTTTAAAAGATCCTGTGGTTTGGTCCTCGGACAAGCCCCTGGGAGTCAGCGGCACTTAGTCCCAAGCTGGGGTGCTCCCTGGCACGTAACTGAGCATGTGCCTCTTACAGTTCCTCATCGCCCTCCTTATCTCAGATTAAAAGCAAGTAAGAGAGCAAAAGCATAGCATTTTTTAAATGAAGTACTTCTCAAAAGCATGTGCATATCCTATAAATCAAAGGAGTGCTGAACTTCTTCCCAGAGTTTTACAAACTGCCATATTAATTAGAACGTTTGTGATTATAAGATGGATATGAATCATTTTTAACATATAGATATTTTATTTACCAACTCTCTCCTGATAGCTGGAAAGTTCAGGGTAGAGCTTATATTTGCTTCTGTTACCTGCAAAACAGAAAAAAAGGGGGGGTCATTTATTAGACTTATTAGCATATCATATATAAAATAGCCAAGAATGCCAAATCTTGCTCTTGCAAAGCAGGTATTTTAAATCTCTATGATTGATAGAAATACCATTATTTTATCACACTTTAAATCAAGAGGAATGCCTGAATAAACCCAGAAAATACACCGACCATAAGGCAGAGGGTAAATATCTGGTATCTATAGGATTAGAAGCACTGAAACTACAACTCATGACCTTGGAATTACACATTCACGGATAACACACATACATCTTTTTTTCCAGAAGCAATCATAAGATGCCTGAATTTTAAAAAAGTCTGTAGCCCCCAAGCCAGTGATTTTCAAACATCGCTATTTGCTTAACCCCTAAAATAATTTTTAAACAGCATGTGTTCATTTGTATATTTTTTAGTTATCTAAAATATCTAAAATTGTTCAATATAAGCCTAAAAGTTTTAAAGGGCATACTTTGTAGCATATTTCAGTTTCAGTTATTTAAATTAAAAACTTGTATCTCTTTCTGGGATAACAGAATCTAAATATCATAGTATAAATATGAATCATTATTATAACTATACTCTCCATCATGAGTTAAAAAAAAGCTTTTTTTTAAAAGTCAGAAATTGGGGTGCCTGGGTGGCTCAGATGGTTAAGCATCTGCCTTCGGCTCAGGTCACGATTCCAGGGTCCTGGGATGAGCACCACATCGGGCTCCTGGCTCAGCGGAGCCTGCTTCTCCCTCTCCCTCTACCTCTCCCTGCTCATGCTCTCTCTCTCTCTCTGTATCTCTGTGTCTCAAATGAATAAATGAAATCTTAAAAACAAAAAAAAAGGAAAAGAAAAAGAAATGTGCACAGACCAAAAGGTAAATCGGTGAGGACACAGTCATCACTGTGCAAAGTGGAGAGGGCACCATCCATCTCCACAAGAAAGGTTCAGAAGATAGGAGATCATAGTGGGAAACAACAGCCCCAGGCTGTCACAAGCAAAGGGCCTGGGAACCTAAGTTGATGTTGAGATGTGTAGGTTTTAGAACACGTGCTCATGAGGAAAAAAAAACAAAAAAACAAATCTTCTGAGATTTTTCCATTGTTAAGTGAAAGGGGTTCCTTGAAGTTAAGATGAGTAGTTTTTTTAATCTACACTACAAGGAAGTGATATTAAGGGAACTGACATAAGATTTTTATATGTGCATCATACAAGATATCTATTTTCCTAGTGGGGACACTTCAGAAACATTATGTATTTTAAAACTTACACACAGGTAAAATTTTATGTAATCACTCAGATTTAAAATAAAAATAGATTCAGTGCCCACATCTTGTTACTCACTGGAAATATGAGTGTATGTAAATTAATCACCTGAACATGAATCAGAAATACCATCCCTTTTGGAAGAAGATGCAGCATCCCAGGAGAGTAGGGTACAGGCTAAGTTATAGGAAATGTGGGCAACGAAGAAGACAGGTGCAGTTCCTGAGCACCTTCCTGGGAGGGGTACTTTTAGGCAAGCTAGAGGCCTAGCCAGGAGCCATTGTGAGGGCTGTGACTCCCTATTTCATGCCCAGGTGAAGGGGGGGGTGGATACAGAGCACGAAGGAGGGGATCATCCTCCTGCCCTCTAAAGCACTCTGATACTTGTTCTCCTCCTCCCAGAACTGGTCATGTGCTTCCTTTCAGTAATGGCAGTTATTTTTCCACATGTGGTATCTTCCCTCCTCCTAGACTGAAAGTTCTTCAAAGACAGGATATAATTTGGACTCATCTTTGTACTCTCAAAAGCCCCAGCACAGTGCTCGTGAATAACAGTGGATTATTACATGAAACATCACCTACTTTAATATATTGCTACATACTGTTACCCTCTGTGCCTGAAAAGCATGATTCCAAGAGTGACTGTCCTATAAATGTGCAATGGAAAGAGGGGTAGAGGCCAAAACCTGGTGCTTTATAAATCGTCTATTTTAAAACCACCTTATGAAATCCTGAGCTCCCAAGAATATATGGTAAACTTAATATTCAGAATAAAAATCTATAAGTATACAAGAAAAATAGGCTTATTTTGTTCCCATTTCAAATAGGCAGGATAACTATCTTTGGAAGAAATGACAAATAAGTGAAAAAACTTTAAAGATAAAACTCTTTGTAAATTGGAGAAAGCATCTTCTGAATGAGAACAGAAGCTTTCACAAATTACAGCAATGAGAATTTGTCTTCTGTCTTTAGAAGACGCTGAGCATTTATTTTTCTCTTCAACACCCATTAGTTCTTCTATTTGACACTAAAGTTTAACAATGCAGCTTGATTTCTTAACAATAATATCTAATAATTGCTTAATTATAATTGTATTTGAATTGCAACAGAAATATTTACTTTGGGAGCCGGAGTTCAGCAGGACTTGTGCAGATGACTGCTGTGGTCTTGGCGATGGTTTCGGAGGTAATTCTTTAGCCTGGGAGGAATAAAAAAAAAATGCACATAATTTTTTTTTTTTTAAACATTTTACTTATTTATTTGACAGAGAGATAGAGAGACAGCACAAGTAGGCAGAGTGGCAGGCAGAGGGAGAGGGAGAAGCAGGCTTCCCGCTAAGCGGGGAGCCCAATGCGGGGCTCGATCCCAGCATCCTGGGATCATGACCTGAGCCGAAAGCAGCCGCTTAGCCGACTGAGCCACCCAGGCGCCCCAAAAAATGCACATAATTTTAAACTACTTTTTTACCTTGGAGCATACAGGCTTTTTTCTTCTAATGAATATATGTGGCATAGTTTATCCTATGCACCTATTAACAAAGCACCCTAAACATGCATGTGCACTGCTTTGGACCACAATTGGTTGAACTGGATGCCAGATGCATACGTTGAAGGGGGTGCTCCTCTGTAATGGGAAGCTTGCCTCATCCAGGCACCTCAGTCACTTGGTGACTGGCTCAGCAAACCCTGGGAAGGCAGTGACAACCAAGGCTTTGTGTGTCCGTTTTCACGTGGTACCATGGGGTCAATCCACTCCGAGAGGGTGTCCTGGAGCTCGGAGCACAAGACCCTTGACCTTCAAGGCCTCAGTATTCGCAGCCATTGTTCGTATCATTATTTAATATTACCAGGTCATGTCCTTGGAGAGATGCAATTATGGAAAACGAGCTATGTTTCCCCTTGAACTTTGTACAGGTAACATGTCAAGGTTATACAACATTTTTAAAAGAACTTTATGTAAATGAAGTTATGGGGTAAGTTTGGTGGTTATTGGGAACCTGATATCAAGAACAGAATATTCTATATAAAGAAGTGTCTTGTGACTGCTGAGAGAAATGTAAAAACCAAGCATTACAGCAGGCTTCCTCTGTTCCCTTGCTGCTTTTCTTGCATTGATTCGTAGACCTTCATTTTCATACTTTTCAGTAAAGGATTCAAGAATTTCATAAAGATCTTCTGCTTGAGCAGGTCGTGGTATTTCTCCAAATAAAATGTCATAAGCTCGGATGTCTTGACAATAAAATCTAATAAGAAATATCAAATTAAGAGCATTTATAGACGTAGATCTTTTCTAGAGTTAAAAGTAGGACACACACCTGTGTGTAGGCATTTACTCACATCTCGTACTTCATATATACTATTTTTCAAACACTAACTACAAGCCATAACCCATGTTAAACCCCTAAATTCACTCCCCCAAGCTCATCTCTAGAGCCAATCACCATAAATTGTCTGATATGTATATCCTTCCTCCAATAATATAAAAAGCAAATCACATATATATACAAACACCCACACATACAAATATATAAACATGTATATGCAAATATACCTACACTTACAAAAATATACCTAGAAGCACATACATTTTTACAGATTTTTATTTTTTAAGTTTCTTACAAAAAGTGCTTTGTAATATGTAATATGTAATAACAAATATGGCTTTATAATTTCTTTAAAATGTTTATTTGTATCAAAATTACATAAAGATTTGCCTTATATATTTAGAAGCCCTGCAATTGAATAAGAAGTATATTAGTTTTAGTTTATCCAGGATTTATGTGAACTTCAATGAGAAAGTCTCCCAAAGGCCTAGAATCAGAAATTTCTAAAAGAATTCTTCATTTAAATTTCTCAAATTAATAAAACCAGAAGTAAAAACATCTCTCTTGACTTTGTAAGACATAAAGCTGTGCAAAGCTTTATTTTTCCCCATCGCTCCTATTTTCCAGTTGCTGTGGCTCGCAACGAATATCGTCACACGTGCCAATTAACTCCTGAGTGAACTGCACAGTCACCTTCATAAGGGTTTTCGTCAGCAAGCAGGGGTCTGTGTCTGCTCTAAGCACACTGCATTACCAACTCCCACCAGGCTCACAGTGAGTGGGAATCTGCCAGGTTCTGGAAGAAGTCACTTTGTCGGTCAGCCTTTTCTCTTTCTCTGAGCAGCCAAACATATTTTAGTAGAAATTTAGAACAGCAGTTTGGGGAAAAACTGGCCAGATGCCAGTTTAAAGTAGAAGTTCTTCTTCACCTGTTAAAGTACTTCTAAATCCCTTTTTTAAAAAATCAAAATTTGTCTCTGTTTTATGGAAGAAAGACAACAGCAGAGTGTAATAATAGACAACCTCTTATAATAGGAATATTTTGATTGACCTACAAGTTGTAACTGTTATGTGCCTTTACAGATGTTTGAAAAATATACTTAATGATACAGCCGACTAATAGAATATTATGTAGCCATTAACTTATACTTAAGATTCTTATAATGTTAAGTGGAAAAAAAGGATTTATAATTGGATCTGTTATGATTACAATCATATGTGGCAAAACAAGGGGAATTATGCTTAGGAAAACATTGTAAGGCAATAAAGCAAAATGTGAACAGTGTTAATCTTAAAGGGATAGAATGGTTTATTTTTCTTGTAATTTTTTTGTGTTTTCTAGATTTTCTCTAAGTACATATTACTTTATATTGAATCTTTAAATAAAGAAATACACAGAGTCAAACGCTGTGCTAAAAAAGATTATATACAAGGTTACTCTGTAAACTCTGAACAACTATGTGAATCTATGAAGTATTATGTTTCTCATCACACTTTCCTGAAATCAGTTAAAATTATGTGGCTTGCACTTACTTTCGATTAGTTTCTTTCCTTTCAATCAAACAGCTGCCTTCTAACGATATGCCAGCAAAGAGTCCTCTGGATTTGCAGTATGTAAAGACAGCAGTGGGGCTTCTCAGGGCAACATTTCCTTCTAAGTTCCTGCAAAATAGAAGGTCTGCATCCTGGGACCACGAGAGAACGGGTCCTAAGACCGTTAGCTGAGTAGCACCACACTTCTCACTCAAAAGGATGGTCTTGTTCTTACTTCGCCTGCTTTTATGTTTTACCTCCTGTTGGCCTGAGCTAGTTGTGTTTAGGATGTTCTAGGGCGTGGGGAAGGACACATTATTTAAAACCATTATCAAAGGTGTGATAACCATACCTTTCCAACTTTGTCTTCCTTTCTTGAAACAGGAATGCACCTTTTAAGAGTACCAAAGACTGTGGGTTCTTTTTACACTGAGCATTTTCATGGAATTTAGAAACCTTTTTAGATGATTGTATGGTCTGAGTTTTCGGTATTTCTACATTGCTCAAATGACCCAAAAATAGTTGTTCATGGACAGAGAGGTAAAATGCACTATACATACGTAAACATCACTCTAGTGAACACTTCTATTTCAAATTTTCCATAATCTAGTTTGAAGAAAATCTTTTTTCTTTCTTGATCAATGCCACCCTTTATCAGTTAATCAAATTGGACTTGGCTCCTTCAGAGCTTAAAGGTAAATTTTATGTTCCATTCCGTAAGATACAATGGCCTACATTTCTGAAGTATTTAGTTTCTTTTTGTGTGTTCTAGTTTCAAATTTTCTCATTTTATCACCCTGGCTGGGCTTTATAAATTTCTTATCTCCAAACAACCAAAAGCCCTCTAGGACATATATAAATCATAAATCAGTTTCATTTCAATTCAAGCTTCCTCTTGGTGCAAACCTGTATAATTTTTAAACCATTACTATCCAACAGATGTTCAGAAAGTACTTTGAGAGTACTCACCTTCCCAGGGGCCCAACTGCCACAGTAAAGTTCCCTCCGAGTGTCAGGTTACCACCTTTTGCAAAAGCTTCTACTGCTCTGTTATAATTCAAAATTATTACCAAATCTGATACCTGAAAATTTATTTAAAAATAATTATGTGTAAATGTCATTTAAAATAGATGCTGATTAAAACTCAAATACATGCCATATAATGTAGCAAGAATTTCAAGGTAGACAGTGAAAGAATATGAAAGAAGAATCATTTTTATTTTGAGCTGAGGATGTAAGCAAAGGATATTTCCACAGATGAGTCAAGGAAACATCTCCGAGCATTCACTGTGCACCACGCATGTACTCTGGGGCTCTGTGCATACCCCCAATCTTCTCGGCAACTTGTAATGTAGGTAGTGACAGGGGTCTAGTGAGGCTAAGTGGTCTGTCATAGTGATAGCCAGAATAGATACAACATAGGTAGGTCAGAAAGATTACAAGTACTCCCTTAAACTAAACACGTCAAGAAAGCCAAGCCAAAGACCATACGACTAGGAGTAAGGGCATAAGATCCAGGGTTCTCAGTGACATTTCCACACTGAAATCCCTGGCAAGGCCATGTGTTTACCACTAATAAAGTGCATGCTGTCCACTTTCTTTTAGGTGCAGAAATTCAAAATATCAGAAGGAAGCTATTTAACTATCAGTTAATGCCTCTTACTGAGTTAATTCTCTAAGTAAAAGCAAAAATTAGAATGTGGGAATAATGCTCAAGACATGCCAACATGGAGGAGGTGTTCACCACTGCTGTATACAAGCCCAGTGAGAGCCCAGAAATACGGAGAGCCCTCGGGGGATAGAGGCCTGAGCGTCAGTCCAGCTCCCTCCTCAAGAGCTGTGTGACCTCATATTCTGACTACTTTTGGATCTCTCATCTTTTCATATGTGAAATCTGCAAAATAGGACCCACCTCACTCATCTGTCTCAAGATCAAAGATGTGTGTGTCATGCATACCTAAAAAAGGAGAGGTGTACTGGTTGATGCTAAGAATTTGGGCTAAAAGTCCAACTCTTTGGGTGTGAATTCTACTTCTGCCTCTTGCATATTGTGTGATCTTGGGCAAATGATTGAGCAGCTTGAAACCTTAGCTTGTTTCTCTGTTTTAAGGTGGGTATAATAATAGGAGCCACATTTGTAAACAGACTCTGTATACATATATATACGTGCATAGACATGCATATGAGGTAGTTAAAAGGTTAACTGAAATCATTGGTAAAGCTTGGCATGTTTACCACAACTCAATAAAATATGCAAAGGCCAAGCAGACTGATGTTTAAAAGATTACTTAATTTATATACTTCTTTAATGTTTTATAAGTGTTTTAAAATCAACGTTTTCATTTGACCCACAGAAGAATACTTACTACCAAAAGAGATTGCACTTGAAAAGACCTAATGGAGGGCGCCTGGGTGGCTCAGTTGGTTAAGCAACTGCCTTCGGCTCAGGTCATGATCCTGGACTCACAGGATCGAGTCCCGCATTGGGTTCCTTGCTCTGCAGGGAGTCTGCTTCTCCCTCTGACCCTCCTCCCTCTCATGCTCTCTCTCTCTCATTCTCTCTCTCTCAAATAAGTAAATAAAATCTTAAAAAAAAAAAAGAAAGAAAGAAAAGACCTAATGGAGATCCAATACAAGTACATTCTTTAAAAAATGTTTAATTTGAATCATTTTATGAAAAAAATACACTCAAGTTCCATAGGACAAACTAAATATACCAGCTAACTGACCCCTATAAAATACTTTACCTTGACTCATATCAACTGTTAATTCCATTTTATATATGGACAATTTCTGAAGATTGTGGTGTTGAATAATACAGAATTAGCTCTTTTATGCAAAATTAAGTGATTTTGCCAATGATTATATGAGCTATATCTTATATACATTTTAGGTAATATATATAAAATTGCTTTGCATAATGCTTGGTATATACACATGCAGAAAGTGTAAGTCTCCAGCCATGACCATGTAAATACCTGACTGATATTGTCCCCTTCTGCTTGGTACATCTTAGTATAATTAAGTAAGGCAAAACTCTAAGAGGCAATTAAAGAAAAAAGTAATCCTTTAATTTTATGTCTCATCTCAATTCAGTTCTCTCTGAAATAAGAGTAAAATAATCCTGTGTTCTTTGGTGATATCGCTAATGAGAGAACCAGGTCAAAACTGCACAGACAATTTGAGGAGCAGGAGGGGCCCAGCAGCTCTTGGTTTGTTTCTATAGCTAAGAGTAAAAGCAAACAGATTCCCTGAAAGAAAACTGTCAATACACAAACACTGTAAGACAGACATTTGAAAATTTGATAAGGTTTCCTAAGAAGTTTGTAATGAGGTATAACTATAAATAAGATGCCAGTTCTGCATTTAAATTCAATTCTTACACGAAAGAATGAAGAAAGCACAACTACCCTGCAGGAAAAGCTGGGGGAGGAATGTTAACCCCTGATAACCCCTGAGCAACAGACCTCAGCAAACAGGTATAGGGTAATGTAGCCAGGAGCCTCCCCTTCCCCCAGAGGCCATAATCATTAGGAGCAAAGTTACAAAATGAAACAATGCAAAGCCAGCATTTGAAGTCATTTGAAGATCCGGATGTAACACAACAGGGTGTTGCCACAGGTGAAGATAGACTGTATTAAGCCAGGTATGCCCTGGATCTGAGCTCCGGCTTACTCAGCAGCCCACTGTGGAACTGAGCAGCTTTGCAATCAGCAAGCCATACGCAGCCAAGCACAGTCAGTCCGATTTGAGGCCTATCTGTTCTACAGTTGTGCTAAAGATGGAAACAGAGCAAAGCCTGAATGAGCAAAATTCTACTCTAAATGAAAGAACACCGGTGTACATTAGATAGTTGTAGGTGGGGATCTGTCCAGAAAATGAAATATATGGAATAAAATCTATTCCGTCAGTGGTGAAATAAGAACAGTAGGTAGTCTCTCAAGTTCTATGTAGTAAGTTTCAGCTGCTTTTAGAGAAAATGGCAACTGTATGTTTATAGACTTACCTCAATTCCTATTTCAAATCCTCCACCAAGCCCAGCTATCCCAATGGCTGAAGGTGCAGACCATTCTAATAAAACCAAAGAAACAAACATTACTCTAACATTAAAACCCCTTGACACACAAATATGGGAAGGAAAAATGCTACAATGAGAATAGTGTTTCTTTTAAAAATAATGAGACTTTGGTGTTTCCCCTGTGTTTTTAATATTCTTTAATAAGCATATATAATTTTTTTTAAAGATTTTATTTATTTATTTGACAGAGACACAGGGAGAGAGGGAACACACGCAGGGGGAGCGGGAAAGGGAGAAGCAGGCTTCCCGCAGAGCAGGGAGCCCGATGCAGGGCTTGATCCCAGGACCCCAGGATCATGACGTGAGCTAAAGGCAGATGCTTAACGACTGAGCCACCCAGGCGCCCTGAAGCATATATAATTTTTAAGTTAAAAATGTTTGAAAGGTATTAGACATTGAGACTCACAGACTCACAAATCCATGTCCCCTAATCTTTGTCTATAAACATGCATAATATATCAAACGATTGAATCCTTACCTACTAAACACATAGCATTTGATCATTTCAACTCTCAACATTTACATAATGTTTCACAAAATAATTGGGCTATATAATTCTAGTTTTTAGTTACAATTTTATCATAGATATACGAGAGCAAAAGGATTAAAAAAAGCTTATTATAATCACTTCTAAGGGTAACACAATAATAAACTGTTTCTGTTGTAAATTTCTGAGGGCAAAAACTGGTCTTTTGTGCCTAGTAGAAGAACAAGAAATAGGCTATAAATTCAAGATTTTTAAGATTTTAACAAGATAAATTTCCTTACATTTGAAAACTAAGTACAATAATTCCATTTGAATTAGGAAAAAAATTAGTTTGATGGGGGAAGGGTGGGATAGTATAGATAAAGTACTTTCTGAAAATGCTTATTAGCTTCCTAAACCTAATTCTGTATTCTAGATAACAGGATATTGCTTGAATATATTCAGAACTAATCTATCCAGGCTTAGGGGAGTTTTGATTACAGAAATTAGTGTCATATAATCCCAAAGTTGTTTTCCATTTCCTATGTTAGGAACTGTCCCTGTTTGAAGACTGCCCATCTGGCCAGGATCTGGGGAATTTGCTGCTTCATTTGGGCAATTACCTTCTGCAGACAGAGCAGCTGGTACTCAGAAAGGTGGGAGAGAGAAATTCAGGGATTTGGCCCAGTAGAAAGGTCCCCGCTGAGGTTCTGAGAGACCCCAGATATTGTCGGGCCTCTACCTTTGCAGATAGCCTCCCTGTCAACCACCAAGGGGAAGTTTTCACAGACACTGAAGGACCTTTGAACGTGCCTCGACTTTGTCTGGTTATCCTGCGGGAACTCTGCTCATGAAAATGTGGGTAGTGCTTGAGAAGAAGAGAACTTTCTTGTTTTCATTTCGTAGGCAAGGACTGAACCATGAAGTGCTGGGCCACAGCTTCAGGGAGAGACTCTAATTTACTGTGGGGACACATCACAGGACGCAGTGGACCTGACCACTGAGGTTCAGTGGTCACTTGCCCCACAAACACCCAGATGTATCTATTGTCATTGTCTTATGCTCTCTTCCAGAATAAAATTAAATTACCTACACTAAAAACATCTATTAAGAGAGAAATATGTTCAATTATATGAGTGAACTGAGACTGTTAAATTGGTATAAAAAGCATTATAGTTAGTTATGACACACCTACCTACATTTTATTTTATTTTTTTTAAAGATTATTTATTTATTTGACAGAGAGAGACACAGGGAGAGAGGGAACACAAACAGGGGGAGCGGGAGGGGGAGAAGCAGGCTTCCTGCTGAGCAGGGAGCCCAATGCGGGGCTCGATCCCAGGACCCTGGGATCATGACCTGAGCCGAAGGCAGACGCTTAACGACTGAGCCACCCAGGCGCCCCCCTACCTACATTTTAAATATTACTATAAATGTTGATTAAATATTGGGAATTAAGGGAAATATATTTTGATTTCATCTCTGAAAAATCAAGTATTAGATTTCACCCCAAAGAGTGAAACCAAATTGTATTGATCTTGATGTGCTTCCACCTTGGTTATAGGCTTTAAAGAAAAATTTCAGTTTTTATGGTTTCCTATGGGAATAGGAGAAAGATTACAGATGGGTCTGATTTTCTTATCAACTTCCATATAACAGAAGAAAAGTTATATCACGAAGCTGAAAAATAAGATTCATATTTAACATCAGAAATGCAAATATTGTCATGTTCAATAACTGCTCCATAGAAGAATTACAAAATGTACATAAGACAAAGCTAGATCTACCCCTCCAAGTCTTGTCTACTATTTTAAGAGGAGGAGAGAAACGGGAAGCCTCACTGTCCTTGTTGATGGGACATCCAGAGTGCACATTCCAGGATGACAATGTTAGGGGTCTTGAGGAAACCTATCATGCTCCCTGCCAAATGTTTCCAAAATGAAAATAAGCAACTTACTTCCATCTGGAAGACGTGCCAACACGACCCCACTGCCTCCTCTAGCAGTTACCAGAAATCCAGCTTTTATCACAGACAAAATCGCAAGGCCCTTGGCTTTAGCAATTACGTGGGCTGCAAAATTAAAGACAACGGGCAGGTGAACATTTTTAGCGGACTTGCCTGAATAGATGAGCATTAAGCAGATCAATACACACAAAACTCTGCTGGGCAGGATCCCAGGGTTCTCAGTTCCAGTCTTAACGGCACGTATGAGCCAAATAAAACTCACTGACGTAGCACACGGACCCAAGGCTGTCTACCTCGGCCTCCTTCTTTGTGGTATATTTCCAATGCTACGCATAACATACAAAGTGCTAAAAAAATCCCTGCAACTGCTATAATAAATGAGATATGTGGATGAGATTTTTTTTTTATTGACATCTACTAGCAGGACAAATAATTTGGAAATTTCAATTAATTGAGACTACAACTCATAAAAAACAAGTTATTGTTTTCAAAGTGATTAAGATCCATATGGAACTAAGAACTAAGGAGAAAGCTGAAAAGACTGGCATCACACAAACAGCAGAACTTTGATCTTAAAGCCGTATAGGTAGTTCACCTTTTATGAATATGAAAATTAGATTCAAATACAGAAAAACCAAGGGATTTTGCCACTTTAAAATTTTTTTAATTTATAAAATGATCCATTCAAGTATTCAAGTAACACATAACTATTAGTGTACTGAGAATATAATTTATACAATATTGGTTCATTCACATTTCAGGGAAGTTCATTACATAAAATGAGCTATTAATATACGTACCACCCCCAGACACTGCACCTCCCTTTTCTGTGGATTCATTCACACAACAGTATATCTTTCAAATAACAAGGGAAGCCCAAACATTGGAAGTTAGTCTTGGTCCCCAACATCACTTTTAAGACTGTTCGATTTCTTGTCTTTTGTTAAATATTCCATCAAGAAAGTCAAACCACGGTACTCAAACACACAGAAATGGTTTTCTGGAAGTCCCTAGAAAAACACTAAATTTCTAATATAATTATGCACACCACTTCAAAATTTTAGTTAATAGTAGACTCTCAGCGATAACTCACCCAAGAGCAGGAAGTTAGCGTGCAGACCTATGTGATGTTGCTTGTAGTTAAGCAATGCTTAGAGAACAAGGTTGGGCTCTTAGATTGCAGTCCACTAAGCGTGCCTTCATTTTGGATTTTAAAAGGTTATAAGTATATTGTGATGAGGTTGAAAGCTCTATTGTATATTACATAGATTTATTTTTACAACCACATTTTGGCAGAACATCTTCCTCTACCCTCACACTTCACTCTCAACGTGTGTACGGTCAGGATTGCCTCTATTTAAATAGAACAAAAGTAGATGAACATATTTTAAGTTTCAGGTTTGTTTTTATAGATTTTCCACCCAAATTTGGGGACACTAAAATACCAATAATGCTTAAATAATTTGCGAATTAGCTTTTCATTTATAATATAGATGCACTGATTACAGATTCCCTGATGGAATTTTACTGCACAAAATCCATGAGAAATAATCCATACTCAGATGTTTCTATGTCAGGAAATACAATTTATCCATAAATTGGGCTAGCAGGCTGTTGTATGCAGATGCTGATATATATATCAAGAAATGTCTTCTATCTCCTGCTTCAGAATATTGCTACTGAAAATTCAGTTTTTCTGGTTGAATTTTCTTCGAGTCCTAAAGTAGTACTTATCAAACTGGTATGTGCAGCCAGATCACTGGAGATCTTGTGAAAAATGCAGATTCTGACCACTGAGGCCTCAGTGGAGCCTCACTGCATTTCTAACAAGCCCCCCCGGTGATGCCCAACTGCTGGTCGAGTCTGCACTTGGAGTAGCAAGGCTTCTAGGAAGCACGGTTTTCCTGATGGGAGTAGTGGCTGGACCAAAGTAACAACAACAATAATAATAATAATTATAACAACAAATTAAATTTTTTTAACATTCAAAGGTCTGCTAAATAACTTAAAAAATCTGGCTTAAGAAATTAAACTAGTTTTAAAAAAAGAAGTTAAGCTAGTTTTTGTAATGCAGGAAGTGTCCCACGCCCATGATTAATTAAGAGGGAAAGTAGTCTGTAGCAGTACCCAAGCTAGTTTGCATGTGAATCTTTGCCTCCTGGCAAGGAGGAGTCCTCCTTGAACCACCCTGTAGAAATAACTGGGAGTGGAAACAAGCAGATAGTGGTTCCCAAAAGCCCATCTCTAGACTCAGGTCCTTTGTGGTCCACCTTGCGTTACAATCCCGGCCACTCTGCTCCAAGGGTCTGACTCAGCAGGTTTGGGGGGAATTTAGGCACTGTATTTTAATGATCCAAGGAATATGATGCACAGCTGGGTCAGGAGTTATTGACTAATGTCTTCTTCAACCACTATAAAACGTAAAAATCTTATCTCAAGAAAGAAAATCCAAAATTAAATTGGTTTATGAGATTAGCTAGTGATTTTGCAAGATAACCTTGTAAAGACCTCAGAAATTGAGGACAATGACAGGTGAGTTTGGGGAAAGCCAAAGTGGGCACTACGAAGGGTAAGCAGGAAAGGGAGCCTCCACAAAGGTAGAGGGCAAAGGGAGGTGTGGGGGCCCCAGGAGACCATCTGGCATATCAGCCAGGAGGATAACGGCGCTCTGAGGGCCTGCTGCTTTTAGGGGGTGCTCTGCCTGAGGTCAAGGAGTACACCAAGTAACTTAGACAACAAAACAAATTTAAAAATGAGAGGTACATATTTTATTTACCAGGAATGATCTTATCAGGTCCATTTCTGGAAGTTATTTCCGTGAATTCTCTTAGAATTTTAGCAGCCTTTTTTGCTTCCGATTTCAAATTGGAAGGTATAGGATTATTCACTGAAAGATTAAGAAAAGGAGATTTTAATGAAGAAGTATAGTAAATATGAGTTAGAAATTTATTATAATTTCATTTTTTCTCATGCACAATTGAGTATTAACCAATTGTATCCATCTAGACAAAAGAAATGAACTGGAAATCCTCAAATTATTGTCTCATTTCTATTTTCCTGATAAATTCATTCTGAGATTGGGAAACCTTAAACTCTCAAAATCCCAGAAATTATAAAAGCCTGGTTCAACCTCCCAATTGTGTATCTGCTCTCTGTAATTTTTTTTTTTTTTTTTTAAGATTTTATTTATTTGAGAGAGAGAGAGGGAACGAGCAGGGTAAGAGGGAGAGGGAGAAGCAGACTTCCTGCCGAGCAGGGAGCCCGATGCGGGGCTCAATCCCAGGACCCCGGGGACCACGACCCAAGGCCAAGGCATATGCTTAACTGACTGAGCCACCCAGGTGCCCCTGCTCTCTGTAATTCTTAACTCATCTCAATACTAACTAAAAAACTTTAAAATTTAAAGAATTAACAAAAGATGTAACTTACAACTGTCTTTAATAAAAAATATAAAATTTACTATATCTGGATATTTTTGTCAAAATATTTAACTATCTGTATAGATTATTCTTACTAGTAAAATTCTAAGAGACTCAGGAACTGAGTGATTACTCCCATGTGTTTGTATAGCATTCTACCTTTAAGGCTTGCTTTGGTGTTCCCCAAGTCATGCAAGCACGAATTTATCCCCACAAAGGCACAGAAAACCCTCCCAGACCTGAGGTATGTGGGGATGGGTCATCCCTTTCTCACAGGACAAAGGAATCCGAAGAGCCAAAGAGATCAAGAGGCTTCAACTTCACATCTGGTTCAGGCCCTCAAATGTATTTTTCATGTCAAAGATGATGTTTTCAGCTACGAAGTGCCATTTGTTTGGGTTCTTTCCATTTCTGTCCTCAATCGATTTATGTTGTTCTTTAAATACTTGAGCGTATTTTAAAAGGTGCTTTTTTATCCTTGTCTGATAATTGCATCATCTCTGGCCTTTTGGGATCGGTTTTTGACAGATTTTTCTCCTAGTTATGGATTAGATTTTCCTATTTCTGGCCATTTCTAGGAAAATTTAGTGGATGCTAGATATGAATATTTCCCCATGAGTGGCTAAATTTTGTTGTCTTCTTTCGGGCTGGTGCCCTTTGTAGGGGGCAGTGCAGGGAGTTACCTACTTGTCAGCTCAGTCTTTCCCGGGCCTACTTCTGTGTTTAGCTCCAGTGCCTGTATTTTTGATGTGAGCCCTACAATTATGGTGTGACTCTTTGGGTTCTATCCCAGTGTCCTCAGGGGTTTAATGAGCTCTCTCCCCTTTGGATGGTGGGAACTACTTCCCCTCAACCCTCACTGAATTGAAAACTATTCACTCATGGCTTCCTCATAGTGGTTCTTTGCTCCACCTTGGAAGTTTTACCTGTACACCTAGGGTTTGGTATTTGTCCAAGGATTCGTGGGGTTCCCTTGCAGATTTCTTGAGCCCTCTCTTCGGGGAGCCTGCTTTGCAGAGTCCAGTTTCACTGGCTTCCCCAAAGCCTGTTGTCTCTTTCATGCAGTGAGAGCAGGAGCTGGGGTTGACTTCCTGGCCCTGAGGCCCCTGGACGGGCCTTCAGGCAGGAAAATGGGCAGTCTTGGGGTTCAGCTCACTTCTCCCTCTTCCCTGGGGTCCTAGACACACTTACCTGGCATCCAACATGTGAAAGCAGATACTCGCTATATTTTGCCCAGTTTCTAGGGGTTTACGGTAAGTGGCAGTAAGTTTCTTTGTCATGAACCTCTCATTGTGCTTTTATTTGTTGAGTAATGTTAAATATCTTTCCATTCCTGTCAAATCTCTCATATTGTTCTACAAGGGGGGTATTTCTCTGTTTCTTATTCATTTATAAAGTAAGGAAATTAGCCTTTTTCTAAGTCACAAATATTGATTCGCCATTTGTCATTTGCCTTTAGAATTTTCTTATGATGGTTTTTCTTTTTTTTTTTTTTTTAAGATTTCATCCATTTATTTGACAGAGAGAGAACACAAGTAGGGGGAGCAGCAGAGGGAGAGAGAGAAGCAGACTCCTCTCTGAGCAGGAAGCCTGATGCAGGGACTTGATCCCAGGACCCCCAGATCATGACCTGAGCCGAAGGCAGACACTTAATGTACTGAGCCACCCAGGCGCCCCTTATGATGGTTTTTCTACTTTTGTCTTAATGAAATCAAGTTCATCTTCTCTTTTAAGTTTTACAAGTATCTCTAATTAAACAAAATGATTCACAAGTTCATATAGAAAAATAAACAAGCAAGAAAATATAGGGAAAACGTAGGAAAAAGAAGAATGAGGGGGACAAGCTCTTCCAGAAGCCACAACATACTATAAAGCCTCCAGACTTGATAGTAGATGTGACTGTAGGTAGAAAATCCAATTTACAAAATAGAAAATTCAGAAATTGACTCAAATACATAAAATAATTTAGTATATAATAAAGATAGCACCTTAAGTCATTGTAGAAAAGCTGTATTACACAATAAATAGTGATCTTTGAGGGAAAAAATTCATCCACCGCTTCATGTTACATAGGGATGAACTCCAAATTCATCAACAATTTGAAATGCCAAAAATCAAACCATAAAAGAACCAGAAATTATGTGAGAACTGCTTTTCAAATTCATAGTGCAAAAGGCCCAAATATGACAAAAAAAGTCTATATTTTTAAATGATCAGAAATCATGGCATAAGCATACTGTAAACAAAGAGGTAAAAGTATACATATGTAAATACTGAGGAAAAAAGCCACCCCTACTATTAATATCCCCCAATACTACTGTCTGCATTTTAGTGTATGCTTCGATTGATCCCTATTGCTAAATATGTAGATTGTTTCCATTTTCAGCTTTTATAGATACCACTGTTGGCTGGCAATCATCTCTGGACAGAGTCTTAAGAGTTGGAATTGATAAATCAAAAAAACCCAAAATTTGTTTATTATATTACCAAATTGTCTCCTAAAAATACTACCCAAGTTTAACTGACTGAACCACCCAGGCACCCCAAAATACCACCCACGTTTAGAACCACTGGGTATTACCATAAAAAATTCCACTGTTACGGGTGACATTGGGAAAAGCGAAGTCCGTACATCAGAAAAACAGGATGACAAATTTTATTTGAATTTATTTGAATACTAGTGAATTTTTCTTTTGTTTGATTACATTTCCTGTTTTGCATATTTTCTGTTCACATTCTTTGACTGTTTTTCTGGTGCCATACTCCTTTTGTCTATAATTTTAATCATGTTGCAAGTCTATGTCTCTGCTTGCTTTTTAAAAAAATTATTTATAATTTTTCAGCATTTGTTTTTATTTATATGGCAACACTTCTCTGGGCTTTCTACTGTTTTCATCTTTCTATTACTGTGACTAAAGGCCTTGATTAAAAAAAATAATAATAACTAAATGAAAACAGCCACTATTCTATATTCTCTTCCAGAGTTTATATTTTACGTTAACTATTTGGCCCATCTCAAACTTATATTGGTATAGGATATGAAGAACCTAGTATTTTTTACATACACAACATGATTTATTGAATAATCCACAGCACTTAATTAAAAATGTCACCTTCATGACAAAAGCAAGAAAAATACATTCATATATGCATTCACATATTTAAAAATATATGACAGAGATGACATGGTAGTTTAATAAATTATTCTGGGACAACTGGTCATTCAAATAAAAACAAAATAAAATTAGATTATAATACCACATCATATACAAAAAATTTCAATAATTGATTGCCTTAATACTAAAAGCAAAATTTAGTACTTTTAGAATAAAAGTAATAGAAAATATCTTTATTATCTGGGCAATGAAGGAATACCCTAAACAATGCACAATAACAGGAAACTATAATATATTCATCTACATTCAAGTCAAGAAAAAGTTGTGTCAACATACGTTTGAAAATAAGAATATAAGTGACAGCCTGGAAGATATCTGTCATATGCATAAATGGCAGAGATCTAGGGTTCAAAATACAGAGATTTTTTTTTTTAAGATTTTATTTATTTATTTGAGAGAGAGAATGAGATAGAGAGAGCATGAGAGTGGGGAGGGTCAGAGGGAGAAGCAGACTCCCCGCTGAGCAGGGAGCCCGATGTGGGACTCGATCCCAGGACTCCAGGATCATGACCTGAGCCGAAGGCAGTCGCTCAACCAACTGAGCCACCCAGGCGCCCCAAAATACAGAGATCTTTAAAATCAATAAAAATACAAGAGGCACAACAGAAAACCGGGCAAAGTGTTCAATTAGTTAATTCACAGAAGAGGAAAACTCTCTGGCTGGTAACCACCTGAAAAGTTGGACGTGCAAAGTAAGGCCATAGAGTCCCCATTTCTCATCCCTTGGGTTGACGGGCGTGTGAAGGCCTGCCAGTGCATGTGCGGGTTGTGGTAGAAAGGGGAGTCTCCTGTCTGTTGGAGGGGCAGAAGTCAGTGGAGGGCCCTCGTGAGGACAGGCAGACACGAGCAGTTCCTACAACCCACCTATTTTACTCCTAGGTGAAATCGCAGGTAAAGGTCCACAGGTGTGCTCACTGAGGCCTTGGTGAATTGAGTGCTGGCTCCCAAATTCTCATCCACCTGGCCCCTGAGAATGGGACCTTATCTGGAAAAAGGGTCCTTGCAGATGTAATTAAGGATTACAAGGTGAGCTCATCCTTGGCTACCTGGGTGGGTGGACCCCAAATCCGATGATGAATTTCCTTCATTTAGGATTCAATAAAGAGACACAGAGGAGGGAAGACAATGTGGCCACAAGCCAAGGAGCACCTACCACCCCCGGAAGCTCAGAGAGTCCAGGAGAAGGATCCCCCACAAGCTTGGGAGGGAGCGTGGCCCTGCTGACACCTTGAATACATTTCTGTTCTAGGGGCCGGCCACTTTGCGGCAATGTGTTGACCTCGCCGGAAACCAACACAATGTGCATAGAACGGTCACGGAGGCAGTGTTCCCAACAGCAAACCAGTAAGAACACATAAAAATAAACACATTCAAAGAAGGAAACAAATTTTCCTCAAGAAGAGGATGAACAAATATGGTTTGTTGTAGCATTAAAACTGTATTCTCTAACTTCAAACAAACTAGATAGACACACACCAACGTGGAAAAATGGGAATAACATAGAAAGGAAAAACAAGTTGCATAATGATATATGGAATATCCTACATTCACGTCAATGTTTTAAGGCATGAACAAAAGCAGGTATATTTTATATAAAACTTATATATAAAATATAAAATTTATCTATAACAAAATACATATAATATTTATGTGTAAAATTTATATATAAAATATAAATCTATATAATCAAAGTGTAATGATATTTGATTTGGGGGTGGGGTGGTCCTGGGGAAGGCTTCTACAGGGGGCCTACTTGAGGTTTGTACTTTTCTTAGAATAGGTAGTGGGCTGTGCATGTAAATTATGTTATCCTCAATAGTCCCTTGTGTGTCTGAAATATTATATAACAAAGATTGTTCAGCATAAGCTGAATATTATGTAATTAAATATTTAATACATTAGTGGCACCTTATGACCCCTGCTGTAAAAATTTATATTATGGATAATGACTCCGTAAATTGTTTATCATTTCAAATCTGACCTCTCAGGGCCAGCAACATTCGTTGCAAGAAGAAGCGTGGAAAAGTAAAAACTGTGTGCTTACCTTTTACACATTCCTGTGCACACACACAGCCTCACCCTGTCCCGCACATATACACGCAAATAGGCACAAACAAAATTCAAAGGACAGGGATTTGGTGAGAGGCTGCACACTAAATACTTAATTGTTATGGGATGCATTTGGATAACATAGATACTTCTGGAATTTGAATTTTTAGGAGCTAATATAAGTTACTCCTCATCTTTTCAGTCATGTACTTATTTAAAAATGAAACTATCCCATCTTGATGATGGTACTGAGATACTGAAAGCCTGATACTCTCTTCATATTGCTGTTTTTACTGGTAATGGTTTCTTTTAAGCACAGAGATGAACCAGAAAAATTTTCAGAAGCATGTAATTTTTATATAGGGAAGGAATCCTAAGACAGCCATTCAAAATTATGTCGATTTACTAGTAACCTTTAAATTTGTCCTATTATTAACGCTTTGATTATACAGTTTGGATTTAGAAGGTCTCAGAAAAAATACAAACCAGAAAAATTCCAATTTCCATAGTCATAAAGACATTTGGGCTTTTAAAGTACATTTTATGGAGGAAGTTTTTAGCCACGACTCTAGGGGACACACTAATGACATACGATTGTTTTTTGGTATTCCTCGTGACCTAGAAAATACATATATGGTAAGGGGCATTTCCAATTTTCCGAATTTCCAGTACAGTATTGGTACAACTGATAGATTTTATTTTATTTTATTTATTTTATTATTTTTTAAAGATTTTATTTATTTTTCAACAGAGAGAGAGAGACAGCGAGAGAGGGAACACAAGCAGGGGGAGTAGCAGAGGGAGAAGCAGGCTTCCCCGCTGAGCAGGGAGCCTGATGTGGGACTTGATCCCAGGACTCTGGGATCATGACCTGAGCTGAAGGCAGACGCTTAATGACTGAGCCACCCAAGCGCCCCCAACTGATAGATTTTAAAAGCCATGATCAGTGAGCATATGCTGAGATAGGAGTGATTTCGTTTCCATTTTGGCTGCTAACGAGAAGAGGAGGTGTGAGTCAGCAAATGGGAGCATAACTGGGAAACTGACTAACACAAATCTGTCTGCTCATAAGGTACATGCATTGATTGTAATTTGCATTATAACTAGATGAGGCATTTGAGTTCTTAATTTCTGTTGCTACCTAAGATGAGGCACCGTGCCTTACCCTTCATAGGATGAATGAATTGCACACAGAGGGTTTACTTTATAGGTTGTGCGGCTGGGACAGCTAGTTGCCCACCCATATGTGTGCTTCCGTGTTACCATGTGAAACCGTCCCCGGGGGCAGCTGCCCAGAGAAGCTGACAGGACAATTGAGAAGGACATTTTCTCCACCTGTCGCCGTCACAGCCCCAGGAGGGATGGAGAGAATATCCCTGGATCACCACCTGCGGAAAGCCGCCCACTACCCAACACCTACACTGGACTATAGTATATGAAGGAGAAGTAATTCTTATTGTGTTAAGTGATTGAGATTTTGAGGCTTTTTACTGCAGCTAATATTACCCTAATTATTACATTTTATTTATTTTTTTTAAAGATTTTATTTATTTATTTGACAGAGAGAGAGAGCACAAGCCAGGGGAGCAGCAGAGGGAGAGGGAGAAGCAGGCCCCCTGCCGAGCAGGGAGCCCGTTGCAGGACTCGATCACAGGACCCTGGGATCATGACCTGTGCTGAAGGCAGATGCTTCACTGACTGAGCCACCCAGGCGCCCCCTAATTATTACATTTTGAAAATTATTTCTGATCTCTGAAGAAGAAAGATGGTGGAGAAGTATTTGTAATTTTCATTTTCTGACTTAAAGACTAGATTTGACTTGTTTTATATATATTCTAATCACTTAATTAGTTTGGAGAGGTGGAAACATGGGTAAAAACACTTACAAATATGATCATATATATGTTAACATTCTTATCTCTTTGATTACATAGTATTCATAATACACTACTTACAAGTCCTTAAAAAAGCAAAGCAGTGGTTTTGCCTTTATATTACATGGTAAAACATTTAAGATGTTCCTTCTCTGACCAACGGCTCCTATTAGTGTACACCTTAAAACATTCAGTGTTCTGGGGTCCTTCCTGTGCTCTCCTCTGGGTGCCCCCGCTATGCTAACCTAGAGCAGGTGCACAGCCTGGGTCCACACAGAGGTAGAATGGGAATAGCAGGTTGAGGGGGTAGTCTGCTGTGAAAATTATTTGTTCTGGACGGCACCCAAGGCTGAGCGAGCCCTCAGCAAGGGCGGTTTGGAGGAGGTGCAGGGTCCTTGGAGAGGGTGGTGGAGGGCCATGTTCCCCCAGGCTGGACCTGCTCAGGGGCTGGTGGGCCACGCTCTGGGGTGTAGGCAGTCAGCAGCTTGTGGCATGGGCCTGTAGTTGGAGTCTGGGTGCTGGCAGGAGCTGTGGAGCTCTGGTTTCTGAGTAGAGGGGACTCTCCTAGGCCTGAGGCTGGGTGGGCTCCACCCGTGTCCATGTGGCGAGACCACATGGCTGACCCCTGCCTGTCCCTCTTGCAATGTTCCTCCCACACCCACTACTGTGGAAGCTCATCACTGTGCCCGCTTGATAGGAGTAACACTTTAAGAAACGCTGTTGCTGATCTCAGAGCCCACACTGAAGGGCACCCTGGGAAGTGAGGGGCAGTAAATTGATAAGGGACACCCCCCGCCCCCAGGGGTTGGCCGACTGTGGCCCTGGGCCAAGTCCAGCCACCGCCTATTCACCTATGGCCTGGGAGGTAAGAGCAGTTTTTACATTTTTAATGGCTAAACAAATTAAATCAAAAGAATGATAATATTTTGTGTGAAAACACATTTTCAAAGATGTAACCAGTAAGATCACATCATAGACCACCATTAATAGCTGAACATTTGTGATTTATTTTTATGATAAGAAACACTAACTTTGAACCTCAAGTAGCAAAATGTTCTCCCATATAATCACATTTGTCTCATCACAAGACTTGTATTACAAAAAAAAAGTTCTCAATTATTATGATGTTTAAGTTTTATCAACTAAAAAAACTGTGGTTGTTGTTTTCTGTCTTGTCTACACATATCCTCAAATTTTGTTTCTTGGCCTGCAAAGCCTAATATATGTACTATCCGGCCCTTTAAGGAAAAACACTGCCAACCTCTGACCTCTTGAAATACAACTCATTCTTCAAGACCAATTTAAAATGCTGCTTCTAAGTGAAACCATTCTGCATCCCCCTTCGAATCACGGGCATGCGATTGAGCGGGATTACAGCGGTGGGTTTACAAGGTAGCCTCCTGTCTCTGCTGCCTCAGGCACTGTCCCTTCCTCACATGGGCTCGCACAGGCCAGCCAGCACCCCGGGTTTCAGTGTTCTCACAAGGACCCACTGCCTTGATCCACCTGCAGGAAAGAGTGAAGAGTGGAGGCCAGTCCTCCTTCTATGCTCCCTGCCAGGGTCCTCTTGTCCCCCAGACCCCACTCTTTCCTTCCTCCCCACCACCAGCCTGGCCCAAAGATGACCAGTTCTTGTGGTGTCTATTCAAAGCCTCCTGACTGGTTTCTCTGTTCCTACTCTTGAACCCCTATGGTCATTTCTCCATAGAAATGCTCCATTTAAATAATAGCTAAGATAACAGTACCCCATTGCTTACATCCCTCAAAGTTTTTCCATCATATTTAGTTTGCACCATAGCCGATATCCTTACTCTGTCAACCATATATACCTGTCTGCATCTATATCGTTTGTATCTATCTGCCAATCAATTATATCTGTCTGTATCTACCATGTCTGTCTGTCTGCCTATCATCATCTATATCTATCTATCCCTATCTATCTATCTATCTATCTATCTATCTATCTATCTATCTATCATCTATCTATCTTAGTCTTTCCTGTACATTTCCTTCACAACAAGGTAAGCACCATGGGCAAATACATCGACTATTTTATTTTATTAACTGTAATATCTCCAGCACATGCCATAACGACATATAGGTAAGTGCCCAATATACATGTGTTAAATGAATAAAGTATTTGTGTGGCTTTTGGGAATTAGAGGTCAAATCCCTGTGAGGACTAGACAGAGTTCATTTAGAAGGAAATGTGCTGAGTAATAGAAAATTTCTCTGCCTCTTAGACGTTATAATATTTCCCAGACCTTGCGAGAGAGAAGGACCAGAGGGAAGCAAGGGACAAGTTGATGGTGCAGCATCCTAAAGTAGTCCTTTCCAGGTCCTCTAAAGAAAGGGAGGATGAAAACAGAGAAGGAAACCCAAGGAGGTCTGATTGCCATGAGACCAGCACTACAGCCCTGTGCATGCCCAGGGCCAATACGATTCACCCCACAAAGTTCCTGTCAGCCCAGGAGGCACAGGAGGGCCAGCAGTTCTGCCCGCAGGAGGAAACTGCACTGTCCTTTTATCAGCCTGGACTGTTAGAGCCTTGTGAATGCAGCAAGGGGCAGCTTAGCAGCATCTCCAGGATTAGTGGTATCTGAAGACCGAAAGCAAATCTGAGTGGGCAGTGCTAGCCCAGACCTGGCATCACCCTGAAACATGACTGCCTCCAGGGAGAATGAAGAGAGACAAATTTGATAGAAAACGAGGGCTCATGATACATGTTCACGTTTTTGGCACTCGAGTTTGTGATTTGAGGCTCACATCCACCCAACTGTCTCTTCTTCCTACTTCCTTTGTGTTCTCAACTTTTTCTTTTCGCACCACTAAACTACAACACTTACAGGCCAGAAGCAGCACGTTTTCCTGATCTCTGTGCCCTGCAGTGCCTTGTGCATATGTCTAGGCGCTCAATTCAACTTCCTGAATTGGATTAGCACACTGTGGCAGAGATGTGCTCCTGCTCCTCCTGAATATCTCTGTCTTGTTTCAGAACCAGCACAGTTTGCCTCTTTCATTGATGCTGCCCCTGGAATGGGGCAGGTGACCCAACTGTGCAAATCAGAACAAATCTTGTACCACAGCCGAGCTTCAAACCAAAGCTGACCCGTCAGCATCTCACCAAGTGCTGGTGTGGAGCTGCCAGAACTCCTCTCTCCCAGGCACTTCCGTTTGGACTTGCTACAAGATTCTGTCACCACAAGGGGAGAGCCTGAGAGCACACCACACAGAAGGGCATTGGACAAGAGCTGCGGAGAGAATCCACCGGAGCCCAGGACTAGGCAACAGCTGAAGCCACAGCAGCTCGGGACTGTCCGGTGACTTGGACCAGCAGGCTTTCCCTTTCTGCTAAAGCCAGTTTGGATCAGAGTTCCTGACACATGCAACTAAAACTTAGTAAATAGTACATAAATCTTGCCCCCAGAAGACTTTCTGCTGTGAACCCTATCAAGCAAGCAGAACTGAGTCAGTCAAATAAGCAAATTCCACAGTTGAGAGCTGATACTGCAAACATCCTGCTGTGGGGAAAGGTCGCAGCCTTTTTTGTAAACACGGGAAGGGGGCTATTGGACTTGGGAATTCAGATACGGCCTACGGTGCCTACGCGCCACAGAGTGCGGTCGCTAAGCCCTGTGCACTGGCGGGCCACAAGCCTGGTCACCGTCAGCATGCCTTCGTGTTCAGCTGAACTATACAAGACTCCAGATAATTGGTTTTAATAGCGCAGATTTTTAAAATTTCTGATAAAATCCCATTGCTTGGTCATAGTTATGTATAGCGAATTTCTCTGTTAGAGCCAACAAATAATAACAATTTAGACATAAGCCTCAGTTCCTGTCCTCAGCATCAAATCCCGGCTCTTTTCCTCGGCTGTGCCATCAGGGATATAGAGAGCATGGTCTGGTCAGAATGTTGGCATCATTATATCACTGAAGTTATGAAGATACAGGTCATTACTAAAGAGGCCTTTTAAATTTTAAATCATGGTTGGCATCTGAACATTCATAAAAGTCTTGAGTCTCTTGAATCCCAAGGCAAAGCAAATTCTCTAAAGATCTTTGAGTTTCCTCCTGAGAGTGAATGGCTGCCAAACCTCAAGCTAAGAAACTTAGCTTAAATTTTTCTTTAAAAAGTAATTAAAGCATTTGAAAATGTCCATACTAAGACAATTTTATTGAAATTAAGAGTTTCAAAAATACTGGGAAGAAAATTTTTACTTTGGAAACCTCAAAAGCTTGAAAGGAGCTTAAGCTGTGGAAATAATTTACATATTGATCATGGGCAATAAACTAGGGGCTGGGTCGCTGGGGCAAACTTGCCACCTGGGGAGAGAAACTGACCATGGATTAAGCACCCTGCACCCCATTACTCAAGGCCAGGGCTTCCCAAACTTTCCTTCATATCAACAAGCATCCACAATAATATTTTCCTCAGTGGACGCTCAGCTATGAGAGAGGTACCTACAGGAAAAGTTTAGAAGTTTAGAAACGGTTTTCCAAATGTCCATTAACTAGATATTAACCAAATTATTAAGCCTTATAACTTACATGAAATAAAGGTTAATTCACTGAATTGATAAAACCCTAACCAAAATCAAAGGAGCTAGAATGCTGCTAAGGAAATATATAGAATAGATAGATTAAATCTTAGTCAAAGTAGAAGAAACTTCATACATCTATGTAATTTTTTAGAAGGCTTTGACATATTGCCCTTAGCTCAGAAGCTTTATTAGAACATTACTGTCTTGAACACCACTGCCCGACAACTACAGACATCGTTTCTTTTTTTTTTTTTTTTTAATAGTTTCTTAAGTGGATTCTTATCTTTCTGTGGCCTTGGTTTAACTACTTCCTTTGACTCAAGGGGACAGAACTTATCAGTTCAAGAAATCAAAACTGGTCTCTCTGGTCACATCAGCAGCCTTCATAGTCCAAACTTTAAACCAAATTGGCTGAACCCCAAACATTAGTGGCCCTACCGGAGCCCAGGACTAGGCAACAGCTGAAGCCACAGCAGCTCGGGACTGTCCAGTGACTTGGACCAGCAGACTTTCCCTTTCTGCTAAAGCCAATTTGGATCAGAGTTTCTGACACATGCAACTAAAACTTAGTAAACAGTACATAACATTAGTATATCCTGTGCTTCTTTTCTCCTCCCCCTGACCCCAGGCTGCAGATGTGGGGCAGAGAGTAGGGAGTGGTGAGAACTTAGCTTTCAGCATAAGGAGACCCTTGACTTAGACTCACTTTATCTTTTCTCAAACTAAGGAGAGATCCTGGCTCACAGCAGACTACACTTGCCACTCTAGTCTGATCATTTGGTGTAAAAAATGGACTCTTCCAAAGAAAACAGAAAATTCAGTGTGCTTAGGTTCTAAATTGCATAGGATTATGTCTTATCACGACACACTTGCAAACAAGGCAACAGGTAGAAGGACTTGTGACAGGCAGTCAGTCCAGCAACACAGCCAGCCAGATTTCCCTCTGACCCATGAGGCACCACATCCTACTTTTTAGGTGGAATAAAAGCCTCAAATCACTCTTGATGAGCAAAGACTTGTTACTATTATTTTTTAATCTTACAAAAGATGAAGGTTAGTATTTTCTCATTTTACAGAAACTTTGTTTAAATAGAACATTAGCAAACCAAACAGCCAATTTTCCTTAATTTAAACAAGATGAACAGGATGGAAGTTATAATTTATTTTGATTATTCTAACCTCCAACATAGTAATTTGCAAACACCTGAGCAGTCAGGCCTGCACAGGTAATGCAAGAGCAGGCCCACACAAGGAAGTAAAGGGCTCCTGGGAGACCTGTCATTTCTCTGGAGGGCATCTTCTAACTTATTATTAATTAGGCATCTCCCACATCTCAATAAAAACATTCCTGAGAACAAGAATGCAGGAGAGGCATATTCTGTAAGCAGAAGAAAACCTGAAAATCTTCTCTCCTACGGGTAGAACTTTCTGGACCCATCAGATTCTGACTCCCTGTGGGGCAGAGGGCCCTGTCTGTGTCGTTCTTTCCAACTCAGCCCTGGCAGAGTTGGAAACATTTGTTGAAATCAAGTGAAAAGGCTACGTTTCTGGCCAGCAGGTACATCCCATTTCTTTGTGGTCACTCACCAGTTCATAGCACTTTCCTAACTTGTTTCAATGTGAAAGATCCACTGCAGCAAGGAGATCCACAGACGCCCTGTGCTCCCAGGGCCAGAGTGGCCACCTCACCCACCTCTTCTGCTCTCAGAGACCCCTCTACTCCAAGCGGCTCCCCAAACAGCCTGGCTGGTCACAGGGAGGGCCAGGTGAGTGTGTGGAGGGCCTGGCACACTTCGGGGCAAGCGCCCCGCGCGCATCTTCCCGGCCTCCTGCCCCCCCTACTGACCGACCCCTAGGCCTCTCCCTCCTGGGGTCCAGGTGCTCGTGCCCACCACGTGCTCCCCCCGAGTCAAGCGCACAGCACACCCACACCACCCTGACAGAGCTCAGAGTGTCACTTATTGGAACAAATTGGAACGGAAAAGGCAGTAACTAGCAAGTGGCTTTTCCAACATGACATAATCCCAAATAACATAAAATGAATTACAGTAGTTAAAAGTAAGCGTTAGAGCTTTTCTGTGAACGGAAACGACCGTGGTCGCGTCCAGAGAGCTGGTTAATCTTTGACAGTTCGCGGGATGACGACAGCAAATCCCAAGACACGCTCGTTTCTCGCCCTTTCGCCACCCATTTACCCTCTCCAGCAGTTTCTTAAGGGGGAAGGGGTGGAGGTGACCCCGATTCTGGGTGAGGCTCAGGGGCGGCACCGACACCCGTACTCACTTGTGACCCCGGAGCTGGTCCTCTCCGGCGCCCCTCGAGCCGCGGACACCTACCCAGGAACAGGAAGGGCGCCCTCCGCTCGGCCCCGCCTCCCAGGGCAGGGACGGGCCCCGGCGAGGCGCACACCTGAGACAGGTAAGGGAGCAGGTGAACACCCGCTTTTGTCCAGTACAAAGCACCTACTTCACGTATTCTCTGGGCAAAAACAACACAGCACTCGGGGGGCAACCAGGGAGGGTCTGCTCTGGACCTTGTCAGTCCCATGGCGGCTTCGAAAGCATCTCATCTTAGAATTGGGACAACCTAGGCCGACGGCCCCTGTCCCAGAACGGACGGTTGTGGGCGGCAGGGCGACGCAAGGGTCTCGGGTCCGGGGAGGTCCTCCTTGGCCCTGTGCGGGCTCCGCTCACCCCCGATCGCGGGCCTCGCGTTTGAGCCGCGCGGCCCAGGTCTGGGGGGACGTTCACCTGAACCCCAGGAGGGAGAGGCCTAGCCCGCGGTCCAGGACCGGCCCCTCAGGTGTCGGTCAGGAGTCCCACGCACCCCCACCACGTGCTCCGGGAGCCCTCCCCCGCCCTCAGGTGACCTGAGTCCAGCCCCCCACCGGACCCTCCCCTTTCCAGGTGACTCACGGCCCCGCCCCACTCCGCCCCTCTCCTCGAAGCTCCTCCCCCTCCCGAGGCCCCTCCTCCGCCTCCTGACCTTTTGCCCCGCCCCCACGCCGCCCCCTCCCCCGTGGCGCCCCTTCCGTTCTCCGGAGGACCGTGGCCCCCCCCGCCTCAGTACTGCGCAGGTGCAAAGCCCGGCGCTCGCTCCGGGGCGGGGCTAAGGCCGTACTGCGCAGGCGCGCGGGGCGGGACCCTCGAGGTGCGCATGCGTCGCGCAGGAAACGTCCCGACGCGCTCAGTGGGCGCCTGGGTGTGCGCGCGGGAAGATGGCTGAGCAGCTGCCGAAGTCTGTGCTCTTCGTGTGTCTGGGTGAGACAGCGCTGATCTAGCCCCACTCTGGCTTTCCCGAACGGTCGGGGTGGGTCTCCTGCGTTTTGGGCTGCGCCGTCGGGCCAAGGCCGGGGTCGGGGATACCGGAGGGTGGAATGGAGCGCCCGGGGCTCTTCCTCCGCGCCGCGCACTTGCTGGCCTGTTCTCCAAGCTGGGTTCCCTCACCAGCCCAGCCCACTCTCCAAGCGAGGTTCTCTCTCACCTGCCTGTTCTGCACGCGGGGTCCCCTCTTACCCTGCTCGGTCCGATCCAAGCCGGGTTACCTGTCACCTCAGTCCGCGCACCTAGCCGTCCTCACCTGCAGCACCGACACTGCAAACCAGGGTCCTTTGCGTTGCACACGCCTGGCATCCCCGTTTCTCCTTCATCGAGTAGACCCAAGGCTGCTGGACTGATCTACTCTCTTGGGGCCTCCCGATGCCCCCAGACCCATTACAGCCCTGGTTTGCTGGCTCATTTTCTTGGCCCCTGCTTACAAATGGATGTAAGCTAAAGACAGATGGAGTGCAAGGATCTGGGTTTCTTGGCTATAAAAGCCGAACCAGGGGGACCGGATTCTCTAGGTGCCAGTGTTCCAAATTAGAATTCACTCTCCCTGTAGTTGTCGGGATTCTTCCTTTGGAATAGCACCACAGGGTTATATTTCTCAGTGTTTGCACCCTGTCTCCTTAACCTCCAAGACAGGAAGGCCTAAATCATCAATAGTCCAGTTACTTAAAATCTTCTGATGAGTCTCCATTTCCTGTGGACTAAAGTTTCCCCACCTTTCTGTGCTGCCCCCTTCAAGAAGAGGATGGAAGTCTGCCCATCTGTTTCCGCTTCATCTCCATACCTTTTCCTGCCCATGCCCTGTGACTTGCTGTCTCCCAGCAGTTCAGGTGCTTGACGCACCTCTGTGTGGTTGTTTCTGGGCACCCATATTGCATTTTCCCTGGAAAGACTTTCTGTAAGATTAGGTCCACATATTCTCTTTGCTTTTCCCAGATCCTCTAAGTGGAGGTCGTTTACCTATAACCCTTTGTAGACACCTTTCATTATATGAACTTTATTATAATTACTTGATAGCCTCTTGGGATCACATCTAGATTTAGCCCTCTTGAGGGCAGTAACTGTGGCTTATTTTTCTGTATTTCCAGCTTTAAGACAATATGTGACGATAACTAGGTATTTGCAGAATTGAATTTCTGTGAGGGGAAAAGTAAAAGGGCCACCTTGTTTCAGTTTGGTAGTGGGCATCATTTGGTTTTTAAGCTCTCCATGAAGGCTGACTTATGGAATCAACAAATTAAGATTAAAGGGCAGTTCAGTTCATGTTGGGCATCTAACAGGATTCCATTGCCTTGTTTATTTTACTTGGTGTTGTCGATTATGCTGACATAATGCACCATGGTGGTTATTAACAGGGGATGTATACCTGTGTCTATTTATATTCCATACAATTTTTTTTTTTTTTTTTTTAAGCAACTGCTCTATTACCAGGCACTCTTCTGAGTGCTAGGGATATGGTAGTGAGCAACAGACAAAAGTCCCTGCCTCTGCGGAGCTCATGTTCTGTCACCAACAACCAAGTACTTGGTTACTTAATAAGTTGGTGATGTGTTAAGAACTGTAGAGCAGGGAAGGGGGTGAGAGTGGAATACACTTTTAAGTAGATGAGTCAGGGATGGCCTTATCTATAAGGTGACATTTGGGCAAAGACTTGAGAGTTGAGAAAGCAAGCCTGGGTCTTCCGGGGCTCAAAAGAAAGTGGGTGAACAGTTTTGAAATGAGAGTGCTCGTCCTGTTCACATTGGCAGGGAAACCACTGTGGCCTGGCCTAGAGACCCAGTAGCCTTTTTCAACCAGACCTTCATCTGTACCTGAACTTGAAAGTAATTTGAGTGACTATTTTCTCAATGCCACCACAAATACATAACTAGAACTATTCTGGATGGGTAGGAAAGGTATTTCCTTACATAAAAATGAGCGCTGTGGGGCAGGAGTCTGTGAACTCCTTATATAAAGAACCAGAAAGTAAGTGTTTTGGGTGCTTTGCAAAAGCAGACCTAGACAATACATAAACAATAACGCTTGACTGTATCCCAGCATAACTTTATTTACGGACACTGCAGTTTGAATTCCATGTGGTTTTTCTCATGTCACAAGATGTTACTCTACTTTTGAGTTTTTTCAGCTGTTTATAAAGGTAAAAATTATTTTTGGTTTTGTCGGCTGTACACAAAGGTGGTGAGCAATGGATCATAGTTTTCAGATGCTGTTTTAGGGTCTACAGAGGACATGTCTGGTGAGGCCATGTGAGGGCTTGGGCTTACTCTGAAGGAGATAAGCCACTGGAGGATGAAGCCATTGAGCAGAGGTGGGACATTTAGAAAGAAGTGTTCATCTGCTGTGTTGAGATTAGACTGGGCAGGGGTGAGGTCCCAGGGGTGCAGAGGGGCATGTGCTGGATCAGAGAGAGTATCACCGGGGTGGGGGGTGCTGAGTGGTCATATTGTGGGCAGGTTTGAGGAGTCTATGAATGCCATTTTGCACGATAGCCTGTGTATACATAGAGCAGTAAGAACGGTATATTTTTGGTATGTAAAAAAATTCTTCCTTCAAAGCATTTATTTGGGCTCTTTTCAGACTGAAGTGTGGAGAGGAGTGTCAGATGTTTTCCACTGGTAAGACTAATGGCAGGAAGGAACTGCACTCCTTATTTTGGCAAGATTACTGAAAGTGTCCTGTGTTTTTGTGCCACAGAGGTAGACTGAATGGTTGAAGGCCCCAGGGCTTGTGCCTGGTGACTGTCAGTGGTGTTAGGTTTCCTCTTTCCTACAGTTAACTGATACTTCTTGATACTTCCTATGTGCTGCTCGTTGTGGGGGGTGCAGCCCAAGGTAAGAGACACAGTCCCTACCCTGGGAGAATTTCATTTTTTCCTTTGGTGAGTCTCAGTCCTTGAAGTACAGATATTGAGTAAGAGGACGTATCATGCTGCCTAATTTGGAAAAAACAAACTTGAGACCTCACAGATTGAGCTTTTTTCTAAAGAAATCTGAAGATGACATTTTAAGTTTTTAGAACTTTTCCAAAGGTGGAACCTGAAGTATTGAAGATTCTAATGTGAGTAAAGAGTGACCCGTGTCTTAACTCTGCTCCCCGTCTATTCCTCTTGTTTTTTGTGTTGCCCTCTGTAGGCTGAGTCTCCACCTTTAATTCCAGGCTTTCCAGCCCTGCAGTTGTTTTCCTAACTTGTGGAAAGAGTCTTTCTCTTCAGGCCCTTTTACAGTGCTGGGCTCCTGTGTCATAGACATGCAGAATATGTTTGTTGAACATTCTCTTCCCACTGGACCCACAGAGTCCACATCCTGGGCACAGTTAAGGTTCCTGTAACCCAGACCCACCAGTGCACATTCATTGCTCCTTACTCATACAGCCCCCTAATTTAAATGCCCGTTAAAGTACTCTTCCTAAGAGATCAATTCCAGTCTTCCTTTTTTTCTGATAAGGAATTTTCTTATCTTATTTATGCTTTTAGCATAATTCCTTAGGATAATGGGCATGTTTTGTTATTCCAGGAGGTCCTTACGTAGTTCATGCATGGTGGGTGAGTCAGGGTGGGGTCTGTGAGCCACACATTAGGGATGGGGGAGCTGGACGTTAGTTCAGCTGCAGGCCCATTATTCCATCACTCATACCTACTTAATGAAACTCAGTGAACCCTTGGCATTGGAGCTCTGGGAAGCATCCTGAATTGGTAATACTTTGAGTATTGTTCTAGATGGATGACGAGAGGGTGACACGTGTCGGAGGGCCAGAAAGCTTCAGGTTCGAAACTCTTCCAAATCTGCCTATGCTTTCTAACTTTGGCTCTTTCTGCTTTGAATCTTTTTGTTATGATAAAACTGTAATCCTAAGTCTAGCATTTTCCTGAGTTTTACGTGTTCGTCTAGAGAATTATTGAATGTGTGGGGACTCCTGGATCTGTAGCCAGCTGCTCTGAAGTGAGGGTGGCCCTGGGGAATCCCTGAACTTGCAGCCGATGTTGGAAGTTCTGGGCAGGCTTGGTGACCTGGAGGGAAGCACCCTTAATTCAGCCGGCCGACTCCCAACAGACTGCACCCTGAAAGTTTGTGTTGAACTACTGTTAGGCTGAAATTTGGTTGTGTATTTTATGAAACAGTATTCATCCTTATGTGCAATATACTTGAAAATACATATTTTTAACCCTATTGTATTTCATTTTAAAAATAGGCTCATTGCAACCCACTTCACTGATTTCATGAGTTACTTCTGGGTCATTTATAACAGCCTGAAAAACAGTGATTTCAGTTGTAATTGATTTTCTTACGTTTTGGTTATTTGTACTTTGAGTACTTGGACAGCTGGTGTCAAATCATTGAGCTTGGGTTTGGTCAGCTCTTCTCCAGAGGTCCCACTGTGGATGCACTGGTAGGATGCTGACCTTGCTTTCCTTAGGGAGGTGCTGTTGCTGTGTGTCAGGTGGGTGAAGTGGTCTCTGGCATTCAGCATTTGCCCTAGCATCAAACCTGACGCCCACTCTCTGCCTTCCCCTCTTTTTAAGGTAACATCTGTCGGTCACCCATTGCAGAAGCAGTTTTCAGAAAACTTGTAACTGATCAAAAGCTTTCAGATCATGTAAGTACCATTCTCTATCTTAAAGAGGCCAACCTGACTGCCTTTGCGGCAGGAAATTGTGAAAAAAATTATTTTTTTCTCCTGCAGTGGAGGATAGACAGTGCAGCGACATCCACGTATGAAATAGGAAACCCTCCTGATTATCGAGGGCAGAGTTGCATGAAGAAGCATGGTATCCCCATGAATCACACTGCCCGGCAGGTACTGTACTGGAACTTGAAGGTGCACATGTGTGTTCTGTGTTGCAGTGGGTCATTGACAGCGGCGCTGTTTCTGACTGGAACGTGGGCCGGTCACCAGATCCAAGAACTCTGAGCTGCCTCAGAAATCATGGCATTAACACAGCCCATAAAGCAAGACAGGTAGAAGAGATCTCATTTAATTTCTAATACTGGAGTCCCCTAACTTGAGACGTTGTGAGTTTAACCACACTAATGTGCTACTAAGTGTTTATTCTGGTCCGTTTACATAGCTACAGGATACCCATTTTTTTTCACTGCTGGTTCCACAGTTCTGAAAGGTGGGCATGATCTTGGAATTTACTTATTAAAATGCATTTATTTTTATTTTATGTATTTATTTATTTGACAAAAATACAAGAGAACGGATAGATCTATACCTTTATTTATTTACTTTTCATTAAGTTTAAATCCTTGAGGGGTACAACATCACACAGATTCTGTGGCCAATGGCTTTAGCAGGAAGGTTGCTTCAGAATTTGGCACGAACCATGCCACTGTTTCATGAGCTCGAGTTACTTTTCCCCAGATTACTCTGGTTTTGTTTGGCTTGCCACCAGAAGTCACTGTGTTGTTCTTTGCTTGGCACACATAGGCACATCTCTTGCCTAGATAGAATTCAGTTTCATCTCAACCTTAGATTTTAAGAGCTGTGTGCTCCCTCTGGTTGTGGAGACCCCGCTTATGGCCAGCAAAAAAGGCCTTGGGCCACAGCCTTCCGGACATATTTGGTGTTTTAGGAGTCCTATTCCCAGCAGGGCTCCATAGGCTCCAAGATGGCAGAAAGAGAAAGGCTAAAATGCATTTATAATCACATAAGTGATACTGGTAAGAGCCCTGCCTAAGACCTGGAGACCTGAGTTATAATCTCCTTTTTCATGTCCATCTGTGTGATTGAAACATTTAAGCCCTGGTAACTAGTCTGCTTATGTTACAAGTTTATTGCTAGAATAAAGTTCTATAATATCTACAAAAATGTATTTTCAACAGTGAAGTGTCTTAGAAATATAGGGTAGTACTGGTATTATTATGGATGCATATCCTGCACCCCAGCAGTTGGACTTCTGGGTTTAGGTTCTGGAGTGCTGCACTGTAGAACATTCTGGGATAAGGCAGGTAACGCTGTATCTGCTCCATTCGGTGTGGAAGCCACTAACAGGCCGTTGTACATTTGAGATACGGCCAGTGTGATGGAGGAACTGAAGTTTATTTTTTAACTTACTTAAGGAGCTGCCTGGAACTAGTAAGCACGTCAGTGGGCTGCACGGTTCTAAGATTCATGCACAACCACTGGGGAGAGCGTGAGGGTTGTAGCACTGCAGTGAGACATCAGAGCCCAGGGGCGGGCACGTTCCATCACTAGGAGCATGCCACAGGTGTGTGCTCTGGCACCTTCCATGACCCCAGGGGCTAGCTGCTAAAGAAATGGGCTTCATTTCTGATACAGAGTGCTTCATATATTGTTATGAAAGGAAAGTTACTTTTATCACTACCATTATTTTATGGAGACTCAGTTAGATGTTTAAAAATTCTGGCTGGGGCGCCTGGGTGGCTCAGTCAGTTAAGCGTCCGACTCTTGATTTTGGCTCAGGTCATGATCTTAAGGCCATGAGATCGAGCCCCACATCAGGCTCCCCACTCAGCAGGAGGCTGCTTCTTTCCCTCTTTCTCTCCCTCTGCCCCTTCTCTCGTTCACTCTCTCTCTAAAAGAAATAAATCTTTAAAAAAATTAAAAAAAAAAAAAAAAAACCTGGCTCAATCTTCTAACTTCTTTTGTATCCAACCTAACAAAATATGCAGGCTCTGTAGGCCAAACAAGGCTGTGGATTGGCATCAGAAACAATAGGCTATGTCCAGTGATGAGCTCTTGAGGCCTTTAAAATGAGAAGCTGCCAAATGTTTTGAAAATCAGTTGTGAGATATATTACATATTTAGAAGTATGGCTGACATGTGAGAGCTGCAATTTAGTATTGGTGTTTGAATGAGAACTTTGTGTAAGACTGGACAAAGACTCTAATCATTGGTATCTTAAACCATGTCTTTACTGAAAGCTTTTCAGATTGCTTACCATACAGCACTGTATTTTTATTTTTGATCATTCTCAATTTTTGTCCTCTCCATTACCTTGTTAGGGAAGGGAATAGTTGGTAAACCTGTTTTGCACATGGAGAAACTGAGTTCTGGAGAGAAAATATATAACTTATCAAAGGTCACCCAGCTTCAAACTGGTAGACTGGGATTTGACCATAGGCTTATTTGTTTGTTTTAATAAAAACATATACAGGTATGAGCCAGAAAGTTCACAAAAGTGCCACAGAAACACTGCTGATGTGTTAATGATGTCTCAGAAGCTAGTAATACACACGTTACTTTGGCTTAGATAAATTTACTCTGGAATCTGAACTTCTCATTTCTGGCTGTCAGCTGACTCTCTATGTTAACAACTAACTATTTAAGTTAACTGCCTTAAGGCCTGACCTGTTCTTTTTTTTTTTTTTTTTTAAGATTTTATTTATTTATTTGACAGAGCACAAGCCGGGGGCGGGGGGCAGCAGGCAGAGAGAGAGGGAGAAGCAGGCTCCCCACTGAGCAGGGAGCCCGATGCGGGGCTTGATCCCAGGACCCTGGGATCATGACCTGAGTGGAAGGCAGACACTCAGGCAACTGAACCACCCAGGCACCCCAAGGCCTGACCTGTTCTTACATCGAATTCTCATTGGACAGAATAGTACACATTTTTTAGATCACATGTCTTAATCTCCAGGATATGGACACCTTGTCCATTTCTACTTTCTGTGTTTTAGAGAATGCAGATTTATTTATTCTGAGTAGTGGTTCATGATTTCAAGCAGTCACACTTTCATGTTTTCTGTTTTTAAGATCGGATTATTTTTTGTACACAAGTATATAATTTGGGTAAAAATGAAGTATTTTAAATACACATGTCTTAAAAAGCTAGAAACTTAATTTTTAAAGATCAATTGTAATTGTTGATTTTAGAAGTAATATTCCCACACAATCTGTTTCTTTCCCTTTTTCTTTTCCCCTGTTCCTTTTAAGAAACATTTCTCGATGATTTTTTTTTTATTTCAAAACACTGGTAAGATGTGTTTTATAAATTAGTATTGTTTTAGATCTCTCTTACCCTTTAGCATCTTGTGATTGTTTACGGGCTTTCTTTTTTTTTTTAAGATTTTATTTATTTATTTGACAGAGGGGGAACACAAGCAGAGGGGAGCATCAGGCAGTGAGAGAGGGAAGAGCAGTCTCCCCGCCGAGCAGGGAGCCCCACGCGGGGCTTGATCCCAGGACCCCGAGATCATGACCTGAGCCAAAGGCAGACGCTTAACTGACTGAGCCACCCAGGTGCCCCTACAGGCTTTCTCTTTAGCAGTTGTCGGAATGTGTAAGAGAACTATTCTGTTACATTTCTTAAAATTTTGATTTTCCTAATACTTTCAACCTGGGTTTAATAAATAAAATGTGTTTAGGGTGCTTCGTTTTCTTTTGGGGGGGTGGTGTGTGATTGCACATCCAGTTAGTTCTGTGGAGATGTTTACTCTGTTACACATTCGTTCTTCTCATCAGCAAACCTTTCACATTTGCACAGGTTGTCAGTGGGTACTTGGGACCAGTACCGCTCCCTCCACTCCAGAGGTCATTAGTCAGGTTCTTTCTACCTTTTTAACTTAGGACCTTGGAATCCTACAGTGTGTGCTCTTTCTGTCATCTTTTCTCTGTGAGATTCTCCATGGCCTGTCTTGTAGCGCTTACTCTGATGCTGATTTCAATACCCTGTTCCAGACGTGCTGCAGTTGTATCTCTTCTACTCTGGATGGACACTTGGGCTGTTCCTAGTTTGGGCTGAGTGCCCTGGTGAATATTTGTATGTTTCTTTGGGGAATGACTGTGTACAGTTCTGTTGGATGCACACCTGGGATTACCGGCGTGTCAGGGTTGGATGCACACCCAGGATTACACACATTGTCAGGGTGGATGCACACCCACGATCACACACATTGTCAGGGTTGGATGCACACCCAGGATCACACACACTGTCAGGGTTGGATGCACTCCCAGGATCACACACATTGTCAGGGTTGGATGCACTCCCCGGATCACACACACTGTCAGGGTTGGATGCACACCCAGGATCACACACACTGTCAGGGTTGGATGCACACCCCAGATCACACACACTGTCAGGGTGGATGCACACCCCGGATCACACACACTGTCAGGATGGATGCACATCCCGGATCACACACACTGTCAGGGTGGATGCACACCCAGGATCACACACACTGTCAGGGTTGGATGCACTCCCAGGATCACACACACTGTCAGGATGGATGCACATCCCGGATCACACACACTGTCAGGGTGGATGCACACCCCGGATCACACACACTGTCAGGGTGGATGCACATCCCGGATCACACACACTGTCAGGGTGGATGCACACCCCGGATCACACACACTGTCAGGGTTGGATGCACACCCCGGATCACACACACCGTCAGGGTGGATGCACACCCAGGATCACACACACCGTCAGGGTGGATGCACACCCAGGATCACACACACCGTCAGGGTGGATGCAGACCCAGGATCACACACACCGTCAGGGTGGATGCAGACCCAGGATCACACACACCGTCAGGGTGGATGCACACCCAGGATCACACGCACTGTCAGGGTGGATGCACACCCAGGATCACACACACTGTCAGGGTTGGATGCACACCCAGGATCACACATACTGTCAGGGTGGATGCGCACCCTGGATCACACACACTGTCAGGGTGGATGCGCACCTTGGATCACACACGTGTCTGTGTCGGATGCACACTCTGGAGCGCATGTGTCAGGGTTGTTTAGCCTCATAAAACTGGTCAGTAATGTTCCTTCTTTTTCTGTTCTCTTAAGAAGTTTGTTGATTATTGATAGTATTTCTGCTTTAATGATTTGGCAGGATTCATCGAATCAGTTGTCTCTGTTTCTTGAAATTGCCCTTATTTTCCTCTGCTGTCTTTAGGTATTTCTTTTGGATTTTTTTTTTTTCTCTCTCCAGCAGTTTTACTATGGTAGGCCGAAGTATGCTTCCTGAATTTGCACCTTGATGGTTTCCATCAGTTTTGGAAAATTCTATGTTGTTTTCTTTTTATATTTTCCTTCTCTGCATTCTCTCTTCAGAGATTCAACTTACCTGTAGTTTGAACATAAATTTCTTATGTTATCTTCTCCATTTTCTGTCCTTTTCACCTGCTGGCCCTGGCTTTGTGAGGCTTGGACTGTGTTGGACTGGTCCGCAGCCCTGGGCAGAGCCTTTCCAGATCCCCCACCTGAGAGCCCCTGGTGTGCAGTCCACAGGGCTTGTCCTCTTTGGCAGCTGCTCCCTCACTGAGTAGCTGCAGCCTCCTCGTGGCTTCTTAGTTTTTGCCCTCAGTAGGTTAAGAACTTAGCAAATGCTTTGAGAAGAAAGCTTGTGAGTGTCAGGCTCACTGCTTTCTGGGGTCTCTGTTTTGCTAGCCTTTATGTCTGCTTTTTCTCTCCAACTATGAGGTTGCTGACTGGTCCTTGACGCTTCTCTTTTCCAGCAGTGGACCTTTGCCCAGGCTTCTCAGCATCTAGAGCAGGTGCTTGACCTTGGCACTGCTGACTCTGCATCTGGATGGTTCTTTGCTCTGGGGCCATCCTGCACTGTATTGTGTTTGGCCGCATCCTTGGTCTCCACCCACTCGATGCTGGGGCACCCCTTTCCTCTCCATCATAGCAATCAAAAATGTCTCCAGACATTGCCAACTGTCCCCCTCTTTGAGAATCACTGTCCTCAAATTCTCAGTGTCTACAAGGTCAAAATTGTACACGAATAAAAGGATCCATTCAAAGTATCAGACTGACCAGTGGACTTGAACAGAGTAATAAAAGTTTATGGATATTTTTCCTATTCTATATTGCACGTAACCTTTAAGAAAGTACCACTTTACTGAGTTTTGGTGTAGTGTCAGAGATTATCCATAGTAATCTACAACGGCTGTTAAAATACTTCTTGTAAACTGTGTACTCATGCAAGGCTGGGTTCACTTTATATACTTCGACTCAGACGGCACATTGCAGATCAGATAAAGAGGCACAGAGGAGAACCCTTCTGTCCTCCAGGAAGCAGACATTACAGAGATTTGCAGAAATGTAGAACAGGGCCACTCCTTACTGTTTCCATTTAGAAAGTATAGCTGTTTTTTATCTTTAAAAATGTTATAAAACAGATAATTAAAGTTTAAAACTTCTCAGTTTTTTTTTTTTTTTTTTTGGTAGCTGCCTCACTCAGTGTGGAGCCCGACACGGGGCTCGAACTCACAACTGTGAGATCATGACCTGAGCCGAAATCAAGTCAGATGCTTAACTGACTGAGCCACCCAGGTGCCCCTAAAATTTTTCAGTTTTAGTAGTGGTATTAAATATTTGATATTGAGTGGTAAATATTGCCATGTGTAACCCCGGGGGGCTCTTGGTGGGGTTCTGGCCTCGCCAGGCCACGTCCTCACAGCAGCAAAGTCACGGCTCTGCAGAAGTGCTTTGTTTGTGTGGGCATTTTCTCATTTCTGGGGCAGAGGTGGTTTGCCACAGCTATTTCGTGTATTGTTGCAAAGTGTAAGTTCTTCACTCCACACTCTTTCTAAGATGTTAGTCATCGCTGTTCTTATTCTTTCTCAATCATTTTAATATCTAAACATCACATAAAGTTTTTGTAGATAGCTATCAGTTCTAAGACTGTCTTTCGATCCATAATTGCAGTAATTCTAAAATTAAAAACAATGTTAATCCTAGCACATGTCTTGTGCCCTGTTTTGGATAAATAGCTTATATAGTATTGTTCTAATAGATGTTTTTGTTTTTTGTTTTTAAATAAGCTAGTACCTTGGGAATGTTAACAAAATATAGTCCTCAGCATGTGATGAACATGCTTCATTAAAAACTCATGCAAGTATTTACTAAGAGCCAAGAGTTAAATTTTTAACAGAATGAGGAGTATGTTTATTATTCATTTGTGACACTGATTATTACAAATAGTGTCACTCCTCTTTGTTAAATTAAAAAATTAAAGAAGTATTCTGTTTAAAAAAAGGGTTTCAATATCTTCTTTGTAGTTTCCTGGCACTCCTATATTTTAGATGATTTTTTTTTTTAGTGGGAAAGGTTATTGAAAAATTGCATTGTTAGAAATTATTTCCACCTTCATTATATGGCCTATTTATGTTCCTTTCTTTTTAATTCTGCCATTATTTATAAAGGCAGAAATCATCAAATAATTTTCCCATTTACATTTTAATGGGGTTTATATTGATAAATTATGATGTCAGAAAACTGATAGAATCAGGAAAAATACTGAGTGGCCTTCTCTTCTGTGTGGTGTTCAAATTGTGCGTGCTCAGGGGAGAGAAGAGCCATGCGTCCAGGTCCTTGTGTGTTTCCTTCTTAGCGACTCTTCCGTGAACACCGGGCTTAACATTTTATCTTCCTCTCTCCCCCAAAACTCTTCACCTGGCTCTGCCTGGTTTTTTTCTCTGCCAGCATGTTGCCCGCCCTGCATAGGAGGGAGGCCTCACAAGGACAGCCATCCATCTCTTTAGTTTGGTGTTTGTCACTGGAGTCTAGGATGTTACGTTCTTGCAGAATGAAAAATAGAGTAAAACAATGAAGGGAGTTAAACATGTGACCTTTTAATATGTTAAGTGAATTATACTTTGTTACTAAGAAATTGCAGATAGACTATAAGCTTTGTGTTTATATATTCTACTGTTAGGATTGTTCCAAGGAACTTAATAAAATTTCTTTGCAGTACAATGTTACAAAATAGGTTAACTGTATTCTAACTTTAAATACTCTAAATTATTTAACTTAAGTGAGTAACAAATTCAAATATAGCAAATTTTTTTTTCTATACTGCTTTGGATCCTCTAGGCTTGATTGTTACAAATATAAACACTGTGTTTTTGACTTCTTATTTAATTTTAGGTTACCAAGGAAGACTTTGCCACATTTGATTATATACTATGTATGGATGAAAGCAATCTGAGGTAATCACATTTTTTAAAGGGTATTTCTGTTCAACTCTCAGTTCAGTAATAAGCCAGTTGTTTGTTGTCGAGAATGAATTTTTTATTATCTTTTAAGTTTTAAAGGTAGTGATGGTCAGAACATACAGAATGATCTGTTTAGAGTAGTAAGAAACCAGTGAGGAACTGAGAACTGTCTCCCAGGTGTATTTACACAGAGACACGCTTTCAGGTAAGGGAGAGCCTGGTTAGCAGGGTATGACCTGAAGGCTGGCTGGGCAGTGAGCACTTTCCTAGAAGGTGGGCTTGGTTTTACAGGAGAGCGATGCTTCCGCTGCTGTGGCGATTCATGGGCCGTGTGGTGTTTTACTGTGTTTCTCATGTTATCCCCCCATTACTGCTGCCCCCAGCCCCCAAAAAGGAAGATGGACAAAAAGGGAAACTTTAGTCTCTGAACTGTTGATTGCGTTAATGGATATAGAAACGAAAGCAGACAGACTGGGGAATTAGGTAACAGTGGCCAGCTGTGCTGTGGCATGTATTAGGTGCTCTGCTCACCAAAGCACTTCACCCTCGTTCTGCGCCTTACCAGAGAGGCACAAGAGATTAAGTTACTTGCCCCAGTTCACAGATGGAGCAGATTGGTGTGGTAGAATGTTAGCCTAGGCTTTGTGAAACAGAGCCTGATGTGTGTCTCACATGAACCGTACTCAGCACTGTGCCCTGTCGCCTTGCTCGGGGCCGTGCATGTGGGCAACAAGGAACTTTGTGGCATTTCTTGAGTGAGCTTTGTGTGCCTGGCACAGTGCCAGGCCCTGGGAAGCAAGGTTGAGGAGTTGTGGGTGCTGCCTACCCTTGAAGTATACAGTCTGGCCTGGGCTCCATGTATTAACCCAGAATTAACCCTGACAGTATGATACCATGCAGTCAAGCCCAGAACAGGTGAACACGATGTATTCTACAGATGCCGAAGCTAATGCAGGGTAAGTGACCCAAGGGACTTGTAAGGCCGGGGCCCTGTGCCCCTTTGTCACCCCGCCAGTTTACTGTTCACTGTGCTGAGAAGCAAGACCTCAGCCCGCCTGCCACCCCTCCGCACTCTGCCAGCACAGAGAAGGACCAGGATGTGCCCCCAGTAGGACTGCAGGGATTTCTTCACTGAAATCAGTGCTAATTCACAAGGGTTCCACGTGTTTTATGAATAGAAACTGTTCTGCTTTTAATTGCCTTTGTAGGAGTGTGCAGATACGGTGCCCAGCTCTGCTTCTGTTTTTATGAATCAGGAGCATCACTAAAATACATACGTGTTCCATTTTTGTCTTTCAGTTGTTGATTTGTTTAGTTCTCACTTTGCTCGCTTACAGGTGTGTGGGTAGCAGTGCTGTGCTCAGTAACACAGTGTCCAGGGTGGGGGGTCGTCCAGAGCAGGGTCTCTGGAGAGCAGCTGGAGTCCGAGCTTCAGCCTGGGCTGCTCTGGGGACGCGTTCTGTTGCTCGGAGGCCTGGCCAGCCTTTCCGCCATACCAGCATGGTGTCTGACTCATCCTAGGTGCTCAGTGGGGCTTTGTCAACTAAATGGAGGAATGATCAAAATGCAGCTGAGGAACTTGCCACTTTACTTGCTGCCACGTGAGCGCCGGGGGCGGAGGCGGCAGAGCCGGGTCAGAGGCTGGAGGAGTAAGAGCAGGAGAAGGGGTTGAACAGGGAGCCTCGCTGCATGACACGCTGTGTCCAGACACTTTGGGATGGGATTGGCAGCCCTCTGGGACTTGGTTCATGTGGCTTCTTGAGTTCCATTCTGCCACCTTTATTTAGTGTCTGGATTAGCAGCTTTTTGATTTAATTGTCTCACCGTGTATTTCCCAGGAGGCTACATCATTGTTGTCTGACTTAGGGATGCATGTTTTGTGTAAAAGCATTTGTGAGAATGTGCCGCCTTCGCAAACCCTCCTGCCGGCATCGGAAACGTGGCTGGGAGGGTCACACAGGTTTGCCACGGGTTTGGTTTCCTTTTTAAATCAGGTCACGCTTGCTGGGTTTTGATGTGGATATTTCATAAAACCCTAGCAGATGTCCCTGTTTAACTTGAAACCATAGATCAGAAAACTAAGTTCATGTTTCAATTTTACAGAGACTTGAATAGAAAAAGTAATCAAATTAAAAACCGCAAAGCTAAAATTGAACTACTTGGGAGCTATGATCCACAAAATCAGCTCATTATTGAAGACCCCTATTATGTAAGTACACCTCTCATTTCTGTGCTGATGCTGGTGTATATGGGGATCATCATGTGGGATGAGCCCGGGTGTGTGTCCTGCCATGTGCAGTAACAGATTAAGGTTCTCCTAAGAGCATTTTGTTATGCAGGCTTTGTTATTTTTTCTTCCCCTGTGCTTTCAGGGGAATGAGTCCGACTTTGAGACTGTCTACCAGCAGTGTGTGAGGTGCTGCAGGGCCTTCCTGGAGAAGGCCCGCTAATGCCACGCCCGTTCTCCCCACAGCCCCCGGCTGGGCCCCGCAGGCTCTGCTGTGAGGTCGCAGCTGTTTCTTCAGTTGACCCTCGGTTTCTCACCTTAAATAATTGTAGATGGAAATCAGTTATTGTATCTGACAGACAAATAAATAAAAATGTTTCATCCAGACAGTTTATGGGGTACGCGAAGTGTTCTTAGACCCGCTGAACCTCCCACTTTGCCCCAGTTACAAAAATAGTGGAACAAACAAAATCGAACAGACACCAGAGCATGAGGACATCCAGCGTCCCTTTCGGGCACACGAGTTCTGCCTCTTCCTCAAGTTTGCGGACGACCGATGGGGACCCTGTCCTCCGCTGTCTGCACAAGCCAGCCCCAGCAGCCCATCCACGGGAGCTCCCAGCCGAGACTCACCCTTGCTCGCAGTGCACACTGTTTACATAGAAGAGTTAAGGTGTTAGTCTGCAGAACCTTTCCGACCTGCTAGTTTATTTCATCAGGAAGTCAGCTTGATTCCATTTGAACCATTTTGCCTCTGGAAAGTTACAGCCAGAAAGGACACTGTATGCTGGTTCATCTTACTGTCTGAGGAACGTGTCTGCTTTTCAATGCCTGTAGAACCCGAATGTCAAATATAGATTAGCCCAGGTGGGAAAAAATAATTAAAAAGTTGGGGAAAGTTCTTTTATGTCGAGCTGCTTAAATATTGAGACATTAAGTATTCTTTCATCAGTGCTTAATTTATAGACACATACAGGTAATTTCTGTACACTTGGAGGTAACTAATCTAAAATTCATATGGATATATGACAGAAAAGATTGTTTTCAAAATAAACTGGGGAAATTATAAAAATACAACTAAGAAGTCTGGTGTCCGCCTGCTTTTTTATTGATAAGTGAAAAAGAATTAGAAAACGATGCCTTTATTGTCCCTTTCAGATGACCTGTGATGTTATATGTGCATATTTATCTTCAGCTTTATTTAGGAAATGAAATGACAAAAGTAAGTACATTGCTTCCACTTCTTTGTGAAAGAAGTTTGAGGGCCCTGTGGCCATACTTGTCCTTGCCTGACCCAGCATCTGTGGAGTGCGGCAGTCTCCTCCGTGGAGCTGGCTCTCCAAGCTGGGCCTTCCTGGGTGGCATGGCTAGATGAGTGAGAGTTTGCTGTGCTCCCCTCTTCACCGGGATTCACAGCTGGTGGCCTGGAATCCTGGGAGGGCCCCGAGTCATGGATCAGTCTTCATCCAGAGCCCGAGTGGACCCTTGCTCAGAAGTAGGAGGAGTTTGGAGGAAGAGCTGCCCCATCAGGGTGGCCGCCTCTGCGTGTTGTGAGGCTGCCCGACCTCAGAACCTGAGGGTCCCGGCTGGGGGGTCCGGTGGGGCATTTAGTCCTGGAGGATGAGCATGGTGGCTTTGCCACCACCCCTCCAGGATGTGTGTCTGGCCCCCTGTGGGATTTCCCAAAGACAGTCCTGCCTGAAAACTCTTCCTCAGGCTAGTAGGAACCTGGAGAGCTTACATGGATTAAGAAATTGGTGATAATGCTTTAAAAAGTAAAGAACTGAGCTGAAAAGATGAAATAATTAGAAAATAGGACTAAGAGCGCTTTAGAATTACACTCTGCCCTAATCCTTCAGTAGTTGCTTAATAATCTCAAAGTATTTTCATACTCTGTTCCTTCGTGATCATGAAAAAATCCCTATAGTTTGTTTTCCTTACTGTTTGCATCTGTATCTTAAATACGGACCTCAGACATGTCCTGGGAATCATGTCTACTTTATCCTTATGGCTGTATCCAGATTAGAGGTCCTGTGAACAGAGAAACTCAGTGTTGAATTCACTTGTCATAAATTGGATGCAATCAGATTTATTAAAAATATATCACCTGTAAAAATCAGAGCTGCTTAGAAGTCTTACCTCTTAGTTTTTTCATGATTACGAAGTCACACAGGAAAATACAGACGCAATCTTCTTTAAATATTCACCCCGTATCAGACTCTGTCTTAAGACATGCCACCATTACATAGTAGTGTCTCCTTTTAAAAAACGCCAATTTAATTGTCCCTTCCAAGAATTCATAGCCTTCCCCTTTTATGTATTACGCCTTTTATATTCCATGACATTCTGCCAGTGTTAGGATCTCTTCATCGTTCTGTAAATCATGAATTCCCACCGGTGAGCTTGTTAGAAGTAAAGAGTCACTTTGAAGACTTCGTTATAACAAACATTTCGTTTATTACCTGTTTTATTTACAGTATTTACATATTGCACAATATCTGGATACTATCTTACATTTATGATAGAAAGAACAAATGAAATTAGCCTGGATATGTTCACAGACTTATACTCCACTATCTCCAAAACATGACAAGTTTTTTTTTGTTTTTTTTTTCCATGCAGTTCCAAATAATGCTCTGGGAATTTAATTGTAAGAGTAACAAAAATATTAAATCATACCATATGCTATATGAAAATATAGTTTCAGCTTCTATTTATGTTTCTAAAGAAATACTCTTTGAGATTTCACCTAATCAGGAGAGTGAAATAGCTTTGTCTGTCATTTTATAGCACTACACATCAAATGTGGAGCATTCGCCTTTTCCCCCAAAACCACGAATGGCAAGTGTTACTGTCAGGTACGCTGAGTAACTGAGTATGTATTTGCCAACAGTGTCCACAACATACAAAACTCAAGTTAAAGGGTTTTTGGAAGAGTCCGTCTGCAAAAATAAATCTCTTGTTCACAAGGGGATGTGTTCGCGAAGGTAGCAGGTTCTGTTCCCTGTTGATTTCCAAGGCACTTCTCATGGTTCATAGGCTGTTGGTCCTTGGCAGCTCTGCTCACTGCTGAAAAACACGTTTGGTTTCATAGAACGTCACACTTCCTTACCAATTCTAGAAGAAGTATACATCAAATGACGTAACAATGTGTTTGAAAACACAGGGGGTCACAGTCTGTATGTGTATTTCTCTCTGTTTCAGAAAGTGTAATCTGTTTTATTGTGGAAATAACCAAGTTCTACAGTTGTTACAGGCCTACTATGCTAAAGGAATGAAAACCATCAACTGGTACTAAAGTCTGAAGACCAGCCCATGGTCCTGATGTGTGTTGTCAAGTCCTCTAATTGGGGCCACAGTGATTGACCGCCTGGCAGTCCTGAGAAACCACTCATTGGCCCTTAAGCCTCCATCTGCACGAGCGTTTGCAAAACTAAAAACCAAAAATAAACCCTTTTTTCTAGCACTCCCTGCAGTGTGCCCGAACCATTGGTACACTATTCATTAATTTTAAAAATAATGGTAAGCTCCAGAGTTGCTAAACTTAAGCTGCAGTTGTGGACTGACCTAGACACTTGTTACTCAAAACTCCATTTCTTTGGAAATATATTCCAGAGCTCAGGCGTCTAACTGAACTGAGCTGCAAGTGGTGTGTGAGAGGTCTCCAGTGTGTCTCTGTGAGGGAGAGTAGCTGGGAATCTAGTTTCTCTTTGGCTGGAGATCAGTTAAAGAGACGGAGTGTGTAGCCTGAGTAGTTGTTTCGGTGGAGAGGACCACAGGGCATTTGGTCTTCCGTCCTGTAAGTAAATGGAATTTGTCTTCCGAGGATGTGCCTGGTTCATCTCTGGAAACAGTGGTGCTTTAATTATGAAGGGATGCTTAATAAAATAACATGCCCATCTCCCCTAGCGTATGACCTTGAGAGACTTCTGAGAATCCATCCATTGCTTCAAAAAGAAGTCTTTTCTGTGTGCCATTTGGCAGTGGACTCGGATGGGCAGTGGAGTGGAGGTCAGGTTAGGGCACGGCATTTCTCAGCTTTGGCGCTAAAAGCCGTGCTTTTACTTTCCCACATAAAAAGTGCCGTACAAGTTTCTGTGAACCCGCAAGGATGTGGCTTCATAATCCTCCACACCACATGTTGTTTCGCTCATTATCGGTGGGACTTACGCCGGGGAGAAGCCGGTGCTGACGATGACGTGGCTGTGATTGCGTGATCAGATGGCTGCCGGGGTTTGGCTCAGCCCCCTCGGCACCGTCTAGACCTTTATCGGCACAGGCTTTCCCCCAGCGAGCATGTCTGTGTGTGAAAGAACACGACTCCCGCGTCCACGCACACGAGATGAACAGGGTAACCACTGTCCACACACAGCAGATCATTGTCTGGGAACAGCCATCGAGGACCTGAAGCGTGTCTTATTTGTGGAGGTAAACTTGGCCTCTGGCGGTGCCCAGCATACACAAGACACACTGTAAATATACAATTAGGAAATTACCGTTTTGTGACCGAAATCCATGGCATTGGTGTCAGGAAAACAAAACGTTTCAGCCATCGGTATGGCGGACAGTTGGTGTTGGACATTGGCCCTCAAGAGGCCAAGGCTAGAAATTTAGTTCATAAACTCTCCATGTGCCTTTATATTTTACCACTGGAGGCTCTGGAAAAATAGCTGATAGAAACATAGAATAGCTATTCTTAGCTGTTCCTTATAAGCTTCCTGGCATAATGATAGATTCCAACTCAAACATTTGCCAGATACGTCTATAAAAGTTGCATGGATATGGTTAGTCATATACTCATTTATGAGTGTAAATGAATGAGTGAAAGCCTAAAAGTGAACAGGCATGGTTTTAGATATGTATCCTAATTTATGCACTAAGTCATGTGCTGAAATCAGTCCACTAATGGGTTGTGTTTCAAATTAACACGCACTCTGCCAACAGAGTCCTCACAGGAGTAATTCACAGCAGCTGCCTGGGGTACTGTGTGCAGATTGGCCAGGGTACCTTTTCTTGATGGCCAATATTTGTAGATATTTTCGTGTTACGTCAGCCTTACTCAGAGGAAGGCTACTTTAGCCAAAGAAGGTGTATTTCTGAACTCCCATGAATTTTTCGTGTCCCAGACGGGATTTGGGTCTTGGGTGGGTGTACCAGTGAAGCTGTGGTCAGCTTACCTTATCCCTCCATGCACATTGGACTGACAGCCAGCCGGGTAAGCAGCCTGGCACATCTTTTATAGTCTGTAGGGAAAATGAACCGTGGACCCTTGTCAGTGACATCAGCAACTCCTTAAGTATTTTTTAATATCAACTGCTAAAGCCATTTATTTCTTTAAATATTCTGAATTCCCTGGAAGTGATGGGGAGACTGTCATCTGAAATCATGGGCTCTAAGTTGTTGATTTAATAATTTATGGTACTTGAGGGACTTCCGTTGCACATGGCAAAAGGTAAATAATGGGACTGGAGGCTGTGCAGGGAGGGCAGGTGCAGGATCTCCTTCTGTCCATTTTCTTTTCCCGCTCATCAAAATGACTGGTTTTGTTCCCTAGCAGACAGTCTCCCCGTGCCCTGTGTCACTTAACTTTCAGGGCGCATGCAGGCTGGATCCCCACTTGGGTTGATCATACACAAAACCCTCTGCATAAAGATTTAAAGGAAGTGGGTCAACAAGTAACAGAGCAGAAAGACCTGGGTTAGATGGTGAAAGGAAGCAATAAGCTAATTTCTGAGTACTAATGGATTTTCCTTGATATCTCACCTAATTAAGTTATTCCATAGGTGCTACCTCAGAGAAAACAAGTGGGGTTTGGTGATCATAACCATAAAGGAATTTCCTCAGTTTGAAGTTCTGTGGAAAGCTACAGCAGTTTATAAATTACTAAAGTTTACTTCTCAAGAGTCTCAAAATCCTACTTAAAAATGGAAGAATTCATGCTCTTAACTGAAATTCTGAATGAATGAGTAAACTGACAACAATGAGTTTGCACAATATGTCAGACAAGCAGCTAATCCTACTCCTAAAAATGCAGCTCCTAAATATTTAGACGACATAATAATTTGTGTTCAAAGGAAAAAAAATGGCCTAACAGCTGGAAGCTGGGTCATCTGGATTCCTGGCATTTTTTCCCTCTTCCCCAGTTGCACCAAATATTTTAGGATGCAGCTTTCCTAGATAGAGTGTGTGTGGGTGCAGTGTTGTGTGAGTTCAAGGCAAATACTTCAGTTTGCAGCACATCTAGAGACAGTGAAGTTGACCAGCATCCCACCAAACCTGCATGTTCTTCGACTCTGACATAATCTGGGGGTCTTGTGAAGGTGGTGTCTTGGAGACTTCAAAGTTCTGCTCTTCTGAAGAGCTGCCCTTGGGACCACACTTTGAGTAAGAAGGCTCTGGTTCCTTTCAGTCCTGACCTCCCAGGATTCTAGTTTTCTTTCATACAGCCTAAAGCAACACAGAAGTGGCCCAGCTTTGGGGCGCCTGGGTGGCTCAGTTGGTTGGGCGACTGCCTTCGGCTCAGGTCATGATCCTGGAGTCCCGGGATCGAGTCCCGCATCGGGCTCCCTGCTCGGCGGGGAGTCTGCTTCTCCCTCTGGCCTTCCTCCCTCTCATGCTCTCTGTCTCTCATTCTCTCTCTCAAATAAATAAATAAAATCTTTAAAAAAAGTGGCCCAGCTTTGGCTCTCCACCCACCTCCATATGGGTACAGTTTAAGTAGCTGCTTACCCAGTGCACACACCTGTGGGCTTCCATGTCTCCCAGGCCGGAGGGGAACTGTGATAGACCCTGATGGCTACCTCCCATACTGAGTGAGCAGGGATCTGGGAGGCATCTGGCTGAGTTACTCTGAGCAAAAGGAGGCAGTGAGTGTGGGCACATACGGTGTCCTGGGGAAGGGGTTGCAGAGTTGAGTGTGTGCTGTGTGTCAGGGCACACGGAATTTAAGCATGTTTGTTTCCTCATCCACATATGAAAACATTAGAAGTAATGACCCCAAAGATCACTTTCAAATTTAGAATCTGATCCTATTACTGTAAGATGGTATTTAAAAATATAGACACATTTAAACAATAAAAATGTTCTCTGGCCTCTGGAATAATGAGTAACTCTCAAACAGAAGGCGATTCTATTTCAGAGGAAGGAAGTGGGAGAGGGACATGCCAGGTGCATAGGGCATGGACCGGAGGGTGGACCAAAGCAGTGCTTGAAAAATAATCCGAGCTCTGTGGGACATGTATGCCGCCTGCCGTGGCCGAGCCCTGTGCAGCAGTGAGAGCCTGAGGGCCTTCGCGCCGAGCACCCCAGCTCCCTACAGAAGGTGATGCTCCCGGTCTTACCGGCCACCTTGGTCAGTGCACCTGGACAAGGAGCTCCGCATGTGGTAGCTGCAGTTATTTGCGGCAACTTTGCTGCCTGAGCAGAAAAACTTCCGCTTCACATGAAGTGGCTTATTTTTTTACTTTCCAGTTTTTGAAGGCAGGGCAGGAAAGTCTGGCCTGGACAGTCTGGATACTCTGGATAGTGTCTGAAAGCGGCTAGTAAGACACCTGGTGTGTCTGCACCACTTTCCTCCTGTGAGCCTCATGTGAAATGAAAGCTGTAGTCCCTACAAGAAGAATTGGTTTAGGGCTCTAACTGATGCCACTCTAGCATGTTTTGCGACGAGCACTAGCAACCACTTCTGGGGGAATAAGATACATTTTGTTACAGATAGACAATCAGAACGCTGTAGCTGAGCTGGACTGAGAGGGGAACTCTGCATTTCCGGATTAGTGAAGAGCAGCATCTAGTCAGGGTGGCGTGGCCCAGGTCCACAGATTCTTTCTACTCCAGAGCAGACTACTCCACGGTAGTCATTTTAGCAACTCATTCTTAAAGTTTGTCATATTGAGTAGATACAAATATAGACATCATGCCAGAATTCATAAAACAAGAATGTGAATGGAAGAGCTGATTAATTCTAGTGGATGTAAATTTTCCATTTGGCACTAGGTGCTACAGAATGCCGTCACCTTCTTCTAGGGTCTGGTCACCCTAACCCTTAACTCCACAGTTACGAGGGACTGTATTTTAGCAAAGAGATTTAGGAGGGGTGGAAGGACATGAGAAACTCATCAACATGTGCTGGTCTTTCCAAAGCAATTAGGATGCTGTCACTCACATGCAGGGATGGTGCAGTCTCTGGTGTTGTGGTAAAGTCTGTGAAAGTGTTTGCTGCACTTTGGACTGAAATAAAGAGGACCTGGAACATGGAAGAAGAAGCAGACTGTGAGGACTTGCGGGATGCCAGGAACTGGGCACAGGTGAAGGAATGAGGACACTTACCTGTAAGATGTTTTAGAAACTTGTCCTTCATCCTTAGATCTCGAGGCACAATTTCTGTTTGAAGGGAAAGAGGCTAATTATTGCATTGCTTGAAAGAAGCATTTGTTTTTATGTGATCTAAGTGAATGTTGAAGAGAGTATTGGAAACTCTTCATTAGCCATGTTACCTTGCCCTAAATAAAACAGATTGGTTGTACATGACATAATGTGAAGACTTGTAATCAGGATCACATCTTTCTTCAGATAAAGTATTAGCTATTCACAAAGCTTCAGTATTATTTGTCTTGTCTCTACCGCTAGTGTAAAGACAGTGACGATAAAGTTACATAAGGGGGAAGAGGTGCGCGCGCTTGTGTGTGTGTGTTCATAGCTTCTGATACATAAATCACTTTTAGGCATTTTCATTTTGGACAGCTTGGTAATCGAATGCCACAAGCTCTGAGAGTTCTAGAATGAAAACCCAATCCTTCAAGCAAAAAATTGTTATAAAACTTTTTTTCTAGGTATATATTTAGAAAAAGGATTAAATGCCTTCAAAACCACCTGTTACGAAGGCTGGTGTAAATGCATGGAAACAGACGTTTACCTGGTTAACAAGATTAAAGTAAAATTCCCGGGGAAAGACAGCTCTCAGTTTTTACTTGGGAATAGCAGTGTTCCCACTGACATTCTTTCTGATCCAGGTGTTGTTTTTGCTTTTTTACAGTCACCTGTAACCATTTTTCACTCACTTGTTTTGGAGAATGACTTTTGCTATGATTGCATGTGGTCGCACTTTGTTTCACCACAAATACTCCTCATCTGAGGAGGGAACATTTCCTACGAATCTTCTTCACTTGCAAGGCTTAGGCATCTCCTGAATGTCAGTCTCTATGAAATTGACCTTATCACATTTGACCCAATTGTGTCATGAAAGCATTAAAAGCTTGCATGCTTTCTTTGGAAATTTCCCATGGGGCACCCACTCTGGGAAGGCTCTGCCATTGGCAGAGGAGGGTAAGGGGAGGGGGGTGGCCCTGAAACATTTCTGTGTCGGTTGAAAGTGCTTTGCTGAAAATATTTCCATTTCCTAAATAACAGATGACAGTTCTGTGCCAAAGCTCCCAACCTAGGTAATAACTCACGTGTCTTAGACGTGGAGTAGGGATAGTTATACGCCGAGGCATCATCACTTACCGACCTTCTATTTTCTTCTTAAAAAAAAAAAAATGCCTAGTTGTTTTCAAACGATCGAAATGGTTTTATCTTGTTAAAATAGCTATGATTTCTCAATTTCCAAGCAAACACGAGTTCCGGTGTCTCCCGAGACATGACGGGTACGCAAACATGCCGGAGGTTCCCAGTACACTGCATACACCCAGAGAAGCCTCGGGGGCAGGTCGCTCGGCCCGCAAGCCCGAGGCAAGGGCACTCACCCACTCTCTGCTCCTCGGGATAAGCCGGGTAGTCCGAGACCTCCCTGCGGCCCAGAGTGTAGTCGTGCTGGCCCAAGAGGTGCAGTCTCTTCGACTCGCCCGAATGGTACTTTCTGAGCTCCTGGAGGATCTCCACGATGAGCCGCAGCAGGGTCTGTCTGTCGGCCGCCTCCCGGGGCTCGGCCACCCCGGGCCCCGCCGCCCCCAGCACGAGCAGCAGCCCCAGGAGGAGGGGGCGCCCAGGCCCGCGCATCGTGCGCTCGCTCGGCCGGAGGGAGCTCGGCTCGCTGGAGGGGCGGGGTGGGGGCGGGGGGGGAAACCGGGAAAGAAAGTCGGCGGCGGGGGTGGAGGGCAGGAGAGACTCCCCGGCCGAGACCGCGGCCCCTCGCCACCCCCGGCGGCCGCGGTGTCCCCGGGGCCCGCGCGGGACCCGCGCAGGCCCCGCGGCGGTGATGCCGAGAGCCGGGGCCCGGGCGCCGCCGCCCTCCTCGGCGCGCCTCCTCCCGCCCGCGTCCCGCCCCCGCGGCGGCCCTCCCAACTTTGCGCGCAATGGCACGTCCGCCCGCACTTCTCCGCGCACGGCACCGACACAACTTTCTTAACCTTTACAGCCACGCGGCGCGGCGCGTCTCCTGCGCCTGCGGGGCGGGCGCGCACCCACCCGTCCAGGAGGCTGGAGGACCGAGGACCGTCCTGCCCGCGGACCTATCGCCTCCCGACAGGGCTCCGCTGCGCTCGGGTGAGTGGGGGCCGCGCGCCCCGCCCGCGCGGCCGCGCTCAAGTTTGCAGCAACGCCTTTGTGTGGTGCTCGCCCCTCCTCCCGGCCGGGGTCCGCCGAAGGCCCCCCCCCAGGACCCTCGCTCCAGCCGCCCGCAGCGCCGGGCCTTAGAACCCCGGCCCTCGGGGAGGGAGGGAGCCCGGCCCACACCTGCCCGGCGCCGCCCGCGGGCCACCTGCGCGCCGGAGCCCGGCCAGACTACCTGTCCCCGAGTCCCGGAGCCGCGGGCGTCTGCGGCTTCTGTCCCGGTGTCCGCTCCCGCGTCCCGGAGCGGCCGCGCGCCCCGCTACTCCATGCCCCGCGGCGACCCGGCGTGCGGAGCGCACAGGACGCGCGGGGACGGAGACCCGGAGGCTCGCCCGCTCGGAGCGCTGGACGCGCGGCTGCTTGGGCTGCGCTCCGACCGCGGCCGCTTCTTATCCCCGCGCCCGCCGACGTCAGGCCGGTCCCCGAGGGCTCCGCGCGGGGCTTTAATTAGAAGCCGCTCGACTGTTCGTACCCCTGTGCGGATCTTCGTCAGACACCCCCCCATCTCCTCCCATCTCTCCCTACCCCTCTGTCTCCCCCCTCCCCCGCTCCCTCTACCCCGTTCTCTCTCCCTCTGCCCCCTCCCCTCCCTCCCCTCCCCCATCTCCTCCTCCGTCATCTCCTCCCCCTCCCGTCCCTCGCCTCCCTCCCCTTCGTCCTCCCCTCCCCCTTCGCTCCCTCAGTCTGTTTCCCTCCGTTCCTGTCACTGTGACAGGATGAGAAGAAACGCCTTTACCAGGAACTCAGATCTGTTTTTGTCTAAATGTAGATCTTGGGCTATTAAAAAATGAGCTGCCTGATTGCCTCGACATTTAATAAGTCAATTAGAGTCTATGCTTTTTGGAGGAATCTTTCGGCGTGGCTGGGGGCCCCTCTCAGGACCCCAAGAGGTCTGCACCGCCCCACGGCCTGCAGCAGGAGGCCGGGTCCCTGAGGCCGGGCAGCCCCCAGGGCAGGGGCCCGGGTTCAGGGTGGGACACGGGCAGCGCTCTAGCAACCTTGGGATGCACTCGGTTACCTGGCCGGACACGTGGGAGCCCCTCCTCAACGTGCATGCCCCCCAGCCCACGCGGAAGGACGAACCGAAGCCCCTCCCGCAGGGGACCGCGCGGCCCGCGCTCGCTCGCTCCCTTCCGCGGAAACGCCCGCAGGAGGCCTCCTGGGGCACCTCCCTCCAGGCCTGGTCTTTCCGAAAGTTTTGGTTCTTTGGAAACAGGCAGGCACATTTGTGAGGCTTCAACAGTCTATCTCCTGTAATTTTTTTTTTTCTTGTAAAATGTATTATCAATCAATTGCGCGCTTTCCCATTTTATTGGCGCTTTCTGGGCAAGCGCTGGACACCCTCCAAGTCAGTGGTCTGACTGGGGAAGGCGGTCTCAGTTCGGTACCAGAACGGGGGGTGCGCGCAGGAATTAAAAGCCTCCACCCTTAACAGGACCAGCACCCAGGGCCCCCGGGCGGAGGTGCTGCGGGCACGTGGTGCGGACCCGAGCCGGGCCTGCGGGTCGCAGGGGCGGGCACCTCCAGGGCACGAGCTCTCTCTGCGCATCTCTGTGTCTCTCTGTCTCCGCTCTGTGTCTCTGTGTCTCTGTCTCTGCTCTCCCTTTCCATCTCTGTCTCTGTGTCTCTCTGTCTCTGCTCTGTGTCTCTGTGTCTCTGTCTCTTCTCTGTGTCTCTGTCTCTCTGTCTCTGCTCTCCCTTTCCATCTCTGTCTCTGTGTCTCCCTGTGTCTGCTCTCTCTCTTTCTGTTTCTCTCTCTTTCTGCTCTGTCTCTGTGTCTGCTCTGTCTCTCTGTGTCTCTCTGTCTCTGTCTCCTTTCACTAATTCTGCTTCCTCCGGAAAACAAAGTGTTTGTCAAAGTGAGGCTGGGGTAAATAGAATAGAGCAGAAGATACTAAAATGCGATCATCTAAATCCCACCCCCCACACACCTTTTGGGGGGATGTGTTTATATTCTGCTCTCTTTAAAAGGAAATGGTTATATTTCTCAGTGAGCACTTCTTTTGGCAGGCAATATGACTAAGATGTGAATGTTTTTGTTAAGATATCCTCCAAAAGAAAGAAAGAAAGAAAGAAAGAAGGAAAGGAAGGAAGGAAGGAAGGAAGGAAGGAAGGAAGGAAGGAAGGAAGGAAGGAAGGAAGGAAGGAAAAGAAAGAAAGAGGAAAATTCTTATCAAACAGTTCTTAGGCAGGTAAAGTAGGATTTTTTTTTTTCCTTTTTCCGCTTCCCTTGAAGGAAGGGTGAGCTTCTGTTGCTGAAGCGCCGCCTAGTGACAAAAGCTTCCCTCTGCGGGCACTCAGCAGTGGCCCCGGGGTGGAGGAGCTTCCTTTCCACCCAATAGAAGGAGCACATGAAGCTTCTGTTGTAAAACATTTTGGTGTAAAACTGCTTTTGGGGAAAAAAAAATACTGCTATAGTAAAAAAAGAAAACAAGAATTTAGCCTAATCATATATTATTTTAAGTTTACAGAGTCTTTCCTTTTAAATACTATTTTACAAAATCAGGTGAAATCAATGAAGATATTAAAAGGTACAAAGTTCCTGTTTGTAAGTTGCAGGGATGAAAAGTACAGCATAGGAAATCATATTGTAATAATTTGTATGGTGACAGACAGTAACTACACTTCTTTTTTTTTTTTTTTTTTAAAGATTTTATTTATTTATTTGAGACAGAGAGAATGAGAGAGAGAGAGCACATGAGAGGGGGGAGGGTCAGAGGGAGAAGCAGGCTCCCTGCCGAGCAGAGAGCCTGATGCGGGACTCGATCCAGGGACTCCAGGATCATGACCTGAGCCGAAGGCAGTCGCTTATCCAACTGAGCCACCCAGGCGCCCTTTTTTTTTTTTTTTTTTTTTTTAAAGATTTTATTTATTTATTTGAGACAGAGAGAATGAGAGAGAGAGAGCACATGAGAGGGGGGAGGGAGTAACTACACTTCTGGTGAACATTTTCTAATGTATATCATATTAAATCACTATGTTATATACCTGAAACTAATATTATGTGTCAACTATACTTCAATTAAAAATAAAAAAAATAATTTTTTAAATTTAGGTTTTTCTAAAAAGTACCAATTAGGACTATTCCCCCCCTCCCCAAATTCTACCAACCAAGGAAGCCTTGCTAGTAATTAATATTGTCCTTTTTTCTTTTGTGGTTTTTAATGGGACAAATGGATTTTTTGAATGAGTCTATTCTACCACCCAGTTATATATGCCAATACTTTAGCCCAACTCATCAGATACTTACATGCATAAACAACAGCAACAAAACTGGTGCTTTGTTGGTGTTTAGTTTCATGAGATCTGGCAGTTAGGGATCAGACCATCATGTTTTAATTCATTCATTTTTGCAAAGCTCTGTACTGAAATGATTCCAGGAGCCTTTCATTCTGTATAAACCATTTTTACAGACTTTCTCAACTAAATAAAAAAGTGCACTGAATTATAATCTCTACTGAGCTGCCCAATTTATGGTATTGTCAGGAAGAACCCCTTGGAGTTCTCCCATCACCAGAAACATTCTGATTGGCTAAATTAATTGTGCTGGTTAAGGCAAAGCAAAGTATGTAAACTGGCTTAGGTGAAAATATACAGTTATATTTGACAAATGGCTTAGGCTCTCCACTTCTTTCCTATAAAATGGGGTGGTTGAACTGGATGGTCTCTGAAGTCTAAAGCTGTATAATTCTGATTGTTACCAAAAAACCAGAAAACAAAAAATGCAGTATTCCTACAAAGAGCTGAAAATAATTCACTAAAAGAGTCACTACGAGCTTCATCATCTGTTTTTGTGCAAGAAGAGGTGATATATTCATCTTAAATAATTTAATTCTCTCCTTTGTAAGTGAACAACTTTCTATTATGAAGGGTCCAAAAGAGATAAGATAGTAACAGTATATTTTAAGCATTATTGGCCAAAGTAACTTTTGCTAGATTTGATTTAGTTTTGTTTCCTTTTTGAGAAAACTATGTTAGCTCATAGAAAGAAAACTAACAAGAGAGGGGAAAGTTGTGTTTAACCCACTTATATTGTAGATCTATGTTGTAAGATGGGCAAATTATTTTTTAAATTTATAAATAGTATAAAGTTCCAAAGTTTCAATTACAATTTTTCTCTCTTCCTGAAAAGGTATAAATTTTATTTGAGATGACTATTAACTACCTTCAAACACTAATAAAATAGATATATATTAACTACATGTTTTTAAATGAAGTATTAGTTCAACCATAATGTTGATTATTTAACAATCTAACTAAGATCCTATTAGAGAGAAAAACTACTACCTTTCATAAAGGATAACTTTATGTGCTATAAAGAAATGTCACTTAATATTTAACTTTCATCAGTTCTGTTATTGTTGCTATTGATATATTATTAGTACACTGGGAATGTACTAGAAAGTATATAAAGCATTTAGGAAGACAAAATTTCTAACAGGACCAATCTTTATGGTGTAAATGTAAACAGTATAATCTCTTATAAGTAATAATGTGTGCATGCTCTCTAGCAGTTTATTCTAGATGAATGAAATACAGCCTTCTACCAAATTCTTTCTCTCCTATGTAGAGGAAGCACATTATTGTAAGGATATATAGGTCATCCACCTCCTTTTCATTTTTTGATACACACTTTTGCATCTGCAAAGCCACACTGCAGTGCAAGTCCAGGAGAGATATGAGAGCCAAAGGTTATGTATGAAGGCTTAAGATGCTCTGTAGCATGACTGATTTACTCCTGCTCAGTTTTCTTATCCCGTAGCCAAGAGAAAGAGGACTATTAATGGGTGGGCTTAAAGGAGCATGGACTTCACTTTGTTCCCTGGAACTGGTTTAGTTATGAAATCCAGCTAGAGAAGAGGCCTTAAAGGTTAGCGACACTTGCCTGCCCCTTAAGGCTCCAATATCACAGTTTTTTGTTTTGTTTAGATTTTTAAAATTATTTATTTGAGAGAGAGACAGAGAGAACATGAGCAGGGGGGAGGGGCAAAGGGAGAGGGCGAAGCAGACTCCCTGCTGAGCAGGGAGCCCATCCTGGGGCCTCAATCCCAGGACACTGAGATCATGACCTGAGCTAAACCAAGAGTTGCTCACTTAACCGACTGAGCCCCTCAGGCTCCCCAGATCTGCCCTTTCTAAGAACCTGGAGGTCCGCGCTGGGTCCTCTGCCTTTGGTCTGAGAGGGAGGTTGTAAGAGCTAAGGCTGGGGGAGGCATGTGTCACCTCCACGAGTCAGCACTCAGCCGAGGGCCCCTCAGCAAGAATGCAGGTAGGGTCAAATGAGTGTGACCAAGGAAATACGCTTTCTTCAGAAAACGAATGCTTGTTATGCTATTTTCTTGTCTGTTGAGCAATGTAGGAAGAAACAATTCCTAACCCCTGGCCAAGAGTCTGAGACAGTGGCCCATCTCCTGCCAATTAGGGTTAGGGAGAAGATGTACAACAGATAATTCCCATGTAGGAGAGGCTGTGGGCAAGGTGCTGTGTCCAAGACAGAAAGGCAGGATTGCAGTGCTATCTTTCATTGAGTAACTCATCCTATTTCACCTTAGACACCAGATCTTGTGGGAATGGCCCCTGATCTCCCTATGCCTTGCATCCCACCCTTCTTCCTATCATGGCACCAACTTCACTTACTCAGTTTAGTTTCTGAACATATCCCAGTTTACTGTTCTGTGTCCGCCATTGGACTACCATATTTTTGTAGCTAGGACCTGCCTCTTGTTTATCATTATATCACCAATGCTTAGTATCATGTAGGGAACATTGTATGTACAAAGTAAATAATTTTGAAAAAATGAATAAGCGTACTATTTTTATGTATTTTTACTGACAGATGCTCATAAGTCATTACTTAAATATTTATTGCATACTTCTTTTTTGAAAACCAATGTTCGTAGAATTACAAAGATAATTTGAGCATGGATTATCCCTTTATAAGGTATATGATCATTCAGTAAAGATATGACTGGTATATTGTTAATACTGAAAGATGGTATCTAGTTGGAGCTATCTCAGAAGATAGCTGTGGGTAACGTAGACTCTGTAGCAGAAGTGATATTTGTAGTGATGGGGGATTGTCATGTTGGGATGAGGCAGAGCATCCTAGACAGAGGGAAATGCATATGCAGCATCCAGGTGGGAACCTCAGAGCCAGTGAGTCTGTTTAGGAAGAACAAACTGTATGAGGTGGGGATGGACATGCTTTGGAGAAACAGCATTACTGGTGTCCACTTTCTTTCAGAAAAGCAGCATATAGAGTGAACATGAACATGGCTGTGGATCACAGATGTTGGCTAAAGTTCTTATTCCCACTCACTGGCCTGTGAACTTGGGCAGGGCAGTGTCTCTGAGCCCAGTTTCTTTATGCCCAGAAAGGAAATGACTTAGTAGTATTACCTCAGGGGCTTTGTGAATATTAAATACAATAATGTATGCTAACCTTTTAGTACAGTGTGTTAAAAAAACGGGTTGAACATTTTTAACTATTACTAAATCTTTCATAGTGTATACTCTCATAAAGTCTTTTTTCTGTATTTCATAATTTCTTACTATATTTCATAAAAAGGAGCATTATCTATATTCTATAGAGTTTCTGGGGCAGCATAATTTTGTAACTCATTCAAAGCTGCATAGAAAATCTATAGTTAGAAAGGGGACTAAAATATTCTAAATTATTAAGTATCCACATACCCAGCGACCAGAGTACTGAGATCTTAGAGCACTGAATGAAGACTCACTTCAGTGAGTGATGGTTTATGCCAGTGTGGGAGGGTTCATGCTGGTGAGTGAGGGTTCATGCCAATGAGTGAGGACTTATACCAGTGAAGGGGGGTTCACACTGGTGTGAGGGCTCAGAGGTGCATGTGAGGGCTTACATCATGAATGAAGGCTCACCCCAGTGAGGGAGGGCTCACCCCAGTGAGGGAGGGCTCACCCCAGTGAGGGAGGGTTCACCCCAGTGAGGGGGGCTTACTCCAGGGAGTGAGGGCTCATCCCAGTGAGTGAGGATTTACATCAGTGAGTGGGCGTTCACAACAGTGTGAGGGCGTGAGGGCTCAGAGCTGCATGTAAGGGCTCACACTGTGAGTGAGGGTTCACCCCGGTGAGTAAGGCTAACCCCAGTGGGGGTTCACACCAGTGAGTGAGGTCTCACCCGAGTGAGGAAGGGCTCACCCGAGTGAGAGAGGGCTACTGCTAGAATGTGAGGCAACACACAATTGCTTCTGGGTGAAGATAATAAGTATGGTTGGCTAGGGATATGAATTCATAAGAGTGATCTATATTTTGCTCACCTCACCCTTACTTATAATCATGGAAACATCTGACTATGACAATAATGCTTCTTCTGATATTTTTGCCATTGTTCTAGTGGTTCTAGTGTAATCCAATAGACAAAGAGGATTCGGGATACTCAGCACCCATCAAAAACAGGCTGATTCCTGGTTCTGACAGAACTTAAGAGTTTCCATGGGCATCAAACAGAAACCGTTCTATCTTCCACTGAGGAGGGGAGAACTCATGCTGAGAACTCTTGATTCACGCACACATTCAGCTGCCGCTGTCCGCATTCCTAGATGTGCGGGCTATGGAGGGGAGGATGTCTGCCCTCGGAGACTCTGCGTTGCTGCCTGTTGGTGAGCCCAGGGAGGAGGGGATCGCATGTGTGCTGAGCTGGGCTGCAGTTGTTCAGGGATGGAGAGGGGAGTCCAGAGGGGAAGGGTACTACTGATGTGCAAACATGGCCCACTGAGGACATCTGGGTGTCGGAGAGGGAACGAGGAGGGAAGGCGCTGTCTTGAGTTCTTAGAACTCATGTCATTGTGTGGATTTGAAATCTGTAACTGATGGGCTGTGGCACAACTTAGCTTACCTTCAGGTACTCAGAAAAGGTCGTTTGATACACACATCTCTTTCCCCCTGTCTACAAACAAATGACCAAAGTCATGGCAATTACAACACCTGTAATGGATCCTTTTCAAATGCTTTAAAGATCTAAAGGAGTCTAAAGGCCAGTAGGTTTTCACCCTCATCCTGCTGTGGACACATGATGTGCCTTCATTGGTTGTCCAGATTTTCCTTTATTTTTGAAGATTACTGAAAAACTGAATGTTGTGATTATGACTCTTGCTCTTATGTATATAATACAATGTGTTATATTGTTGTTACTTCACATGTAACCATTAGTATATATTTACAAAAGCACCCATTAAAAGATATCCGAGTAGGGATAAAAAGGGCCTATTCTAACAGTGTTTCAGCAAAAATTTAAACAATATCTTGTACAGCAGGATTTTGGCAGATGGCAATGGGTGATTATTTTTTCCCCAGAGTAAGAACATTTGAGTTTGAGAAGAGATCCCATCTTTAAAAAGGGCACTTTATTTTTGTGTCCCTAAATTGCTATGACTTTACTAAGATCAAAATATATTTTAACTGCCTTGCACGTTTTATTTTCTCTTCTTTCTTTCTTCTTCTTCTTCTTTTTTTTTTTTTGAAAGGGATAGAGAAGGGGGGCATAGAAGGAGAGAGAGAATCTTAAGCAGGCTCCATGCCCAGCACAGAGCCTGATGCAGGACTCAATCCCACAACCCTGAGATCATGACCTGAGCTGAAATCAAGAGTCAGACACCCAATTCACTGAGCCACCCAGGCGCCCCCTGCCTTGCACATTTTAATAATTGATATTATATTGTTTTTATATTATAAAATAAAATCCAAAAATATATATAGCAGAAAGTAAGTATAGCTTTCATTATTCAGAATCTTGGATATTTGATGTTCTTCAGATAGGGCCCTTACTAAATGTTATCAAATGTTATCAATAACCATGATGTTAATGAGGATATAACCAATCTAATGAAGGTCTGGGTTGAAATAGTCATTTCTGGAATAGATTGGTATCATTTTAAGACATTTCTAGTTGAAGTGTTAGCTATACACAGTTTCAAGGGATCTTTTTTGCTAAAATTAACAGATAGATGCTAAAGTGGTTGGCAGTTCTTCTTACTTCCTATGACTGTGTTATTACTCAAGTCCTGATGAACATTTCTGACAAGGAGTTTCATGGACACATCACAATATGAAGAAATTCCATTTTTATTGTCAACACGCTGAAATCACTCTGGAATATAGTGGATATAAATTTAAATCAATCCCAAAGCTTTCACTGGGCCCAGCTGTTTTCTAATATAATTTGTATGTACAAGAAGTAAAAGAGCTCTTTACATTTTTGACTTTTATTTGAACCCTTACATTTAGCAGGTTTGTGAAAGAATAGTCCCATATGTAGGGGGTTGGTAATTATAATTTCCTCCATCTTTTAAAATGCATTTAATTTTGATAAACTGAGATATACTATAGCAATATCTACTCTACAAAAGGCAAAAACATTTAGATGAAAAATAAAAAATGGAATCAATCATTCAGATGCTTCCAAATGTTTGGCACTGTAGAAATTCCCTCTGAATGACTGGCTCAATTTTTTATAAAGTATTTTTGCAGTGCTGACCCTAAGAATATGCTTGTAATTACTAATGTATATCCCTGAGAATATGGGTGAAATTTAAGTTGAAATGAATCTTAAATATGCTAAGGATGTTTGTTATTTAAAGAATCTGTGGTTAATTTATATTTAAAGCAAATAAGCACTTCATAAGGAAAATTCATTTTTTTCCTTCATTTTTGGTAAATTTAAATTTATGTCACTGTAGAGATAGATTTTTAAAATACCTGTGGATATTTTAGAATTATTTTGGTTATTTATTTTCATTTTTATAGTAGTTATTTTAAAACTAATATTAAAGTTATAATAAGCTGCATAAGAACATTGTGATATTTGTAGATGAACAACGATGTTGTGTTTATTGCTGTGGAATTCTGCATTTCCAAGCCTCATTACCACCACGCAAACTCTAGCTAGACTAAAGCTAGGACTTTGGGGAGTGAGGGCAAGGGGTTTTGGAAAAATATGTAAAAGTCTACTGTAACTCTTGATGTTGCTCAAGCAAGATGTATCCTTCCCATCATCATCATCATCACTTCCTATAAAATCTTCTCTAAAGGAGAGACTACTTCTACATTAGGTACACATTCCGTATGCATACACTGTTCTTCCCAAAAAATGTTGACTTGTATCAGATCAAATAAACGAGTCTCAAAGAGATCTAAACCAACACACACACACACACACACACACACACACACACACCCTGATGCTGTTTACGTTCTGCATGGGGCTTAGGGACTGCTCGCCTCCTAAACTCCACTCCTGCGTGAGGTGGGGGCTGCTCGTGAGGCCATTTGGGACCTTGCTTCCCCCAAATCGTGGGCCAGCTTGGCACCCTCTGGGAACTGTTAGAAACGCAAAGTACAGACCCCCAACCCCACTCACCTAGAGATTCCGAGGCTGCACTTTACTAAGATCTTGTTCCCATTAAAGGTTAGAAGCACTGATTTACATAATTTTAAATACATTAGATGATGTTAAATAATGTCCATTGATTTCTAGGTATGGTAAAGATCCTCACCAACTCCCCTCCCCCCTGTCCAATGCAAATATAATATGTTTTTTTTTGTTTTTTTTCTTCTCCATTGGTTCCCCTGGAAATTCCACAACACACATGGCTTGATCTTCCATTCAGTATAGATAATGTCACCTGACCTTTCACCCTATACACATTTTATTCCCTCAGTCTCCTCCCACTTCTGCATCTGGGCCTCTACTTTTTATTTTCAAGGTTGACAAGTCATACCACCAATGAGAATATCATGTTTGGGCTCTAGCTGACCTAGTTGAGAATGAATGATTTAGAGATGATTTTTATAATAAGTTACAGAAAACTCAAAAGTAGCTTAAAAGTGTGTATGGAAATACACACACACCCACAGTGTCACGATATGTATACCCATGCCTGCGCAGCCCCCCCCCACACACAGTTAGGGTGCTGGCTTCAGGGGTTCATCGGTGGCTGAAGGATCATAGGGCCAGCACCTCTGTTGTTCCTTTGGACGTTTCGTCACGGTCGCAGGTTGGCTGCCTCAGACTGAGGGTTTTTTCTCCCCATGATCAGGTGGAGAGAGTCTTCTGTACGACTGGGGTTCATTGTGAGCTTTAGTGCTGTTCCTCTTCCTCCTCTGCCATGTACTTTGGGTGTGCTGAGAGGGCAGTGAGTTTTGTCTTTTAAGCTAATGGGTTAGTGGAGTGGCTGAGCTGTAGGGTCCTCAGGAGGATTTTGACTGAAAGCCATGTGCAGGTGAGAATTTGGTAAAGTACTGAAGAGGAATGTGTGGGTGCCTGGTGGTCAATAGGGGACACTATGCTGGAGGCAGCTGTTTCCTTACTCTCTTACTTATCATTAGAATAAGGAGGGAAGAGTTTGATGATATGATTATTTCCCAAGTTATGGACAGGTTATAGGGAGACCACATGGCTATTGCAGTCCCAGGAGCTTCTCCCACCTCCAGACCAAAAGGCTGAAGGTGAGAACAGTGAGGAGGGTATGACCTTCAGTGGGGGGCAGATCACCTTGAGGGGACTTCACAGGGAAGGAGCAGAGGGACGGTAACCAACCCAACCTTCCCTCCTTCTGATGTTCTGTTGGGCTTCCCACTGGCTGGACCTCACTGGAAGCTGGAAGGAAGGGATCACAAGGAGGATTATATTTACTCCACTGGAGCAGACCGAGGGAGAAAAGTTTGCAGAGCCTATCGGAAGGTCACACAGAAGTTGTTTGGTGCACCTGCTTCATGCACATTCTCCTGTGCCTCTTACTAACTGACACCCAGCTGTGAGCAGCTACACACGTTATTTCTGATGCCCCAAGAACAAGCCAAGTTGAAGCCATTAAAGGAAAAGTGAAATCCAGGACATCAGAAGCAGGAGAGCAGTGGGGCTGTGGGCTTGCCATTTGAGTGGTGGGTGCCCAACCATGCTTGTTTATGCAAAAATGCTTCCCCACCCACTGGCCTTCCTGGTCCATGCAACCAGACTTAGCCCTATCAGAGATCAATGTGTCAGAAAACCAACCTGCCTGCCAGTCAATGAACTGTGGTGACCTGGGGCTGCTACTGTGAATAGGAATCTAGGTTATTCCCTGTATAGATGACAGTTTACTCTTGCCTTTCATGTCTTTCATCGAGAACTGAAGCGTCTCCATTTTCAGACACGTCTTCGTGTGAAAATCTTCCTTTGTTACTCTTGATTTTGAGTGACTTGATCAATCACAGAATGTAGCATTGAACTAGTGCCCATGTTTCAAGTGCTCTAAGGAGCTCCATGATTTACAGGGAAGTCTGCACCGTCTGATATTAGGTCCCTAACCCTTGCTTAATTTAGAACAACTCTGCTTTCATTTTTAAATTGGGCTTCTGCTTAATTTTACACCTGGCAAAAATTTAGAAGTTTCACTGCTTCATAAAAGTTGAAAATTACTGATCTATTCTCATGCTCTCCCTTTGTAGGCTTTATTCGGAGAGGTTAAGTTTCTTAAGATCGCACACCTTATTAAGTAGCAGAATCGAAGCCAAGATTCAAGGCATTTGATGTGTGCCCCTGTACTCCTTCCACTAGGCTCCAGAGTTTCTTTTGCTAATTTTTATTTATTTTTTATTTATTTATTTATTTATTAAAGATTTTATTTATTTATTTGAGAGAGAGAGAATGAGAGACAGAGAGCACGAGAGGGAAGAGGGTCAGAGGGAGAAGCAGACCCCCTGCCGAGCAGGGAGCCCGATGCGAGACTCGATCCAGGGACTCCAGGATCATGACCTGAGCCGAAGGCAGTCGCCCAACCAACTGAGCCACCCAGGCACCCCTCTTTTGCTAATTTTTAAAGGTAGCTGTGTAAATAGGCTCATTTTATAGAAAGAACAAGAATTGGGTATCTGAGTGGTTAACAGTGTTCCTGGGGGACCAACTGCATAAAAGATGGATGAGGGGCCATGCCTCCTACGGAAGTCGCACAAGGCGAAGGTGACAGCCCAACCGCTCTGGATGAGCTGTCACTGGCCTGACCGGGGCTCCGGAGACCCAGCCTCAAGAGCAAATTTGCCCAAGGCCCCCGTGCTTACTGGAGGTCAGTTGTCACTGACATTCAGTGAAATGAATGAATTTTCAAGCTGAGGTTGCCTGGGAAATCTCAGTGCCCATTAGTGGCCAACAAAAATTAATCTGTCTTACATGTATTTGGTATTTTATTTTTTTATTTTATTTTATTTTATTTTATTTTATTTTATTTTATTTCATTTTATTTCTTAGTGTAATTTATGAAAAATGCTTTGGTCCTGTGTGGCCCAGTCCTGCCCAGACAGAGTAAGTGATCAGGTGAGAATCCATGCTGTGAATTGTCAAGATAAATTTATTCAACAAGTATATCAACCATGATGCTACCTGTTTTTAAAGCAGAGTGCTCTGATCCCTTAGACTCCCTTTGTTGCTATGGTAACCACTCTATTAATTTATCCTCCCTGTTAAATGGAGCTTTAATTAGCATTCAATTTCAGTCTTTCTGCTGGCCATGAGGATTCAGTCTGGGGTTTTATAGCCAGCCATCCCCCTGCTTAGCATTTTTCCCTTCCTGATTCTTTTTTTCTTTTTTTAACAGATAAACAGTTATTGTGCTAACTTTCACTAATAATATATCTAAAAGTACAGCATGATACAGTATTTCTTTTTGCTTTTCACTGTAAAAAAAAAAAAACCACAATTTGTGTTTATATAGAACAAATCAGGATTCTCCTTCCTGCTCTCCTTGTCTCCTAAATAGTTTGGAAAGTCCCTGATTGTTTTGACACATTTCATATAAACTGAGAGGCAGATACAGCTCTCTTGCTCTCTGTCTCTGGCTCTCTCTCTGTTGCTCTCTCTAGTATAAACTCCTGAATCTTTTGTACATTTTTAAATAAAACAGCTCCTTTATTTTGCCTAAGGGTTTCTACTGAAAGCTTCTTGCTTATCCAGAGATCAGTATTTTTCTTTGGCAGGCAGTCACTCAGAGTCTGATTGGAAGTCCATGTTGAATGAGATTGACCATTTAATTGAAGAATATGTCTATCTGATGTAAAAGATTTTCCTCTACTAGAGGCTAAAACGTCTCCTTAAATAATTCCATAAAAATTTCAAAATAATAAAATGAAAAGTGCATTAATTACTTTAAGCTAATAGTTGTCTTGATGTAATTCCATGGGTTTGACGAAGTGAAGTGGTTCCCTGGGGAACATGATGGTACTCACCGGTCTAGGCATGAGGCATTGCTGTACTTCCCAGTTTATTGCAGATAGTCGGTAGTTATAGGAAGCAATTTGTTCTCAACAAAAATGTTAGCCTCCTTCCCCAAAATGAGAGAATGAAATGCTTCTCTTAAAGTGGATCAGAAATGGGCAGTGTTAGTCTTAAGAATTGATCAGCAGTTACAGTGTCAGTTCAAGTGTGGAACTCTCAAGCCTGTGACGTAAAATCTCTACCTAGACGATGAGTTGCATGACTGTACTAAGGACTGCATGTGTAAACTATGACCTCTGTATTCTCAAGTGACTGCCTTCCTGAGTTCTCGGGAAGAGAACTGGCCGCACTGATTGCTTAGCCTCTGTGCTTGCATACTTTTAATTCAGTGCTCATAGTTATTAACGGCCTCAAGTTATTACAAACAGGAAAGTAAATATGCCTCCAAAAAGATATTTTTTAAAAATTCTTTACATTTTTATCGAAGTTCTAACCCCCCAAACGGTTCAGCTTTATTTCCTTCAATTCTGCTGAGGGAATGGCCAGTCTTGTTGGGAAAGGGATACCTTTTGCCATAACTTAGTAACAAATAGTTACTATAATTTATTGGGATGATTTTTTTCTTAGCTTTCCCTAACGCACATGTAATCTTATGGCTGGTGGCTGGGTATTTGATGATGCATTTCTGGCTGTGAATATGGATGAAATTCTACTAGAGAACTAGGTTCCTTGTAAGAACGCAGTGATTGAAGTGTTGAAAGCGTTTCAATAGTACGATGTGGCTCATGATCTCTGCAAAGTGGGGAAGATTTAACTGGATGTAATTTTAGATTCCTGCGGCAGATCTTTACTGCTTACTGTTGTGGGGCATCTTGGAACCCCTCCCTCTGTCTCCTGCATGTCAGTAAGACCCCGAAGACCCACCTGGGGAGGGCAGGTGAGACACTTCATGCTTGCAGGTGGCGGCGTTACCTTTTAAAGGAGCCTGCTTGATGCACAGCTTACAGCCTGAGTCTGGCTGTCTTGGAGATACTTCTACAATTTTACACATTTTGATGAGTTACTTTTCTGCTTCAACTAATTACAGTCTATTCTCTTGTTTGTAAACAGGAACAAAGAATGGTATTTTTTAATGTAAAGCTGTTAACAAGTATTTATAGAATGCCTTTTACACAGAACGTTGGAACTTATGAAAATGTGCTCTGAAAACCATTAGTGTCAGATAAATGGGCTTGGACAGGGACCGACTGAAGGTCTGAGCAGAGAGATTCCCCTTTACCCTCTCCTGCCTCGTCCACAGCCTGCAGCAGTGCACGGTTCCTGTGCAGAATGGCCCGGTGGCTCTTCTAGCAAGGAAAGGGATGAGGCATGCAGGGGGACAAGAGCAGCAAGTGGAGGTGCCAGCTCCATCCTGAAGTCTACCTCCGTTTGGCTGCCTTCACCTGACAGCCCTGAACAGAGGACAAAGCTGCCGTGGCCAGGGAACCTGGGCTTCCACTAAGCCAGTCTGGCTCTGTGACTGATGCAGGAGGTGTGCCTAGATTCAGACAATGAATACAAAGTGTTGCAGCTAGACAATGATTACATAGGCCTGGGTGTAACAGGTGCAAGAAGGGACCTCTCGGCAGAGGAGGCCTGGTTCCCTGGCCCCGTTAGGGGCTGAACCCCACTGTTGTTCCATGGTCCCGAACACTCACAGGTGTGGGCTGCAAGCCCACAGCCGCTCTAAGCTAGAGACAGACGCTTCTTCATTCAACAGACATTTATTGAGTGCCCTGTTCTGGGGGCTGGAAATACAGCAATGAATCAATGGAGCTCGCATGCAAGTGAGAGGAGAATGGTGATAAACAGGTAAATAAAATAATGTGTCAGATGATGAAATGCTGTGAGCACAGAAACGGAGGAGTGTGTGCAAGTTGATGGGGTCATGGGGTCTCCCATACAGCTCCATGCGGTAAGTGTTGTGATTATCCGCACTCAGAGACATGGAAATCCAGTCCTGAGCCTTAACGTCCTCCACGATGCATTAAGAAGCCAGTGACACGGGCGCCTGGGTGGCTCAGACGGTTAAGCGTCTGCCTTCGGCTCAGGTCATGATCCCAGGGTCCTGGGATCGAGTCCCGCATCAGGCTCCCTGCTCCTTGGGAGCCTGCTTCTCCCTCTGCTTCTCTCTCTCTCTCTCTCTGTCTCTCATGAATAAATAAATAAAATCTTTAAAAATAAATTAATTAATTAAAAAAAAAAAAGAAGCCAGTGACAGAACCGAAACTGGACCCCATGAGTCTAATAGGAGCTTTAGCGCTTGAGATTACCAAATGACGCAATATGCAGTGACTTTGTCGAGGAAGATTTCTCGGAGAGCGATGGGACACACGGTCATGCTGTGTCGCCCCTGGATCTGGAAGTGAGTTTTTGTGTGGAGACAATTTGTGCTGAGTCAGCTCACGGACGTCCCGTGGCTCTGGCATCCACACCGTCAGCTGCATCACTTTTCTGACCAGAGGACAACACAGATCTTTTGTGCTTGTAAAACATCTGGAATTGAATTCTGGTGGAAAGAACGTACATTTAGGCCATATTCAGTATGGGGTTTGTCAGCCAGTCGGCTGTTTGAGCCTCTGCTGGTCCTAGGAGAGTTTTTACTGAAAGTAGCCTTTCATGAGGTTCAAAAATAACTAACGATCCACCACTTAAATGAGTTTGGAGCAAACAGAAAGATTACAAAGTAATGCTGAGGCCCAGGGTCAGGAGGAGGAAGACAGCGCGTTTCTGTTCATCTGGGCAGGAGCCCTGAGTGACCCCCTGCCTCCTCTGTTGCCGGGTTCAGGGGAGCGAGCCTTCCGGCTGTGATTTCACTAGGCCATAGCCAGGCTGGCCCCTGCTTCTCCCTCAACTTCTCTGTTCACCCTGAGGGGTGTCCAGAGGCGTGGTCTGCTGGCTGGAGAAGGCCACACGTATTCTCAGCTTTGGTGGCACGTGTCTATTCCTCGGACTGAAAACACAGTGAGGGGCTAGTCTGCAGCCTGGGAGCCCGGCCTTGCAGGAGCAGGATGCCCTGGCCCCTTCTGCCCCTTCTCTGATACTTCGGCTGCTAATGCTGCCCCAGGATGTCACTTTGGTTTCAGTTTTCAGCTTTTATTCCTAAGTGCATTTGTTTAAATTTGCTTAATTTTTCCTCTTGTGTTTTATGAAAAGATTGTCTTTGAACTGAGGGGAGGAGAAAGAAGGACAAATAGTTATTTTTGCACGTAAAACTAAGGTCATCCAGTGCCCCCAGTAGTGAACTTTATTGTAAGTGTCTGCCCCAGGCATCCTGTGTGGGTGCTGCCGTCCACATGGCAGAAGATGATGCCCTCCCGCTCCTGCTGGACTCACTGAGACGGTAGGAGCTTTGCTTCCCAGGTCAGTAATCCCTGAAGAGTGGGGCAACTCTTTGGGGTGTGCTGGGGCAGGTCAAAAACATCAGAGCACCTCTCTGTACATGTTTCTGGCTCAGCACACCTCACCTGCAGCTGTAGGTGGGCTTACAAAGGACAGAGTGTTTCGGTTCAGCTGTGCACATGTGTATCCTCAGGCAAGTCCCCACAGCTTAGGGTTGCTTGGTGAAAACATCAGATGAGAGCCTGCCGGTTTTTCATTCTAGACTGTGAGCATGTTAAGAGCAAGAACATATCAGGCGCCTGGGTGGCTCAGTTGGTTAAGCGACTGCCTTCGGCTCAGGTCGTGATCCTGGAGTCCTGGGATCGAGTCCCACATTGGGCTCCCGGCTCAGCGGGGAGCCTGCTTCTCCCTCTGACCCCATCCCCTCTCATGCTGTTTCTCTCTCTCTCTCTCTCTCTCTCAAATAAATAAATAAATAATTAAAAAAAAAAAAGCTATGCATTTAAAAAAAAGAGCAAGAACATATCTGTTTTGTTTTCTATAGACTACTCCATGTTTAGCTGAATATTTGAACATAGGAGACACTCCATAAATGTTTCTGAGTGATTGAATCAATAAATACCTTTCCTCAGTTTAACCACCAAGAGTGAAAATTTTTAGACTTTTAATTCTTTTCAAATCAAAACCACTTACATAGGTGATATTGAAAGTGCTATCCTGATTTAATAAAAATGGCTATTTAAATAGAGTCATGACGGTTATCACAGAAAGGTTATTCAAATTGGCCTAATTAATCAAAACAGCATTTAGTATTTGAAGAGGAAGACTGGGACTACCAGCAAGTGCTTATGCAAAAGATGCTATATGCCCCAATTTTTGTATTTGTCACAGGGGACCAGACAATGTACCCTGCACCAACACTGAATGAATGCTGAGCATCTAGATTATGCTCATACTATCAATATTACCTAATAGAGTTCAAATGGATTTTTGGCTCATTGCTGAGCAGATATTTACAGAGTGCGAATGGTTAGTGCTCAAGGAATAGGTCCCTTTACCACTCACCCTAGTCTGAGAGTATCATAGGAAACTTAAATCCAGCTTGGCTGAGGAAAGCCTGGATGGTTTTTTTTTTTTTTTTGAAAGAGAGACAGAGCTAGAGATCAAGAGCAGGGTGGGAGGGGCAGAGGGAGAGAGAGAATCTCAAGCAGACTCCATGCCCAGGGCAGAGCCTGAGACTGGGCTTAATCCCAGGACCCTGAGATCATGACCTGAGCCAAAATCAAGAGTTGGACACCTAACCAACTGAGCCACCCAGGCGCCCCAAGCCCTGGATGTTCTTGAACCACCCATCTCGGGTCTGAAAAGATTGAAGGAATAGCGAACAGTGAATGCGTTCAGCTGAGCACATCTCTTAAGTGTGGTGGGATGGAGCCGGAGCGTGAAGGGAGAGACAAGGTCCATGTTTTCAGAGCTGGCTGGTCTCAGGTGCGGGCAGCCGCGGGGGCAGGGGTCGCCACACTCAGGCCCAGGTGTGGGTCCCAGGGCCACTAATTAGTTTCTGACCCTGACCAGCGGCTTGCCCTCTTTGGCTTCTGTGCCTCTCAAGAAAGTGAAATTGGAACATCTCTTAGGACCCATTCAACAGTGCAGGCTGATGACTCACCACTCACTCATGTAAATGGCATTTTTCACTTTTCAACTAAATGACCTTCTGTTGTAGTCAGACCTGTCAGCCCGCACAAGAGGGGAGGGTTCGAGGCTTTAGTTTATTGACCTCTTTTCTGTGATGGAACAGAAGCGGGTCTGTTGCTGTCAGCCCTGCTGTAGGGGGCCCCGGGGGCCATTCCGACGGTCAACCCGGACCCCTGCCTGTCCGGTGGGGACATCCAGGCCTAGGTGTGCACGTGGGAAGGTGAGAAGGGCCTGTGCGGGGGGTGCTGGGCCTGCGCCACCTTCTGCTCCCTGACCCAACAGGGCGACACACAGCATCCCGAGGCACTTCTGCTTGGCCTCCGTCCCGTGTACGGGGCTGAGAGCCGCCCCAGGAATGTTCACTGAGTCGGGCTGCAGCGAACCGTGCCGGATGGGCACCTGAACCCGGGTCAGCGGAGGGGAACTCGTCTCTGTCATTCTGACAAAACGTTTTCTTATCTTTATGAAAAAAATTCTTTTTGGCTTTTTATCCTCTAAGATTCAAGTTTCCTACTGCTTTGCAACTTGTCAGCTTTGTTTTAGAAGAGATAAGCCCCCAGGTTGGAATCTAAGTCATGGCTGCAAGAGCGATAATCTGAGGAGAAAAGGGCTAAGAAACCTAAGTTTTATATTGTTTTCAGAGAAGAATAGAACCAGATACCTGTAGAATCTGCTGTCAGCCAGGAGAAGGAGCCTGCTTCCAGGAGCGGGTGTAATGCAGGACGGGCCCTCCCCGACTTTCCAAGTTGCCGTGTCCTGTTAGGCATACTCCCCCAGTTTGCTGGCCCCGGGGTAAATCAGTGAGAATGCAGGTGGCCGATAGTAAGGGTGGGGTGGCCCTGTGCCTGGCACTCTTATATGTCCATGTTTGACCCATGCTGGTTAGAGGAGTCTTGTGTCATGCAAGCCTCCTGTTCATAACAGAAGACGTCAGTTGATTGTGTTCAGGTACGCGGACCAGGCACTGCACCAAGACATGGGTTGATGTGTTCAGGTACGCGGACCAGGCGCTGCACGACTACAGGGCTTTCTTTTCTGGCACAAAAATGGGAGGATAACGTCCTTAGCCACCAAATGCAAAATTCAAAAAGAAATTTGAGCTTTTCATCAAGAAAGATATTTTCAGCCTCCATTCATCTTGCTTGTTCCTTTTTCTTAACTCGTCTGGTACCCAAATAAAGGCAAAATTCCACCATCATTCTGTGTGGAGGGCCATGGCCACTTGCTTGGCATCTGGCCAAATTACTTATGCATTGCCGTTAGTAGAATTTTTCATCTGCCCGATGGTGGCTTAGTAAGTGACAGAAAAAGCACCAGGATATAAACAGCCCGCACTGTGTTTGCAGAGAGGTTGGAGAGAGGCCAGCCCCGCCCAATGCCCTGACACAGCGTCTCTTGATTTGACCCAGCATAATTCAGGCTCTTCATACTTACTCTCCTTTTGGACACATGCAATCAATACAGAACGAGCTAGTTATGAAAGAGTGATTAAAGTCTGGGATTTTGTTTTAGATTGGACTTGGACTGTTCTCCAGGGACACTGAGCATCTAACCAAAGGCTGGCAAGGTTGCCCACTCCATCTGTTTCAGAAATTCTCCACCTCGAAGTGAAGGAGAGATCTCAGAGTAATAAAATGTTTAAATTTTTAAAAAGTAGAATCCAGGTGGGAAATCCTGATTCCCATTATTCAGGCCAGGGCATAGTACTGAGGGTGCGGCTGCTACTGGATTTGGGGGCCCACGAGCAGACTAGCAGGAAGATGCGGGACACAGTACTTGGGCTGCTTTGGGGACATGGGGCTGGGTGCCAGTGGATGGGGGGCGAGGAGTTCTTACCACACCATGTGGTATCTTGTGAATTCCATACCATGGGCATTTTTTAAAAGTTTGATTCATTTTTTTTAAAATAAAAGTTAGAAAAAGACTTTTCTACAGACTCTTGAGTAATAGGAATAGGAATCCCCCTTTTCTATAAACTTGGGCAGCTTTCTCTTTTACCATTTATAGAATATATAAAAGAAAGACAACGGAAGTAGAATATGATTGTTTCAATTTCCTGTTTCTCTGCTCAGACGTCCTTTGTCCTGTGGGTCTGGGTGGGGGGGATGTATATCCCTGTTCTTAGGACAAGCAGTTGTCTTTGGACTTCATTCAGTGACACGAACGACTGTGCCTCCTGTCTCCCTTTGTTCATCCCTGGCTGTTTTCCTAGGTGGGGCTTCACATTGGGATTCATGCTTTGGCCACCAAGAGCCACACTCAGCATACCTATGGGCCCTGTCTGCAGTGTGAAGTGAACCGTCTGCTTGTTTATAGGTTCCAACTGGTGAATGCTGATCATTTGGGACTATTTTTGGACACACCTTTCTCAAAAGTAAATCTGGTGTGAAATTTCCATGTTTAAAATGTCAGAATCCACCAGCTTTTATAGTTAGATTCTCAGGCTACAGATGAGGTGAGATCCAGCCACTGAGACCGTTAAACACGTGACTCCTACTATTGAAGTTCAGGTCAGGAACCACACCCGGTGCTGAGAAAGGCCAGAGCAGGAGGTCTGGAAGAGCAAAGCTCTGAACCTCTTCCATATGCTTGGGATCGTCTCTCCATGTCTCTCTGACAGCGAATTTCAGAAGATGTTTCTTCACTTTGTGGAGATAACACAGGGAGAATCCTGCAGTGCACACAGCAGCTCTCAGCCTCTGTGGATGCAATCCAATCTCACCAACTTTGTGCTTGGTGCTGGGCTTGGGGACCCCCATAGAGGCTGAGGGATTCACCTCAGGGACACAGCCTCTGGAGCCTATAGGACTCATGTACCCCTGGAATCGCCCGTCGCTGAAGCTTTAGGTGAGGGCTATCATGGGTTATATAATGGATACTTTCAGTAGAACATCTTATATTCATATACAATTTTTATTTTTATTTATTTTTATTTATTTTTAAAGATTTTATTTATTTATTTGACAGAGAGAGACACAGCGAGAGAGGGAACACAAGCAGGGGGAGTGGGAGAGGGAGAAGCAGGCTTCCCGCGGAGCAGGGAACCCGATGCGGGGCTCGATCCCAGGACCCCGGGATCACGACCCGAGCCAAAGGCAGACGCTTAACGACTGAGCCACCTAGGCACCCCCATATACAATTTTTAAACAGATAAAAGTTGTTTTATAGAAGCTTCATTCTAGTAATACATGCAAATCCTTATATCATTTCCAAAGGAGAGTGTGTTCTCCTTCATGTGCAGGATGTCACACCTTCTTTTGTGTGGTAGAAGTATGACTTGGTTTGTCCATGATCACAGAGATGCATGGTGGAAAGTCCTAGCTTTGCTGCTAACAAACAACATGGGCAATTCTTGACCTCTACATGTATGAGTTGGAAATATTCATACATGTCCCGACCCCAGGAAAGTCCAGAGAAAAGGGCAGCTGTGATGTGTGGGGTCACTTATCTCCCTACTCATTTCTGAGGGGTTTATGTGTCCAGGTCAAAGAGGCCATGAACATAAGGGTGTGAAGTACATGCCCACTGGGGACAGAGGAGGGAGTGAGGATGGGGATGGCGAGGTGAGGGTGTGAGGTCAGTGTTCTAGAGGAGCCTGGTCAGGAGTCTGGCTGTGCGACCTTGAGCAAGTTTTAAGTTCCCAGTTTCCTCATCTATAAAACAGCAGTGACACCCCCTAACACATAGGGTTATTGTGAGCATGTGCTAGCTCATAAATGAAACATGATTTACATAGTGTCTGATAGAAGGAGGGCAATTAGTGGTGATTTATCCCCTTTTTCAACAAAACTCAGAGTGGTGTTTCTCAATAAGGCAAAAAACTGCTTCCAAAAAATTTAAAAATATATTAAGCATCTAAAATAGTATTAATTTTTAGATACTACAATAGATTCACTTTGGATTTGAAATAATAAGATTAGTATAAAAGGTGTCCCTTTAAAAGGGGGAAACAGTTCCATCACACTGCTATTCCCCTGCGGGAGCAGGCAGCTGCACACTGGGATCCACATCCAGCCGATCTGGGGGGTAGGTAGTAGCCCGTTGGAGAACTGACTGTTGTCAACACCATCTTAGAAAGCTGAACTGGTCCATACAGAGTTGTGGTTGATCCAGAATGCTCTGGGTCCTGAGCCACAGCATAGAAAAGAAGAAGAGTTTAGCATCCAATGTTTGAGTTTTGGATCCCAAGAAGCAAAGAAGAGTAACATGTGGCTACTTTGGGATATGGGGGAAAAGGATGAGAATCTCAAGGTGGAGGGAATTGCTTTAGGAGCCTGTTTTGAAGGGGATTATCAGCCCTGGGAAGATGTGTCTCTGGCTGTGGGACCATGAAGAATCAGCTTGATGTGTTATGGAAGAGAACATTCGGCTGTCTCCTCTGGGCCAAGCCTGCCTGTCACCTGGCACTTCCACTGGCCCCCAGGGGATGTGCTCAGAGTTCCCCACATTGGACACCTCATCGGGATCCCCTGATATTTTGTCACTGGCCACTGTGGGCCTTTGCTTTTTCAGATCATAGCACCAGGGGCCTTGTGGGCTGGTTCCGTGAGTTTCAGCTAGAATTCTCAGGTTCTTTTCAACAAATGGTCAGTGCTTCATGGAAGGACCTCTAAGGCAGTTTCTCGGTTGAGTGTTCTGGTGACAGTGAAGGCATCTCCTAGCTCTTTCAGTTATGAAGCTGCACTGAATTGTTTGGCTGGAAAAGGCAGTCAGACCTCTGTCTTACCACGGGGTGCCAGGCTCTGGTTCCTCCCAGGGTCCTGCCATCCCCCAAGGCAGGGTATAAGCAACAGCATTTGAGAAGAGAAGCCTTTGAAGCAATAAGGGAGCCTTAAAACCTGTAGTCTATCCATTTTGAACTAGGGTTTTTTTAGAGTCCCAGGGATATTCAGAGTTTTTGGTGGGGTAGGAGCAGACTGGCCTGACCTTCAGAGCTCTTGCGTCTTGGTGTGGTTCTGGGGCTAGCGCAGTATCTCTTTCTAGTCTCGAGCCAGGAGTGCAATGCAGTATGAAAAAGGCACCTGACTTGAGAACTTTGTGGGGATTTGTGTGAAGGATGAAGTGTTTTTGCTTCTCTCCTCTGCATTTCCCAGAGTCCACATTTGTCTATTATGTCACCTGTCGTTCTAGATCTTAAAAGGAAATGGAGGAAGAGAGAGGTGTTCAGAGAAGGGTGAGCCACGTGAGTGAGGGAGTGGGAGAGAGCACGTGGGAATCCTGACAGCTCAGCTTAGAGGAGAGTGTACCACTGGGAGACTCTTTAGCTTTAGATTAAGCTTTTGTTTTCTTTGTGGTATTAGTTGTTGCCTAACCATGAGTTCTCACGCTCTCCAAGAGTTCTGCAGCTTGGCCTTTTGTTCCTAGCACAAGACTCTAAAAATGGTGTAAACTGACTCTACTTATCTAAGGGAAATTGTGACTACCTTCAGTCCTTGTGTGCATGTCCCCAGACTTTCCAGGGCTACATAAATAATTAGAACCTTCAGAACAGAATCTATGAAGGTAAATATGGGAAACAATCTTTGGTTGCTAAGTCTGGCTTAAGTCCTAGAGTTTCGTGGTTATGCCCAACAGCTCTCATGAGCAGGAGACGGATGGGGCACAGAGTTCTTCCTAGAGCCAAGCTGGCTGGCAGAGGTTGCTCATAGGCCTCCATCAACTCCTCCACCTCTGTCTTGCAACACACAACTCAATGTTTCCAGATGTTCTGAGTTTCATGGTTTATGGATTCAGGACCTAGAAGCCAGGAATCTTGTTTTCCACACCCTTGGGATGCCTCCTGCTGAAACTGGAACTTGGAGTTTCTAACTATGTCAGGTCCAAGACAACAAGTCTATGGCTCAGGTGAGGAGTGACAATGGCATGTGTGGCCCACCTTGGCTCTGTCCACCTTGATGTTGTTTTAGAGGGTCCTGTGAACACATTGTTGAACTGGTAAGTTTTGAACTCTCATGACTCAAAAGACAAATCGTATCTGTTTGTTTTTGTTCAATTTTCCAAGTTTTATATAGAGTTCCCATAAATAAAACATTGTGCTTTGAGAATGTGAGGGCATGAAAACAGAGTTTAGCTAAAAGCAGTACCTAATATTCTAGTCTCCTGGGTTGTTTGTTAGGAACCCTGATTTTTATATTAGAAAATAATTTAGGGCTCCAAAAGGTTACCAAATTGAATTTTTCATTTCTTTTTTATTTATACATGAAGTGTTAAAAGTATTTATGTGTAAAATCTTCTTGTTCCATACAGTAATAAGTAAGGGCATGGGAACTCCTACAGGTATCAGTAACATGACCACAATTTAGTGCCCCCCTCACAGGCTGTGGCAAAGTTTGGATTCATGTCCTGACTCAGCTGTATGATGGAAGTGAGCTTCAGGGTTATTTTTTTTCATCAGTGATACATATTGATGATGGTGTGCCCATGAGATATATACAAAAACTTGTTACATTTAAGATATTTGTGGATTAATGACCAATAATGTTTTTGATGGGTCTCACGCTTTTCTTCCTATGGTTTTATTCTCTGCTAAAGCAACCTTAGGACAACCATATTTAAATATACAGATATTCCTATATATTTTGATTTTCAGCACCATTAATTTTTCTCAGGGACATTATAACCTCTATCTATATACTGATTCAATAATAGCATTCAAAAACAAACATTGGTGATATTTTTGGCTGCTTAGAAAAGGTACTATAACTGATGGATTATTGGAGATCTTTATTTGTGAAAGATGCGGGGAGAAGTCAAGAATGGGCAAATGTATTTTAAAAGTAGGGCTCCTAATGATTAAAATGAAAGTTTAGGTGGGTGATTTGGGATGACCTGAGAAAACATGTCATTTTTTGAAGGTGAGAAGAGATCTTAGAAGTTGAACATATTCAAATGAAATAATTCAGTGAATAAAATTTAGCAGAAGTTTTGTTTTTTGTTTGTTTGTTCTCTTTTGTTTTGTTTTGCCAGAAGTGAGCTTAACAGATTTTCTATAGATATATAACATGATAAAGGTGTCAAGCAAAGAGACAAATGGACTAACTTAGAAATGGGATGATGAGACGAATGTATGATTAGAGCAGCCAATTAAGTGAACAGTGGTCAGTGAGATAGTATATCAGTTAGTTTTGGCTGTGTAACAAATGGCCTCAAAACTTAGTAGTTAAAACAATAGCCATTTTCTTTAGCTCACTATTCTGTGGGTTACTGGGTGGTTCTTCTGGTCTGAGGTAGTTCAACTGATGTCTGAAGGGCTGTCATTCATCTGTGGACAGATGACAGGTCTACTGGTGGCCAAGGGCTAGCTGATGTTAAGCTGAAGTTCTTTAGCTTTTCTCTAGTTTTTAATTTATCAGGTTTGCTTAGCCTCATTAACATGACAGACTTAGGGTTCCAAGATGTGAATCTAACCATATTAGTAATTACATTAAATGTAAATGGGCCAAATATTCCAATTAAAATGCAGAGATTATCTGAATAGACTAAGTAGAAAATAAGACTTTCTATGGGCTGCCTGAGATTTTAAATATAAAAAATAAGTGGAAAGTAAAAAGATGGAAAAAGATATACCATGCAATGAATATAGGAAAGCTAATGTGGTTACCTTTGAGACAATGTAGCCTTAAAGACAAGATGGTTACCAGAGATAAAGAGGAACATTTTACAATAATAAAATGGTCAGTTTTTCAGAAAACCATAATTATCATTATGTGGAGGTATCTAAATACTTCAAAAGAGCCTCAAAATGCATGAAAAGAAAACTCATAGAATGAAAGGGAGAAATAGATAACTCTAAAATCACAGCTGGTGATTTTCAACACCCCTTTCTTGGTAATTGATAGAACAAATAGAAAAAAAATCCAGTGAGGAGGGCGCCTGAGTGGCTCAGATAGTTAAGCGCCTGCCTTCAGCTCAGGTCATGATCTCAGGGTCCTGGGATAGAGTCCCACATCAGGTTCCCTGCTCAGTGCAGAGCCTGCTTCTCCCTCTCCCTCTGCCATTCCCTCTGCTTGTGCTCTTCTGTCTATCTGTCAAATAAATAAATACAAATCTTTAAAAAAAAATAAAAAAAAAAATCCAGTGAGGATATGGAAAATTTGAACAATGCTATCAACTAACCTGATTCAATTTACTTTTTTTTTTTTCAATTTACTTTTATAGAACACTCCACACAACAACTAGGGAGTAGACATCCTTTTCAAGGGCAGCTGAAATATTCACCAAGATAGACCATATGCTAGGTCATAAAATAAATCTCAGTACTCTTTGAAAGTCTGAAACCTTACAGTTTCTGTTCTCTGATCAAAATAGAATCAAATGAAAAATCAACTACCAAAAAAAAAAAAATAGAAAAGTCTTCAAATGCTTAAAAATTAATCAATAAACTTCTAAATAATTCAGGGGTAAGAGATGAAGACACTAGGAAAATTGGAAAAGATTTTAACTTTATGAAAATGACTACAATAATAGCATTTAGAGGGAAATTTAATGATGCTTCTAATGATGATATTAGAAAAGGACAATAGTTTAAACTCTCCCTGTGTTTCCACATGAGAAACTAGAAAAAGGGAAATAAACTAAAACCAAATAAATAGGATGAAAGAAATTAATAAAGAACTGAAATAAGTAAAGTAGAAAAAGACAAACAATAAAGATAAAATACTGTAAGTTGGTTCTTTATAAAGAATAATAAAATGGATAAATCTGTAGTGAGACTAATCAAGAAAAAGAATAAAAACAGAAAATATTAGAATGAAAGAGGCAATATCACTGCAATTTTTATACAGTTTAGAATGAGTATAAGGGAATATTATAAACAAAGTTATTCCAATAAATTTGATAACTTTGACAGACTTACCAAAATTGACACAAAAATAAATAGAAAATTTAAATAGCCATATGTCTAATTTAAAATTTGAACTTTTGTATTGAAGATGATTAAAAAACCTTACCACAGAGATAAATTTGAGCCCAAATGGTGAATTCTAGAATGATGGAAGAAATAATATTACAAAAATTACAAAAATAGGAGATGAAGGAATTCTTTCCCACTGATTTTATTCACACAGCCCACACAGCCCTGATACCAAAACATGATAAAATAAAAGGATAGTATAACATTGCCAAGTAGGATATATTCCATAAATCCAAAGGTTAATTTAACATTTGAAAAATCCATCAATATAAAGCAACATATTAACAAAATAAAGAAAAAAACTATATGATAATTTTAATAAATGCAGAAAAATATTTGACAAAATTGAACATTTATTTGTGATAAAAATATTTTTAGCAAATGCAAACAAAAAAATAAAAAAGGAACTTCTTCAATCTGACAAAGGGCATCTATGAAAAACCTACAGATCACTTAATGGTAAAATATTGAAGGCTTCTCCCCTAAAGTTATGAGCAAGGCAAGGATGTTCTTTCTGACCACTTAAATTCAACATTGCATCAAAGTAGCTAGCCAGTGCAATCAAATAAGAAAAAGAAATAAAAAGGCATATGAATTGGAAAAGAAGAAAGAAAACTGTCTTTATTTACATATGGCACAATTTTTTATGCAAATAATTCTAAGGGATATACAAAATAACTACTAGAAATAGTAAGTGAATTTAGCAAGGCCATAAAATACAAAATAAGTATAAAAATTAATTGTATATTTAATTCTATATACTAGCATCAAGCAAGTGGAAAATGAAATAAAACTTAATTTATAATAAAATTAAGATGGAATATAAAATATTCAGAAGCATATTTCATAAAAGTGGGAAAGAATTGTCAGGAAATTAATAAGTATTTAAATAAATGGAGGCAAATACTACTGTCATTAATTTAGAGATTCATTTTGTTAAGAATTCAAATACCCAAAAATTATTATTTAGATTCAACACACTCCAACCAAAATACTAACAGGCTGTTTTTATAAAAATTTATAATTTAATCCTAAAATTTATATGGAAATGCAAAGGGACTGGAAGAGCCCAAATACTTTTGATTATGAAGAAGAAAGAGGAGGAGTCATCTTACCTAATTGCAAGACTTAGTAAAAATCCACAGTAATAAAGACAGTGTGGTATAAACAATTACATCAGTGCAACAATAGGTAGATGGCTCAGAAATAGACACGCATGTAGATGATAAATTGATTTTTGACAAATTTCTAAAGAAACTAAATGGAAAAGGGTGTTCTTTAAAAATGATGTTGGAACAACAGAATAAACACATGGAAATAACTAATCACTTCTATCTCTACCTCTCATTATGCATATAAATAAATTATGGTTCATATACCAGATAAAAACTGAAGTTACCCTTGAAGAAAACATGGGAGAATATTCTGCGAACTTTTCATAGGCAAAGATTTCTTAAAGAGAAAAAAACAAGCACTAACCCATAAAGAACAAATTGGAAAATCAGACTGCATCAAAATTTTAAAATGTTTAAAACATATTATTAAGAAAATAAAAAGGCAAGTCATAGAATGGGAAAAGATATTCATAATACATATATCTGACAGTAGACTTATAAACAACATATAACAATATATAAACAACTCAAATGAATCAATAAAAAATAGATAACCAAATAAAGATGATTCAATGACTCATGCTGACGTTCTACTAAAGAAGATATACATATACACAGTAGAAATATGCAAAGGTGCTAAAAAATGTTAGATATCAGGGAATGTAAATTAATATCAGAATGTGACATTACAATTTGCTAAAATCAAAAAAATTTTTTAAAGATTTTATTTATATATTTGACAGAGAGAGACACAGCGAGAGAGGGAACACAAGTAGGGGGAGTGGGAGAGGGAGAAGCAGGCTTCCTGCTGAGCAGGGAGCCTCATTTGGGGCTTGATCCCAAGACCCTGGGATCATGACCTGAGCTGAAGGCAGACACTTAACTGACTGAGCCACCCAGGTGCCCTGCTAAAATAAAAAAATTAAACAACCAAATGTGGAGGTGGTGGTTGGGGAGCAACTAAACTTTCATACGTTGCCAAGGGAGTGAGAAATGGCTTGATCACTTTGGAAAACTTTTGGCAGGTTCTTATAAGGTAAAAATATACCTGCAATATGACTTAGTGGTACCACTCTGGTATTTACACAAGATGTATGAAAAAAGTCTGTCCACAAAAAGGCTTGCTCAAGAATGTCTGTAGGAGCTTCTCTCATGACCCCAAAGGCTATAAGCAATCCAAATACCCACTAGTAGGGGTAAAATAGATTTTAAAAAATATGATACAATCATACTGTAGCTACTACTCAGCAATAAAGAAGGAATGACAGTGATTCACACAGCAGCATAGATAAGTCCTAGAACCCTATGTTAGCTAAAGGACACATGCACAGGAGAGTGTGTGTTGCCTTACTCCCTTCACAAGAAAGGGTAAGAATGGACAATCCCTGTTGATAGAAACCAGAACAGTGGTTTCTGTGGGGGTTGGTGTCCATCCCTGTAGGAATGATACAACTTTCTGCACAATAGAAATGTTTTTATATCTTGACTGTTGTGATGCGTTGAAATGGTGGCCCCCAAAGATATCCAAGTCCCAATCCCTGGGCCTGTGTGTGTTATTTTATATGGAAGGGGGACTTTGCAGATGTGATCAAGTTGGTGATCTTGAAATATGGAGACCATTCTGGATCAGTGTGTCCTACAAGAGGTGGGCAGAGGGAGGTCTGAAGACAGAAGAGTAGCAGATGAGGTCCTAGAGGAAGGGGAGAAATGTTGTGGGAGGCAGGGCCATGAGCTACAGATGAGGACAGCCTCCAGAAGCTGGAAAAGGCAGGGAAACAGACTCTGCCCCAGGGCTTTGGAGGGAGCAAGGCCCTGCCAACACCTTGACTCTGGCCCAGTGAAGCTCATTTTGGATTTCTGACTGCCGGTCTATGAGAAAATAAATGTGCACTGGTTTAGCCACCAAGTTTGGTAACTTGTTGCATCAGAATTGGGAAAATAATGCACTGGCATGGTGGTTTGTGACTGTGTATTCATCAAAATATCAAGTTTGCACCCCTAGCAAAACTGTGAAAACAAAACAACAGCCAGTGGTTGCCAGGGGCCGAGTGCAGTGAGAGGAATGAATAGGTGGAACACAGAACATTCTTAGAGCAGTAAAATATTCTACGATGCCATAGTGTTGGATACACATCACTATATGTTTGTGCAAACCCACAGCATGAACAACACCACGTCTGAACCGTAATGGAAACTCTAGACTCTGGGTGATGTTGATGTCTCTGCATGGTTTCATCCTTGGTAACAGATGTGTCTTCTGGTGGGGGTGTTGACTATGGGGGAGGCTGTGCATGGCGGGGGGCATGGGGTGAATGAAAACCCTCTAGGCCTCCCTCCCAGTTTTTCTGTGAACCTAAAACTGTTCTAAAAATAAAGTCTTTTAAAAATGTACCCTTAAGATCTGTGAATTTGACTGTATGAAAATTTTACCTCAATTTAAAAAACCCTCAAAAACAACAATAAAAAAAGAAAAAAGAAATCTATTCCATGCTTAGACACAAAAATACACACACACACAAAATGGGAGTTCATATTTGATGCCTCTCTGGAAGAGATTCAAATATATTTTTTTGTGTGATTCTTATTCTTTAAAGTAAAAAATTCCTCAACAGAACCTGTCAAATCTCTAAATTGTTCTTCTAAATTAATGCAACACAGTCATTTTTCCAGACACCTCTGAACTACTAGTTTTGATCCCACTCTCCATTAACTGGTGAACCCTCTGTCCCCAGTAAACTGGGGGACACCTCTGTTCTGCCTCATCCCCTCTCCCATGAACCTGCCCACTGGTTCCTTCATTCCACTGTGGTCCAAGTCCACCGCATCTCTCTTTAGATTGAGAAGAAGCAGAGGAAGAATGAAAGCAAGGTCAAGGAAGAGAGACTGCATACCTGGGGAAGGGCATTTTCCTTCAGAGAGGGACACAGGGCAAGGACTGAGCTATAAGCCCAGGACTGAAAAATGCAAAGGGAAAGGAGATGCATCAGGACCACATGCTTGTAAAGAATGTCCTGAAAAAGATGCCTCTTCCTGTCATTAAATAGGGAGTGAACTATACATGCATCAGTGGTGAGGAGGCTCCAGGGAGCTGACTGGAGCATCCTGAATGCAGCCAGGAACCCCCATTGCAGGGGTGCACAGAGGTTCACAGTGTTGCCTGGAGAAGGACAGGGGTGCACAGAGGCACACAGTGTTGCCTGGAGGACAGGGGTGCACAGAGGTACTCAGTGGTGCCCGGAGAGCCAAGATGTACAGAAAGAAGGTGCCAGGGGACAAGCTGATGGGCAGGCAGTTTGCAGGGCAAGAAAGAAAGATGAGCATACAACACCCAAAGCTCTGTTAGGTACATTTCACCCTGGTACACTCACTGTGGGTGAAAATAAAGGGGTTGCCTGTGCCTGAGTCAATGTGGAGACAGGACACCAAGGGGTCACAGCAAAGGTGAGACATCCAGCCACATGCAGAGGGTCCCTGTCTGAGGAGATGCTGGTGGGTAGGGTATGTCCACAGAACCTGCTCCTCAGGTGTGCCCTCCCTCTTCTCAGCCCACAGACTTCTCTTCTTGTGGGGGTGGCCCCTTTCTCTTTCATTCACAATTTGCAGTAATTGTCCTTGTCTACATTTCCAAATTTAATAAGAAAAAGGTTTAAAATAGTCTCTGAACAGTGAAAACCAGAAAGGACTATAAAAGGTTAAAAATAACTTTGAACATGTTTAAAAATATAATTGCTTTGGATACACAATCTGTGGCTCTCAGCTGGCTCTGCTAAATGCCAGCACTTTTGTACTTCAGAGCTGACATCCCTCCATTGACTCTAACCGAAAGAAAGGCAAAAGTGTTTATTGCCAATCCTGAGTCAAAATGATCACCAGATAACACGATTTTGCTGCCTGATCCACACTTAGAATACACCTCCAGACCGTTATTCCAAAACCCCTCATGTCTTTGTGTTCTTTGTGCATGTTGAGTTTTATGTAAGATTAAGCCATTTCTTTCTTTTTTTCCCCTGAAGCAGGCCAAACATCTAAATCTTCCTGTTGGCAGCATCTTCCTGCAGGTGCTGCCTGGACTCTCTGGGCAGGCTGGTATGAGTGCCCAGGACTTGGAAGTGTAGGCAAAGTCCAGCTCTCCCATTCCTGGAGGTGCCAGCCTTCTCTGAGATGTTTAATGCCATCATGTTCCCATCCCTCTCCCACTACACCCATTCTCTTTACAGAGGTTAAACTTGTAAATTTTCCTTCTTTAGCAAGAGAGGCTGCAGGCTATGTCACATTATACTGGGTGGAACATTGATGCAGCTTTACCTGGACAGGTAGCCTTGGTGGAAGTCATTGCATCAGGTTTAATGAATGACAGGCTGCTTATCTTTCAGGCACCTTCACTCCCAAGGAGGATGAAAGTAAGCAGGTGTATGTTCCCCTAGCTAGCCTTAGAGATGCTCAGAGAGAAACAACATTCCTAGAACTCAGAGCCCTTTAGCAACTGGAACAAAATCCAAGTTCAACCTCTGAACGGGGTTAGGTTGGGTCCACTGCAGGGATGATGAGTGGCATGGGATGGGGTGTTCTATGTTTAATACTTGGTCTATCTTTAATACATAGTCTCTTAACTATGAAAGAAAAACAGTGATTACCAGGCATATTACCAGGAAAGATAGAGAACAAATAGACAACAAGCAAATACACGAATTTGAAGACTTTGCAAGCAGAAGAAAACAAAATAATCAATACCATCTTGATGGAGGTTAGGGATGGTATCAGAGCCCCCAGTGAGAACAAGCATTACACAGAATCATTCAGAGGACAACAGTGAACCCTTAGAGAAGCATACATATATATATGTAATACATATGTAATATATATAACATAAAATTTATGTGTATGTGTATGTTTATATGTATATATATAACATAACATATAATTATATATAACATAATATATAAAACATTAACTCAGTAAAAGAGCTGGAAAGTATTGTTGAGGAAATCATCTTTGGAAGCTAGAGCTAAAAGACAAAGAGATGGGCAATAATTAACTCTAGAAACAACCAAATCTTCTTTTAAAAAACAGATCCATAGTTTATTGTATGTCTTATGTCAACTGAATTTGCAGTCACAAAAATGTGAATACTAAATAGTGATTTGGCCTGAAGTACAAGGTAGGTATTTGAGGAAGATGGGGAGTTTATGTTGGAGTCTGGAGTTGGAAATGGGGCCAGTGGGAATGCAATAGAACATGCCTAATCTTAAAATTTCAAAAGTATACATTCAGACTTGTGATACAGAGATGTGGAATCACTGTGCAGTGGTGTGAGCTGAAAGGGAAAATAATGTTGCCTTCGTGCCTGAATAACCTTGATAAAAATGAAGAGTAAAACTAACAATTAATGAAGACAAGACATAGATGCTCATGATAGAGCTGCTAGAATCTGTATGTGAGGGCTATTTTACCATGAACTTTCTGTTCTTGCTCTCAGGAACACTGGACAGCACTTCAGCACTGTTCTTAGGGGCCGTTTAAACAGCAAAATCTACAAGAAAAACACAAAAAAATGCAGAGATTTGACACTACATGACCTGTAAATAGTACACTGTTCCATGACAGGAGCTGAAACAAGAAGGCAGAGGGCAGCCTTGATCTCAGCTTTGAACATGGGCCTCAAGCAGCTCAGACTTCTTGCTTCTCTGTGCTTATCTTCAAGTAGCCCTGCAGCAAGTGCTGACATGTGGACTTCAGGTTACAAGTAAATTCTGGTGAGTGGGTGAATTCACGAATGCTTTGTAATAAGTTTTAAAATTAGGAAGTGTGAGTCCTCCTACCTTGTTTTTCTTTTTCAAGATGGTTTTGGCTATTTTGGGGTTCCTTAAAATTTCATATGAATTTCAGAATCACCTTTTCCATTTCTGCAAAAAAAGGTCATTAGAATTTGGAAAGGGATTGCCCAAATCCATAGATCACTTGCCATATTCGTAATATTGAGTGTTCTAGCCCATGAACGTGGGATGTCTTTCCATTCATTGAAGTCTTCTTTGATTTCTTTCAGCAATGTTTTATAGTTTCAGTGTCTAATTATTTTATTTTCTTGGTTCAATTTCTTTCCAAATATTTTATTCTTTTGAACTCTATTGTAAATGGAATTGCTTTCTTAATTTCCTTTCAGATTATTTAATGCTGGTGTATAAAAACACAGCTGATTTTTTTGTGTTGACCTTGTACCCTGCAACTTTGCTGGATTTCTTTATTTGCTCTAATAATTAGTTTGTTTTTTATGTGGATTCTATAGGATTTTCCATATTTAGAATCAAGTCTTCTGCAAACAGATATAGTTTTACCTCTTTCTTTCTAATTTGAATGCCTTTTATTTCTTTTTCTTGCCTGATTGCGCTGGCTAGGACTTCCAGTACTAGCTGGCATAGCATTGTGAAAGTGGGCATCCTTTTTGTTCCTGATTTTAGAGGGAAAGATTTGGTCTTTCACTAACAAATGGGATGCTAGCTGTGAGTTTTTCAATTGCCCTCTATCATGTTAAAGATGTTCTCCTCCATTCCTAGTTTGCTGAGTATTTTTAAATGAAGAAGTCGTGTTGAATTTTATCAAATGCTTTTTCTGTGTCTATTGAGATGATCATGTGGGTGTGTGTTGTTTTCTTCATTTTACCAATGTGGTGTATTACATGATTGATTTTCTTATATTGAACTGTCCTTGTATTGCTGGGATAAATTCTACTTTGTATAATCCTTGCATGATGTATAATCCTTTTAATGTGCTATTGGATTCAGCATGCTAAAAGGCAGTGCTACTCAGTAAAAAAGTTCACACCTTTGTTGTATCACTTAGCTTGAGCTTTATTTGATGAGTCCAGGTCAAGATCAAAAGCTGGAGTTACCTTAACTGTTTGTTAATAACTGTTGGTTACACCTTTGCTAGTTGGACATTTCAGAGAAGTGGAAATTAATCATATTAAGGTCAGCATACAAAAAGTAGATTTCTGTTTCTAGTTTTTTCAGTTCCATAATAGATTATTAACTATGCCTAGTCAACAAGTCTGTGATCCTGCATGGAATTCATACCAAATTTATCCAAGTTTTAAAAATAAGTATAGTAAAACATATGTCTTGTTATCTGATTCATATTTAAAACATAGGAATGTATGAAATCTGATTTCATACAACATCAGTATCTCCTTTTTTCTTTTTACTGATAGTGATTTGTAATCAAATTTAGTTTTGAAATGTTTTTCTCTAGATAAATATTTCCTAAGGATTATTGTGTTTTTGTGTGGTACGTATCAAAGGCATAATTCATTGACTCTTCATTGACTCCTGCATTTTCTCTATAATATTGCCTCCAGCTAATGAATTAATTTTCTTTTTGGTGTTAGTTTTTATTTTTCATTTGAATTACGAAAGTAGTAATTTCCTATAGTTATGCTTTTGTCAATAATACATAGAGTTTTTACCAAAAATGGTATAATTCTTGAGATAGTTGTTATGTTTTTCCAAGATGTTCTTTAAAAACTCATGATACATGTGTATGAAGTTATATCCATTTTTTAAAAAAATTCATGTCTTTCTTCTCTCCTCATTTGCTTTTGAAGATATTAGAGGGTAAAATTCTTATTTCACATTTAAAAAATGATCTCTTCCATTAAAAGATAAAAATCCAAGACTTTTAAATTTCCTTTTATTTTAGATAATCATCAACAAAAATTGATTTATTATAGTATATGTTTGCTATTAAAATAATTTTCATAACTAAAATTAAATATGTATTTATATCAAGTCTATTTTTAACCCCCTACTTTGGGTATTAGCACAATGTATTACAATTACTGTCACATCTTTAAGAGTGTGGGCTCCATCAGGCCAGGGGCTGATCCTCTTGATCTCTGTGTCAGTGGCCTCTGCTAGTGCAGAGCTTGGCATGGGCTAGTCCCATCCTTCCTCCTGTTGATCCTTCTCCTTCTGGTCACTTTTCCTTGCTTCCTGTTTTATTTATTTGTTTGTTTTTCTTCATTTCTCTTATTTTTCCCTTCTTCCTTCCTTCCTCCTTTCCTTCCTTTCCCCTTCTTTTTCTCTTTCTTTTATCCTCATTTGTTGAATAAGAAAGCATAAGTAGTGATTTTATATCTCATCCATCTAGATGACATAATTTAAAATACGCATGTGACCATATCCTGAAATGCTATAGTATCTGCCTGCTGGATTAAGTTGAGTTAGGAACTCTAAAAATTCTGCAGTGCCCAGGAGGTCATTCCAGATATTGTTTGAAATACTTTCCTTTTCACAGTATCCATGCACTCCTTATACAGTATTTTGCAAAAAACAAAACAAAACATAATTGAGAATATAATGGGTGCCCTTTGATAATTCTGATTTGTTACCAGAAGAAAATTTGACGCTGCTTTACGTTTCTGGTTACATCCCTCTTAGGTTGACTATTACTTGTTTTGACAACTGAAGTATCACTGGTTTGGTATTAGAAGACAATAAAGGCAGCTATACCCAAGAGAGCACTTAGGATGGAATGGGCACCCTCAAACAGAATGTACTTTCAGTAATTCTGCAGCTTTTCTAGAAGTGAGTCACCGCCAGCAGCAGCATATTTTGTCCAGGACATCTCCTTTGGTCACTAGGACTCTGTGTGACGCATGCTTGACCTTCATGAGCTGCTCAGTGCTTGGGAGACCTCCCTCTTCTCCATCAAGTTGCTCCTTCGAAAACGAAGTCCCAAGAATCCACACCTCAGTGTCAGAGGTTGCACTGGCACCTGGAGGTGACTGGGTGTCAGACTCTGTAGGACTGCTCCCCAGCCCCCTCACTCCACTCATTTTCTCTAAGGGCTCAGGCTTGATACCTTCATTACTTTGTCAGGTGCAATTTACCAAAGTCATAAAAAAACATGACACCCATATGTCTTTTGAAATAAGATTAAATTCCTTCATGAAAATATACTCTGCAACATGAGATCTATAGTTCTGGAAATAAGTATCCAGATTTCATCACTCATATCTAAGCAGGGAAGAATCTTTTTCCAAGCCCGGCTGAAGGAGAGAAATTATCTGATTAATCAGGAATATAATAATTCTTTTTGAAGAGTAGATTTTATTCGAACTCTAACAGGACAGTAGAGGATGGAACAAGGAAAGAAGCACAGAAGCGAGGCCAGTGGCTGAAGTTACCAGCTAGTCTTCATCACTGGTCAGTTTCTAAAGAATTTAAATATATTAAAACACAGGGAACACAAAATTATAGTACATAATTTAATCTTGCCTTGGTGATTCAGAAACAATTCAGCATCTTGCTTCAGGGTTAGTATTATGAATATCTGTGGACACTGCATAGTTCTGTGCTTGAGAAATTTGCTTTATCAGCATTGACGGATATAACCCAGGAGACTTCATCTAAAACCCCAGTATCAGCCAGCGTGTTTATTTAAAATCTAACCCTTCAGTGGTCAAAAGGTGCCAACTTCCAGTTATAAAATAATTCATGGAGATGTAATGTACAGTATAGTGACCATGGTTAATAACACTGTCTTGTATATTTTAAAGTTGCTAAAAGAGCAGATCTTAAAAGTTCTCATCACAAGAAAAGATCTATAACTGTGTGGTGATGGATGGTAGCTACACTTATTGGAGGGATCATTTTGCAATACATGCATCTATCAAATAATTATGTTGTCCATCTGGAACTAATACAATGTTGTATGTCAATTATACCTGAATAAATAAAATAATGTTAGACATTTGTCTTTCTATTACGCTTAATGCTTTAATTCATGTTACTTATTGGAAAACACTTATCATGTGAAAAATATTTGTATATGTCTTGAGTCTATTTTTAGCACGATCTCTTTATGTATTCATCAGTTGCTGTACCATTGTAATACTTTATTAATTATTAAAACTTAAAATACATTTTAATGTCATTTATACAAATGGCAACTTACTGTACTTTGTTTTTTAATTTTTCTCTATTTGTTTCTGTAAATGAGTTTAGATTTATTCTGTCAAGTTATATGGGAAGAATTAATATCCTTCCAATATTTTGTTTTAATTCGAGACCTATCTCTTTATTTATCCAGGTCTTTTAGAGTTTTCACCATCAACAAATGACAGATTTACCAGGGCACCTGGGTGTCTCAGTCGTTAAGCGTCTGCCTTCGGCTCAGGTCATGATCCCAGGGTCCTGGGATCGAGCCCTGCATCAGGTTCCTTGCTCGGCAGGGAGCCTGCTTCTCCCTCTCCTATTCCCCCTACTTGTGTTCCCTCTCTAGCTCTCTCTCTCTCTGTGTCAAATAAATAAAATCTTTAAAAAAAAATATTAGTAAAAAAACAAATGACAGATTTACCATATAGGTCCTCTACATTTATGAATGTGCATTCCTAGGTCCTTTATATTTTTTGTTGCTGTTATAAAAAGAGTCTTTTCCATCATATTTTTTGATACCAGCACTGAGATTTTTCACATTTACTTGTGTCTGATCACCTTATTTCATTACTAATTTCCAATAGGCTCCCTTGGGCTTTACAGGTCTCATGACCTACAAGCTGCACTAATTTGGTCTCCTGTTTTCCCATGTTTGCTTCTTTCTTCTTTGTTTTGTCTTTTTTTAAATTAATTAATAATTGATTTGAGAGAGAACATTGGGGAGGGGCAGAGGGAGAGGGAGAGAGAGACTCTCAAGCAGACTCCCTGCTGAGTGTGGAGCCCGATGTGGGGGTCAATCTCACGAGCCTGAGAGCATGACCTGAGCTGAAACCGAGAGTTGGACGCTCGATTGACTGAGCCACCCAAGTGCCCCTTCTTTGTTTTGTTTTATTGAATCAGGTAGAATATCCAGAACAAGGAAATCAATGACAAGTGGTCAAAAGTAGTGGACTTAGACCAGTTCAATCCCAGCTCTACTGTTCACATCTGAGTGACTTTCCCCAAGTCATGTCCCTGTGAAAGTGTCCACTAAACGGGAAATAAAATCACCTTCATGGGTCAGTGCAAGGATTGGAGATAATTTTTGTCATTACCTTGGGTTAGAGGCCAGAATATACATTTCATTGTAGTTATTGTTTATACTAAATAATTGTGACAATATTGGGCATCCTTGTTTATTCTTGATTTTAAAAAACAGCACCCTCTCTTATTCATTTTTTAAGAATGAATTTCTTGTATTAGTCTGACATTAAGGTTTTTGATGATTGTTTGCAACTGATTTGTTTTAAAGCCAAGTTTGGTATAAACGGAAGATTTTTTCCCCATAAATAGAAGCTGGATTTTATTATAAGGTAGTTTTATGATCTCTAGAAATAATATTTTTCCTTGACCAAGGGGTGTGATGAATTCTGATAGTGCATATATTAGTATTAAACTATCCTTGCATTTTTTATATAAATACTACCTGGTCAAAATGTATAATTATGTTAGATTAGTAAATACATGATATATAAGGTCTATGTTTCTAGGATGGAAAATACTCTTCATAACTGTGTTTCTAATGTTGTGATTTTGCATTTTCTTTTATTTATTGAATACTCTCAGAAAATAATTATTTTATTGTTTATTTTTAAAGATTAACATTTGAATTATATAATTCATTGTATTTCTGTCTTCTGATTCTTTATTTTTGTTTTATTGTTCAGACTGCTGTCCTTATTTTCTACAGAATTGTTAATTGCATGCTTGCTTTATTTCCACTTCTTAAAACTAATAATAAAACACTATTTACCCATATTTTAGATGCTATTTTTTGACTGTATAATTATACTACTGGCTATTTGTATTAAAATCATTTTAGCCTGTGTTCCCTAGTTGTCACATTCAATTTGACAACATCCTATTCTTAAAATCTATGTTTAAAAATAGGAGTCACTTTATGGCACATTGTACTCGTCTGTCCCATGGCCCTCACAAAATACCATGAATTTGGTGGCCTGCACATAGACGTGCATGTTCTCTTGGTCCTGGAGGCTGGAAGGCTATCAGGGCATGGATGAGGTTGGTTTTTGGTGAGCTGTGTTTTCTGTGAGCTGTGTCCTCCCAGGTCTTCCCTCTGTGAGTGCTTCCTTGGGGTTCTTCCTATTCTTGTAAGAACACCAGTCCTCTGGGAGTAGGAACATGCTCTGTGACCTCATTTGACCTTCGTGAAAGCCCACAAGGCCTCTCCAGTTACAGTCATGTTGGCAGTTAGGGCTTCAGCCTATGGATTTGAAGGGTGCACAGTTCCACCCATAACATACGTCACTATATTTCACATTCTATATTTTGTGATTGAAACATATTTTTGATATCTGAGTCTGTTTCTGTAAACAGATTTCTTTAGACATGTCTGTGTTTAATTGGTTTCAATACTTACTGGTATTTTTCCATTCTTGAACTCTTTGCTTGGATTCCTGTCGTGCTGGATTGGAATTACTCTCCGGGGAGATTTTTCAAGAAGGCTTCATGAGTGGGATTGTTTTGAACTCTGCTATTTCTATTTATTAGATCAAACACACCTTGATGATTAAAACATGATGTAGTCATGTGTCCTCTTTCAAACACTGGTAGGCCTTATTCCATTATATTTTGACATTTAAGCTTTAAGAGGAAAATTATATTTTGGTTTCTGAGTAGGCAAATTTGCTCTCATCCTATTTCAATAAAACTTAAGTTCTTTCTTTATTCTTGTTGTCCACACAACTATATCTGTTGTCACTATTGGTTGATTTTTTAAATTTTTTTTTTGGTCTGGAATGACTACATTTGCTGCTTTGCAGCTCAAGAAAGTGTCTTATATATTTTTTTCTATTGTGCTTCTAAATCCCTGCAAGCTTTCTTTGTATCACCAGAGATCTTTATAAAGTTCCTCTATTTTCTGTTCTCCATAAATATCCACTTCACTCCCATGACTTTCTTCTACTTCATATTCTAGAGCAGTGCGCAGTCTTCCCTTCACATCTCCGAGTGTGTTTATGGATGATTATTCAACTCTTGCTAGCAGTTCCCTGCATACACTATTTCCAAGATTCTTCTCTGCCCTTTTACAGAGCTTTTCTGTGACAATTGTACCTCCCTGGGGTCAAACTACTGTGGCCAACTCAGTCCTACCCTCACGCTTTAACAACCGATTTCCTGAAAGCACAAAGTTTTGCTTGAGATGGCTGCTTCTGAAGAGCCCAAGAAAGCCTGTGTGGACAAGGAAGCCGGCAGCATCTGGCAGCCATGAGAGCCCTGTAAAGACCCTAGAATGACAGACGGGCAGCGGTTTCTGGATAGTACTCCATCTGCATTCCTAATCTGGGGGAGATTTTCTAAGCGTTTCCAAGTTTCTTCTCTTGTGGAGGGGATCCTCAGTCATTTAAAGCCATGCCTGGGCACACTGTTTTACTCAGGCTTCCTCTATTATACAGTAAGAAAAGATTCTGCACAAGTCAGACTTATGTGGTAAGTCCGTCTCAGCCTTGGGTGTTGTGCATTTTCAGCGTCTCCTCTTCACGGCTTGGTGGGGAGGAGGGAGATACGTGGGGATGGTGGAGAGGTGTTGTAGCTGCATTCAGATTTTCCCCTGAAATTTCCCATCCTGCTTCTGCTCACTGTGTCTCTCCACACCCCTCTTAACTTGCTGAGGGGCAGGACAACTTGGGGGAGGAAGATAAGGAGGTTCTGTCAAAACTCTGTTTATATTTAGCACAGCATGCTGATATGTGATTACTTGCCAAATCTCAGTTTATATGACTGAACTTAAACCCTTTAAATATTTTAGTGCGTAGAGATTTTAGTGTGTAGAAACAGTGACATTTTTAATTTCCAAAGGATATGAGAAAGACTTTTGCTGCATTCCACTAAAATTTTAGGAGTCTAGACAAAGTGCTTCAGTTTTTCCAATTTTAGAAGTCTAAAATCTGGGTTTATTTGATAATCCAGAAAGATGATATGAATTTCCATAGATTATGCAAATAGATGTAACTGTGTGACATTTGGCAAATATATTAACATCTCTGGACTTTATTGAAATCTTAGATATAGGCTGCTGCAGTTGATTTATTCATGTGGGTGTAGTTCAGTTCTCTGGGAGATAGGTACTGGAGTAGTTCGCTGACCATCTGCCACAGTGAATGGTCTTTTTACTGCTCTTACAGGCATATATTATGCTCACTTTTGTGGGTTCAAGGGAGGGTAAATGGGGGCTTCTTTCCAAAGTCATGTGTCCTGCGGACATTCCATGTACACTAGGGGCTCCCACCCATGGGTGATTTTTGCACTGACATTTTGGTCATCACACCTCAGGGGAGGGTGTTGGCATCTAGCAGGTGGAGGCCAAGGATGCTGCTAACATCCCACAATGCACAGGGTGGCCCCACGATAAAGAACTATCCAGTCCAAAATGTCCGTAGTGCCAAGGCTGAGAAACTTAGACACGTACTGTGTACTGCGGTGTGGCTCTTCCTGCCTTGACGATGTCAGGCGTCTGTCATTTCATACCACAACTGATGTCTTTGAGTTTATCCTTGATGTAGCCACAAAGCTTCACTAGGCCTGAAGACCACTTCATTTTTAAGGTACATATATTTTTGCCTACAAATGCTCAAAGCACATATAATAAAAGTGCTTTAGTTGTTCCAAAAAAGAATGCTGTATTTGTTCCAAAATCTAAATACTGCACTTGAAAGAGATTTTAAATCCATATGGTCCACATGGAAAGGCTCTTTCATGAATACTTGTTGGCTTGGGACATTACCAACATCATATTTCAAATGACAATATTCCCAAGAATCTTAAAGAATAGTATAATTAGAATCAGAAATTTTGAGCTGGAGTGAGTTTTAGGGACCATCCAAAATTTGAGATGTTCAGCCAGACTCCAAACACTCCAGCCAGTGTCTCCAACACTTTAGATGTGACATCTGAGACCCGAAGAGGTGAGGCTTAACGACCCCCGGGGGGCAGAGCAGGCTCCCTGGCTCCTGGGCCAGCAGGTCACCTTCATCTACAGTGAGCTACTTCATCTGTTCAGTGGTTGGTGAGACAAACACTTAGTGAAGGAGCCTCATTTCTACCTCTTTCTACAACAATACACATTACCTTTTTTACATAATATCTCCAGTATAAATATAAAAGAGTGATTGTTGAGAAGATAGAATTTCACAGCAGATGCAGTAAAATTTGAAACATGGCTCACTACTCTAAGGATTTACATAAGTTACCTAAACCCTGTCCCTGATGTTGCTTTCATTAAGCATTCATTGTGAGTGTCACCTTCACCGGGCACTGTGCTATAGAGCAAGCAACTGTGAAATGAGAAACAAGCACCTTCCTGACCTGGTGGGGCTCACAGTTTGGTGTATGGCAACTGTATGGAATAAAAACCTGATAGGACACCTATGTTTAATATTTCAACAGGGTTTCATTTGACTTATTTAACTGTTGTGTATTTCTGTACATGTTATTGAATCTGTAATTATTCTAGATTATCTGTTGCACCCCTGGGGCAGTGGCAGGCACTGGATATACAGTTGGAACATGTCAGAGTTTGGCATCTGCTCCTTAGGCATTTACAATCTCATGATAGAGGAAGAAGCTGAAGAAGAAGGCAGAGGTCAATATATAATAGTGAATTGTGATAAAAGTGATTGGGAACATCCAGGGAGCTAGCAGAGGCACTTCGGGGCTTACCGGTTGGCTGAGTGGTCAAGGACGGCCTTTCTGAGGAAGCAGCACTAGAAGGATGAATACAGGTTATTCAGGGAGAGTGGGCCAAAGGGCCACTCCAAGCAGAAGAAATAGTGTATCTGCTGTTTTTGCTGCTAGAAAATAGAAGGTATTCCTTCACTCTGCCATCAATGAACACACTGACTTAACCAACTTCCTGAGCAACTCACAGTATTACAGGAGGATGGGCTGATTAATGTGATGTAGTGGTAAGAAGCAAAGGTTTTGGGGTCAGCTGACCTGGGTTCCAACCCTGTCTGTGATTTGTTACCAGAAGGACCATGGATGTGATTGACTCCCTAAGCTCTTAGCATGAGCGATGCCAGAAGGTGGAATGCCCTTCCTCCTGTGTCCCTGGGCTCAACTCCTAACCAATTTCAGTCTTCCCTCAAAGTCATCTTCCCCTTGAGGCTTGGCCCTTGTATTTTGAATTGCAGCCCTTCATTATCCCCGTAAATCCTATACCCTTTCCTTAGTTTACCTTTCTCAGCATACCAATTACCTGTAATTCTACACATTTTCTTTGTTTGTTATATGTCTCCTCCACTAGAATTAATCTTTGTGAAACCAGCGGTTTTCATTTGCTTTTTTTATTCACTGCTAAATCCAGTGCTTAGAAAAGTAGCCGATATATCAGACATAGAAGAGATACTTGTTAAAAGCATAAATCTCACAGCCTCTTTAGAATCTTAGAGATAATGCATGCAAAGACTTTAGTATACTACCTGGCATAGAGTAAGTGCACAAAAAATGGCAAACATTTTTGTATTTTAATATAAAAATTAGTGTTTAAATTGAAAAATGTTAACAATGCTTCCTTTTAAGATTTTTTTTTTTTTTAAGTGAAGACTTTCTGGACAATCTCTTCAACAAATTGTGTTGGGAAAACTGGATATCCACATGCAAAAGAATGAAGTTGGATCCTTACCTCACACCATATACAAACATTAACTCAAAATGGATCAGAAATCCATCAAAATTAATCAAAAATTAATTTAATAAAAAATGAACTCAAAGAGACCTAAATGTAATAACTATAAAACTCTTAGAATAAAACAGAGGGAAGCTTCATGATATTGTATTTTCAGTGATTTCTTGGATATTATACCAAAAGCAGAGGCAGAAAAAGGAAAATATATAAATTGAACTTCATTAAAATTAAAAGCTTTTGTGCATTAAAGGGCACTACCAACAGGATGAAAAGACAACCCACAGAGTGAGAGAAAATATTCGCAAATCATATACCTGATAATAGATTAGTATCTGGGATATAGAAAGAATTGCTACAGCTCAACAACAGTAATAAAACCAAACAAACCAATTAAAAAATGGGCAAAAGACTTGAGTAGATGTTTCTCCAAAGAAGCTATACAGATAGCCAATAAACATATCAAAAGATTCTCAAAAATATTAACCTTTAGGGAAATTCAAATCAAAACCACAATGAGATACTCCTCCACACCCATTAGGATGGCTCTTACTAAACAGAGAATAGCAATAGTTGACAAGGATGCAGAGAAATCAAAGCCTTTGTGCTATTGTTGGGAATGCAAAATGGAAAACAGCATGGAGTTTCCTTAAAAAATTAGATGTAGAATTATCCTATGATCCAGTAATTCTACTTCTGGGTACACACCCTAAAGAACTGAAAGCAGGGACTCAAACAGATATTTGCACACCATTTTCATGGCAACATTATTCACAATAGTTAAAATGTGGAAACAGTGCAAATGTTCATCAATGTGTAGTTGGATAAACACCGTGTGGTACATAAGTACAATGGGATAATATCAGTCTTTAAAAGGAAGGAAACTCTGACACCTGCTACAACATGGATGGACCTTGAGGAAGTTATGCTCCATGAAATAAGCCAGTCCCAGGAGGACATAGTACACAATTCCACTTAACTGAGGTACCTATAATAGTCAAATCCATAGAGACAGAGAGTAAAGTAGAGGCTGCAAAATAGAATAGGGGCTGGGAGGAGGAAGAATGGGGAGTTAGGGTTTAATGCACTCAGAGTTTCAGTTTGAGAATGTGAGAAAGTTCTGGGGGTGGGTGGTGGGGATGGTTGCACCACAGCATGGATGTGCTAATGCCCGTGAACAGTACACAGACAAATGGTGAAAATGTTTGTTATGTTATATATTTACCACAATAAAAATGAGGACTTTCTAACAAATACTATCAATAATTCTAAAGATATTTTCAATATTGCACAATTTGCATAATTCATATTTTCAGGGTTGTAATAATATATAATGTTGTGACATCAGACATTTTGGCATCTTTTTCCTTATGTTTGTCTCCTGTATTTATTTTCCTAATCAAAAGCTTTAGAAAATTTGCCATTTTGGAGGAATCAACTTTAGACTTTCCTAACACAAACTATTGGATATATTAAAAGAAATTGAATATAATAATGACAGTGGGGGAGTAGAGACAGCTGAGAGTATTTTCACCTCTACCAGGTGCCAATTTTAGGTTGTGTTGTTGAATTCCCATGACCACCCCATGTGGCAGATGCTACTTTGCCAAATGTTAGAGAACCAAAGATCAAGAAAGATGAATGCATTTGCCAAGGTTGAGACACATAGACATGCTGAAGACTTCTTCTTTTTTTAACTTTTAGGATATTAACATTTTATAACCTCCATATTCAGACATCAGAGTCTGTTCATTCATGACCCTTTCTTTTTTACTGACTTAATCATTTAAATGAAGTGTACTGAGCTCCTTGCCTGCCAGGCTCTGGGGGGTTTGGTACAAACCATCCCAGTTTTGTCCTGTAGGAGCTGAGGTCAGGAGTTTGCAGAGCACTGAAGCAGGTGATTCCTTCTCACAGTACAATTCCTGCTATCCGCTGGGAAACACAGTTTCAGTTTTAAAATGATGGCTTTTGTCGGACAAAATTCATTGAAATTCATCAGTCTAGAGTGTAATTTGTCAAATGAATTCTTAATTTACCTTAGTTGATAATTCTAATTTATGATTCCATGCTTTTCCCCTTAAGGGAACGAAGAGAGAAACTTCCATCATGATGGAACTGTTAAACATTTTGTTTCTACTATACCACACTGCCTGTATTCCTATCCAGGTTTTGAAAACTGCTATTGGTCAAGCAAGAATAGAGATAGAACATTGGGATTACAGAAAGTAGGCTGAGATGCTGCTTACTGTAGAATTCACCTTGGAACAGTGCGGATATTAGCAACAGCATCTTAGAACATTAACTCAGCGACTCACTTAGCTCCAGACTGGTGGAGATACCACGGGACTGCAGAACCGAGGCTGAGCGGCTGACCTCCCAGCTGAGCAGACAAAGGCTCACTTAGAACCGCAGAGATGGGGAGGAAGGCCAGCCCAGGGGAGCGCCGCCGTGAAGTCGCTGGGACTCCAGGCGCTCAGCTCACTTCAGAGTAGACCTGGCAGCACAAGAGCATCATACGGTGAGCACCACTGAATATGAAACACATGGGTTGTGCTGCAGCTTGTGTGCTTAACATGAAAAGTGCCATATAATTACAGATTTATTCATTTAAATTTTGTAGTTTCTCTTCACATTTTGGAGTCATTGTTTTTTAGCCTTAGAGTGGTTCCGGGGCAACTGTGCCTACCGGATAAAACGACCTTGACCTGAAGAAGAGGTTAAGTCTTCTACAAGGTCACCCAGTTGACTAGTGGCATGGTGCCTGGCACCTGCTGATGCCAACAGATGAGCACAACCCTGTGAGCACAGCTGTGATATCGATGGCCAATGGGCATTTATTGGCCCCATCGATACAATACACATTGTAGCAAACCTCATTCTGAGCTCTGATCAATAAGATTGTCATCTTAATTAATCATGGAGACAGGACACAAAAAGAAAGTGAGGATCCTCAGTTTACAGAGAGAGAGAGAGGGAGAGGGAAGGTAATTCACCAACAGGGTCTTCAGTGGCGTCTTATTCACTGCCTGGCATGACAAAACCCTGATGAGTCCAAAGAAGATTTGCAGTCTCTTAAATTGCACAGGGCTTGTCCTAGAACAGAGGTGAGAGAGGTGATTCCAGACATCAGACAGGCGAGGACATCCAGGCAGAGAGGTGACTCCTCTGGGGCTGGGGCTAACCTGGGGCCACCTTCACTCCCTCACAGAGCTCGCGATATTTTCTTGCTTGTTTTTTATTTCTACTATGCCAGGAAAGAAGGTATGTTCAAACTTCATTGAATGTGTTCCTGAATAAAGGTGTCAGTACATGGGCCCCTAGTGTTGGAGCTCATGTTCATATTTGAGGGATTGAGAAATGTAAGGAGAACTGCCAAATCATAGAAGTTAAGAAAAGATCTAATTTGGCATTTTAAGCAACACTGGGAGTTCAATATCTGAGCAAAGCCTGAAGACATGAGCCAAATGCCCTTCAACAGACAAATGGATAAAGAAGATGTGGTCCATACACACAATGGAATATTACTCAGCCATCAGAAAGGATGAATACCCAACTTTTATATCAACATGGATGGGACTGGAGGAGATTATGCTAAGTGAAATAAGTCAAGCAGAGAAAGTCAATTATCATATGGTTTCACTTATTTGTGGAACATAAGGAATAGCATGGAGGACATTAGGAGAAAGAAGGGAAAAATGAAGGGGGGCAGAATCGGAGGGGGAAATGAACCATGGGAGACTAAGGACTCCGAGAAACAAATTGAGGGTTTTAGAGGGGAGGGGGTGGGGGGATGGGTGAGCCTGGTGATGAGTATTAAGGAGGGCACGTACTGCATGGAGCACTGGGTGTTATATGAAAACAATGAATTGTGGAACACTACATCAAAAACTAATTGTGATCAACATAATAAAATAAAATAAAATAAAATATTTTAAAAAAGACTGAAGACATGGAACAAGCAGGACCTCAGGCAGAGGCCATGCTGTCATGAGCCTGACCTCCTGTAAATAAAACCAAAAACCTGGTCTTCTGTGTGACTCTGACAGGTTCCCTGGAGCGTGCCTCCATGGACAGTAAAGTACTCCTGGAAGGCATCGTGTGGGCTAGCAGGAGCAAAGCTCGGAGTTGAAAGATTTCCCCGGACTTTCTCTTACACAAGTGTGGAATCCAGAAAACATGTTTTCTCTTCATTGAGCATAACGAGCGTCTGTTGGTTGCAGAGAAGATACTGTTGAGCACCAGTTTACTGATGTGACCTGGAATCCAGGGTCTAAGGATGTGCTGTGAAGCATGGGGTAACATTACAATGATTACTTGAAATCTTAGGTATCACATTAAAGTGTGTATGCATTCCATCCCTTATTTCAGAATGTCACAGCTCTTTAAAAATACAAACACAGTAATTTGCCCCACCTCTGATTACTTTCCTTTCAGTTATCAGAGAGGGAGACAAACCATGAGAGAGACTCTTAACTATAGGAAACAAACTGAGGGTTGCTGGAGGTGAGATGGGTGGGGGGGATGGGATAATTGGGTGATGGGCATTAAGGACGGCACGTGATGTGAGAACCCTGGGCGTTATATGCAACTGATGAATTATTGAAACCAAGGATATACTATATCTTCCTAATTAAATTTAAATAAAAAAATAGTTATTAGACTCAGAGTCATCATTAAGATTTATTATAATCCTTTTTAACAAATAAATGATGTATTTGTTCTAAAAAATAATTTGCCCCCAATATCTTTGAGTAAAAGTGAGATTCCAAGAAGATATAATAAGCAGTCTCAGAATTTGGGTCCCTTCAGCCACACTGTTCACCAAAGGGTCTACAAACCCAGACCCACAGATGGTGTGCGCACAGGCATCTCAGCCCCTACGAGAAGAGCAGATGTACCTTTCCCCCTTCTCTTCTCTACTCCTGCCCACAGGCCTTCCGCTATGGACCAAGGCCCAGGTAGACTCTAAAGATGGTATTTGTCCAGCATGCCAGGCGATCCCGGGGAAGGAGGAGAGGGTGGTGGGCAGAGCTGGAGGTGGACAGACACACGCATCCTTTCTGGAATTCTTTATGCACTCTGCCTTCTACAGTCTCCATGGATCCAAGTTGGTAGACTTCTGCCCACATCTTTTCATCCAAGGGAAAAACACAGGAAGCGGGCAACTTAGACCAAATCCTATGAACGAGATACAAGCGAAACTAGATGAGTGTTTCGGGGCTTGCGTGTGGGTTAGTCCAGCTTACAAGAGGGAATATTTTAACAGCCTGATGTCTGGTCCCCCACAAGTAAAAAAGCATGCATTTTCTTGGCTGTCACCTTTCTGTGCGTTACTCTGAAGAAAGGTGCAAATATTTATTCTATTTACCTCTTTCCTTCTCCTTCCATTTCTTCCTGCTTGATCAGTGTTGGTTGCAGAAGAATGGGAGCGGTGGCTTCGTGAATCCTAACAGGAGGAAAGGTGAGCCAATGGATCCGTAACATTCCTGTCACCTCATCGCCCGGGGCGTGGAGCCTCTTTCTCAGGCTCAGCCACTGTCCAAGGACTCCACAAGGCAGAAGAGACACTCCAAGAGCAAATGCTGTAATTTCTCATGGAGCCCAGCAGTGCCTTTGGGGGTAAATCTGGCTTGCAGACAAATTTTGCTTGGCCCTCACAACATTAAAAAGTAAGCTAACAGTAAAGTTTACACAAAAAGCTCTGTCACCAGCTTGCTTTGCGAGGAGGAAGATCTGGTCGTTCTGGACCTGCAGCTGCCCTGGTGTGTGAGAGCTACCTCCCAGAGCTGGTGGCCTTTCAATCCTGCATCCTGCAGCTGGTCAGCATCCCGCACGAGCCCGTACGTTCGTATTCGCCCGCTGGGATTGGAGGGTGCGAGCCATCCAGTTCAGACCCAGCCGTCCAGAGAGCTTGCATCGGTGGAGAGAACGGATGCGTTCAGCAAGCATGTGCATGCGATTTCCCATGCTGAGATTTTATTTTTCTTTCAGGTTGGCCGTGATTGCCGGGATGTGGGAAGAGCGGCCGGGTGGGCAGACAGAAGAGGCTCGCGGTGCCCCCACCGCTGACCCTCTCTCTGCACGGCCACTCCTGTTCCACGCCGGAACGTCAGACACAGAATAAACAAAAAGAAGTGACAAGGCAAAGGTGAGTCACAGAGAAGAAGCATTTCAGAAATAGGAAATTCATAAGATGATTAACTATACAAAAGAGTAAGTTATCTTAAAGATAAATTTCAAAAATAAAAATAAGAATCGACAGTGATTGGAAAAGTAGATATTTAGTAACTAAAACAGACAATACAAAATATGAAAACAGAAACAACTAATAGGAACTTTATTTATCACCAAAAATGCTAAAGTAATGTCAAGAACACGGCGTTGAATATGGCGAAGGTCATACTTCGACCAGCAAGTTCCAGCGGCTCACGCCCGCGTGGCCTACCGTCCCTCCGACGGTGCCCCTCGGCCCCGCGGGAACAGCCGCGCGGCTCCTGCTCTGGCCGCCCCCCGCGCGCCCCCCGCGCGCCCCCCGCGCGCCCCCCGCGCGCCCCGCGCCGCTCGCCCGCGTGCGCAGCCCGCCGCGCCTGGCCGCGGTGCTCGGAGAGTCTTCGGCGCGGCGCGCGCGGGACTCGCGCTTCCCTCGTCCTGCTGCTGACTGGTTCTCGCCGCTGGCTTGGACGCGCTGCTGCGGAACACCCTCTGCCGTCGGGCGGGACCCCCCGGGCCGGGCTCCCCGTGACAGCCAGGACCCGCGCCGGCCGTGACGCGGGAGCGGAGCCCGAAGCGCGCAGTCTCGGGCCGCGCCGCGTGCTGCTCCGCCGATGCGCCCTCGTACTGCGGTGCCGTCTCGAGGTGGCCAGACGGCGGCCCACCGCGGCCACCGCGTCCCTGCCGGGCAGGAGGAAGAAGAGGGGCGGCAGGTGGGCCTGACTAGCGACTGTCGTCTTTCAGGAAGCCGTTCTGCCCTTCGCTCCCAGACCTTCCGTCTGAGGTCTCCCTGACCGGGGGCTAGCCAAGGAGCCGTCCTGGACGCGAGGGAGGCCGGAGAGCAGGTTCTTAGCTGAGAGATCGCTCTTCCCAGCAATACGGGCAGCTCTTAACAAGGGAGACGCGGATGGCTATGGGATTGGCAAGCGGCAGCCACAGCCATCGGGGTTATTTATTTATTTACGTCTGCCAGGAATTCCTCTGCATTTTCTCTCCCTGTCACTAAATCCTGTCCATGTTTCTGTCCTGAAGAGCTTTTCCGTCTCTGACGGCCTCCAGGCTCGGCCTAGAGAGAAATCTGAGCCGCCAGAGGTACGGGTTCGAGGAAGCCCCATCCACATGCTTGTTGGGCTCATTAGCGTCCTGGGCTGGGCTGGTTTCCAGAGGCTCTGGCTGGTGAACTGTGAGACTCGGTCAGTGCAGAGCGTGGGGTGCAGGCTCCAAATGGGGTGATTCCAGCTACATACATGACCCAGTGACCCAGGAAAATAAATGGCAGCTTTTCAAAATCAAGACGGAATAGATGGGAAAATGATTGTTTTCACGCATCAAATGACTACTTTGATTACACATACAGAGTGCAAATTTAACAATGACCGTAGAAACTACATTTTAAAACATGATTCCTAAGATTCTCAGCTTTGTAGCACTGTGAAACATGTCTTTTTTGACTTTGTTCAAAACAGTGATTGGACATACACCCGGGCTATTTTCTTCAGCACAGGTTGTGGGGTGCATCACTGGGTGACTACTGTTTGAGGGGGCTTCATCCTAGGTCTCAAAGGTGTCAGCATTCCCCGTGATTGCAGACCTCTGCCACTGTTTGGAGTAAAATTATTAGTTTTCAGAGAGTGACCGGCGGGGTTGACTATCTGAGTTCAGGTTTGACTCTTCTCTTAAAAATTAATACAAATTAAATACAGAATAATGTGCCATCATTACACAGTAGAAAGAATGCAGGTTTTGGCATTGCATAGATGTGGGTTCAAATCCTGACCTCACCCCTTCCTAGCTTCATTACATTAGATGATTTGCTTGACTTCTTTTTTTTTTTTTTAAGATTTTATTTATTTATTTGAGAGAGAGAACGAGAGACAGAGAGCATGAGAGGGAGGAAGGTCAGAGGGAGAAGCAGACCCCCTGCTGAGCAGGGAGCCCAACATGGGACTCGATCCCGGGACTCCAGGATCATGACCTGAGCCGAAGGCAGCCGCTTAACCAACTGAGCCACCCAGGTGCCCCTTTGCTGGACTTCTTCATGCTGGGTCTCTTCCCTGAGCAGTTTGGGTAACAGAGGCAGAGGTGGGTGACCAGGAGAGAAAGGGGCCGGAGGTGGTCTGCGAGTGGAGTCGGGTCCACAGGTATGTCTTGTTGAAGAAGTAGTTGGTGAGATTTTTGCTTTCATTGCACATCCTTAAGAAGTAGAACCTGGGATGCTGCTTTGTAACAGAGTGTCTTGGAGATCTGGAGCAATGTGGAGAGTACTTTTCAGAGTCAGTGTGGAATTTACCATCTCCTCACAATCGTCGACCTACCGGTTACCAGGGCATAGACAACTTTTACATCAAGCCAGTTAGATGGCATGCATGTGTGTACACATGGCATTAAGTTTGATTATTTTTGACCAATAGCTTATTTGCTTTATTACTCATTTCCCATAGTGACTAATGCAGATTGCAGGGACATCTGCAAAGCCCAAGACTCCCCCACCCCTCCTCTTCTTACCTTTGCTCATTATTCTTATGTTCCTGGTGCATCAGGGGCACGATCAACTAAATGAAACAGGTGCATTTCTAGAATTAACCCCAGAGGCTCACGGCCACCACTGAAGTAGAAGACGGGAGACGTGGGCATGGGCATGAGCATGCTGAGGAGAGGAGGAAAGGTCAAGGCCCAGGAGAGCCCCTCTCGTACTGTGAACCGCACTGAGTCGTGCTTCAGTTACTCTGGGTTTCGAGATTGCCTCTTTTTAGAATGTTGACAAAGGAAATAAACGCCATACTTATGTAAGAGGAACAAACGCATGTGCCTAAAACAAACTTGAGGGAGAGACATGTCTCATATGAAAGACAGGGCACATGGCACGTGGTTTAGCCTCTGATGCTTCTGAACCCAAGAAAACCAGATTTGATAAAAGCGCATAAACCTAAGGCAGAAAACATCAGAGGTGACAACAGATAAGAGAGTGTTAACAAAAGTTTCAGTTTGTGCGGACAGTGGTATCTGAGGAGGTTTAGAGACGAGTGACCACAGACTGGGAAGAGAAGAAGCAGACAGGGCACCAGGGTCTTGGAGGGCTCAGCAGTCGAGGCACTGAGTACCTGTGAAGTGGGGAGGACAGACTTGCCGAGAGCTTGTGTCCTAGGCAGATGATCGTCAGAGCTCGAAGGGCCCCAACCCCACGGGGCCAGGGTGGAAACGACCTTCGGCCCTCCGCACAGGAGCCCAAGGCCACTCTCTGGGGAAGCTAAACAGCTTCTGGGCTTGGAACCCCCAGGACACACAAGGGCAGGGATGCCATGGAGGAAACAAGGACCTCTCCTCATTTCCTCCCAAGGATGCTTGTTGTCAGGCTTTTAACATCTGAGCAAGAAGTTCGAGAATCACTCTTCAAACAAGGAAAAACCTTGAGATATTTGGTATAGTTTACCTAATGATCTGGCTCCTTGTCACTCTCCGTTTTACACCATCGTTTCACAAGCTACACTTAGAGTTTTCAAGCAGCTTTATTTCTAAATAACAGCAGTTTCCCAAAGGAAATGGGACACCCAAAAGATAAAGATGAAATGAAAGATTGAAAAAAATACACACAGAGAAAGAAAGATAATAAACGTGGAGAAGACAGAGCCGTGAAAGGCAAAAGGAAAGCTATGCTCACCAGACGCGGGGCGCTCGATCTCTGGCTGCTGGTGGCTCTGACCCCTGCTTGCCTTTGAGGCTTGCACAACAACTCCTTGCTTGCTTTTGTTGGAAATACTGTCTGCAGATCTCGGTGTTGCTGTCGGGTCAGCTGTCTGTTCTTCTGTTGGATTTGGAGAGACTCAAAGACTCTGCCAATGTTGTTGGCATTTTTCCAGAACCCTCAGGTCAGAAGAAACTTCAAAACAAACAAAATAAAACTGTAATTATTATCCTCAGAGAGATAAGAGAATTCATTGTATTCAAAAGGGAGTTACTCAGAGAAGACCTCTGAAACTTGAAACAAAGAAGATAGCAGAAATGAGTAATATAGAAGCGTTGCAGTGAAAATTGAAGAAATTTTCCAGAAAGTAGAGAAAAGAACAGGGACTTAGAAAATTAGTAAAAACAAGCATGACGTTGAGATTCTTGCATTGACTAAATGTTTGTGTACCTTCAAAATTCACATTGGAATCCTAATGCCAGCGCTTGGGCCGCCGTGGCGTGGTGGTCCTCGTGGTGCATCGGTGTCTGGACAATAGGGTGGATGTGGGCACTGCTTCTGGCTCTCTGCCGCACAAAGACACGGAGAAAAGACCTCTGTCTGCAAACCAGACAGCGCGCGGGACCTGCCAGCACCCCGGGCTCAGACTTGGAGCCTCTGGAACTGTAAGAGGTGGATTTCGGAAGCTGCAACATTCGACTAATAGAAGTTCAAAAATAGCAAACAGAAATTATGCATGAAAGGGCTGATATAAGACAAATTGAAGGACAGGAATTTCCAGTGAGCATCCACTGGGTTTTCAGGTAAAGAATGGAACGGAACGAATCACCACACCAGGACTCATAACAATACTGCAAGAAGCATTAAAATATCTTACTTAAAAATATCAAGATAAATATTACAAGAAAGAGCTAAAATGTTGAAAGTGGTTACTTCTGAAAAGTGGTTCACCAGGACAGGCAGCCATGGTTCAGAGAGTGCTGTTTTTCTGTAGGAGCCCTACATTTTTTTTTTTTTAAGATTTTATTTATTTATTTGAGAGAGAGCACATGAGAGGGGGGAGGGTCAGAGGGAGAAGCAGACTCCCCCCTGAGCAGGGACCCCGACGCGGGACTTGATCCCGGGACTCCAGGATCATGACCTGAGCCGAAGGCAGTCGCTTAACCAACTGAGCCACCCAGGCGCCCAGGGGCCCTACATTTGACTTTTTCTGTAGGCCATGCTTATATATTAACATAAAAATAAGCAGACATTACATTATTAAAAATGTATTTGAGATTTCCCCCAAATAAAGCACACTTATGTGCTGACATAGTTGTTTTTAGTGCTTTCCGCACGCACTCTTGTGCTTACCCTGTCAATGTTGGATTCAGTGGTTGATAAAGATGAGTCAGTGCTGTCCTGTTACCTACAAGTGCAAAGAGCTAATCACAGACAGAGGCAGCCAGGTGTGCCAGAGGTCACCCCAACCCTGCAGGGAACTGCCTGGTAGATTCAACATGTTCTGGGTACTTTCTGCTGTCACCCTTGGGCTTTCTATCTTCGTACAGACCATGACCAGGTGCTGGGGTGTAACTGTAGCCTAAGGCTCTTGACGCAGACGCTGGGCAGGAAGTGCATGGTAGTGCCCACCATGGGTCCCCATTTCATCGTCAAGCAAAGACTGCCCTGCTAAGAATCAGTCTGGATTTCAAACCGTTCTTTCATGCATTGAGCCTTCATCTCTGCTTTTGACTGAAGCAGCGTGGTTGGAAGATTGTATCAACCAAGCAGCTTGGTTGCTGGCAGATTGTATCATCATGCCACCAATTCGTCCACCCCCTCTCTGTGCCTGTCCCTGCGGGAAGTTGTATCTCCTGCTCTGTGGGTGTCAGACTTGGCCTGTATCAATTCTGAGCAGAATCGTAAAGAGTCAGCTCGTGGTCCACCACCTTCCCTGTTCTCATCCCATCAACGTGGCAACAGCCCATGTGCATCAGAGCAAAGACGGCAGAGCTTTAGCTGGCCCGTGACAGGCAAGTGGCACCAAGTAGAATGCCTCTTTGTCACTGATGCTGTTGCCACAGGCTGACAGGAATGAAGCCAGCTGACGCTGCATCAGGTGAGCGCCACCATGCCCGATTCCCCAGCAAATCCAAGTAACCCACACTTAGGATGTTGGCCTTCATTAAAGAAATGAGGAGGCCACTAATGGAGGATAACACATTCGTGTGTATGTTTGAAAAATCATTCTGGCTGAAGCGTGGAGATAGGGTTGGGAGGGAAGACGAAATGGATGTGGGGATCTCTCTTTGGAGGCTACTGAGGAAATACAGGCATGAGATGATGGTGGCATGGAGGTGCAGGAGTAGAAAAGGGAATGATGTCAAGAGATATTTAGGTAGAAAACCGGTTGGTTGTTGATGGGATTAAGGCAGAGGGAGGTGGCGCCCTTCTGGAGAGCGGGGAGTCCCTCACAGTAGGGAAATCTGTAGAAAGGTAAGTTGGGGATCACTTGAGAAAAGGTAAAGGTCACGAGCCCCAGCGTAAATAGTCTGAGTGAAGGTGGACTTGAGACATCCTAGCTGGTGTTTTGGGAGTCTTGCTCTACCTCCTTTGAAAAATCCCTGTGCAAGACAGGAAATGCTGTCTGCAAAGTTACTCAATGTTTTCTGACATTCTGGGGAAGTCTGTGCTCAGGTAAGTATCCTAGGAACACTTACTTAGTGTTTTTTTATTCCTATATTGAATAACAGCAACGAGTAAGTCTACTATTTTTTTTAAGCTAGACAATAAGTATGTGGCTCAACTGATGTTCGTATTTGCGTTTCTGACAAACAAGTGACAAATAGTCCCCCTTCTTTACAACTACATAGAAGACCAGGAATTTAAATGACTGCCCCAAATCATAAACGAACTTTATGGCAGTATTACGATCGACATTTCAGCCATCCACGCTGCACAGAGCTATTAGATGGCACTGCCCCCCTGCATCAGGTTGCAACACATCCAGCATGGCGGAGGGTGGGCGCAGCGCGGATGTTCTGTGAGGGAACCTCCTCACCTGTGCCCAGAGTGGCAGCAGTTAGATCTAGTAGTGAAGCATAGGTAATGATCCAGATACAGACCAGTCCAAATTATTAAACAAGTTCTTGCTTCGGCACATACTGACTAAAATTGGAACTCTATAGAGAAGATTAGTATGGCCCCTGGGCAAGGATGACACGCAAAACTATTGAACAAAACAAGATACGTCATTCAGAACTTCTGGCCTGTCACTTTTCTATAATCTCTGGAATGGTGACAGGAGGTGGATGTGAGGTTGGAAATCCCCCGTTGGCTGGAAGACATGCCTTAGGGCCTCAACAAGTAAAAGCAGGACAGAGACAAATCACCTTCAAGGACTGTGAAGAAATATGTGAATTGAAAACGTTTAGCCCGTGAAAACTAATGAGGTGAAGCCCGATCCCATCAGAACCTGGTTGAGTCCATGTCTAATATCACTTACACAGTGTACAAGCAAAACCTCCTGTCCGTCCACATGACCTCCAACTGACCTTAACTTCCGCTGCCCTTTAAGTACTTGGGCCTTCTCGATCACCCTTTCTCTGGCTGTCCACACCCTCTCCAGCTTTGGGGATGTTGTCCTCAAGCTGGCTGACCTGAAAGCAGCCTTTCCCTTCCTCTGGGAAATGCCCTCCTTTAAATGCCCGACCCTGTCTTGCAGGCTGTTCAGAACCACAAGCCTGAGCAGCCCAGGATTCCGAGTCCCTTGGAATATCCCTTTCTCTCAAGTGTCGCTGCAGACAAATCACTCCCTGGAAATTACTGCTTCCTGTAGCAGAGCTGCCTTTTGAGAAGGAGAGTTTCTCCTCAGGGATATGGGTTCTGGTGGAGCTGCACGCTCCAATTATAAGCTTCGGAGCAAAGAGAACAGAAATGTTTTTCTTCTAAAATGTTGCTGTTCTTGCCTTAGGTGGTCAACAATGCCCACCCTCAGCTGGTTCCCTGCAGTGCTGGCTCCCTCCGTGCACTCCTCGCGCGCGGGCATCCCAAGGCAGCTTACAAGAGCAGTCACTCTGGAAGACAAAGAGTTGCTGCAGAAAGATGGAAGTCACCATGTTTATGCTGGACTCCTGATATAAGCCAATTCCGAGATCTTTGAGGATAACAGCCTACCAGACATTTATGCTCCCTGAGCATTAATTAATGGTTTTTTGCACAGATATCTATTCTGCTCAATATGCTTAGAGACTTGATTTAATTATAAAACCCTAACAAACCAAATTGTGTGTTTTCCACATGGTGAAGGACCACACACTCACTAAAGCTTTAAGCAGAATCAGTTTACTGTGGATTCTATCCAATATTATGATGTTCTGTTGTCCAAAAATACAGTTTTGAAAGATGAGGTTAGATTTATTCGTGCTGTTTGGCTGAGATTTCATTAAGTGAGAAGGCTTTCACAGTCTTCTTAGACCAAGCAAATTTTATTAGGCCAAACTATATTTAGGTATATCTATGGAATCTCTCCAATTTATTCTATGTTCTAAAATCTTGGAAGTCTGAAATTTTGTTTTATTTTCCCTTTTTAAAATTCCCTCACCCCCTGTGATATTATTCAAAGTAAAACACATTTTTGTTTCATAAGTGACTGAGGACAGTGGAAATTCAGGATGTGCTTGGAGTTTTAGTGCAGGCTACAGAAGAAAAGTCCTCCATGGCCCCTTTCCTATGCCAAACCACCATGGGGGGCACCCGATGAACCCCCTGGAGCTGTGGTGTCTGCAGCCGAGGGATCCCTTGTCTGGCACCCCAGCCTCTCACCTACACGCTGAGCAGCTGACCTCTTCTTAGAGGACAAACGACATTCAGATTTCTGGCATTCGTGTATTCAGGGGTTCCTTCCTTCAATCTCTGACAAACCTTAATTTAGGGCTGATTATTAACAGCCACAGAGCTGAGTGTCGCTGCTCAGACCACATGCAGCCAGCTCCCAGCGTTCGGTTCACCACACGTTTCTCTTAAGTTCCAAATGACAGTATGTTCAGGGCTTCAGCACAGCACAGAAAATGTCTCCATCTCCTGTTACTGATCCCCTGAGCCATAAACTCCCCAAGAAAAAAAAATCTTTTTCTAAGGAGACTGGCTTCCTTTCAAGCTTATGAAAATCAGCCAGAGGGCTCAGGCTAACTTTAGACAACTAAAAATAAAGTGAAAACTTGGTTTTAAAAATTATTATTATAATTTTTAAAAAATTTTTTATTGTTATGTTAATCCCCATACATTACATAATTCGTTTTAGATGTAGTGTTCCATGATTCATTGTTTGTGCATAACACCCAGTGCTCCATGCAGAACGTGCCCTCCTCAATACCCACCACCAGGCCAACCCATCCTCCCACCCCCCTCCCCTCCAGAACCCTGTTTGTTTTTCAGAGTCCATTGTCTCTCATGGTTCGTCTACCCCTCCGAATTCCCCCCCTTCATTCTTCCCCTCCTGCTATCTTCTTCTTTTTTTTCTTAACATATATTGCATTATTTGTTTCAGAGGTACAGATCTGAGATTCAACAGTCTTGCACAATTCACAGTTATTATTATAATTTTAAAAGCCTTTTTGAGATATACTTGTATAGTGGTACAAAATCAGATTTTAAAAATTTCATTGTCATCATGACAATAAGTCTGTTTTTGGCTCTGATCAAATGAAGAACTTGTGTAATGAATGCTTCTTTTTTTCCTCTCTTAAGAACCGATTATGTAAATGCTGTCTGATTCCACTTACACGAGGCATGAAGAGCAGCAAAATCATAAAGACAGAAGGTGGGACGGAGGTGCCCGGACGGGGGAGGAGGTGAGTGTTTCATGGGGACAGAGGTTTAAGTTCAGGCGCTGAACAGCGTTATGGGGATAGACAGCTGACCGCGTGCATGGATTCAGTACCACTAGCTACACACTCAGAAATGTTTAACATGGTAAGATTTATGTTATGTGTATTTTACTACAATAAAAAAAAAAAGAAAAACCAAAACAAAACCCAAATGTACACAATTCTGCTGGAGACATGGCGGTAATTGTGAACTTCACCCATCACGCCACCCCCGTCACTTAGTTCTTAAAAATGATCTTTCCCCTCAAAACACTGGATACATTATCAGACGTAGGTTCTCTTATAAGTGGTGTTTTCCTGATGTATATATGGATTTACCTGTTGTTATTTGGCTTTCTTTTGAATATTATACTTTTTAATATACACTAAAAATATAAAGAACAGAAAGACTCAGAGAAATGTCAGCCCTGGTCCCACTCTCTCTCCTGCTTTCATGGAGGAAATGCTTTGTTTTCTTGGCAGTTATCATTGTTGAAACACAAATGTAAATTTTCTGAATCTCTCTAAACAGGAAGATTCTTACCAGAACTTAATTGAGGATAATTTGGCCATTTTATAAAGTGGATTTTGTACAGGTAGGTTCTACAACAAATCCAGAAATAGAGTGTTCAAACACAGCTTCCTGGAGACAGAGGAGTCCCTGCACGTGTGGGGACTCAGTCTCTCCTGGGTGTGAACTGCCCACTGGTATCTCCATCCGTGGAGTGCTCACAGCCGGGGTGCAGTGCTGTTCTTCACCAAGTCTGGGAGCTCTGTGCTTCTGCGGTGAGGAGGGGAGCCATGAAAACAAATCCCGGGGGCCTCCCTCCGTGCACGCCGCCCCATCCTGGAAACGTCCTGATGGGGAGGGCAGATCCTTTGTCACTTTTCCTTCAGCAGACATGGGCACGAAGCTGGGTGAGTTAACCCAGAGTCAGCTGTGGACGCACGTCGGTCCCACAGCTATCTCTGTGCCACGTGGAGCGAGTGTGGCTGGGCAAAGCCCCCCTTCTCCAGACCACAGAAGCAACAGCCGATGCGGAGAGTTACAGAGATCTAAACACACATGATTAATAAAAAGCAAACAGCAAAATCTTGCCAAATAAGTGGAGAGCCTCTGGGGAAAACGTCCAGAATTCCACGAAGTGGGAAAACCAGCAGGACTGAGGCTGCCCTTTAGTATTATGACTGCGTAGAGAGGCCGTGCTTCTGGGGTTCTGAGGGAACGCTCCCCACGTGAACACACACACTCCAGGGGGACCCCAGCGACAGACGCAGTTACGCACATGTGTATCTTAGTCATGAAGACTGTTTTGATATCAGTTTTGAACAGTTTTCTGTAAGTAGTAAAATGTAAATATGTAGTTTAAGACAAAATAATCCGAGATCATGAGTAGAACTTCGTGTCTCCAGCATCTCCGTGGCCCTCAGCTCAGCCATAGCCATGGGTAGAGTAACTCCAAGGACAGTTCTGTCACTGGAAGCTTCTAGAAGCAGCTCCGTCCTGGTGTTGGTAAGACATTGCACCCATTTTACCTATCCTGTGCCCCCGAGACTCTCAAAGCCAGGAGACTTTCCTTGGAGCAGAAGGTAAGCGTGCAGGGACGGGAGACGCCCTGTCCTGTGCGTGAGGCACTGCTGTCCCCTCATGCTGCAGACAAGAAAGCCAAACCTTGGGGAAACCATGTAAACTGACTGTGGCCCAGGGTAGGAAGTGACGTCATAAGGGTCTGACCCCAGTGTCTGCTCCGCGCCGAACCCTGTGTGCTGCCTACGCTGTGTCTCAGGGACTCGTGTTTCCAGGGTGAGGATCCGGAGCCGCGGTGTGGCAGACAGACGCAGGGGGTACCCATCCGCAGTGTACCGAGATGGAGGAGAGACTCCACCCGTTATCCTGCAACAGAAAAACGTGTTGAGGAAACAGCTAAGAAAACCCCAAGTCAGATGTGCAGCAGACAAAAGAGAAGCTGTCTGTTAGTGTGGCAGTGAGCATGGCCGGAAGGTAGGACTGACCTGCGACGTTTGCTCTGTTAAGCCATGACGTGGGGAACTGACCCAGGTGTCCCGACCGGACAGGCTGGCTCACCTCTCCAGGCCCAGGGGGAGGCCCTCTGCCCCGCACGTCCCCTGGCGGTCACCACGCACTGGGCTATACCACACAGCCCTGGAAATGTGCTGAGAGCTATTACCAATTATTAGCAGTGTTTTCCTTGGTGCATTATTCTCTGTGAGAAGAGAGAGAACAGCTTTTATCTTGGCTCTGCTTTTGTACCCTTAGCTTTTTTTCCTTTCTCCCTGACAATGTCTTTCTGTGTAATTCAGCGTAGCTTAAGCCACTCTTCCGCATTCGACAAACATTGGTTGCAAGGCTCCTGCGTGGGACTGAACTGACAATACTCGAACGCACACACGCCCTTGATTCTTGCGAAAGCCTTTTAAGGGCTCTCTCTTACGGGGAAAAGTCACGGTGTTGGTGCTGTTATAAAAACCTCTCCCCCAGCCTGAACTGAGAAGGAAAATCAGGAAATGGGTTTTTGTGCCACACCTAGTGAGGGGCCGTGTGCAAATTTCCACTTAATATGGAGTGTTTCTGTCCTTGAAAAAGTGAATAGAAAGTTACAAAATTATCAGAAGCAAGGTTTTCACGCTTTCTGCGTAAACATCCAAAGAGGGCTTTTTCCAGACTTGGCCTGACAGGTACCTGGGCTGGCAGCCCCGTCCAGGAGGGCAGGGAGCCTTGACACGAGGCCACCACAGAGTCTAGGCAGGCAGAAACAGACGCAGGATGGAGGATTGCGGGATGAGGGCAGCGATGCAGACGATCCCGGGGTCCCAGGGGGGTGAGGTGGGACAGCGCTTTCTCTGTGCAGACTTCACAGAGTCACTGACTCCGTGTTGCTGACCTTCTCTTTCTTCTTATTCTCCACTTCATGCAAGGAAATAGGAGGCTTCGAAGGTGCAGAATTTGGACAGAATTGTTCTCACAGCGGATGATAATAGAGCGTGATATTTGGATTTGTGATTTAAGTGGAAATAAGGACATATAAGCCGTGACTGTAGATGTACCTTTGGCTCAGGCTGTTTGAGGGCCTGGAGCAGCTGAAAGTGGGCTTTGAAAGAAGGAATCAGAATGTCACACAAAAGATCGTGGTAGTTAAATTTTAGGAGATTAATGAATTAATCTTAATAAGTTAATCAAATTAAGTGGTATAACTATCAGGTAAAGCCAGAGAGAAATCCCCGGTTTGCCTTTGTTTTCCCTGAAATGATGGATAGGCATCACTCTAACTGAAAGGCTAGAAAATATAGGCTGAAAAAATAATGAAGCATAATTACTGTAAGATACGTTGTTGGTGAAAGAGGCGGTCACTGTCAGGGTGTGAGATGGGCCGTCCAGATGTCAGGGTCGGAGTCCCAGCACAAATGTGAGCATGAACACGGTGACAAGACACTTTTCTCTCCACTCACAGCTTTAGAGCCATGACCCCATCTACCCCACCAGACCCTGGGCTTTATGCCCCACTCTGCACACGGCGCTTGTTGAGTAAGAACAGCCCTTTCAGTTGGTTGAACGTCTGCCTTCGGCTCAGGTCATGACCTCGGGGTCCTGGGATCGAGCCCCATGTCGATCTCCCTCTCCCTCTCCCTCTGCCCTCTGCTCGTTCTCTCTCTTTCTTTTTCTCTCAAGTAAATAAATAAAATCTTTAAAAACCCAACAAAACAAAGAATAGCCCTTTTGCACATCAAGCACCCCGTAACCGGCTCTGGCTCTCCTTCAGGAGGGCCTGGCCTTTTTCACCCTGCAACCACAAGATGGGTGGTTCGGGGTTTTAAGCGCAGACGTTCAGTCAACAGTGCAGCCTGTCCCTCCTTAGGGCCCTTAGCTTTCTGTGTAATTCAGCGTAGCTTAAGGCTGGCGAGAGAAGGCTGTCCACAGGAGGGAGGGAGCCCTTCAGTCGAGGTTCTGCGACTGGCCAGAATTTCTTCATGGAATCCCTTTGAGGAGTCACTCTGGAAGCGTGTGGTTTATGTATCTATTTTATTATTATTTTCTTAATTTAAATTCAATTAGCCAACACATAGTACATCATTAGTTTGAGATGTAGTGTTCAACGATTCATCAGTTGCATATGACACCCAGTGCCCCATGCAGTACGTCCCCTCCTTAATGCCCATCCCCCAGTTACCCCATCCCCCCACCCCCCTCCCTTCTGTAACCCTCAGTTTGGTTCCTGGAGTCCAGAGTATCTCCTGGTTCGTCTCCATCTCTGATTTCTTCCCATTCAGTTTTCCCTCCCTGTGTGGTTTATTATTACAATTGGGAACTTGATAAAAATACTATTTCTTTGTCTATAAATCCCAGAAGTCCGACTTTTCTGTCATGTTGTCTTCATCTCTCTGGAAACAAATGTAAAAGAAGAACTCAGTGCAGAGATGGAATGAGAATTTATCCTTAGAGATAATGTGGCCAATAATATTTAGAAAGTTGTATAATAATTTACAAGCCATATGGCCATGGTTGGGGGCTCAGCTGGGGTGAGGCTTTCTTATCCGCTCCAGCCGAAAGAACAGAATCAGGGTGTAGCAGAGCGTGGTGAGCAGCGCTGGATCCTTGCTGCAGAGGGGAACTGACTGGTCCCTAGGACCTTGGTTACTGGACATCAGATGCTGCAAAGTGCTCTTTCTGAATGAAAGGTAATTACAGCATCTAATAGCAACTCCAGGAAGTGCACATCCTACAACTTTTCCCTTCCCTCTGGCTAATAGAAATGCACAAGCAAAGCCATCCATCTCCTCCACGGATAAGGACTGCTTTGGGCAACATCCCTGAAGCCCCAGTCCCTCGAGACACCATTTACATGGTGAGAACGTGGAAGAGGAGACAAGGCTTGAGAGCAGGAGAGAAAGGAGAAGCAAAGATAAGAGGGAGGGTGGGGAGAAAGGAGAACCACTTATGCACTCCTGGTCCAAAGAGCCAGTGTCCTGGAGGGCCGGGGGGAGGGTCAGCGTGTGTTCCGTCCTCAGAGAAAAGTGCAGCCTCCCCTGATCCAGGATGGACATAGCGCTTGTCAGGATTCAGCTGCAGGCGCCTGCGAGTGAATTTTGTTTCCTTCCTGCGTTAAGATCTTTGAAGACACCTTTACCCTAGGAGGACAAAGGTTGAGAAAGAGAGTCCCAGTGACCAGCACTTCCATAGACTCCACGGATCTTGTCCGTGTCCTCTGAGTCTCCAAGCTACCCCCCATTTCCTCCCACCTCTAATACGTGGCCCAAGGGGCCCCCCATTTCTTCATATGGTGACTTTGTCCACAGTGAGCCTCAGCAACAAGCCAGCTGTGGTGGGCAGATCTGCGTGGAGCTATCACTCTGCTACTGACCACGGGGGCCACCATGCCACGTGCGGTGCCCTCCACCGGTTAAAGCCCAGAGACAGGGTGCTGGCTGCACCTGGAGGGGGAGCAGGTGCCTTCCCCCTCACTGACCAACCTCCCCCCAAGGGAGCAGGGCACCCTGGGCGCAGGGGCTCCGTTTCGATTCCACTCTCTGTGACGCTCCATGTCTGGATTTAATGTGGTCGTTACGGTGCCTCCTGTTTGTGCAGAGGTCCCTGGTGACCTCTCTGCCCAGAGAGCCTTGTTCCACGGCCCTCGGCTTTGGCTCTTGCCTGCGCCTCACTGCAGCCCTGCATCCAGACACGCATCCTGCCGCGTCTTCTCCAAAGGTGATGTTTAAAGCAGGAATAGGAACGATGCTAGGACAGTAATGATCACTTTACCTGACCTTTGGTTCCTTATTTATAAAATGCAGAATCCGGAGTGGAATTGGCCCTCATGGGGGATCCCTGTATTTAATATTTGAATTTATAACCAGAAGATTTAGTTCAGTGTTAGCTTTTGTACATCACCTATATGACCTTGAAGGAGCTGCTTACATGTTCCTCAGATGTTTGGGGAGAATGCAAAATATAAAAAAGGACAAAATTCTAGATGAATCATCACCAACAACTGAATAAAAACACACTTATTTCATAATACCAAATAGGGTTTACTCAGGCATACCAAAATGATAAATGGAATTTCTGAATTTCTCACTCTGGGAATGTCTCTGAATAAAGTGGAGAAAATTGGTGATAGCTAGTTTGAATAGCAAGAAGTTTCTGGAAGGAAAGCAAACCTTAAGTATATGAAACTGATCTCCAAGAGAAAAATGCAAGCTCAAAGCAATTTTATTACTATAAATGTACCTTCTTTTTACAATAGTAATGTGACCATATTACAAACAATACGTAAGATAGAGAAGACAAAAATCACCTTGAGCAACCCAATCGTCATCAGTGTGGCCGCTACCAATACTTTGGTGTAAATTCTCTGGACTGTTCTCTACATTACATGTCGTCTGGTCACACTTACAGTGTGCAGGTCGTCTGATATATATTTTCATACTTACAGCTCAATTATAAGCTTACCTCCATATTGTCACATAGGTTTTAAGCTTTGGTCTAGAGGAAGAACGGGGTTTCTCTAATTTCTCTTGTCTGCCTTACAAGTGCATTTCACTTTGCTTTTATGCACCAGCCTACACAGGTGGGGGACAGACGCCCAAACTGAGCACCAGAAGGAGTCAGGGTGTTTGAGCTTCAGGCTGACTCAGCTTCTTGGGGGGCACAGGCAATCTTCGGGCATCCCCTCCTCTCTCTGGGCGCAGTGCCGGTCTGGCCTGGTGCCTGTGAGGGTGCTCTGCTGGCCCGCCTCCCTGGCTCTCCCATCTCCTCAGCCCTCTTCTCAGCAGCACAGGCTCCCCGGTTACCTGCAGACATCGAGGAGCCTCTGTCTGTGTCCCCAGGGCTCACCGAAGGGCGCCGCTGGGACCCCCACAGAGCCCAGCCTGCAGAGTCGGAAGGAGGAGAATGCCCTGTGAACTCCTGTCCTTCAGCTTCCTTGCTCCTGGTTCCAGAGGCCTCTCCTGGGCGGGTAGAGCTGCCTTACTGTATCCCGAGCCCATCGCTTTACAGAAACCTTTCCAGGTCTGGCCGTTTGGTAAGTTAAGAAAAACTCAGGGGATTTAACAACAAATACGCGCATGGATGTTTGTTGTGTGTGTGTGTGCATATGCATCTCTGTGTGTGGACGCGTGTGGACGCACACCTGCTTGTAGGTTTACATATTTATCTTCTCACAAACGTGACCTCAAACATCTTGTGTCTCATTCCTCTGCCTCTGCCGCAGCCCCTCCCCTGAGGCACGTGGCAGCTTCTGCCCAAGGCTGGGAACCATCATAGGACAGAAAGCGGAGGGGTTAGCACACTCGTGGAACCCACTTCTGAATGACCTCTGCCCTTTACCTCTCCCGCAGTACTTGCCTTACTGTTTCGTGTTTGCTAGAATGTGTGCAGCAGGGGGTGGGCTGCGTTGGGGCCTCGGGGGAAGGTGCAGAGTCGTCTCCCTGTTGTGCAACAAACACGAGGCTCAGTTTGTCATCTGTGGGAAGACGGGCCTCCCTGAGACCAGCATCTTCCTCAGCAGGAGGGGAAATCAGCTGATTCTTCCCATGAGGCACGGAGGACCAAATGGGAGAAGACAGTCGCTCTGTCCAAAGAGGACGATCAGGAGGTCCGGGCACAGTTCGATATTCCGGCCCCTTCGATCCCGGGGCACTCTTTCTGAGGTGGGTGTGGAAGGGGGTGTGGGATGAAACTCAGGTGAAAACGTCCTGCTAATGCTGCAGAAATGGATGAAATGTTAGTCACCATTGCAGAGGCTCCTAGATTCCTTCTGGACTATTCCTCTTTATGTAAGGTACATTGAGCATCTTACAGTTACTGTCAGGAGCCATCTAGGTGCCTGGGAGCATCACTTCTGCAGGGACACACAAAGCGAATGCAGTTCCTCTAAATGCTCCCAGAACCCCGTTTCCAGTCTAACCCCATTCCACATGTCGATCTCCGTTCCTTTCACATCATGCTGTGAGGCCAGCGGGGAGCCATGGTCTCTCTCCTGCTCACTCCTGGACAGCATGGGCATAGCACCTGGCACACCATTCGTGTGTGCCCCAGGGCTTAGCAGCTGAAGCCTCCACTCCAACACTTGCACTGACCAGCCGGCACACATGTGCACCTGTCTTCTAACCTCTTGTTCCAAAGCCTGTGCTAAATGCCTTCTAATAGGTGTTTCTTTCTCGATTGCCATGCCAGCCCCGAAAGGGCTAAACAGATGTCATCGAGCCCTGCCTCAGAAGTGCAAGAGGGGCTGGACCCCCGCCCAGCGTGGACACGTGGCTCCAGGGCTCCTCCTGCACAGCATGCAGCCTCCCCTTCAGGAGAACCGTGTCTCCAAAGCCGAGCTATCGTCAAGAGATGGCCAGACTTCGTTATGTCCTTACGTGCCTGCTCATCTGACTTCCAGACCTTTTGTGTTCCTCGGACTGATCTGGCCCACGTTCGCACTGTGGGTCTGGGGCCCCTTTCCTCTGGAAGCCCCGTGTGGGGGACCCCGGGTACTGTCAAATCGAGCTCTGTGGGGTTGCCCACAAGCTTGCTTCCTCAGCACTCCCTCAGAAGCTACTACTATTTGGGTCCTTATCACCCTTTGCCTGGACTGTCCCCCAAATGGCATCAATATCTTCCCACTGCTCAGTTCTCTCTAGTTTATCTGATAAAATATACACAGTACAGCTATGATCACGTCATTCCCTTCTCAAAACATCACTGACTTCCAATCCTTTTTAAATATAAATATAACCTGACTCCAAAGTTGTTCTCAGGGGCTTTAGCCACCTTTTGAACTTATGTTTTCTCTACTTCCCTTTAACTATTGTGCACTTCGTTAAACAGAGCTCTTTACATAGCTACGTACATCTCCCACATTTTCCCTCCTTGGGAAGACTCTATCTATTCTTCAAAGGCCAGGTCACGTCCTTCCCTCACGAAGCCTTCACTGGCCCTGTCCCGCATCACCTGGCACTTTCCATCTTGCATGCATGGCACCTGGGGACCGGTCTCTTCGACATCACGTTGGGTTCCCTGCACCCAGCACAGTGCCTTGTGGGGTTGGCACCTGCAAGCTGGGCTAAATGGGTTATTTCTTTTACTTTGGTCTCATTTACTGTTTTGGGAGAACAATGGGTCTGCTTAATTAGTCTATACTGCTACATTTTAGATGTCCAGCTTCCAAGCGGGGGTATTAAGTCAATCACTTATGTCTTGGTGACAGAGCTACGCCTCAGCGGCCTCTCAGCTGAGCAGTATCCAGCATCTAAAAGCAGGAACAGATGCTTAGGCTGGGCTGCCATGGAGACGAATGTTCTCTGATCCTCTCTGTGAAGAATGACTTCAGGGTTGCTGGTTATAGAAATGAATGTTTTTAGTCAACAGTGCATCTCAGCCTCCAACATAAGAAAACCCTATTTCCAGTGCCATGCCCGTCTGAAGCACCAATTAGTTTTGCTTCCAAAATCAGTTGTGTTGCCACCAAATTAAATCGGCTGTGAAATAATGGTATCTGCCAACATGTGGGCTTTTGGTTAATTATTATCTTTTTATAAAAGACCTATGCTTTAATTGATACATTTTCTTTTACTTAAGCCATTAATGATGTGCTATTCTGGCCTTGTCATCAGGTAGCTCTGCAAATAGTGTATTTTTGGAATGATAATAAATGGCATTTGAAAAGTGTTAATGCCAATATCTTCGTTGCCCTAAGAGAGTCAAAAACTAATTAAAAAAGGAATGAACACCATCATAGAGTCACATGGGTTGAAGCTGAGTTTGGTAAGGAACTATGGAAAATTAAAACTGAGCTTTTGAGTTTTGGCTTTAATAGAATTGTTCTTTTGGAGATGGTGGGTCAACTGGGACGACAGAGATTTTTTATCCTCTTACTAGTAAAAAAAAAAAGTTTTCTCTTTCCAATGAATAACTAGAAGGGAAGTCTGTTCTTTAGTAGACAAGTATATATGGACTGAATATTAGTGTCCCCCCAGGTTCATAAGTTGAAACTCTAACCCCCCAGTGTGATGGTATTTGGAGCTGGGTCATGCCGTTGGGGCCTTTGTGGTGGGATGAGTACCCTTCCCAGAGAGCTCTGTCTCCCTGAACAAGGAGGCGGTCATGGGAGCTCACAGCAAAACGGCAGCCTCAGAATGATACCCACCCTCCGGTACCTGGATTGTGGACTTCCAACATCCAGAACTAAATGTGAGAAATAAATTTCTAGTTGTTTAAGCTGCCCAGTCTATAGTATTTTATTGTGTCAGCCCCAAATCCCTGTGACAGATAACTTAGAAAGTTACTCATTAAAATTCTGAATGCAAAGAGTAACAATGAAAATTAAAATGATCTCCATAAAATGACATGTGTGTTACTCAGTTTAACAAGACATTTGCAGATACAGTACCAAGAATCGATTATCTTGATTCTTTCATAAATTTTGGGTAAAATAGGGCAGATCGATTTATCTCTGCTTTGTACATGAAGAGACTGAGGAATGCAGTGTTGGCGACCTGCCCAAAGCTACTCATTTTATATTGTGCCCTATCTTCCTGCTCACTGAAGCCAAATCACTAGGCCCTAGGCATTGCATGGACAATCTATCAGTAGCAACTAAAGGAGGGCTCAGTTGAATGAATTATGCACATGCAGGCATTCAGTTGGCATGCAAAAATGAACTGGGATGTTTCAAATAATTTTTTTTATTGTTATGTTAGTCCCCATACATTACATCATTAGTTTTAGATGTAGTGTTCCATGATTCATTGTTTGTGCACAACACCCAGTGCTCCATGCAGAATGTGCCCTCCTCAATACCCACCACCAGGCTAACCCATCCTCCCACCCCCCTCCTCTCTAGAACCCTCAGTTTGTTTTTCAGAGTCCATTGTCTCTCATGGTTTGTCTCCCCCTCCGATTTCCCCCCTTCATTCTTCCCCTCCTGCTATCTTCTTTTTCTTCTTCTTTTTTTTTAACATATAATGTATTATTTGTTTCAGAGGTACAGATCTGAGATTCAACAGTCTTGCACAATTCACAGCGCTTACCAGAGCACATACCCTCCCCAGTGTCTATCACCCAGTCACCCCATCCCTCCCACCCTACCCCCCACTCCAGCACCCCTCAGTTTGTTTCCTACAATTAAGAATTCCTCATATCAGTGAGATCATATGATACATGTCTTTCTCTTTTTGACTTATTTCACTCAACATAATACTCTCCAGTTCCATCCACTTCGTTGCAAATGGCAAGATCTCATTCCTTTTGATGGTTGCATAATATTCCATTGTATATATATACCACCTCTTCTTTATCCATTCATTTGTCGATGGACATCTTGGCTCTTTCCACAGTTTGGCTATTGTGGACATTGCTGCTATAAACATCGGGGTGCACGTACCCCTTTGGATCCCTACTTTTGTATCTTTGGGGTAAATGCCCAATAGTGCAATTGCCGGATCATATGGTAGCTCTATTTTCAACTTTTTGAGGAACCTCCATACTGTTTTCCAGAGTGGCTGCACCAGCTTGCATTCCCACCAACAGTGTAGGAGGGTTCCCCTTTCTCCGCATCCCTGCCAACATCTGTCATTTCCTGACTTGTTAATTTTAGCCATTCTGACTGGTGTGAGATGGTATCTCATTGAGGTTTTGATTTGGATTTCCCTGATGCCGAGCGATGTTGAGCTCTTTTTCATGTGTCTATTGGCCATTTGGATGTCTTCTTTGGAAAAATGTCTGTTCATGTCTTCTGCCCATTTCTTCATTGGATTCTTTGTTCTTTGGGTGTTGAGTTTGATGAGTTCTTTATAGATTTTGGATACTAGCCTTTTATCTGATATGTCATTTGCAAATATCTTCTCCCATTCTGTCGGTTGTCTTTTGGTTTTGTTGACTGTTTCCTTTGCTTTGCAAAAGCTTTTTATCTTGATGAAGTCCCAATAGTTCATTTTTGCCCTTGCTTCCCTTGCCTTTGGCGATGTTTCTAGGACGAAGTTGCTGCGGCTGAGGTCAAAGAGGTTGCTGCCTGTGCTCTCCTTTAGGATTTTGATGGACTCCTGTCTTAAATTGAGGTCTTTCAACCATTTGGAGTCTATTTTTGTGTGTGGTGTAAGGAAATGGTCCAGTTTCATTCTTCTGCATGTGGCTGTCCAATTTTCCCAACACCATTTGTTGAAGAGACTGTCTTTTTTTCATTGGACATTCTTTCCTGCTTTGTCAAGGATGAGTTGACCATAGAGTTGAGGGTCCATTTCTGGGCTCTCTATTCTGTTCCATTGATCTATGGGTCTGTTTTTGTGCCAGTACCATACTGTCTTGATGATGACAGCTTTGCTTTTCTTTTTCAACATTCCTCTGGCTATTCGGGTTCTTCTCTGGTTCCATACAAATTTGAGGATTATTTGTTCCATTTCTTTGAAAAAAGTGGGTGGTATTTTGATGGGGATTGCATTGAATGTGTAGATTGCTTTAGGTAGCATTGACATCTTCACAATATTTGTTCTTCCAATCCATGAGCATGAAACGTTTTTCCATTTCTTTGTGTCTTCCTCAATTTCTTTCATGAGTATTTTATAGTTTTCTGAGTACAAATCCTTTGCCTCTTTGATTAGATTTATGCCTAGGTATGTTATGGTTTTGGGTGCAATTGTAAATGGGATCGACTCCTTAATTTCTCTTTCTTCTGTCTTGTTGTTGGTGTATAGGAATGCCACTGACTTCTGTGCATTGATTTTATATCCTGCCACTCTACTGAATTCCTGTATGAGTTCTAGCAGTTTTGGGGTGGAGTCCTTGGGGTTTTCCACATAAAGTATCATATCATCTGCAAAGAGTGAGAGTTTGACTTCTTCTTTGCCAATTTGGATGCCTTTGATTTCTTTTTGTTGTCTGATTGCTGTGGCTAGGACGTCTAATACTATGTTGAATAGCAGTGGTGATAGTGGACATCCCTGCCGCGTTCCTGACCTTAGGGAGAAAGCTCTCAGTTTTTCCCCATTGTGAATGATATTTGCTGTAGGTTTTTCATAAATGGCTTTTATAATATTGAGGTATGTACCCTCTATCCCTATACTCTGAAGAGTTTTGATCAAGAAAGGATGCTGTACTTTGTCAAATGCTTTTTCTGCATCTATTGAGAGGATCCTATGATTCTTGTTCTTTCTTTTGTTAATGTATTGTATCACGTTGATTGATTTGCGGATGTTGAACCAACCTTGCAGCCCAGGGATAAATCCCACTTGGTCGTGGTGAATAATCCTTTTAATGTACTGTTGGATCCTATTGGCTAGTATTTTGGTGAGAATTTTTGCATCCATGTTCATCAGGGACATTGGTCTGTAATTCTCCTTTTTGATGGGGTCTTTGTCTGGTTTTGGGATCAAGATAATGGTGGCCTCATAAAATGAGTTTGGAAGTTTTCCTTCCATTTCTATTTTTTGGAACAGTTTCAGAAGAATAGGTATTAATTCTTCTTTAAATGTTTGGTAGAATTCCCCTGGGAAGCCATCTCGCCCTGGGCTTTTGTTTTTTGGGAGATTTTTGATGACTGGCTCAATTTCCTTAGTGGTTATAGGTCTGTTCAGGTTTTCTATTTCTTCCTGGTTCAGTTTTGGTAGTTGATACATCTCTAGGAATGCATCCATTTCTTCCAGGTTATCTAATTTGCTGGCACAGAGTTGCTCATAATATGTTCTTAAAATTGTTTGTATTTCTTTGGTGTTGGTTGTGTTCTCTCCTCTTTCATTCATGATTTTGTTGATTTGGGTCATTTCTCTTTTCTTTTTGATAAGTCTGGCCAGGGGTTTATCAATCTTGTTAATTCTTTCAAAGAACCAGCTCCTTGTTTTGTTGATCTGTTTTCCTGTTCTTTTAGTTTCTATTTCATTGATTTCTGCTCTGATCTTTATTATTTCTCTTCTCCTGCTGGGTTTAGGCTTTATTTGCTGTTCTTTCTCCAGCTCCTTTAGGTGTAGGGTTAGGTTGTGTACTTGAGACCTTTCTTGTTTCTTGAGAAAGGCTTGTATTACTATATACTTTCCTCTTAGGACTGCCTTTGCTGCATCCCAAAGATTTTGAACAGTTGTGTTTTCATTTTCATTGGTTTCCATGAATTTTTTAATTATTCTTTAATTTACTTGTTGACCCATTCATTCTTTAGTCAGATGCTCTTTAACCTCCATGTATTTGAGTTCTTTCCGACTTTCCTCTTGTGATTGAATTCTAGTTTCAAAGCATTGTGGTCTGAAAATAGGCAGGGAATGATTCCAGTCTTTTGGTACTGGTTGAGACCTGATTTGTGACCTAGGATGTGATCTATTCTGGAGAATGTTCCATGGGCACTTGAGAAGAATGTGTATTCCGTTGCTTTGGGATGGAATGTTCTGAATATGTCTGTGAAGCCCATTTGGCCCAGTGTGTCATTTAAAGTCTTTATTTCCTTGTTGATCTTTTGCTTAGACGATCTGTCCATTTCAGTGAGGGGGGTGTTAATGTCCCCCACTATTATTGTATTGTTGTCGATGTGTTTCTTTGCTTTTGTTATTAATTGCTTTATATCATTGGCTGCTCCCATGTTAGGGGCATAGATATTTACAATTGTTAGGTCGTCTTGTTGGATAGACCCTTTCAGTAGGATATAGTGTCCTTCCTCATCTCTTACCACAGTTTTTAGTTTAAAATCTTATTTGTCTGATATAAGGATTGCCACCCCAGCTTTCTTTTGGTGTCCATTAGCATGGTAAATGGTTTTCCACCCCCTCACTTTCAATCTGGGGGTGTCTTTGGGTCTAAAATGAGTCTCTTGCAGACAGCATATCGATGGGTCTTGTTTTTTGATCCAACCTGATAGCCTGTGTCTTTTGATTGGGGCATTTAGCCCATTTACATTCAGGGTAACTATTGAAAGATAGGAATTTAGTGCCATTGTATTGCCTGTAAGGTGACTGTTACTGTATATTGTCTGTGTTCCTTTCTGGTCTATGTTGCTTTTAGGCTCTCTCTTTGCTTAGAGGACCCCTTTCAAGATTTCTTGTAGGGCTGGTTTCCTGTTTGCAAATTCCTTTAGTTTTTGTTTGTCCTGGAAGCTTTTTATCTCTCCTTCTATTTTCAATGAAAGCCTAGCTGGATATAGTATTCTTGGCTGCATATTTTTCTCATTTAGTGCTTTGAATATATCCTGCCAGTCCTTTCTGGGCTGCCAGGTCTCTGTGGATAGGTCTGTTGCCAATCTAATGTTTCTACCATTGTAGGTTACAGATCTCTTCTCCCGAGCTGCTTTCAGGATTTTCTCTTTGTCTCTGAGACTCGTAAGTTTTACTATTAGATGTCGGGGTGTTGACCTATTTTTATTGATTTTGAGAGGGGTTCTCTGTGCTTCCTGGATTTTCATGCCTGTTTCCTTCCCTAGATTAGGGAAGTTCTCTGCTATAATTTGCTCCATTATACCTTCTGCACCCCTCTGTCTTTCTTCTTCTTCTGGGATCCCAATTATTCTAATGTTTCATCTTATGGTATCGCTTATCTCTCGAATTCTGCCCTCGTGATCCAGTAGTTGTTTATCTCTCTTTTTCTCAGCTTCTTTATTTTCCATCATTTGGTCTTCTATATCACTGATTCTCTCTTCTGCCTCATTTATCCTAGCAGTTAGTGCCCCCATATTTGATTGCACCTCATTAATAGCCTTTTTGATTTCGACTTGGTTAGATTTTAGTTCTTTTACTTCTCCAGAAAGGGTTTCTCTAATAACTTCCATGTTTTTCTCAAGCCCAGCTAGTATCTAAAGTGATGATTCTGAACTCTAGATCTGACATCATACTAATGTCTGTATTGAGTAGGTCCCTGGCAGTCGGTACTACCTCTTGTTCTTTTTGTTGAGGTGATTTTTTTCCATTTTGTCATTTTGTTCAGAGGAGAATAGACTAATGAGAGAACAAAATGCTAACAGGGTAACAACGTTCCCAGAAAATATACTCTAAACAAATCAGAAAAGACCTGAAGCAGTGGGAAAAGAAAGGGAAAGAGAGAAAAGAGAAAAAAGGAAAAGAAAAAGATAAAGATAAAAACAAACAAAAACAGAACAAAACAAAACAAAAAACAGAATGTGATCAAATATGATCAGGCTGCCACACACTAGATTTTGGGTGTATTTGGTCTGTTAGAAGAAAGTGCCTCCCAAAATTTTAAAGAAAGGAAAACATATATGTACAAAAATAAGGGTTGATAGGATGAAGGGATGGAATATGACTGTAAAGATGGAAATTATAAAAAATTTTATAAAAGGAATCGATAAGTTGTTTGAAAAAAGAAAGAAGAGGATTTAAAAAAAAAGAGAAGAAAAAAAAGGGGGAGAGAATGTGATCAGGCAGGGGAGTAGAAAAAAACCATACAATAGATATTTAGTGTATATTTTGATCTGTTAGAAGAAACTATCTCAAAATTTTAAAGAGAGAACAACTTATATATATATGCCAAAAATACGGGTAACTACTCTGAAGGGATAGAATATGACTCTAAAAATTAAAAATAAAAATGTTTTTTTAAAAAAGGGATTGATAAGATGTTGGTTGAAAAAGGGAAAAAGAAAAATTCAAAAAAAAAAAAAAAGACAGTTAAAAAAAGAATTACCTTTGAAAGACTACAGAATCATGGTAAAAAAGCCATGGATTCTATGTGCAGTATTCCCCTAGCACTGGAGTTCTGCCGTTCTCATTGATCGGTAAACTTGGTCTTGGCTGGCTGTTCTTGCTGATCTTCTGGGGGAGGGGACTGTTGCCGTGGTTCCCAAATGTCTTTGCCGGAGGCGGAATTGCTCCTCCCTTGCCCCCTCCTGGCTAAGTAATCTGCTCGGGTTTGCTCTCCGGGGCTTTTGTTCCCTGCGAGCTTTCCGTCCAGCTTTGGAGGCGGAGAGTGAAAATGGCGGCCTCCCAATCTCTGCCCCGGAGGAGCCGAGAACTCGGGGCCCCTGCTCCTCAGTGCGCCCCCAGAGAAAAGCCACCAGTCACTCCCGTCTCCCCGGTCTCCGGCCACACTCCGTGTTCATCAGGCCTGTGACCGCGCGTTTCTATCTCTGGCTCATGACCCCGGGTGGAGTCTCCAAACCCAGCAGATCCCTGCGGTGCACTCCCGCGCGGCTCCTCCCGGAGGAGGAAGGTGAGTCTCCCCGGATCTGCCGCTTGTTGGGTCCCTGCTGGAGGAGCAGTGGCCCGACTGTGCCGCGGATCACGGTTTATGGCAACCCCAAGCTGAGAGCCCACGCCTCGGCTCCGTCTCTGAAACCGGCTTCCCTGCTCTGATACCTGGGAGCTCTGCCACACTCAGGCACCCCCGGTCCTTCTGTGACCCCGAGGGTCCTGAGACCATGCTGTCCCATGAGGGTTCCACCCCCCACTTAGCCACCCGAGTGACGTCCCTCGGCAGAGCAGACTTTTAAAAGTTCCGACTTTGTGCTCCCCGGTCTATCACTTGCCAGAAGCGGCCGACGGAGGCCCCTCCCCCGCCGTCTATCCTCCCGAATATCGCCTTGGATTCACTTCTCCTCACGTCCTACCTTCCAGAAAGTGGTCGCTTTTCTGATGAGAGAGTTGTTGCTCTTCTTTTCTTCGATCTCCTGTTGAGTTTGTAGGTGTTCAGAATGGTTTGATCCCTATCCAGCTGAATTCCTGAGACCAGACGAAATCCAGGTCTCCTACTCCTCCACCATCTTGCTCTGCCCCCCCAAATAATTTTTGATAACAAGGTACAGTGGTTGTCTTTTACATGTTTTATGTCTTGTACCTTTTTCTTTTGAAAAATTTAATCCCCACCTTGTTTGTGTGTGTGTACATATACATATGTATTCTACTGATTTATTGCTATATCTTTTCAGTGAAGAAGTTATACTTTAATTGCAAGTACTCTTGATTAAACATAACTATTGAATTATGAAATAATTCACCTCACTATGTGACACTTGGAAAACTCAGAATGTATTAAAAGAGAAGAAAAAGAAAAATAGAGAAAAATAGGGAAGGAAATCTAGCCATGAATTAATTCTCACCCTGGAGCAGCTCTGGGAAAAGCTCTGGTATGTTTACCTCCAATCAATGCCACCTCTACGACTGGTGTTTCTAGCCTCACCAGTTCGTCCCAGCCCCCAGTTTGCACACGGGCACGTCCACTGCCAGCTCTCAGCCTCCCTCCTCCATCACGGTCTGCTCTTCCAGGCTGTCCCCCTTCGCTTCATTTCTCCCTCGCCTCTGAGTGCTGGGTTCATGGGATTCCATGCAGGGGCCTCTGTTCTTCCATAGCAACATTTCCCTGCGTAATCTGATCCACTGCTGTTTCAAATGCCACCTTCATGTTGAAGACCCCTCTGTGTTTACATGTCCAGGCAGACATCCCCAGGCTCACATCAGCAAGTGTCTCCTCAGCATTTGCTCCTAAGTGGCAGTTCAAACTCGGCGGTTGTCCATTCTCATGCTCCCACAAACCTGTTCAGCCTGAACTTGTCACTTCTCAACCAAAGTCAACTGCAGATTTTTCTAGTATTGAGGACAAATGTTTCGTGCGATGGGTGATTCTTCTCTCTCCCACAGCTCCCTCCGAGCAGGAAGCCCCTTGCCTCTGGCCCGTGTATCCAGCATCTGAGCACTTTGACCTTCTTGATCATCACACTAGTAAGAGCGGCCGTGGTCTCTCTCCCTTTCAACTTTGTATTGAAGTATAACATAAATAAATACAACTGTACCAATCCCAAGGACAGCTCACTGAATGATCTCAGAGAGAGTGCACAGCAAGACCCCCACTCAAGTTCAGGAAATGGGACTTTTCAGTCCCCAGAAATTGATTAGGGACTCGTGCCCCTCCCCGTTGCTAGCCTCCCATCCCCTCCCCAAGTTACCACTCTTGATTTCTAACACTGGAGATGGGTTTTGAACTTTATATAAACATAATCATTAAAATATATTGCTGGTGTCTGGCTTCTTTTGCTTGACATTCTAGTTGTGAGGTTTATCTTTGTTGTCACATGTAGCTGTGATTTGTTCCTTCTTATCACTACATAATATTGCATCGAATGTTTATATCGCAATTTGTTTATTCACTCTATCGTTGGTGGGTGTTTGGATTATCTCCAATTTCAGACTGCTACGAATTATACTGCTGTGAATATTCTTGTCCAAATATTTGCACGTGTGTCCTTGCTCTGAGGGCATGTGTCTCTGGAGCGAAGCTGCTGATGCATGGTGGCGTTCAACGTTTGTCAAGAGTGTCAGGCAGTTTTCAGACCTGCTGTGTATGTATCTCTGCCCCTCTGCTGGTAGGAGTTCTTTATATATTCTGAATATAACTCTTTTTTCTGGTTCTAAGTGCTCCAAATATTTTCTCCCATGCTCCTTTAAATTGTTTCCTCTCTTGCTGTTGTCTCTCTGTGAACACAGTTCTTAATTTTAATACAGTTTGACTAATAAATCACTTCCTTTATGTTTAGTGTTCGTATGTCTTGTTAAATGTTTACTAACCCAGCCTGAAGATATTTCCCAGGATTATCCTCCAGATCTTCATTTTTTCCACCTTTCCTATTTTAATCTACTTCTACTTAGGATATATTTTGTGTATGCCATTTTGTCATAGGATGAGTGTCCAAGGATGGTTCACTGTGTTTTCTCCCTTCTTTCCCATCACTTGGTCTGTCTACCTCCAAGCATATGTTTTATTGTCTTCATGTTAGACAGCAGCTTCATAGTAAGTCTACCAAGTGCCTTTTCTTTATGCCTCTTCTTCAGAGTTGTCTTATCTACTCTTGGCATTTTCAAATAAATTTCAGATTTAAAAAAATTGCAACATACACAAGCACAAGTCCTGATGGCATATTAATTGATAATTCACTGAATCTACAGAATTATTTGGGAATAGTTGACATCTTTACAACGTTGAGTCTCCCTCCATTGATTTTATTTTTCCAAGGGGAGCAGACGCAGCTGCCCTTATTAGGGGCCGTGGGCCAGCTGACTTCAGTCAAAGGCCATGCACTTGATGTTGGTGTCGCCGTCGGCCACCGGGTAGTTGATGGCCTCCAGGTTGAGGTGGTCGGGGGACTTGAGTGTGCATTCTTCTGGCAGCTTAAGGGTCAGGTCGGCCTGGCCGAAGGAGCGGCACACCCGCATGACAGCTCCTGGCTGGGGGAGAGGCATGCTCCGCGGCTCGGCACGCCAGGCCCGGTCACCCTGGCTGTCACACACGGCGGTGCCGGCGTCCCCGTACACATCGAGGCCAGGGTTGGCATGTGGGCACAGGTTGGAGCTGTCTTTGCCCCGGCTCAGCTCAGGGCTCTCAGCTTCACAAGTACTCCGAGGCGCTTCCCAGGTGGGAGATTCAGACCACAAGCCATGACCGAGGACAGGAAGGTGATCCTGCAGGCTGTGGGACCCGCGGCCGAAAGACTCCACCAGAGAGACCGCCCTCCATTTAGCGTTTAACTAAACACATAGCTTTGTTAATTTCCTGATTAGTGGCCATGCATACGTTTTGTAGATTTCTTCTATGTATTTAACATTTTGTGGTATTTTGGGATGCTATTCTATTTTCTGTTCTGTCTTATAGAAATAAAATTAGTTTTAAAACACTTTTTTTGGATTTCCACATATAGCCTGTCTTCTGCATATAATGACAATGCATGTTTTCAATCTGCTCGTCATTTCTGAGTTACCTTTTATTGCCTTTTTGGGTTGCCTGGGATTTCCAGGACAATGTTGGGCGTCGATATGACTGTTGCCATCATGACATTAGAGCTTTCGACTTCTCACTGACAGGAGTAATGCTGTGGTGGGTGTTCTGTCTTTCTTTCCTGATGGCATCCTTTAACATATTATCTACTTCCTTTGATCTGTTGTTTGCTAAACGGTTTTTTTTCTTTATCATGTATGAATGTTGACTTTCATGAAATATTTGCCTCCATCTTTTGGGGAGATTATGTACATTTTCTCAAAAGCCAGGGAATCCAGCAGGGCCCCTCATCTATGGCAGGTCATGGACTCCAAATTTTGTGCCAAATGATGAAAAAAAAAATACTAACAAAAGCTTGTCCAAAGCCTTTCTACAGCGGAACTTTGGACAGACCAACCCACAAGCCTGTGGAAAGCTTGCTGAGTCAGACATCATCTTGGCATCCGTGGTGCCCCAGGGGAAGAGGCGGCCGCCCGGGGCCCACAAGTACTCAGTGTCTCAGAGGGTCTCTGATCTCTTCATGCACACGCATATACAGAGTTCTGGTCTAGTTCTTTGTCTTTCCCCCATCTTTCTGAGCAAGGGAATTAGTGTACACATGTAAAACCATCCCATTGCCTTAGGATACAGTTACACACTTCTTTCTCTTCTGTTGAGGTTCATTTCATGTAATTTCTACACTTTAATTTTTTGCTACAGATATATTTTATCTGTGAATTTATAAGGAACTGTAAAATTTCAAAATACCTCGTTCTATTCTGTAGAGACAATAATCATCATTGAGCTAGCAAAGACAGGAATTTCTTTGATGAAATGTCCTGTGAATAAATATGATTTTAATCATAAATTTATTCTACATAAATCAGCACGACGGCATTCCTGTCACTTTAGCTCAGTAAGAAATTAGTAAGAAGAGAGCAGGGCCTGAATTTTGGGAATTTGCATGAATCCTGATTCTGCCATGTCTTTGTTTCTGATCCGTAAACTATGGAGAATAATGACTGAATCACAAGGTTTGTGTCAAAGAATAAATGAGAAAAAGGTTTTCAGTGTGAATGGTATAAATATTTTAAAATGGGGTGTTCCAAAATATTTTGCTTGGACCTGAGTTAGTAGGATATACAAAGGGTTCATCATTGATTTCGGAATAGAATTGTTCCCATGACACAGGAAGGGATTACGTGTTCAAATGTTTTTCTCTGTTAAGGCTTCCGTGTTATATATGAGAACGAATTGAGAAGCCAGCTCTGTAGGGGCTTGCAATGTATAAAATCGATGGGTTTGGGGTGTTCTCCTCAGAGCTGGTGAAGCTGCTGAACAGTCACTCTCTGCCCAGCTTCCTGGGGCGTCCCTGCGGGTGAGGGCCTGGGGCAAGTAACTCAAACTGCTAGGAGAGCAAGTTTTCTAGGATGAAAAAAAAGCCGGAGGACAGAGATATTTTCCTCGTTTCTCTAATGTTAGACTTTTGCTATGAGTTTTTTTTTTTTTTTTTTTTTTAATTTGGGGGAAGTAGTGCAATTAAAGAAAGAAACCATTTTGCCAAATGCCTAAAAAATGCAGTAGCTCTGCTTAGATATTTTTATGCTCCGATATTAACACTCGATTCAAGGTGACAGGATACATCTTTTGACTCCTCTTCAGTTAATGAATCAGATACTATGGAGCCCAAGGGCGGGGGGTGGGCTTCCTGAATCTCCTGAATGTCTGTTGACCTAAGTCTCCAAGTGTTTGGATGTTTGCAACATGACCAAGGAAACATTCAGCCCAAACCCAAGGCATAATATATTCAACTGATCAAAGGCTGAATGAAAAGAATTGGTGTTTTCATTATTTATCTATTCCACAAATAGTACTTGAATGCCCATGGTGTCCCAGGTGCTGAGCTAAGTGTAGGGTTTGGAGGAGAGGCCCCGTCACTGCCGGTGGGATTGGGTCTTCGGGGCGCACAGACACAGGATTGCCTTCCTGTGAAGCAATGCTGGGACCTGGAAGCCTGAGGGAGCCACTCGGTCTGTCCTGGAAGGAGCCGCAGAAGGCTCCCTGAGGGGATTTAGGTTCGGAGGAACAGGAGGAGTCAGCCACTCAGAACCCTGCAGCTCAGCTCACCTCTGCCGCGGTCCTGCTGATTTGCCTGAGTGTTCCCAGCGCCACGCTCATCGCTCGCCTCTCCCACCCCTTGTGAAGCTCGGGCGCAAAGGCCCCGGGATTCAGCAGGCGAGAGCGGAGTGAGGACAAAGTCTCTCTGTAGACTGTGAGTCGTCCAGGGACCGACCACCTCCCCTTGGCTGTGCCCTCAGCTGCGCCTCACGTTAACTGCAGAGTGGTATCACAGATCTCACACTCACGTGCACGCACACACACACGCAGAAATGGCGCTCCCATTCCAAACCATAATTCTAAACCGTGTGTCAGCATGGCAGGTGGAAGGTGCGTGAGACCCACTGGGAACTCGGACTGATTTCTGGCGGCTTCTCCACCGGCCCGCTGTGAGACCAGGGCCGGCTCCTCCAAGTCGTAGGCTTCAGTTTCTTTCAATACAATGGGGCTGGTACTACTCACCCTGCAGTGTTGTTAAGAGGACTGAAAATGTCCTTGTTTGAACAACCACTCTGCATGACACCTGGTCTGAAGAAGCAGCCAAGCAAATGGTGATATAATAATATTTTCATCATTACTAACGACGTTCACACAAGCACCCGCAGCCCCCACCACCCTTCCCGCTTCTCCACCAGGGAAAACGAAGTTGTCTCATGAAAAATCAAACAGTGATTTCACAGGCTGTGGAGACAAAATGAGCAGTGTTCACAGCAGTGGCTTACCACCTACTCCCATTCGGCTTTGGGCAAATGCTTTAACCTCCCTGAACCTCAGTCTCCCCATCTGTGAAATGGGGAGACTAACACTTAATCGAAGGGATTCATTCTGGACCAAATGAGGTTACCTAAGAGCAGGTCCTGACATGGTGATCACCTGACGGGAAGCATGCAGGTTTTCCCTCTGTTCCCACACGTGTAGGAACCGTGTTACAAACACCGCAAGAGGAGATCCAAACACAGGGACACAGAAACACGCCAATGTTTCACCATGATGGCCACACCAGAAATATGTCGTATGTTTGGGAATAACGTGGGAGCAATGAAGGCGGGACCCCGGCGTTGCAGTTTGGGGTACCCACAGCCTCAGCTGGGCCTCCCGGGGCCTTCTCTGCCTTCACATCGATAGCAAATGGCTCCTTCCTGTCAACAAGATAATGAGCTCGGCCGGGATGCACGGCCTTCAGCACTTCCTAAATGTTTGTTGAATGGACGGGTACTATCTAAACTACTATCAAAGTGTACTCAGTTTGTCAAAACAGCCCTGTGCTTCTGGGAATAGTCATGGAGGGATTTCCCTGGAAGCTCTCAGAAAGCCCAGAGAGAGAGGAAGAGAGCGAAAACACGCCTCTGATCAAGTACAATTCACCAGCTTCGGTCAAATTGAAGATCAGAAGAAATGTGTGTGTCACCTGATCAGTTCTGAGTATCGAGGGAGGAAAGAACAAGTTTTGGGAAATGGGCAAAACATGTGGCTGTGTGAGCTCGTCCAGTCAGGGGGCCTTCCCGGCCCACCAGGGCCGCTGCCGAGCTATCTCCTCCCGGCCTTGGGGCCGGACCCGGGCAGAGCCGTGGTGGCGGCAGGCCTGCAGGCCGAGTGGCCTGGGGGTGGCAGGAGCTCGGGGGACAAGCCAGCCACAGCAGGGAAGCTTCCCACCCTGTCGACAGACAGCTGGGGAGCTGTGGGGGACAGACGCCCTGCATCTGGACCTCGTCTTTCTCTCCCAGCAGCTTGGAGACGCTTCCGAGCACAGGCTCTTCTCACAGCTAATTCTGCAGAAGCCTGACTTTCCAGGGAGCCCGGGTGGAGCCGGAGAGCCTGAAGTTGACCCCGAGCCAGAGTCCCAGCGACGTGGGAGCAGGACCAACGTGACAGCCTCTCGATTTCTTTCCAGCTCCATCCCTCCCGATGGAGGCCCGGCTCCCGAGCCCTTACCGGTTAGACAGCGAATGGCCTGACCGTAGTTAGCAGAGCCGGTCCTCAAACTGAGGTCTTCCAAGCTCAGACCCTAAGCCAGCGACTGGGTCCAACCCAGACAGCCTGATTTAGAGTTGTCCTGGGGCCGGTGTTTGGGGGACAAAGCCATGAAAAGGCCTAACAATGCTGAGCCGAACGGAGCCAGAGGCCATGGGGGCTTCAGCACAGAAGAGGTTGTCCTCCAGCCTGACGTCAGTGAGGACGGCAGTGGGAGAAGGGCAGACGGCTGGGGACTCTGGATCCCAGGCTCAGGTGTAAGGTCTGATCTTCCACATGTCACTTCGCCTCTCTTGGCCATCATGACTCTACACTTAGCAAAGCACGTGGGTTAGAATTTACACTCGTGAGTCTCAAGGAAGGAAGAAGCAAACCCCAGCATCCAGGACCTGGTCTCGCACAGGGAGGGTGCTTTCCCATGGCCATCAGCAGCTTCAGAAGACGCAGTATCCGGTCATCAGTCATGGATCGAGACAGAGACAAGAGCCCTTGGCAGTCACACCTGAACAGAAAAAACATGGACATCGTCCAAGCCACAAACTGCCCAGGGCCCCTCTCCTGGACAGAGGGCATGCGAGCTGCATGTCTTTGTCACTCCATCCTCCCTCTCCTGCACGAGATGTTTCGGGGCCCTGCCCCTGGGAGCACCCAGCACAGAGCAGAGTCCTGCTTCCTTAAACCGGCTCACCTAAAGCAAGGCGAATGCAACAGTGGGTCCTTCCCAGAACTCTGTCCAATGCTTCTGTGTGGCTAGCGTCCCCCTCACCGTAGCCATCCATAAGTCCAGCTTGGTCACATGCGGGTGTGCTCCTGGGGCATTTGGCTGGAGCAGGTCAACAATGAAACCACCTTTGACTCTGTTACACATAATGTGCCAGAGAACATGTCCTGAATGTAAGTAGCTGTTCCTTGCTAACGTTTAAGTTAAAAGGATAGGTTCTGTAGTTCAAGAGAAGCTTGTTATTGATCAAGCAAGGTACTATAAAAATAGTTTTGCTTTTTCCTTGAGCACAGGTGGTAAAGCTCCTTGGAATCTTCAATCACTGCTTGGATGGCCATGCTTGACTTAATAGGGAGGGAGGCGCTTTACCAAATGCAAATAGCAGTAACATGCCGTGAGAAAGGCTGCCAGAGGCATGTTTTGGTAGTTGACATGGCCAATACCGTGTGCGGTGCAGACATCACCATCGATCCAATATGTCAGCCTTGCGCTCTCCTTCAGACTTCAGGAGTAACTGGGCCCCCCCGTCTCTGGGTCCCGCCAGACAGAACCATCCTGGGAATAAGGGTAGGTCAGCACAGGGAGGCCGAGCTGGGCTTGGCTGCCTCTGGTCTCAGGAGGTCGTAGGAGCATGGTTCATGGACAGCATGCAGGAGCACCATTTGATTGTCACGAATGGGTGAGGAGAGGCTGGGGACCTCCAGCACCCTGCCGGGAGCTCTCTTTGCTCGGCTGGCTATGCCAGGAGCCAAGTCTCGTGATGTTGGTCATCACTCACGGGGGCTACGTTTGCATCTTGAGCTGCATTTTCAGAGACCATGTTGTTCCTCCAAAATGGGTCATTAGACAAGACCTTCCCTCATCATGGTGGGCTTCTGGAGAATTCCATAGTGTGTGCAGGCTGGGGCTTGGAAGGGCAGCTTGCAGCTAATGTTTCCTGGGGGACCATCTGCCTCATGCAAGTTCAGTTCCAACTCCAGTGTAGGGCTGCAGGGCTGGGGAAGGAAAGTACATCAGTGATGAATTTGAAGGACAAAACTAAGCTTTGAAAATGTTAAATGCAGATTTTGCAAAAAGCAAGATCTACGAGCTTATGAAGTGCCATGTTTTTATGATCATAAAGCTGTGGATAAAATGCAGCTGCATTTTAAAAACTTGCTGCCCACATTGCCACTCGGTTAACGGACAGCAATTAAATTATATGTTGAACTCAAGTGCTTCCAAAGGAAATAGTTTTCGAATTATTGAACCCATCTTTTGATGATACTGGAAATTAAATCTTTCCAATTTCTTATAAATGACAGTTTTTTAAAATAGAATTCTTGCTGAGTTTATGGAATCTTGCTTCCCCCCCCCCTTCTTTTTTAAATTTCTTTTTAAATCTCCCAAGTTTTAAATGTGGAAGTGTGACTAGGGGCATATATCACTGGTGGCCCAACTGGGTGGGTAGAGATCTGGGTCCAGCGAGAGGGGATTGACACTGAGTAACCCAGGGCCCTTCCTCAGCTCTGGCTGCCGTAACAAAGACCCCAGACAGGGGCTAAACAACAGGGCCTTTGTACCCCTGTCCCATAGTTAGCTGTTTCCTTGCCCTGTCCTGGCACAAGGGGGGCTGAGGAGCCCCCAGAGAGCCAATCCACTGGGTTCTACCCTGATGACCTAGCCACTTCCCGAAAGCTCACCCACATTCAGGCCATAACACCAAAGGTGACTTTTTCCTTTCCTTTTTCCTCTCCTTTCCTTTCCTTTCCCCTTTTCTCCTCTCCTCTTTTTTCTTTTCTTCCTTTTCCTTCTTTCTTTCTTTCTTTCTTTCTTTCTTTCTTTCTTTCTTTCTTTCTTTCTTTCTTTCTTTCTTTCTTTCTTTCTTTCTTCTTTCTTTCTTTCTTCTTTCTTTCTCCTTCCTTCTTTTTAAATTCCTAAAGAAAAAGCAACAGGGAGAAGATTGAAGATGATCAGAGAAAGAGGTGTCTTTGGAGAAGCAAAGCTAATCTAAACACAAACTGAGGCCAGAATGAGCATTATCTGAAAGCTCTCATGCAGGAAATGTGCTAAAATATAAGAGATGCTGTACCCAACAGCATCACGTATATAAATTTATAATAAATTTGGATACATAGAAACATATGTTCATTCAGCATCTATTCAACATGTATTATTTTTATGCAGGAGCATCAGAGATGAAAGGACATATTCCCCTTTGCTGGAGGCCCACAGTCTATGGTGGTGGACGAATTAACAGCCCACCTTAACGAATGTGGGATGTGGAAGACTGGTGTCTCACCTGAGACCACGGGCGTCAGGAAGAACGAATTTACACGCATGGATGTCCTGAGAAGTCATCGATGGGACTTGAAACAGCCCTGCAGAGAATACAGATGTTACTGAAAAGGGCAGAAAGACCTTCAGACAAAGGATCATCATGTACGTGTGCAGAGGTGTGGACTCCCTTCTCTTTGGAGGACATAGGGACATATCAGTATCTTCCTCCCAGGCAGAACCTGGAGTCAGCGCATTGTGCCCTTTTCCTGCCTCTAACCTGCCCCATCTGTCAGTGGGACCTGCAGTTCTGTCTCCAAAATACACATGAATCCCGCAGAATCCTCCTCGTCCACACCACAGTGTCCTCTGCATCCACTGTCATCCTCCACGTCCACACTGCACTGCCCTTCTTGTTCACACCTCACTGCCCCCCTCATCAGCAGTGCACCATCCTCCACGTCCACACCGCACTGTCCTCCATGTCCACACCCCACTGTCTCCCTTATCCACACTGCACCATCCTCCACATCCACACCACACCATCCTCCACGTCCACACCACACCATCCTCCACGTCCACACCACACCATCCTCCACGTCCACATCACTCCATCCTCCATGTCCACACCACACCATCCTCCATGTCCACACCACACCATCCTCCATGTCCACACCACACTATCTTCCATGTCCACACAGCACCTACCTCCTTGTCCACACCACACTGTCCTTGTTCACACCCCAACTTGTCATCCTGGTGCTGCTTGTTGCTGCCTGGGGACCAAATAATCTGCTAAGTCTGTCTCCTTCCTTCCTTGAGTCCTTCCCCAGGGAAATACTGAGTCAAACATCCATCACAATTGCATGGTTCCCCTTTCAGGCCCTTGGGATGCCCTCCTCTTCCTGCCAGGGGTCTCTGTGTCCCCCTGAGCCTCCCTGTCCATCCTGATGGGGTGGTCTGTGGGGTGTGATGCAGCCTCAGTGGGATCTGCAGAGACATGACCCACTCTCTGAACAGTTCCTGCATTCACCCCTTTACAATGACAAGCAAGCTTCTTATAATACAGTTAAATCTTTTGATCTTTTATTTTATCCTTTTTTTTCCAACATTTTTTAAGTTCAGAGGATTTTTCAAGTTCAGAGATATGATGAGTTATAGTTTCTTCTAGGTTTCATTTTTATCACTTTTTAATTCTTAACTTTTTCATAATATGGCTTTTATTTCCACATGGTATAAAATGGTGATCTAAATAGGCTTTCCCACCAAACCACTTATTAAAAATACCATAGTCAATCAAGAAAGTTTTCATCAATTTCTTAGTGAAGATCAATTAGAGGCTGATATTGGAACCTGTTATTCTGATTCATAGATTACTACCTATGAGAAAAGTCAGCTCTGCAGAGTTTGTATTATGAAATTGGGTTTCACATTTACTACCAAGTATTTGTAGGTTTTCATAAAGTTTCCAGATAAATAAGTGTTTCATGTCTTTGCTAAATGTAGATTCTTGAAATTATTGTTAAAGTTAATATTTTCAGGCCAGGACTGTACAAAATAGGCAAAAATTGTGTGTAAAATAGACACAGTATATCTGGGTTTGCTTACAATATAATAAAAAACATAATGGTGTTGTGTTATAACAAGGCGTATTGCTATATGAATAGATTGATCAATAAAACCAAAATGCATCTTGGATTGAAACTGAAAACAAAATTCAGTAAGACTTCATATATCTTAATATATATCTCTTAATATATGTTAATATCTTTATTAATAGATCAGTGCATGTAAAGTTAATATAAACGGTTTGCCTGCAGAACTCTGGAAATGTGTGCATCTCAGACTTCTGCATTTCCCTGAGGAAGGGAAGCCAGTCCAACGAGGCACTGATCACAGCCAAAATACACGAATCTATTTTGTCAGCAGGCTTTTTCAAATAATGTTCTTGGGAATCTAAACATGCATAACAATCATGTTGCTTTGGGGAAATAATCCGTGCTTCAGACCTTGAAACTACATTCCCGGGGAAAGCTTGTTTCTGAAGCAGTCAGCATCTGTGTTTTATTGGGGTCTTTCCTCCACCTAACTGACAGCTGGTTTGAGAGAGGAAAAAATCTCATGCAATTGGTCAGATCACAGGGTGAGCAAGCAAATTCACTTGTCTCACCCATAATCCCGTTCTTAGAGGCCAGTGGCTCCTCAATTAAGTTGGGGTCCTTAACTCATGGAGCACTCACTTCAGGAGAGGGAGATGTGGTTATTTTGAGGCTAGCTGGCTGCAAACTGTGGAGACTACACTTGTTTCCTATGAAGGTGTAGGATACGCACCTGCAAGCATAGCTGGGTGCTAGTGGGTCTATAGGTCTCGCCCCCCCACGTTCTAGCACATACCTGCTACGTACACATTTTTCTCTACTTTCCGAATGACAACAAAACTCAGAGCCCACTGTCTAGCTTCACGGTCCTGGTGCCTTCCACCATGTCAAGCCATCCCTGTGTGTTTGTGGTCACTTCATATGGACTACATATTTTGGAAATAATAACTGAGCTAACTGTGTAACAGACCTTGGTACAGTAATTTTTACATGTTTACTTCATCTATTATTTTTATTCAACATATTTTTGTGCTCATTATGCACAACTTATAGGATACATCTTGCACTTTAAAACTACCTGACTCGAAACTGCATGCAAAATGTCTTATTGCCTTTATTTTCTGTTTGTGGTAGTATTTTAAAGAGAGTACAGTTATTTGCATTAAGACAGAGTGATAATAGACAAGCGTCCTAACTTCTGATTCTCATATTTCTTGTTTGTCAAGAGAGGCGAATGGGCAGGTAGTGAGAGTCCCGCGAGTGCACACCTGGGGCACTCGCACACACATGCACGCACAGCTCAGTGTGATCACTGGGTCATTTCTGATTGTGGAGCCCATGCTCCTGGTAGTATTATTACTATTTTTCATGAACTCACATATGGCTGTGGTGGGTAATTGGCTACACTGTCCAAGCGTTTTCCTCCTGCAATGACTTTGCATCTCCTCCCATGGAAACTTGGAGTCTATCCCCATCCCCTAAACCCCTGTGGCCTGGGGTCTATGACTAGCTCTAGCTCTAGAGGAGATAGGAGCAGTGTGGGCCAGCACCAGCCCTCACATAATTCTCTTTTCTTCCTGAGTACTTTGTTATAACCACATGGAAAAGCCTGGCAGGCTTGATGGGTGAAGGAGGTCACTGGCTCAATGGCTTGTACCCACCCCTGGCATCCAGTGTGTGAGAACTCAGCCAGATCAACAAGACTGCTTTCATTAAAAACAAAACAAAACTGTTAGAACTAATCAATGAATTCAGTAGAGTTGCAGGATAAAAATCAGTACACAAAAATCCGTTGCATTTCCATACACTAATAATGAACCATCAGAAAGGGAAATTAAGAAAATAATTCCATTTTCAATTACATCAAAAAGAATAAAATACCTGGGAATAAATTTAACCAAGGAGGTGAAAGATCGGTGTATTGAAAACCACAGACACTCATGAAATAAACTGAAGAAGACAAATAAATGGAAAGACATTCCATATACATGGGCTGGAAGAATTAATATTGTTAACATGTCCTTACTACCCAAAGCAATATACAGATTCGTTGCAGTCCCTATCAAAATTCCAATGGCATTTCTTATAGAAATACAACAAAGAATCTTAAAATTTATATGGAAGGAAACATAAAAGACCCCAAATAGCCAAAGCAGTTTTGAGAAAGGAGAACAAAGCTGGAGACATTATGCTCCCCAATTTCAAACTATATGACAAAGCTACAGTAACCAAAGTCATGTGGCATTGGCATAAAAACAGACACATAGATCAATGCAACAGAGTAGAGAACTCAGAAATAAACCCATGTGTATGTGGTCAACAAAGGAACCAAAAATATGCAATTTCTTCAATAAATGGTGTTTGGAAGACTGGACAGCCAAATGCAAAAGAATGAAACTGGACCCCTATCTTAACACCACACACAAAAATCAACTCAAAATGGATTGAAGACTTGAACATAAAACCTGAAACCATAAAACACCTAGGAGAAAACATAGATGGTAAGCTCTTTGATGTAGGTCTTTGTGATGATTTTTTAATCTGACAACAGAAACAATAGAGCTTTTCTCGATTCAATGAAACTACACTATGTATAAAGCATCCTTCAAGTAACATCTTCTTTCATTAAGATATGTTTTTGTAAAGATATATGTAGAAGCATATGGGACTAGCCATTTACCTAATTCAATGACGCTACGCTGTGAAAAAGAACAAAAATAAATTTTATTTTCCCCTTAAAAAAAGAAAACCACAAAAGCGAAAACAAGTGGGACTACAACAATGTAAAAAAGCTTTTGCACAGCAAAGGAAACCATCAAGAAAATGAATAGGTAACCTACTAAATGTGAGAAGATATTTGCAAATCATTTATCTGATGAGGGACTAATACCCAAAATATATAGAGAACTTACACAGTTCAATAGCAACAAATAAGCAATATAATTAAAAATTGGGCAGAAGATGTGAATAAACCTTTTTACAAAGAAGACATACAGATGGCCAACAGATACATGAAAAGATGTTCAACATCACTAATCGTCAGGGAAATGCAAATCAAAGTCACAATGTGATATCACCTCACACCTGTCAGAATAACCATCATTAAATATACGACATAACAAGTGTTGATAGGATGTGGAGAAAGGGGACCCTCGTGCACCGTTGGTTGGAATGCAAACTGGTACAGCCACTGTGGAAAATGGTATGGAGGTTCCACAAAAAATTAAAAATATAACTACTATATGATCCAGCAATTCCACTTCTGACCATCTATCCAAAGAAAATGAAAACACTACTGTGAAGAGATGTATTCTCTTCACTACTGTGAAGAGAAGCCCCCATGCTTGTTGCCTCATTATTTATAATAGTCAACCTAAGTGTCCATCAAGAGATGAGTGGATAATGAAGATGTGATACACACACACACACGCACACACACACACTAGAAAATTATTCAGCCATACAAAGAATAGATCTTACCATTTGTGATTTGTGACAACACAGATGGACCTTGAAGGCATTATGTTCAGTGAAATAAGTCAGAGAAAGACAAATACTATATGATCTCTCTTATATGTGGAATCTAATATATATGTAGCTAAGCTTAGAGATATAGAGAACAGATTCATTATCCTGTAGCCCTTTCATTACCGTGTCCAAGATGGAAGTCATCCGTCCATCCTTCTGGTTCTGCCTTTTCTTCTCTACCTGTTATCCCGATAAAAAGCAATTATCTTGGTTGTGTGTCAACTATGCTCCGCGAAAATAAAAATAAACAAAAAAGGAACTCTCTGGGGGTGCCTAGGGGCTCAGTTGGTTGAGCATCTGACTCCTGATACCGGCTCAGGTCATGATCTCAGGGTACTGTGGATGGAGCGCTGCACTGGGCTCTGCGCTCAGGGGAGTCTGCTTAGGATTCTCTCTTCCTCTCCCTCTGCCCCTCCCCCTGTTTAAGCTCTCTGTCTATCTCTCTCTAAAATAAATGAATAAATAAAATCTTTTTTAAAAAAGCAATTCTCTTGGGTACCAGTGTTAAAAACCTTAGAAGTTCCTCCCATGGTTCTTTTCACAGCCCACGTCCAACGGGTCCACCCCCCCTGTGGGACTTGAAGCTCATGGTCCTTCCCTCCTCCTGAGCCCCTTCGTCCTAGGCTGGTGTTGCCTTTCCCACAGCATTCCCTCTCACACTGTCGTGTTCAGGGCAGTCTGCTCCTAGTCACCAGATGCAGTATGTTTTCACACATGGAGCTTCCCGGATGATGCTGGGAAGGCCCATCCTCTGTGTCAGGGTGTGTTTGTCTTTGGAGGTCAAACCCCGATGCTACCCCCTCCAGAAAGCTGTTTCTGTCCCCGCCAAGTGCATTTCCCTCTCTCGTGGGTTCTTATCACCCTCCAAGCCAATCCCCAGAATCATAGTACTGTCTGTGTTGCTGGGCTGCCGGAGTCCCCGGGAGGCCAAGCTCTGCTCGATCAGGTCCCCCACCTGTTGCCCTGTGCCCAGCCCATCAGCTGTGCCAACAGGTGTTTGCTGAAAGGAAAATCGTGTGGGTGGGTGGTACATGCGGAGAGAGGCTGTGGTCAGCAGCATCCTCTGAAGACCTCATGCTTTTCAAAATAATGGGATATTAGTATTTATATGACCTAAATGACAGCTTTGCTGAGAGGCAGAACAGCTGCAGAATGCACAGTCGTGCTGCTCTCTGGAACTTTCTTCAGAGGTGCTGGCTGTAAAGGGGGTTCCCGTCCCCTAAAGTCTTTTCTACACACAGGAAGAACACTGTGTTTTACCCACACATCGACTTTGCTAAGTATTTCACTTTTTTTCTTATTGAGAAGGGAGAAGCAGCTGGTGGTGTAATTCATGACCGGCTGTAAATCCTCTGGAGCATCTCATTTTTAAAAGGGCACAGAATGCGTTTGGGTCTTGATTTTAAGTGGTCCCTTCACACATACTGATGTTGGGCTTTGTAACTCTTTTATCTCCTGACAAACACCTGTGTCTGAACGTGGGGTGCACTTCACTCAACGCTTTCAGTGGAAAACCCTGTATGTGAATCCACAGGCTTTGGTACGAATCACCTTCTTACTGTATTTTAGCTTTTTAATTTTGATTTCAAGTTGCTTACCTTGCTGATTTCAGCTCCTACTGAAATTTGCAAGAGAAGGCTAAAAATGTCTACCTCACAGAGTCCTTTTTTAAGATTTATTTATTAGAGAGAGGGGGGAGGGGCAGAAGGAGAAGGAGAGAACCTCAAGCAGATTCCATGCTGAGCGAGGAGACTGACTCGGAGCTCAATCTCATGACCCTAAGATCATGACCTGAGCCAAAACCAAGAATCAGATCTTAACTGACTGAGCCACCCCGGCGCCCATCACAGAGTCTTTAATGAGGAATGAAAAATGCTTATTTAAATCATCCAAAATAAAGAAGGGGTATTCAGCGAATATTTCCTTCCCTCTGATTTGCTTCGTAAATGCAATCTCTTTCCTGAGAAATTCAGACAAATACAGATCACTTGTTGAATTACGCTCTTTTCAGGATGTCTGAGAAGAGGCAGGTCTGGGGTGTGTCTGAGAGCTGGTGAACACCCTCCTGGAACCACATCTACCCGGTGGGGCGTCCGTGGGCGCGACAAGTGACAGTTCACGCTCTTACTAGGCCCGAAGGGGCCACCTTGGTTCCCGCCTAAGTCTGGGATGGACGGGCAAGTAAGGGCAGAGCCACGGCATCCGCGTGCCGCCACATTCGTGGGGACCCTGGTCTGAGAGAGGGCATGCACCGAGGGTCTTGAGGGTAAGCTATGCTTCGGCACTAACGGCGTTAGCTCTGGGGGGTGTGGTTCACCGGTCTCTCTGGTACCCAGACAGCTGCTCTGGGCGCGCTCTGTCGCCACCCCAACCGCTGCTCTGGGCGCACTCGCCTTGCCCCCCCACCGCTGCTCAGGGCGCGCTCCCATCCCCCCACTGCTGCCCTGGGCGCTCGCGTTGGCCCTGGAGGAACCGAGGCCATCGTCTGGACCTCTCCGCGTGTGCAGACAGCGCGAGTGGGACTTTCCTAACAGCCTTTCACTGCACCCCTAGTGAGGAGGCGCTGCTTTCGGAGGCCGATGGTAAAGCAGGGGGGACCGCATCCTGTCCGCGGCACAGCGCGCGGTGACAGCTGCGGGAGCTTCTCTGTGAGCGCTCAGCCCCGAGGGGATGCCTCGTCTCAGGGTCTCGGAGCAGTTAGGGAAACCGCCTGTATGGGATCTGTCCGTCCCCGTTGTAGGGTTCTTCGGGGGCAGCAGGGCCGCATGTCCTAGACTTCTGTGTTCCTTTCCTCTCCATAGAACACATGTTGTTACATGGATGAATGAGAGTTTCTATGCGGTAAGAGGAGTGTGCGTGCCGGGAAGGATGCGCACGGGCCAGTGTCCCGCGCACGGGGGCTCCGCAGAGCCTGGAGCAACGGGGCTGGCAGCGCGTGGACAGGGAGCCGAGGGCCACGCGAGAAGCGGGGGGCTGACAACCTGCGGTCCTCCGAGGCCGCGAGTGTCTTAGAGGTACACGTTCCTCAGCAAATCCCATAGAAGAAGGACAGACAGAATAAACAGTTCTGGCAAAACAGGGCTTTGATCACACCCAGATATTCATGCCTTAATATTAATAGTCTTGTTTTCCTTAGAATTTTATACCAGGAACTCTCGGTGAAAGACATGCATATTATTTTGCGTCTAAATCAAAATAGTTCTCTGAGCTACGATCCCACTGTTCTGCAGCGGAATTCCATCTTAGTCCCTGAGGGTGTCAGGAATCTCACACAGACCTAACACGGGAGAGGACAGTGGGGCTTCTGTGCGCACGGTCACCGCTGAGACCTTCCTTCAGCCCGTCTGGCTCTCCAGAAGCTACACGCCTGAGACTGTGCAGATTGAAGCAGCCTCACTGTGGCCAGAACCTCTGCATCTGGGCCCCCCTTCTCCGGGGCCCTGCCCCTGCCCACGCTGCCCAGAATGTGGTGACAGCCCTGCTCGCCCCCCCCCCCACCGCCCCTCTCTGAACAGCCTCTTAGAAGGGATGGAGAAATGGATGAGCACGAAACCCTAATACATCTCTCTATATGTTATTCTCCTAGGAGGCTTCTAGAGCAGCATAGTTGCTCAAAAACATACACGTTTGGAACCTTAAAAGGGATCCGACACAGGACGTCTGGGTGCCAGGACATCTGGGTCCATGGTGTCACTTCCCACAAGAAATCTGGGACTGAGAAGAGCAGAAAACAAGTTCTCAAAATGTTGAGAAGATTGAGGATACAGGGATGAGGTTTTGGCACCTTTTTACAGAGAAAGAAATCTGTAAAGAGAACTCCGAAGGGTACCTGCAGAGGACAGACATGGGGGGGTCTCGGACACAACTACCGGTTAACGGAAGTGAGGACCTTGGGGAAAGGCATGGTGGCCTTGGGTTTTTCTGACTGGATGTGAATTCCAGGTTGTTGGGAACATGGTGCACTGTAGGTCGGCCACCTGGGGCTGTGCAGACAAAGCTGTAACTGTCCTATTCCTAAGAACTGTCTTATGGATTTCCCAAAATGGTCAGAATTGTACTGATCAGTGTCTTCTAGGACCGACTGTATTTTCTTACAGTCCATATCATTTTTGGGGAACAGTACACCTATATTTGTTCATTTTTTCTCTGTTCTGAGTAGTGTCTTTTCCCTAATGAAAAGATAAGTGTAAAATGTAGCTTATGTGGATAAATATAATTTCAAAATGAATAACATTAAAAAATCATGATTGAAAGAATGGTATGCAGAATTTACTATTGTAGGATGCAGTCAAGGAATATTGAGAGAACATTTTTCTCTGACTTTTATAAAATTTCTTTGTCCCTTTAGGGAGAGAACACATTAGAAATTAAATTAGGGCAGAAAGTGGAATGAGCACATGGGATTCCAAGATTTCTGGGTGGGCCTTGGGGGGCAGGACTGGGCTCTCGAGAAAATCTGGGTTTTCTGTCTTCTTTCTGTGTTCGTGTTAATCATTCAGATTTAGCCTTCCCCTGGTATTTGTTATTGCTCTTTTTATCTTGTAAAGGAGTTAAAATTGTGAAAGCTCTGTCAACTGCCCCAAGACATTCATGGTATGAATCTGTAGAGAACTAACTAGTTTTGGCTTTTAAACTCAGTTCTTGTGAATATTTCCAAGTCGTTCATCCGGTGTGACTAGTTGGGACACATCAATGACTCAGAGTGGAAGGGGTCTGAAAGCAGAGGACATGTCTGTAGCTTCTGGTCTTCTTTCCAGAAGACTTCTTTGAATGTTAAACTTTTCCTGAAATACTGCTGCTCACAATTAAAATAAATCAGAGGCAACCCACGGGATGGGAGAAGATATTTGCAAATGACACTACAGATAAAGAGCTGATGTCCAAGATCTATAAAGAACTTACCAAACTCAACACCAAAAAAACAAATAAGTCAAAAAATGGGCAGGAGATATGAACAGACACTTCTCCAAAGAAGACATACAAATGGCCAACAGATACATGAAGAAATGTTCAACATCATTAGCCATCAGGGAAATTCAAATCAAAACCACATTGAGATACCACCTTACACCAGTTAGAATGGCAAAAATTGACAAGGCTGGAAACAAATGTTGGAGAGGTTGTGGAGAGAGGAGAACCCTCTTACACTGTTGGTGGAAATGCAAGTTGGTAGAGCCACTTTGGAAAACAGTGTGGAGGTGCCTCAAAAAATTAAAAATAGAACTACTCTGTGACCCAGCAATTGCACTACTGGGTATTTACCCCAAAGACACAGACGTAGTGAAAAGAAGGGCCATATGCACCCCAATGTTCATAGCAGCAATGTCCGCAATAGCCAAACTGTGAAAAGAGCCGAGATGCCCTTCAACAGATGAATGGATAAAGAAGATGTGGTCCATATATACAATGGAATATTACTCAGCCATCAGAAAGGATGAATACCCAGCTTTAAATCAGCATGGATGGGACTGGAGGATACTATGCTAAGTGAAATAAGTCAAGCAGAGAAAGTCAATTATCATACGGTTTCACTTATTTGTGGAACACAAGGAATAGCATGGAGGACATTAGGGGAAGAAAGGGAAAAATGAAGGGGGGGAAATCAGAGGGGGAGACAAACCATGAGAGACTATGGACTCTAGGAAAAAAAACTGAGGGTTTTGGAAGGGGATGGGGGATGGGTGAGCCCGGTGATGGGTATTAAGGAGGGCATGTGATCTGATGGGCACTGGGTGTTTTACACAAACAATGGATCGTGGATCACTACATCAAAAACTAATGATGTATGGTGACTAACATAACATAATAAAATAGTAATAAAAATCAAAAAATTTAAAAAAATTAAAAAAATTCTAAAGATAAATAAAATAATCAGTGAACATAATGCCTCAGAGTCCCTGCGAGTCCTCCGTGCCTCCTTTGAAACTGAGGAGTGTTGTAAGAACGGACTCAGAAGCACTTGTTTTTGAACCTGAAAATGCTGCACAATTTTAAGTGAAAGAACCAAAGTATAGCGTTCATGAGCAACTTTCCAGCCATACATATCCAGGCACATTATAAAATTATACTCCAGATGTGTCCCTTCCATGAACTGTAACATTTTGGAGAATAACCTCTCGAAACTGAATTACTCAGATCGTATGAAACAAAAATCACAAAACCGAAGAAAACTAAACACTTTTGCCCAGAGACATCACCACCAACGCAGCATGCGTTTGGACGTGGTCTAAGTGGCTTTCGGTGTTGAGGGGTCTGCCCAGAAGCAGGGGAGCAAGAAGGACTGATTCCTATCACTGAACAAGCCTCATGTTTTAATCTCATCAGAAGTTCCATCTGATTCAAAATGGGAAAAGGTTGGTTTGATTACTCATTCATTCTTTATTTAATATAGGAAAATACTTAGTGAGTGCTTGCTTTGGGCCAGAATTCTTCCAGCTCCTCTGCGTGCAGGGTGGGGACGACACGGACCTTTCACGTCAGGAGTTCGGTGCAACGGGGGGATAATTACCAGACCTCGTGTGTGCACACGTTTTCAGTTTACCAAGTGTGTATGGCATCAGCTTACCTTCACGAAATGGAGGGGTGACCGCTGCACTTAATGTATCTTACTGGGGAGGAGGCCAAGGAGATGCCGGGTGCCTCTTTGCCCTGAGGTCTCACCGTGTCCTTGCTGCAGGCAGCTCTCTCCGACAGCACGGGCCTCCCTGGTCAGAGGCAGGCGAGAACTGCCTCTCTTCTCTCTGGAACTGCTGACTTCTATTTCAGTGATGTTAGTCTAGTGTCCCAGCTCCAGGACACTTTCCCTGTCAGAAGCCCAACTTGTTCGAAGGTTCCCACCTTTTATTCAGATCTGTGTTGGCTACCGTGGTAGTCCTTGCAATATTTGTAGATTGGCCCAAATTCTCCTCTTTGCAGCTGCAAAACACACATGTGATCATTGCTGAGACAAGAAAGACCTAAGAATATTTCAGGTTAGCGACTGCACACCCTCCTGCTCTTCTCTAGGCCAATCGCACGATACCACCCCAAAACTTTAGTGGCTTGGCAGCACAGAATGCATTTTTCACCGGTAAAGCCGTCAGGCATGTGGGACGCCCCCCTCCCCGGCCTCAGGCCTCTGTGGCCCTCTTTGTGCGCAGACATGAGGGGGGCAGCTGGGTCACTGTGGGGGCGTGCTGTCCAGGCCGGGGGTGTGAGCATGGCTCCCACTCAGCCCACTGGCCAGAACCCCATGGCGTGACTGCACTTCCGAGGTGGGGGGATGGCTGGGACGCAAAGTCTGGCTGTGTGCGAGGAAGGGGAGGTCGAGGCTGCCCTTAGCCAGCATGTGTGCAGTGGGGTGTCACCTCCCCGGACAGACGGTGCACACGCCCAGCTCGAGACAGCGTGTTCCCGGCTGGTCTGGGAGCCACACGGCTCATTCCTCCCTGAACTGCTGCAAAGTCATTGGTGTGCACATCTCCGAGCCGTTCCCAACGCAGTAAGGGCAGTTTTTTTGGTTTGAGAGGATTAACGAACCCGTGAAAATACATCATTCTGTGAACCGTGAAACACTGTGGCAAAGTTACTCTAGTGGCCTTTGTGAAACTTGAAAACATTCTCTAAATTCAAAAGGAACTGATAAAAGCCAAGATCAGAATTTTATTTCTCCTACTCACAAGTCAGATAATTACTAATATAAATTGGAATCTGATGCTGAATGCAAATTGGACATAATTTCTCATCACTAGACTGCCTTTTAAATGTGAATTGTTGTACAGAAGCCAGGAATTTTATAAGAAAGGAGGCTTGCAAGTAGCATTTCCCACCCAGCTGTTGCACGGAGGTTGAGGAGCCGTGGCCTGGACCAGCTCTTCCAAACCAGCTTCTGTCTTCAGCCAGACACCAGATGGATTTTACACCTTAAATAAGTGTTGCAATTGAATTGGTTATTAATTTTCTTTTTTAAAAAAATAGACTTTTAAAATAACAGTTTCAAAATTTGTGTAGAAACTGAGCAGAGAGCAGAATGTTGCTGTACCCTCTGCTCTACCCCAAACCCACAAAAGAGCCCCCGTTCTTGGAATCTAGCATTATTGTGGTGCATTTGTTACAACCGATGGGCCCTATCGGTACATGATTGCTGACTGAAGTCCATAGCTGGTAATATGTACTTCACTGCATGGCTGAAAGGGTCAATAGAGATAAACGAATTCCTATCCATGCCTAACGTGACACATCTGGAGGGCTCAGGGGCAGACAGTTTCATCTGAAGATTAAAAATCGATCCTGTGTTTTCCAAACTTTATAAAGCTTCCCACACACAGGGACTAGTAGAATAACCCAGAACCTCGCAGCACTGACACCTCCTGATGTGATGGGGCGGGTGCGGCAGGCTTCAGAGCCGGGGGCCGAATGGGAACATGGGAGCAGGTGGGGCCGCCACCTGTCTGATTGGTCCTCACAAGTGGGGCTCCAGTGGCCATGTGGGCAGGTCCTCCCAGCACACGAGGGACGGTGGTGGCTGTCATCTCTGCTGGTCAGGGCTTGCCGCAGGTCGCAGTCACTGGCGGTTGTGCTCTCAAGGCTGAGGCTCCTTGAAGCCAGGGATGATGCCATTCATCGTCTTCCCAAACTCCTGGGGGAGAGCCTGGTGCGTAACAGACTCAGCAAAGTTTCCTTAGGTTGAATTGCCGTGAGTGATACATGTCCTAGTATTACCAAGTAACACACCAAAATAATGAAATGTAATTATATGACGTTTAAGATTTGGATTTCTATCTGGCCACGTGGGATTTATGCATTAATTGTATTGTTATTAGAGGAATATTTAACTAAAACTATGCAAAATTTTTAACTGTTTAAACTTCACCAGGCATAAAACTTTAAAACCTGAAGTTTATTATTTTTTTCTAAAATGTAATAGAATTAGCCTGTTTATACAGATGGTTTTAGGCCTCTGATATTATAAAATGAAGGATGGGTTTGCAGTGGCTGAAAGACCTAGATTCTAGTTCCAGTTTAATTGCTAATTTCCTCAGTGAATCCACTGAGCAGTTTGTTCGCTCATCACTCATGAGCACCTACTAGTTTCCAGAACTTGTGACAGGTGCTTTGGACACAGGACAAAGGGGGTGTGCATCGGGGTTCATGCCCTGAGCGCCTCCCAACCTCGAGAAGCGGAATCAAGAAACACATTCCAAACAGGTAGTAAGTTCCAAGCACACACAGCTGGGGTTGCAGCTGAGGCCTGGCGCCTGGGAGCACTGTCTGGGGGCTGGGGTCTGAAAGAGCTGCTTCCATTCTGGCCTGAGGCACACTGGGGTCACTGGGACACACTTTCCTCTCCTTGCAGTGGGCACACTTGGTGCTATCACCCCCATTACTGGTCACCACCATGGTGAGCTTTCCTGAGTGGCTGGGGGGCCTCCACAGTCCTGGGAAGAGAACTGGACAGTACCCGGAGCTCGGTGCTGTAGAGGGAACGTTTACTCCACACGCTTTTCACTGGATGCTGCAGGAAATTAAGACTTTGGGGCGGAAAGAGTGTATTTTGCACATGAGGAGGACTTGAATTTGGGGTCCAGGGGTAGCATGTCATAAACAATGTTTGAGCCCCCAAATCCATGTGTTGGCATCCTGAACCCCAACAGGATGGTGTTAGGAGGTGGGGTCTTTGGGAGGGGCCTGGGCAGAGCCCGCACAGTGGTCTTAGAGCCCTTGTAGAGGAGACCCCGTGAGCTCCCGGCCCCCTCTCCCACACAGAGAACTGCGAGAGCACGTGTCTATGAACCAGGAGGCGGCCCTCCCCAGACACTGAACCTGCTGGTGGTCTTGGACTTCCAGCCTCCAGACCATGAGAAATACATGTCTGCTGTTTATAAGGCACCCCGTGTGTGCTGTTCTGTTAGAGCTGCCCAAACAGACCGAGACACTGGGCTATTCCTTTCCAGGCCCGTCACTCAGAAAACAGCAAGAGGCCACAGAGTCTGCATGCACGTCTGAAATTGGAGGTGTTTGGAAAGTCATCCCAGCAGGAAGGGAAGAAACGTCTTTGCTGAGGGGCTGTTTTGTGGCTGAGACAAACCTTTCAGATACAAGCTACAGTTGAGTTCATAGCAATCACGAGCGATTGAGCAGATGCAGAGAAAGGGCTTGTGGGCGACGAGAACAGGCCATGGAATCCGCGAGTCCACTGTGGGGATGGTGTGGGCTGAAGTCTGTCCAGCAAGCAAGTGCATTCGACTTCCACTATCTTGCAGTGCCTCTCCCGGAGGGAAAGGGATTATGCTTTCAACCTGCTGTGTCTTTCCTAAGGAAGTTGCTGCTCTCCTCACCGGCTTCCAGGGATGTTCAGTCTTCTTCCCAGCCGTAGCTCAGAGCTGCTGGGGCCTCCCTGCTCTGCTGCGTTCACTGTAGACCCAAGCACCATGGTGTCTGCACACTTGCTCTGCAGTTCACACCTCTGTCCTGTGCTTGTGTGTCGGCATGGGGTCCCCAAGAAGCAGATGCCAAGAAGAGTTACACGTGCAAGGATTTTATCAGAGGAGATGCCGCCTCACTGGGAGGGAGTCCAAGGTTGGGAGAGGTTTCAGAGGCTGAGTCCAAGGACACTCAGCCTTGCCTTGGGGGTCTTTGAGCCCCAGCAGACTGCTGTCTTGCTCAGGAGCCTGATGGGCGCAGTCATGGTTTGAGCAGCCTTGGGACTGGTGGCCTCTGCAAAGCAAGAGCCTGTGTTCCAGAGCTCACCAGCGAGGACCTTGGCCAGTTTTGTGGCTGGAGGTCTGTGAGGCACATTTTTCAAGGCCGACGCAGGCTAAGTTGGTTTTGCAAACCCAGGCAGCACATTTTACTGTTAGATTTTGCAGGAATCCGTCCTCTTTCCAATCCGAGGATGTCTCCTCTGTCGTTTCACACACTCGCTGGACCTCACAGTTAGCTCTCAGTTGATGCTGTGTCTCCATTCTGCTTCTTTTTTTTCCCCCAATAACAAGAGCTCTTATTTATCTTATTGTTGTTTGTTCCAAACTTAAGGATGTGCCACTGTGTTTTTTTTTTTATTCTTATGTTAATCCCCATACATTACATCATTGGTTTTAGATGTTCCTTTCTGCTTCTTGAGAACAGTGTGGCGACGGCGTCGTGGTCACACTCCAGAAACGTGTTCCCCCAGCAAGGACCCTTGATTATAACAAAAGACATAAGGGGGGTGTGGTCCGCTGTTTCCTGACGACATCTGTGTGTCTGAAGGGGAGGCACGGCCCAGCCACGAGGTGGAGGCACCTGGGCCCTGGAGACGGAGAACTGCACGGGGGCCACGTTCTAGAGGTCACGCACCTGCTGTGTGACCCGCACCTGGTGACACAAACCACATCGGTTATTGAGGGAACTCAGCATCTACGCGTAGTTCATCTATTTCTGTAGGTCCACACCTATGCCCATGTCTGTCCCCATCTGCCCTGTCACACCCGTAACTGCTTCTTACCCAGAAGAGGACCTGCCACATATGAGGGACATTCCCTCTTGAACCATGTATCTACTCTTTCTAGAATTGTTTCTTCATTTGTAAACTGATGTGTTTTATCTGCTGACCGCTAGGGAAATTTTCAGGGTTCCATGTCATTTGAACAATACCCTTTGGTCCCAAGTTCTGGAGAACTTGGTAGAGAGGCTGGAGAAGGGGCCATGTTGCCACAACTTACCTGGCCTCTCAGCGTGCACGTCACCTTAAAGAGAAAATTCTCCCTCCTTCTCATCCCTATTCCTTGCTGTTGCACAGTGAGAGGGGGAGGCGAGGGGGAGCTGAGCATACAATACTGTGGGCGGAGGGAGCCTGGGACCAAGCAGCATCTGGATGAATCCCTGTCGTGTGTGCCTTACGTAAGAGGGAGACTCAGTGATGAAAAGTAACAGGTATATTTTGAGCCACATCATACAAGCTTGAGGCCGGAAAGACAATGTTAACATTCCCCCCGATTACTGTGTAGGAATAGACCACAACGAATCAAACCTCCCTGAGGCTCTGCCGCCGCTGTGACGAGCCCACCTCCTTCCCGTGCGTCTTGTCTGACCAGGCCCTGCAGACTCCTGTTCAGTGCAGGGTTTCGTGATCCCCTCCAACCTCTGCTCGCAAACCCTGCCCACCCGCAGTGGGAGAGAGTGGCCGGCACGCCCCGGGTGCCAGGCTGTTCTCAGCGAGCTGACTTCTGCAGTTGGGGTCCACCGGCCCCGTCCAGCAGAAGTGTGAGGCCGTACCCGTCGCTGGTTCTGGTGCTGGTAGAGCTCGTCCTACGACCATGTTGATCATTTCTCCAGGGCAGGCAGTGGGCGGGAGAAGCACTGGGCTGCATTTCACATGGTCGCTGTGCCTCTTGGCAACGTGTGTCCCCTAATTATCACCCAGGCCTTCGTTTGAGTTTTAATCCCACTCAGTAAAGACTATAGAAAGCAGCGTGTCTGGCGCTGGTGAGAACGAAATAACGAAGCCACACAGAGCCCAGGCCGGAAACCAAATGGCAGGGTCAGCTGCACCTCCTCCAGGTGGGCGAGCACAACCACGGCCGGGGAAGCAGGGAGGAAACACAGGTGGACACAAGCCAGGTTAATTGGACGCCGCTGATCAGCAGCAGGAAAATATCCCTGGAGGAAAGGCCAGGGAACCCTTAATAGAGCAAAATGTTTCAAATCAAAGCTCCCCAGAAAGCCTGGACTGGCTGTGGCGTCAGTCGAAGACACACGGAGTAAACAGGCAACGGGAAATGCGCGGACCAGAGGCCAGGCTGTCACCGCTGGAGCGGACCGCGGCCTCAATTGTGTGTTCTGGTGCTTGCGGTGGGGACAGCGAGGACATTGTGTCTCATGGCTGTTCGGACTCCACGTGGCCTGCCCAAGCTCTGCCTTACGTTGAGCCGATGACCTGGCCTGATGGATTCCAGGAAAGACAAAGTTCTTCATAGCTGAGCCCGCATTTCAGTTTTGTTTGGTGTGTTTTTGTGCTTTTTTTCTCTAGTGGGAAGAGGAGGAAGGAGAAGGCATCAGATCTGTCTCTTTCCCCGTATCTGGCCATGAGATTTACACATAAAACACCTCCCTCCATTGATTAATCACTCAGGAACTTTCTCGTGCCAGTCCTATGTCCGACGACCTGGATGGGATGACAGGGCTCGGCTGGACCCACGGTGTGGGGGCTTTGGGGCCCAGCCAGTCCAGGAGGTGACCCCAATATGTTACTAAAACCCTAAGAAAACAGAAAAAGAAAAAAAAGAACTTACTACATGGAAAATTAAACTTGTCAGGTAACCAGCTATCATTATTTAATACGAATTCTCATTAAGTAAAAAGGTACGGAATAGAATTTTCAGTGGATTATGTAGGCTTTGACTCATGAAAAAGGGAACCTCTTGTTTTATTCTTTTTTGTTTCTTTTCTTTCCTGTGATTTATTTATTTCATAACTGGAATCCATATTTCTTCCATCCCCTTGCCCCTCCCCTGTGGCGCCCCCCAGTTTGTTCTCTGTTACTGCGGGTCGGCTTCTGTTTGTTTTCTTTCTTAGGTTCCACGTAGAAGTGAGATCATACGGTATTTGTCTTCCTTTGTCTGACTCCTGTCACTGAGCGTGATGCCCTCTGGGTCCACAGTCCTCTCGTTTTATTCTTCAAGTCCCCAAACATGGAGCAGGGGAGGAGGGCTCCGGTGAGAGTTCCCAGCACCAACGCCAGGTTGTAGAAGGGACAGAAGCATCTGCCTCAGGCCTCCAGCCTGGAAATAATGCCGTGATTGTTACTTGGAAAAAACCTGAATCCCTCTGTATTGAAGATACTGTCAGTCGGGCTTTCTTTTCCTTGAAGCTGAAATTCTTCCCAAGTAGTTCAAGAGAATGGAAGTATTAAGTACAAAGAATAAAACCGTTCTAAATCTAAAGATATATAACAGTAACACTTGAAATAATCTGATAAGAAAAGTCAATACATTTGACTATGTTAATATTGTATATTATGTCAGTGTTTTCAGGCAGACCCTCATGCCTGCACCAAATCCAGCCGCCACCCCCAGAGAGCCCCGGCTGGACCAGGGGCCTCCACCTCTGCACAGCGCGTCTCAAGGCAGTTGGTCCAGCCACCCTGACCACTCAGACCTACTCTGCAATCAGGGCGGCCAGGGCCCCCGCCAGTGACTTGTGTCGGCGTGGTCTCTATGAGGACACCTGTTCCAAGCAGGACACGGGCATTTATCTTGGGTACAGTGTCTATGGGAGCTGCAATCAGGGACCCCGGCTGGCCATGCCCCTAGGCACGTCCTGGTCCAGGCACCTGCTCACGGTGAAGCCTCCTTATGGGTCCTTGGCTGAAGCATTTCTCCAGGACCCCTGCAGAGACCACAGGCTGTGAGGGACCGGGGCCTTGAAGACACTTCCCCACTCTGACTCAGTCAGTACTTCTTTCCAACTTGTCCCGAGCCCTGGGAGCCAACCCCCATCAGGGCTGATGCTTCTGACCCTCACCTGGTGCCTGGACCTTCTCTAACTGCCCTGGAACATGACAGGTGCAGTGAGCATGATGGTAGAGGACAGAGATGTGCAGGACCTCAGGCCTCGACCGCGACCACAAGGCCAAGATGCTGAGTTAGAAGGGCTTTTCTGGAACTCACAGTTGCAGATTTTCTGACATAAACCCATCTTAAATTACCAAAGGGAAGCTAGTAAAACCTATAAACAGGTAATTGCTGGAAAAGCCAAACCAATGACCAGAACATGTGGAAAGATGTCCTATTACTACTTGTGAGATGAATTACCCATGAGACCTGAGACTGGGATGGGACCTAACTCGGAAATAGGGTCTCTGTTGATGTGACTGGAGTTAAGACAAGGGCATCAGGTGGGTCCTGGTCCAGCATGATTGGAGTCTGCACAGGAAGACAGAGACCCAGGGAAAAGGACTTGTGTCAATGGAGGCAGAGGTAGGAAGGGGGGCAGCTGTGAGCCAAGGATGGGGGGCAGCCACCCGAAGCCAGACGGGCAAGGACGGTCCTTCCCTAGAAACTACAGGGCGCCTTGCCGCCAGACTCCCAGCCTCCAGCCCCGTAAGCCAACACCAACGCCCGCGGGTGTGGACTGTGGACATGGCTTTGGTGGGGCAGTGTGTGGTGGCTGGGAGAGTCTGGGAATGTCCCAAAGAGAAGGTCAGGGGAAACCTGAGGTGCAAGGACTCGGATGGGCCTCAGGGGAGGAGAGCACAGAAGAGAGGTCCCTATTGCCGGCAGAGGTCCAGCCCCTGCTGAGGGCTGGAGACCCAGGTCGGGCCCTGGAGGACGCGGCTGTGTCGGAGGGCGGGGAACATGGCTGAAGCGTGTCCCGCCGCCGGTGACAGTGGGCTTTGTCACGATGGGCTGAGGTGTCCAGACAGAGTGCGGAGGGTGCAGTCTGGTTTCTTCCTGCTTTCCTGGTAAAACGGGAGGAAAGGGACGTGGCAGTCTGGGCTAGCCGGAACATGGTGGCCTTACCCTTGGGCGAGGAGGTCGCTCAGCGGGGTCAGTGCCCTAAGGACCACATGCAGGAAAATGTGTCTTTTCAATTAAGTCCATGCTTTAATTTTGTTAAATGATAACACGCTGTGTACAGTCATGTCGTCGGTGGTAGAAACCAAAGTTTATAGAAACTTGCTGGAAAACGGCTCGTGCTAACAGGGTAATTACAGAAATACCCAGACATGAACCTGAGCCTGTAATAGCAGAGTAGCTGGATACACATCAACACTAAGAAATCAACTGTCTTGTGATAAAGAACAGTTACAAACATTAAATTGTATCACTTACAGTAGCAACATGAAAAATTATTTCTTTATTTTAATTATGGAGAAATATTTAAAACCTCACTGAAAAGTACTTTAATAAGGCCTAAATAAATGAAGCACTGCATCATATCCACAAGAGGGCAAGTCGTGTGTGCACTGAGCTAACAGACACGAAAATTACCATCAAGCTGCTGTCACAGGACCTGATGCAACAGACCCACACCTGCAGGGGAGCTACTGAGAGTTGGTGATGAAGACCTCCGGGAAATAGTGGATTGTTTGATACATTGTTTCAGGAGTAGACACTGGAAATGCATTTGGAAAAATAGAATATGAATCTATATTTTGCACCATTCAATGAAATCAATCCAGATAAAGATTTAAATGTAAATGTAACCATTGACATTTTTATCTTATTTTAAGATTTTATTTATTTATTGAGAGGGAGAGTGAGTGAGAGAGAGAGAGAACAAGTGGCGGGGGAGAGGTAAAGTGAGGGGGAGGAGCTGACTCCCCGCTGAGCAGGGAGCCTGACTCGGGGCTCCATCCCAGGACCTTGAGATCATGACCTGAATCAAAGGCAGACAACTGACTGAGCCACCCAGGTGGCCCCCACTGAAATTTTAAAAACAAAAATGGGAGAATGTTTTATGACCCAGCTTAGAGAAGTAGATCTTTACCATGACAAAAACATTGGAAATTATACAGAAAATTGGTAAATTTAACTATGTCAAAGGTCAAAGTTACCAGTCCTCATAAAACACATAAAGGTAATAAAAATATGCCTGAGGACCATGAGAATGTCTAACGTATGAAGGATCAGTGTCTGGAACCTATAAAGGACTCTACGAATCAAATAAAGGACAACAACCACATTAATAAAAGACAAGAATGGGCAGAAGACAGACCGGCCATTTCAGATGAGTGAGAAAACCAGAAGAAACCACAGACCTGCAGGTGCAGTCTTCATCAGGGTGATGGGGACAAGACAGTGGGCGTCTCCTCTCACCCAGGACGGGCAGTCACCACCAGCCAGACTCCGGTGATGTCCCCACTCACCCAGGACAAGCAGTCACTGGCCAGACTCCAGCGGGTGTCCCCACTCACCCAGGATGGGCAATCACTGGCCAGACTCCGGTGGGCGTCCCCACTCACCCAGGATGGGCAGTCACCACCAGCCAGACTCCGGTGGGCGTCCCCACTCACCCAGGATGGGCAGTAACCACCAGCCAGACTCCGGTGGGCGTCCCCACTCACCCAGGATGGGCAGTAACCACCAGCCAGTCTCCGGCGGGCGTCCCCACTCACCCAGGATGGGCAGTAACCACCAGCCAGTCTCCGGAGGGCGTCCCCACTCACCCAGGATGGGCAGTAACCACCAGCCAGACTCCGGCGGGCGTCCCCACTCACCCAGGATGGGCAGTAACCACCAGCCAGACTCCGGCGGGCGTCCCCACTCACCCAGGATGGGCAGTAACCACCAGCCAGACTCCGGCGGGCGTCCCCACTCACCCAGGATGGGCAGTAACCACCAGCCAGACTCCGGCGGGCGTCCCCACTCACCCAGGATGGGCAGTAACCACCAGCCAGTCTCCGGCGGGCGTCCCCACTCACCCAGGATGGGCAGTAACCACCAGCCAGACTCCGGCGGGCGTCCCCACTCACCCAGGATGGGCAGTAACCACCAGCCAGTCTCCGGCGGGCGTCCCCACTCACCCAGGATGGGCAGTAACCACCAGCCAGACTCCGGCGGGCGTCCCCACTCACCCAGGATGGGCAGTAACCACCAGCCAGACTCCGGCGGGCGTCCCCACTCACCCAGGATGGGCAGTAACCACCAGCCAGACTCCGGCGGGCGTCCCCACTCACCCAGGATGGGCAGTAACCACCAGCCAGACTCCGGCGGGCGTCCCCACTCACCCAGGATGGGCAGTAACCACCAGCCAGACTCCGGCAGGTATCCCCACTCACCCAGGACGGGCAGTAACCACCACCCAGACTACAGTGGGTGTCCCCACTCACCCAGGACAGACAGTCACTGGCCAGACTCTGGCGGGTGTCCCCAACTCACCCAGGACGGGCAGTCACCGGCCAGACTCCGGTGAGCGTCCCCACTCACCCAGGACGGGCAGTCACCACCAGCCAGACTCTGGTGGGCGTCCCCACTCACCCAGGACGGGCGGTCACCGGCCAGATGCTGGGGGAGTGTCACCTGGAAGGGGCTCTTTGCAGCTCTCTCAGGACCTTTGCTTTTGCAGCTCCTCTGGAGAACAAGTGGACTTTACAATGTGGAAGCGAATGTGTTCAGGCTGTTACCCAGTTTCTACTCCTAGAAATTCTGGTATATTTTGTAAGGAGAAAATTTAAAGAGAATTCCTGTGGGAGCATGAACTATAATCATCTGTAATGCTTTATAGTGGCTGAAAATCACTAGAACACCTCAGAGTTTGTAAGGAGGATACAGAGATATTTTTATATATTGCACAATGTCTATTTGCATCAGTGAAGGGGAATGGACCTCAGTGTGCATGATGCTGGAAAGATAATATCGAGGGAAATTGTCACAGGATACTGTATACAGTATAGATGTTTGAAAGTTAAAAAACAGAAAATGAAACACAGGTGAATAATTACAACAAATGGGTGGGAGTTGTGGGGGTGCAGTCAGAGAGCAGGCAGGCGGTTTCAGTCTTTGGTGGTTTTGTCATTGTTGTGAGGAGTGACTCATTCATTACTACGTATAACTCTCCCGCACACATTAAAATCCCACCATAACGCCACAGTAGGGCCCAAGAATTTCCAGTTTGTAAATGTGGGGTCTGGCATGGCCGGATTAATGGAAAATAATGTGTTTTAATCTGTTTATTCTTTGAAGAAAGAACTCAGAAATAAAGATAAACTATGTTTTTAACATCAGTCCTTCTCAAATTTGAATCTGCTTTTCTAACTGGAATCTCCCAAGTGTCTTGCAGGAACACAGAGCCTGATTCCTTTGGGCTGGGTGGGCCTGAGCATCTGCATTTCCAGAAAGCTCGAAGGAGGCACTGACCCACCATGCCTGAGGAATGAGGTTGCCCAGACCCCTGCAGGAGGTGAGAACTTCAGTCCACTTCCGGTTCAGATTATGGATCTGTTCTGAATAAAAAGATAAAACTGGACCCATTTTAGGGCTTCTGGGTGATACAGTTGGTGAAGCATCTGCCTCTTGGTCTGGGCTCGGGTGGTGGTCTCAGGGTCATGGGATCGAGCCCCACGTCAGGGGCCGAGCTGGGTCTCCCTCCCTCTGCCCCTCCACCCCTCACATGCACTCTCTCTCTCTAAAACAAAACAAAATAAAACAAAACAAAAACTAGACCCAATTTGTCCCACTGTATACCAAGATCAATTCCAAATGGATCAGACTTAAGTGTAGGAGATGGACCCATATAAGCACTACAGGAAAACAAAGATGAATTATTTTATAATTTATGATGCAAAATACTGAAGCAACAGGGAAATGTGATAGGTTTGATTATACTAAAGGCTATTTGCCTCTTAAAAACATGTACAAATGTCAAATTGGGGAAATATTTATGACATATTACACAGAAAGCATTGATATTACCAAAATACAAGGATTGCTAAAACACAGAACATAAAGACCAATAACCTAGGAAAACACTTAGGGTTATAAACAGACTGTTCACAGAGGAGATTACATGGTTTTTAAATGTTAAACCTCATTCATCATAGGCAGGCACAAATTAAAAGTAGAATACAATCATTCTCTCAGAAAGATTAATGTGCTGCTGGTGATCAGAGAAGGTGCCCTTCACACTGGTGGTGGGAATGGTGCAAGCAGAAAGTTTGCCACATCTAGCAAAATACCTAATCGTTTATTAACAGACAAAGCAATTCTACTCCCAGTTATTTAGCCCCAGGAGCAAAGATCCTGTAAGACATATGCAACCCAATTCACAACAGCAATGCAAGTCAACAGAAACTAGGAAAACAGCCCAGATGACCAACACTAGGGGTTTGACTGAAGAAAGAAGACATGGTATTTTTACACAATGGGATAAAATGCAGTTGAGAAGGAATGAGAAATGATCTCTAGTATATATTAAGGGAAAACGCAAGGAGAAAAAGTGCTTATTTTGTTTATATTGAAAAAAAGCAAAGTGATCATTCATACATTGCATTCCTGAAGACATATAATTCAGCTGCAACAGTTCCTAATTCATTACTCATCTTGTCTTATCTGTAACTTCCTCCTTCCCAGATATTTTGAGGAAAAATATCAGATTTTAGTTTCTTAGGACTGCTGTAAGAAATCACCACCAACTAGGTGCCTTAAATCAACAGAAATATGTTCTTCTGCAGTTCTGGAGGCTGGCGTTGAAAAGCAAGGTGTTGGAGGTTGGTTCCTTCCAGAGGCTCTGGGAGAGTCTGCCCGGGCCCCTCTCCAATTCTGTGTTGCCCATGTACCTGGCGTTCCCTGGCTTGTGCACACATCACTAGGACCTCTGCTTCGCTCCTCGCAGGGTGTTTTCCCCTGTGTCTTCTGTGGTCAAACTGCCTTCTTATGAGGGCACCAGGCTTAGGAGTAGTGCCCACTCAACGCAAGGATGACCTCATCCTAACTGGATCACATCTGCAAAGACCCTCTTTTCAAATGAGGTCACATTAACAGGTCCTGGGGGTTAGGACACCAATATGCCTTTCTTGGGGAAATAATTCTACTGACTCCAAACATCATATTATTCCATCTGTACTTTTGCATATATTTAAATTTTTTATAACAAATTTTTAAAAAACAGGAGCTACAGAAATAATTAGTGATTTCATTATATATAAATTTGTAATTGTATTATAATGCATCAATAGTAAATTAAAATGTAGACATTTTAAAAAGAATTACGTAATTATTAAAGAATTATTTAATGTTACACGCACCACATTTTTCTCCATAGACAACTCTACAATGAATCCTTTCTTGACCCTTGTAAAGGGATGCTTACAATTTAATTTTGCTTTGAGGTAAGATGCACCCCAGGAGACAGGCATCATCTGAGAGTGTGTGTGTGTGTGGCCGGGGGGGTTCTACGACCGCATATGTAGCTCCTCCTTCACTGAGTTTCCGTGTTCTCTCCTCTCATGCTCCAGCTTCCATGGAAACCTGAGGGTGGCGGTTGTGCCGTGCTTTACCCATCTTCTAGCAACGTTCTGACCCCTGGATGCTCGGCTGCCCCTGCCGGACCATGCTCTGTGGCCTGAGACACTGAGCCCAGAGCGCTTGGTGCCCTGGCCGGTCGTCCCTTGGTGTCCTGCTTGTCTCTCCATGCTCCGCTAATTCTCATGCAGTCGTCACGGAGAATGATTATCTTCTGAATTGTTTTTTTGTTTTAAAGCAGCAACTAATTCTCAGCAAAGGATAAATGTCAATTTCGAAGATACTATTCAAGTTCAGGAAAGGGCTTCACTGCTTGGCCAGAACTCACGCTTCCCAAAACACTGCGCCTCGCAGCTCACACGGTTTTATCAGTTTTGTTCATTTTTTCACTGTTTTCCATTTGAAACACAAAAACTCTGACAGTCACATAGATAGACTCAAGCTCTCTTCTTTTTGTGTTTGTCATCACCATCAGCACGTCTACTCTGACTGCTGTTCGAAGGTGGGGATGCACCCCCCAGGACCTGCGGGGTCACCCTGTCTTCACAGGCACGCTGTGGGAAGGGAAGGAACGCACATCACAGGGTTCGCAGGGACAGGAGCCAACTTTAAGTTCTCAGAATCAATGTTCATGTGAATACAATTTTATGAAAGAGCACATAATTAAAATATGCTAATTTGAATTTATATATATTATTAAACTCAGTAGTAACCTCAGCAATTATTTAAAACTTAGAAACAAAAAGCCTTCTTGGAGAGGAGTATTTTATTCTCAACACTATTTAAGTCCCAGCACGCAGGAGGCGACAAAGCAGCCTGCTCGTGGCTGGTTTGCTTATTTAACCTGGCTACAGACAGAGTGCCCGGGTTGCTTGCCCCTGCCCTGCCCATCACTGGTGGGCTAGGAACCACACAGAAGCCACAGAACATGTGAGACTTTCTGTGAAAGGGGAAACTGCAGTTACCAACTTCTACTTCTGTCCTCAGAGTCTTGTTTCTGGGGGGAAGAGAGGGTCAGAGTACACAGACATTTTTGTGGAAAGTGACAGAATAACTTGCCTTCCCGAGTCTCCGCACAGCCCTGGGGGACAGCAGTGTGGAGCCCACCTTCACCAACAGTGGCTTCCACACGCGGTCTTGTTACTCTACCTCCGAACTCCAGTTCACATGCTGCACTTCATCAGTAAGTGAGGGGCTCTGCCTCCACCGGTTTTCTTAGGGAGAAGGCGCAGGAATGTACTTAATAACCCGGCCACACAGCTGGTTTCTCAGTGAGCTTCGGATGACAGAAGCCACACCTGACCTAACAGGGCACAAACCTGCCTGCCTCTCCTACAACCTACTCTCAATTACTGATTCATCTTTACGGGAAAGCGCAGTTCTACTAACGTGTCCCCTCTGGGCATTAATGTGATTGCTGCTTGTAATTTCCTCCCCACTGTTCTTTCAGACCACTTAATATTTCATACTGGTAATTAGCAAATTCTTGTTATTTAGTGCTAATTTTAAACATTCCATCTATTTTTGTAGGATGTTTTTTCGGTAAATAAAATAACCATAATTTCTTCTAAATGTTCACTACATTTATTCCATTTATAGTCCCAAGATTGCGATCACCGTGAAGTCACTCTGCTCTCCTGCCACTCGGGATGCACTCACTGGTTCTTCTCCCCCAGCCTGACTCTGCCTCACCGACTTGGCTGGCGTATCGCACAGTGCACCTACTAAGTGCCTGGCACGAAGTGGGAGGAAGGAGGGGCGGGAGCTCCTGGCCCAGCACCAGGGGTGGGCAGACCCAAGATTCAAGGGGTGGGAAGGAGCAGACAGTTCCTAGGAGGCTGCTATGTGCCAAGTGATTTTCTGACAATTTCTGTGAATTAGTTTGCATTTCCCCAGTTTTGTGGATGATGAAGAAACAGAGGCAGAAAAGGAGGGAAGTTGATGGGTTTGATGTCCCCCGTTATGCTCATGTGCAATTAGAATTTATCACACTGCCTTACATTTTATCTTTAAATAACCGCAGATCCCACAGATACACACATGTGGGTCTCTCAGTGACTCTCAGCTGCAGGCTGTTCTGCCCCCGGGGACCCTGGCCAATGTCAGGACACAGTTTTGGTTGTCATCACTGGGAAACGGCAGCTACTGGTCGGTGGGTGGAGGCCAGGGATGCTGCCAAGCACCCCACGGCGGGCAGAATGCCCCACACCGAGACACAGCGGGCCGGGCTGAGAGCTGTGTCGAGTTAGAGACCTTGGTGCGTGCGCTCCCTCCCCTTCTCCTCAGCAGTCAGCGTTGTTAATGGCTGCCTTTCCCAGCCTGTCTCTGCTGTGTTCACATCTGTACTTGATCTCTGGCCTCCCTCCACGTGTATTTCTGGTTAAAGAAGAGATCATGCTATGAATATAGGCCTGGAAGTATTTGCTGGTTTCTCCTTCAGATATTTAACAGACATTCCCCACCTGATCCCTCGGTCTTCTCCCCTCAGGAGGAGCCATTCCCTGTGTGGGTGTGCATACCGAGGCATCCCCGCTGGGGGGGGGGGCGATCTTGGCACCGTGTTTGATGCTGTGTCTTGCCTTGCCTGTGGGCTGGTACCTCACATTCTGCTGTGTATTGCCACATCTGCATGAGGTCCTGGGGCAACATAAGGAGGGTGAGCACTGTCTCAGCCTGGCTCGCACCGGCCAGACGGCCAGCCTCCAGGCTCCCTGGGAAAGGCCACAAAGCTGGATGAGCAGCGATACTGATTTGCCCTGTCAGTGACCCAGCTAAGCCAAAACAGAGGGGAGGCCATTTCTGTACTGGGAGCTGAGTCGGATGCAGAACATACCACTGACCATCTTAGAACTGGGTCTTACAGAGTCTCTCCACCCGCTGTTTGGATCTATGGAGCTGGGGTCCCCTGGGGGCGGAGGAAGCAGCAAAGGCAGGGTCTGGCTTTCAGAGGGCAAGTAAGATCCCGAAGGAGGGTGTGAGCTCCTTTGTGTTGTACATAATTTCTTAGGGGCCAGTGCGGAAAACCATCTCCTGCTTTCCCTCTAGACCAGCCTCCACGAACATTCACACCCTCGCTCATCTTCGCACACGAGGAAGTGCGTGATGGTGGGAGAGCATCTTCGTGCACCTGCAGTAGAACCCAGACAAGGCAGTGCAGCCGCCAAGCCCGCGAAGACACCTTCTCACCCTCGGCAGCTGCCCCCATGCAGGCTTCCTCTCTGGCCATCAGGGTCCATGGGCAGCTCCTGGGGGTGGGAACCCCGGTCTGCACCAGCAATCTCAAAGTGAGACACTTGCGTGGAACCTCCACAGGTTCACAGAGGGTCTGCAGGCACGAGAAGCACAGGGCGCGGGGCCCACCTTCCTGAGACCATGCCCTGCTGCTTCTTGTCCTCGCCACAGCCACCCAGCGTCTCTCCCCGATCTTCCTTTCACACCAAGGCTCTGCCATTTCCTCTGTGTCCTGTTCATGCACAACGTTTCCTGCGGCTTTTCGCAAGAAGTGTGTTGCCCTCGTCAGCCCAGTGAGCATCACCTGGGAGCCAGGAAGGCAGAGCCTGATCTCCTGAATCAGACGCTGCACTTCACGGGACTGCGGATCATCCAGGGCCGGTGAGGACTTCGAGGGGCTGCCCTCAGCGCCCACTTGCCATGTGCAGTCCACCTCACCTTGTTGACTGTGCCTGTCCTCACATGCCCCGTCTGTTCAAGGGCCCCGGAGGAAATAAATGGTCCCATCCTGGTCCAATCCCCGGCAGCATCTTCTTCAGGCTTCGGATTCATACCATGTATTCAAAACCATTAGTTCGCACTTGTTCAAGTGACTTTTCTCAAAGTGCACACATAATACAGAAACTGAGTGAGGCAGCACTGAAGGTAATTAGGACACTGTGTTCACTATTTTAAAATTTTCAAGTAACTCATTTTGTCTTTAGTTGCACAGCCCTTCAAACAGACCTCACACTTATGGCAAACTAAATAGAGATCGGCCTCATGATAACAAAGCAAAAACCACCACAATCATCATTTCCTGTTGCTCTGAGAGAGGGCAGGCATTTCCCGATAGTCTTTCTGACAGTTCAGTGAAATTCTCCTAGGAAATACTCAGGAGAACGTCAGTGTCGTAAAAGTAACAAGAGTGGTGCTGTGGTAACAAATCATCATCTGCCAAATAGATTTAAAAATCCACACTGTAGTCACCTTTGTGCATCTGTGCACGCAGGGAGTGCTCCCCGGCAGCAGCGACCACGTGACCACCAGGGGACGGTCCCTCTGCCAGGGAGCCCCACAGTGGCTTCTGCCCTCCCTTGTCTGGGTCCTTGGGCTCACCTCTGCTCAGGGAGAAGAGACACCTGTGCTTTTCCTTTCTGAGTTAAGCACAATGATAAGAACTGTTTTTAAATGGACAATAACCGTTAGCGTTTGTTTAGCCTTCAAGGCACACCAGCTTTTGTGCAAAATGCTGAGTGAGCTCTCATTCAGAACAACTTTGGGTAATGGAAGTGCCTAAGAAGTACGGGATCCTTCTCTGACTGAGGAAGAGAGCTGAGATGCAGAGTTCTCGTGACTCATTCTGGGTCACCCGTTTCACAGGGAGCAGGGCCAGGCTTTGAGCCCAGACCAGCAGGACACCAAACTTCCCTGTGGACGAAAACATGGGCTTGGCTGGAGAACCTCTGTGCTGGCCTCGTGCCAGCAGTTCAGGGATGAAGCCCCCCCAGGGCCCTCCACACCCTCACTTCTGGCCTGGGACCCGGTCCTGGAGTGGCAGCAGTGCCTATGGGCCCTCGGCACCGGCCTGGCACACCCGCGGTGGTATTTCAGATCTGCTTCCCACCCAAAGGGAGGTGTCCACCCATCCTAAAGATCGTGCGACAACAGTCCCAGGGCAGTAAAGAAGTTGTTGGTAATACACACCGAGATCGAGAGCACACCTTTGCTCACCCGAAAGCGTCTGCCACACTCCTGCTTTGAGACCACACTGCCTTTCTGGGGGTGGCACCAACTTTGGGGTCCTTTGGGGATGTGTTCAGTTTCTGTTTCTATCACTTATCCTGTGACGGTAAATTACCAATCTCAGTGAGCCTCACTTAATCAGCATGGACAAAGGAATGGCAAGCCCCACGCCCTGAAAGAAAAATGTTCCCCAGCCACCTGACGTCACCACTGCTTCCCAGCACTTCCATTTTTTCAATATTTTCATTCTGCATTCGGGTTCCCCCAGTGCACCAACTTTCCATAAATGCTTACGGTAACATATCCCAAGTCCCACGTTTCCTAACCTCTGCATGCAAATATCCAAATCTCTTCAGGAGCAAGATGTTCTAGGTCCTGTTCCTTTGCTAAAGTTTATCTAACTAAGGAAATAGGTTGGAGGCTTTCCACTCTCATTTTAGTGGAGGATTTTGCTGTTGGCCTCTAAGAATGAGCGAGTTTCCAGGTCTATTGCCCTGGGCAGTGCCTGGGGATCTTCAGAGTGCGTCACGTGAAGGTAGTTCCAGCCTTTGGATATTTTGCTTCTGACCCAATCTCTCTGTTGAGAGTTTTGTTTCTTGCAGGGGATGGGGTATTGAGACAGAACGAGGTAAGCACTAGAGAGATGGGGAAATTAACATGGCAGACCTGCCTTAGCTCGTTTACAAGGGGCCTGTTCACTTTGTCTCCACTACAATATTACCCCTCTGGTTGATGTTCATTATTTCCAAAGTAAGTCTGGTTTATTGGTGGATATAAATTTTTAAACATAATTTTGCCTTGGACAAAATCCATGACTGCCCAAGGGGGGAAACACTCTTTGGAAGAAAATGCACGTAAATGAGTAGTTTTTATAGGGCTTGAATAATGAATCAATTTTGATACCATATGAGCATGGCCAGTGCCTTGGTGCTCCAAGTTCATGCCACAAGCTCACCTGTCCTCACTCTGCTAGGATCACATCTGTGCTCTGCATGGCACCCATACATGCAAAGCTGATGGAAAGTGAAAACAGGGAGGCTGGTAGTAGGTCTGCTTTCTATTTTATTTAATTAAAAAAGTTGTCTTCCCACCATGGATCTTCTCGTAGCTGTAAAATAGGTTTATTGCACTGAATATGAATTCTTCATTATATTGCAAAACCAGTAACAATCCATTATTGTGTTAAACTGAGGTAATAAAAGGTTTATGTCCTTTCCCCAGTGTGAGTTACATGCAAAGACTACCTCCTGGAAGATGGAATGAGTTTCCAATCACTGCATTTCATATTCCAACTGATAGGACTGCATTAGCCATCACACAACTCGGTCTTTACCAAATAGGCTTTCTGACGAAAGGTCCAACCACCACAAGCACATCACTGTTGCAGAACAACACTCTAGGACTTGGTAATTGTTGGATTTATCCCAAGGTAATCTAATTAATCTAACATCTCAGGACTTAGAAATAGAGTCAGTATGCAGTCCACATCATAAGTGCATAATACATAAGATACAAATCTAGTAAATTTATCTATAGTTCATTTTATGTTTATTAAGTTCCCAAGGGGCCATAACTATGACTTATTTATCAAGAATCTCCAGAACCTGGCATGATGCCTTCTGCAGTGGCTGGAACACAGGATGCTCTCCACCATGGACATGAAACGGGACTGTGAAAGCAGGTAGAAAAGGCGATCTGTCTCTCTGACCACACTGCCATGTAACCCCATCCCGGTAATCAGTGGAAGATGAGGAATAAAATGCTCATCTGACTTAAGTGCAATGGTTTGTAGTCAGCATCTGTGATGCTTCTTCAGTTTTCATTAGTTTCCTTTTATAGCCAAGGTTGAAAAGATGACACTGGAATTTAAAAAGATAAAAAATGTAAAAGTAGCAGATTAATTTTTGTCAGCTTAACAACTAGGGTCGCTTGCTGAAAACTATTAAAAAATAAATCTGTACTTTGTAAAGCGGGACTGACACAAAATAATGAATGTGATTGGTAAAGATAAATGCACAGGAATGGAAGCATAGCAACAGAGCCAAGCAGCAGCTATTAGTGTCTGACCTCCCCCCGCCCCCCGACCTCCTCTCTCCTGGCTGAGCAGGCAGCTGACCCACCAGGAGGTGAGTCTCTATCTGACCCTAGACAAAGGTGAGGAAGGCTTTGGTGGCCCCAGGTGCATGCACAGAGGAGGACTGGCAAGGTGGTAACTAAAACTAAAGCCAATGAAGGGCTTCTTTGAAAATAAAATGCATAGTAGTTAACTGGTTACTTATTAGGTTAAAAATTTGCCATTAATTACAACTAATCTGTAACATGCTATTTGTAAGCTGACAGTCCACAGTTAGTGACTGAACAGAGCAGAGAACATGACCATGTTGCTCTGCAAGCTGGAGGGCATGCCCTGGGACATTCACCTGGGACACTCACCAGAAGAGACTCAAGTTGCTTGTCGTTTTACTTGCATCATTCTCTTCCCTGTTTGCTTTTCTTCTCTTTAATTAACTTTCTTTCTTTTTTTTTTTTTTAGAGACTTTATTTATTTGAGAGGGAGGGGAAGAGAGCATGAGCAGGAGGGAGGGGCAGAGGGAGAGGGAGAAGCAGGCTCCCTGCCAAACAGAGACCTGGATGCAGGGCTCCAAACCAGGACCCTGAGATCATGACCTGAGCAGAAGGCAGATGCTTAACAGACTGCACCCCCCAGGCACCCCTACAATTCTCTTTCTTGATTTATGCTAATGTGCTATCCCATATGGATCCTCCAATTATGTTCTTGAGGCTTTTCCTGTTTCAGGACACTCCTATCTGTCTTGAGGAGACTTTTCTTTCTTTTTTTCTTTTTTTTTTTAAAGATTTTATTTATTTATTTGAGAGAGAGAGAATGAGAGAGAGAGAACACATGAGAGGGGATAGGGTCAGAGGACGAAGCAGACTCCCCGCCGAGCAGGGAGCCCGATGCAGGACTCGATCCAGGGACTCCAGGATCATGACCTGAGCCAAAAGCAGTCGCTTAACCAACTGAGCCACCCAGGCGCCCAGAGGAGACTTTCCTTGATTGCTGCAATCATGTGGAAGCAGAGACAGGGCTGTCTTGAAGACTTAGGGGATTTTATTGACGCCACGGCCTTTATAGATGTCTGAGCCCCACTGTATGTGTAAGACAAGACACTGGGTACTGTTACCCCGTAGAATCACACCCCCCTCTGCCTCAACCAGCAGGTAGGGCGGCACTTTCAGTAGTGATGAGTCCACCAACATTATCTTGGCTTCTGATCTTGGGGTAGCACATTCAGTTGCAAGTGTTCAATGTCCTAAGTATCTCCCTGAGGACACTGACAAATTTCACATAAAATCAGCATTTGCTTTACTTTCTGGCAGCAAGAATATTACTTGGGCATTTGACTTGTCCATTATTGACATACCAACTATATACAAAAATTACATAACTTCTACATGTCTATTGCAAATGTAAATGGTAATAAATTAAAAAAAAGACTTATTTTTTGCAGGTTGTCATTCTACTTAACTGTGGAAGCAAGTGATAGAAGATCCCAGGATAAGAATTGGAAAGTAAAACGCTGAAAGAAATCAATCACAGCAGATTTCATTTCAGACTATTTCCATTCATCAGAGATTCAGTGCCAAGTCATTCCTCAATTTTGATTGAAGAGCTCTTCTGCAGAAAGAGGAGGTCCTAGGTTTGCACCCACATCTCTCCTGCTCCCAGGTCTCTCAGCTGGGAAAGAGGCCTCACAGCTCTGCCACCACCCTGCCATGATTCCTGACCACAGCTCTCCCCTGCTCAGGTTCCTGAATGTCTTTATCACTGGACTTGCAAGACCTCCCTCTGAGCAGAGGATCCCTTTTCCTCATTGTGTGACTTTCCTTGGCCAACAGCAGATGTGGGAAACACTGACAACCGTTAGTTCTCAGAGAAAAGCAAGTTAACTCACAGAGAAGACATTTTGCACCTGGTATGGATGAAATAAAAGAATGGACAACAGCTAATGTTGGCAAGAATGTGGAGCAATGGAAACACCACACATCTCTGGTGGAAGAGTAAAATGGTCCAACCACTTCGAAAAAGGGTTTAGTAATTTCTTAAAAGTTAGCATACACCTACTCTATGGCCAATTCCATTTCTAGATATTGACTGAAAAGTGATGAAGACTTGTGGTCTCAAAAAGACTTGTATGAGAATATCCATAGCAAATATACTCATAATAGCCAAAAGCACATTCAAATTCCATCAACAAGAGAGGAAATCAGCTATTGAAGGTATATCCACACAATGAAATACTGCTTAGTAATTAAAGAGAGCAAACTATTGATACATCCAGCATCATGGATGACTTTCATAGACATTGTGTTGAATAAAAGAAACTAGACAAAGAGATCTTACATTGTATAATTCTGTGTATATGAAATTCACGAACGGACAAGCAGAATGTAGTGTTAGAAACCATGATAGCAGTTACCTCTGTAGTGGGGTTGACTGGGAAAAAGAACAGGAGATTTTGGTGTGAGGGAAATATCCCATATCTTATTTGGGATGTGGTTACCTGGATATATACAAATGCCAAAACTTATCTTTAAACTTTGTCTTTAAACAGTGTGAACTTTATAGTTTATAATTTAGCCTGGTAAAGTAGAACTTAAGCTTAGATTCCTTTACTCTTAATAGCTTTCCCATCATATCTCTATAGCAAAGGGAATTTTCCTCTTGTACATTCTTCTGGACAAAAGTATAGTTTGCTACATTAATAATCCTCTCAGCAAAGATCTAAAATGCATAGAATGCCAACCATGTAACAGGCTCAGTGCTCAGAGCTGGGAACACCGTGAGGAAGACGAAAGGCATGGCCTTTGTTTACACAGCCGGAGGTCATGCTCTGATTGCCCATCTGTGGCACATGGGTCACAGCAGCGTTTGGACTGCTGCAGTGTTCAGGAAATTATTAAATTGAATGAGTGAAGGTTTTAAGAGTTCCCCAGGTGGCCACTGTCCCCACCACTCTGTTCTTGAACAGCCCACTTTACTCACCATGGTAGTGTTTGCATGTTCACCTCTTGGCTAGCCAGAATCAACCAGGTGGTCTGGGAGAAGTTGGCATCAGGTTTGGTAGGGGACAGATTTGGTAGGGTGTGTGGTTCAGAGAGGGAACAACACTTACATTAGACCGACCAGGGGGTAGAACTCAGTGAAATACAAAGTGCAGGGGAGGGAGCTTTCAGGAACAAGAAGGTCCACAGGGAAGAGCAGAATCCAGAAGGAAGAGCTTGCATGGCCCTTTACAGGAACTGAACAAAATGCACAAGGAAGGGGTGGGCAAGGTCAGGGAGAGTTAGGAGAAATGAGTAGCTGCTATGTCATAAAAGGCTTTGAGTTTCTGGGACAGAGCTTGAACTTCTTCCTGAGGGTAGTGGATAGCTACTAGTAAAGGGAGCATGCTGTGACCAGGTGAGAATTTGGGGGGAGGTAGGACAACCACAGGCAAAGACGTGGAGTCAGGAAGCTTTTCCCCATAGGGTGGTCCAGACTGGGAGTGGGGGTGCAGGAGGAGAGTTGATATGAATCTGCAGGAGTTTGGGAGGTCGATGCACAGAGCTGTCAGTGATGAAACTTGCTCTGGCTTGGGTGCTGGCTGAGTATGGACACAGGAGAGGGGAGCATCACAGCATTGAACTCCCTATGGGACCTCCAAGACATGCCCAGGAGATTCTATCCTCAGAATCAGACCTGTTCTCTGTCCCTGAAACCAAGAGTTAATTTCTTATGCAGTAAGAGCATTGATGGGCCCGTGTGGTTGAACAGTCCCGGTGGATGAGGATCTGGGAAGATAGCACCAGGGCCCAGTACAAAAGACCCCACAGGCTCTGAGTGGATACCTGCTGTCTCTGAACCCATCACACAACTTGCCAGAATGCAATTATCTTATGTCAGTGAAGGGACAGGAAACCTCAGCCTTAGAAGGCCAACAGATTCTGTGTGTCAGAAATAGCAGATGCCCACTACAGACACTTCTGGTGAAGGAAAGAGGTTCCTTCCCATTTAGGGATTTAAAACATTAGAAAAAGCCTGAAAAGAGGTCCCCACACATGTTCAGAAGAGACAGCAACATCAGTGTTGTCTTTTTCTCTCCTGTTTGTTCTGGTTTGTTGGAGTCCACATATATTCTGCTGCCTCTTCTGAAGTCTGATGGATTTTAATGCAGAAATGGTCCATTCTCTGTGAGATCTTGTGCCTCACATCTTGATCTTCCTAATTCCAAGTCAATTCTTTTTTTTTTTTTTTTCAGCTTCATTGAGGGATAATTAACAAATAGACTTGTAATATATTTAAAGTGTACAAAGTAGTGATTTGATATACATATACATTTTTTTAAAGATTTTATTTATTTTTTAACAGAGAGAGAGAGCGAGAGAGGGATGACAAGCAGGGAGAGTGGGAGAGGGAGAAGCAGGCTTCCTGCTGGGCAGGGAGCCCGATGTGGGGCTCGATCCCAGGACTCTGGGACCATGACCTGAGCTGAAGGCAGACGCTTAATGACTGAGCCACCCAGGCACCCCTACATACACATTTTGAAGGGTTCCACAATTGAGTTAGTTAACTGATGGAGAAGTTAACACTCCATCAGCTCACCTCACATATTTACCTTTTTTTTTGGTGAGAACCAAGCCAATTCTTGACTATCATAATTCGAAGTTGGGGTTTTGATGATATTAATGTGTTATCCAGGAATACCTGGTTTCCTCTTCCTCTTCATGATATTTCTGACTGTGATGTGTACAATGGAACAATGGCAAAAAGAAAGATTAAAAAATGATTTGGGGCCTCTAGTAACGAAGTTTAGGGAACTGTTAGGTCTTCATGTATTGTCTTAGCCCAAACCCAAAGCTTATCATGGGCTGGCTGTGTACAATGGTTCCCAAGACAAGAAATGAGTGATAAGACCCAACGGTGAAGACAGATAGAGACAGGTAGAAATAGGAATGAGGGGATGCTTCAACCTTCTTCCCTGTGAGCTGTGCCCTTGGGCAGTTGGCCAGTGTAGATGGAAGAGAATAGAGAGACCCAAAGAGTAGTTCAATCCATCAGCAAATCTAGACAATCCACATCCTCTTATCTGACCCAGTTTATTCTAATTTCTTCTTGTTGAGGAAGAATGAGAAGAATGGAGACTTCCTTCTCCCCAGAGAAGATTTGGTTGGCAGGTGCGTTCTCTCGTTAGGATGTGACGTCACTGCCTGTAACCCACGAGTATGCCCTCCCCCAGAGTTACTGTAAAGCTCTCCAGGGACACCACACCTGAGTGTTGGCTGCGGTAAGCCAAACCACAGGAAAGGGGCTGTGTTCAGGGTATAATTACAATTACAGACTCTCTAGAAAAATGACCGAAGATAGCAAAGGTCTTCGGACTAAATGGGCATTCAGGAGCTCAGATGCTGTGATTGTTCTGACTTTATGCAGGCCTTGCATCATGCTGACAACATTAGCAACCAACTCAGGCCTTCAGCTCTGATGAATCCCAGAGTCTCCTTCTTTTCATTACTGCCCACGTGGTAGCTTTAATGCGCTATTGTCTCTGCTATCTGTGAATAGAGACTGCATTTGTGCTCGAGATGGTATTGATATGCAGTAGATGCTCACACATCTTAGATGTGAACTGAAAGGGATATTGGATAAAATGTCTTCAATAAGAGAACATTTATTCCTATGCTTATCCAACATTTCAAGCAGAGGGTTAGCTCCAGTAGGCAGCTCTGGGATATGGACTCGATCATAGCTTCATATAATCAATTTCTTGTATAGTTTTTGGGTGCTATTACATGGTTCATTATCCAGTTGCTTCAACATGTACTTAAATTTTAGTCTCATATCTTCTCCATCTTCCTGATGAGTCTCAACTGAAAGTCAAAGTTTTTCATTATTTTTAGAAGGAAATATATCTTCATGGGGGACTATCCACGTTCGGGGGTAAATTTTACATACTAAATTTTGATCCAGTCTATTTTAGATTCATGTATGGAGTTATTCCTATAACTAACATTTATTACATTATTAATATGTGTAATGATCATGATAGGTTCACAAAACACAGAAATAAATGATTTTCCCTCAAACATTTCAGTAGTGGTGGTTTTAGCTCATGACCTACAGACCAAATGGTTTGTTATTTATGTAACGAGAGACTTGCTCTTCTCAAGGTCAGACATTCCTGTTGTAGAAGGACTGTGATGAGCAAAGATCCAGCCCCATGTGGTGGTTCAGGCTGTCCAGAGTCCCCCGCAGGCCTCTCCTTCCCACTGCGCCATCTGAGGTGGCCAGTGGTGAGGAAACACATCAATTTACAGTCCTTCCCACAGATGCCTCCAACACTTTTATTTTGATCAGATTTATAGTATTTACAAAACTGGAAGTATAGCCCCCAAGCTACCCCTGCATACTTATCTATGAGTTCATCTATGATTTGTCCACCTGTCATTTGGCAACAACCTGAGGGAGGGGAGGCCAAGGAAGCCTGGCTGACCACCATCCAGCAAGTTGTGATTGCAGTAACTGCCAACGCTCAGTCAACCGCTGGTCTTCCCACTCCAACATCATCTCCGTCTGTGCAGGAACTGAGCTTGTCTTATTCACTCGCATGTCTGTAGAGCTTGGCTTACATTTGGCATTCAGTAACATTTGTTCAGTGAATGAATACATAATCAGTTGAGGATTAAATAATGAACTTTTGGGGCAGCACTAGCATTCCAGTGGTGAACTACTTAATCAGCTAAAACAAGTATACTCCTAAGTAATTTCAAGGTTTCCAGGTTCTGTTATTGGAAGACTTGTCTGTACTATTTGAAGAAGAAATTCCAGGACTGTATTCTTTTTCTTTCTCATCTCCAAAAAGATCCACAAAGGAACCCATGAAAGAATGTGAGCAGCATTAAATGGTTGTTATTGAACCTGTTCATGAGGGATTGATAGAGCACAAGTGGTTTTGCTCCTGGGACCAGATCCCAGAAGGTCATCATTCCAGAGTGGTTTCTACCCACCCTGCAGATACCAGGGTCGTCCGGTTAGGGGACAACAATAGTGATGAAAACCTGCTCCCTTTGGATTTGTTTGCTCTGTATAGAATTATTTTTATTGGGATTCATAATACAAAATACAACTTTGTCTTTGTTTTGCTTTTCCTCCTTCCCCCCTTTCTTTTCTCTCTTTCTCCTTCCTTCCTTCCTTCCTTCCTTCCTTCCTTCCTTCCTTCCTTCCTTCCTTCCTTCTCTCTCTCTCCTTTCTTTCTCACTCTCTTTCTCCTTTCTTTCTTTTCTTCTTTCTCTTCTTTCTTTCTTTCTTCTTTTTTCTTTCTTCCTTCCTTCCTTTCTTTCTTCTTTTTCTTTCTTTCTTTCTTCTTTCACACTTGGTTCATCTGGTTCCAGGGCAAGCTTGCCGATTGCATAGACTCATGTTCCTCTGCTCTTCCTTTCCAGATGCAACTACATGGTGTGAAAATATTTCAACAAATGCTCAGAAAAGCACAGTTTGCATGGCCTTCTGGCTGGACTGCCTCTGTCTTGCTCCTGAGCTCTCTGCCACACTCATAAATGCTGGGGTAGAGAACAGGATCAACCCTTTCTGGGTCAGATGTCCAGCAAAGGTCCAATAACCTCTGGGCATGTCACAATGTGTATGCAGTGATGTCCCTTGAGTGGGCACATGAGTGATTATCAGATACCAGCAAAGGACATGAGTAACCAATGCAAGTTTACCATTTTCAAGAAGCAGGATGAATGTGGTATGTATGGGTGATGGCAACAATCAATAATCATTTTGTGTGGGGAGCGGTGGAAGCTGACCTAAGCTTGGTAAGGAGGATGGATGGAGGACACAGAGGGTGGCGGAGGAGGTGGGTGTGGCAGGTGAACGGCTGTGGTTGAAGGACACTCAGCTTCTAGAGAGAGCAACCAGCCAGGGTGGTGAGGGAAAGGCCCATGGCACCTGTCTGCTCCTTCTTGGTCTGTCTGGTGCTCTCCTGTTGAGCTCAGATGTGCCTCAGCATCCGTCCCGGGACAGAATTGGCTGTGAAGATCTGCCACCTGAGGGTGCTCAGAGGAACCAGTGCAGCTGGCTATGGGAACAACCGAGGGAGAGAGAAGGTGCAATAAGACAGAGAGCGTGCCTGGGTGTGGTCACCAGAGTGCCAGCACAGGAACTGAATGCCAGTCTGTCTGGCCAGCATTGACGGGAGCTCATGTGCACTGGATCAACACCTTGGCCTCCATCTCCTTGTGTGGGAATGCAGGACCACCAAACCCGATTCTAGGGTTTGAACCTTTAAAATTTAATGTTGAGCCTGTCTTTTTGTTAATTAAACGGATCTATCAAATCAGTGTGAATAAGTGAGAATTTGTCCTAATTTTCCCTGCTAGTGTATCTTTTTCAGTTACTGGAGACTAGTTGCTCATAATGATTTTTTGCTTTTAAATGACTACCCAGAAGAATGCCCTGTGCACTGTATTTGGTTTTTATTTTATAAGTAATATTCATTGTTATAGTTATTGATTATAAATTAATGTATTTCATTTTAAAATTTGTAGAAAATAAGGAAAACCATACCAAAGGAAGAAAAACAATTTCATTAACCAAAGGTAACTCCTTTTTCACATTTTTGCATGTTTTTGTATCTCTTCCCATATATCCATATTTACATGTGATTTTTGCACTTTTATGAGGCTTATACTATAAATTAGTATTGAACATATTGATATATGATTTTTTTGGCCAGATATGTAAACACAATATAAATGCAGTAAAAGTAACGCTCAGAGTGTTGGTTTAAGGTGAAGAAAGGCCCAGGACCACAGAACCCAGAGGTTCACGGAATGTTTCTGACCACCTGCTACAGAGCCCTCGAGGAATCCCCAGGATGGAAGACACACAGACGTGCAAACAGAAAGCAGGGACACAGAGTGAAGTGTGTCATCTGGGAAATGTCTACAAGGAGAAGGGGTCCCTGAAGAAGCCCCTACTGAGAGTAAACCGTCAGTGTTTTTAGGATTAAAAAGACACAAGCTCAGAATTGGGGGTAGGGAAATGAAGGGTAACTGGAAGCAGAGCATGAGGCTGGCGGTGAGAAGGGGGACATCAGCAGCAGCAGGTGGAGAGAGCCGTGCCCTACTGGGTGTGCTCTGCAGGCAGGGGCCGTCCAGCAGCAACTGGGAGGACCACTACACTCCTGCGCGAAACTAATTTCCACGTGTGGCATTTCTTCAGATGACGAATAATACAAGTGCTAGTCTATCTGCACTTGGTATAGAACTGCCTTCATCTGCCCACCTGACCATTGGCAGCAGCTTATGGATTTGAATATAGATTTGTTTGATGATAGCATTGGTTAAGATAGGTATTTGTTATTAATTTCCACCCAGTGGATCAATGGTTGCCAAATTGTTTTTCAAAAAATCAAAAAAAATTTATTTACAAAAACAGTTGGCTGCACAAGCTGTGGTTTGTCGATCTAAAAAAATTCAAGTATTAATTTTGATTGCCAAGTATCTTTGTGCCCCTTTACATTTTACACCAGAAGGTAGTGCCTCACTCACCTGTTTTTTCCAATTTTTTTTTTAATTTTATTTTATTATGTTGTGTTAGTCACCATACAGTACATCATTAGTTTTTGATGTGGTGATCCACGATCCATTGTTCTCGTATAACACCCAGTGCTCCGTGCAGTACGTGCCCTCCTTAATGCCCATCACGGGGCTAGCCCATCCCCCCACCCCCTCCCCTCTAGAACCCTCAGTTTGTTTCTCAGAGTCCATCATCTCTCATGGTTCATCTCTCCCGCCAATTCCGCCCCCTTCATTCTTCTAATGTCCTCCATGCTATTTCTTATGTTCCACAGAAAAGTGAAACCATATGATAATTGACTTTCTCTGCTTGACTTATTTCACTTAGCATAATCTCCTCCAGTCCCAACCATGTTGATGTAAAAGTTGGGTATTCATCCTTTCTGATGGCTGAGTAATATTCCATTGCATATATGGACCACATCTTCTTTATCCATTCATCTGTTGAAGGGCATCTCGGCTCTTTGCACAGTTTGGCTATTAAGGGCAGTTAGGGGGAAGAGATTCCTTATGTATAGAGGGAGAAACATTGGAATAACGTCAGACCTATCCACAGAGACTTGGCAAGCCAGAAAGGCCTGGCAAGACATATTCAGGGTACTAAACGAGAAGAACACGCAGCCAAGAATACTTTATCCAGCAAGGCTGTCATTTAGAATGGATGGAGAGATACAGAGCTTCCAAGACTGGCAGAAACTGAAAGAATATGTAAGCCATCCCTGCAAGAAATATTAAGGGGGGTTCTATAAAAGGAGAAAGACCCCAAGAGTGTATAGAAAAGAAATTTACAGGGACAATCTATAAAAACAAGGTCTTCACAGGCAACATGATGATAATAAATTCATATCTTTCAATAATCACTCTCAACATGAATGGCCTAAATGCTTCCATAAAATGGCACAGGGTTGCAGATTGGATAAAAAGACAGGATCGACCCATATGCTGTCTACAAGAGACTCATTTTGAACCTAAAGATACATCCAGACTGAAAGTGAAGGGATGGAGATCCATCTTCCATGCCAATGGGCCTCAAAAGAAAGCTGGGGTAGCAATTCTTATATCAGACAAATTAGATTTTAAGCTAAAGACTGTAGTTAGAGACACAGAAGGACACTATATCATTCTTAAAGGGTCTATCCGACAAGAAGATCTAACAATTGTAAATATTTCTGACCCCAACATGGGAGCAGCCATCTACATAAGCCAACTGTTAACCAAAATAAAGAGTCATATAGATAGCAATACGTTAATTGTAGGAGACCTCAATACTCCAATCTCAGCAATAGACAGATCATCTAAGCAGAAAATCAACAAAGAAACGAGCTTTGAATTACACTGGACCAGATGGACCTCATAGATATTTACAGAACATTCCACCTTAAAACAACAGAATACTCATTCTTCTTGAGCGCACATGGAACTTTCTCCAGAATAGACCATATACTAGGTCACAAATCAAGTCTCAACCGATACCAAAAGATTGAGATTATTCCCTGCGTATTCTCAGACCACAATGCTTTAAAACTGGAACTCAATCATAAGAAAACATTTGGCAGAAATTCAAACACTTGGAAGCTAAAGACCACTCTGCTCAAGAATGTTTGGGTCAGCCCAGAAATCAAAGAAGAACTTAAACAATTCATGGAAACCAATGAGAACAAAAACACATCGGTCCAAAACCTATGGGATACTGCAAAGGCAGTCCTAAGGGGGAAATACATAGCCATCCAAGCCTCACTCAAAAAAACAGAAAAATCCCAAATTCACCAACTAACTCTACACCTTAGAGAACTAGAGAAAAAGCAACAAACGATGCCTAAGCCACGCATTAGAAGAGAAATAATTAAGATTAGAGCAGAAATCAATGAATTAGAAACCAGAAACACAGATCAGATCAATGAAACTAGAAGCTGGTTCTTTGAAGGAATTAATAAGATCGATAAACCACTGGCCAGACCTATCCAAAAGAAAGGAGAAAGGACCCAAATTAATAAAATTATGAATGAAAGGGGAGAGATCACAACTAACACCAAGGAAATAGAAACAATTATTAGAAATTATTATCAACAACTATATGCCAATAAATTAAGCAACCTGGAAGAAATGGATGCCTTCCTGGAAACCTATAAGCTGCCAAGACTGAAACAGGAAGAAACTGACAACCTGAAGAGGCCAATAACCAGTAATGAGATTGAAGCAGTGATCAAAAACCTCCCAAAAAGCAAGAGTCCAGGGCCTGATGGATTCCCTGAGGAATTCTACCAAACATTCAAAGAAGAAATAACACCTATTCTCCTGAACCTGTTTCAAAAAATAGAAACAGAAGGAAAGCTGCCAAATGTTTTTTGACTGCACACTCCAATTGTTCTTAGATGTGTTTATTTCAGAGTGGTTTCCAATATAATTTTCATTATAAAAAACACAAAGAAGAAATCTCTAAAGAATGAAATTAAGAATTTATTTTAAACACCGTAATATTTTCTTCTTGCAGCCCTCCCAAGAGCCCGTGGGTGATGCAAGCTCTCTTACTCGGGCAGGCGGATGATCAGTCCCTGTGGGGCTGCACTCACGAGGGCTTTGCACACAAGACCTCCATCAGTTTGTGTTTTTTCCCAAATTTTCCACCTAGGATTCAAGCAAGTTGAGGTGAGGTCGGCCAGTGTCATTGTGTGCCCCATAAATTATGGACTAAATGAACATTGGCTAGAAAGGAACCGGCAGCCATAAGTGTTCAAGGGAAGAACTGATCCCTGTTAGAGTTTCCTGACCCGACGTAATTAATCAAAGGCCCAGAAAAAAAAGACACAGTCTGGGCTGTGCCACATAAGTGAGGCGAAACCTGCATTTCAAAATGCAACCTGCCGGTCTGTGATTTTTGGCTCTTCACTCTAGCAGAATTTATTCAGTTCTGCAATCCTTTGAAGTATACTAAATTAAAAAGGGTACATTTTAGATGCCTCATTGCTCAGTGGAGTTATTTGTTGGGTATACTAACTTCTAGTTATGTGGTTTAGTAAATATTTCAACAATCCACAAATACCTTAGACCTCTTAACACCTCAGTTAATTTAAGGTTGGCTTTGCTGAATTACTTAGCTGACCTGTGGATTCAGGTGGTGCAAAGAAGTAGCACATCCTAAAGGACTGAATGACGGGCTCAGAGCAGATGGCCCCCATGAAAAGCCTCACTATTGCTGGCCTGTGATCCGAGGAAAGTCATGTCTATGGTCTGATTTAATTTTTGTCTGTAAATTAGGGGATGACAGTACCAGCAGGGTTAACATAATTACGTAAACATGCTTCAAACATTCCATGTTCGGCCCAAAAGAATGAGTACCATCCATTCATTCCTCTCTTTACTGAGCAGCTCTTACCTGCTGCACTGTTCCATGACAGAGACATAGATGGTAAGAAACAGAGGACGCACAGTAACAGCAGATTATTGGAGGACACACTTACCCAAACAACAATCATGGTGTCAGAGAGAATCTAAGTGCTTTGCACCTTGTTAATCCTCAGAGTAATACTGTGATATATGTTCTATTGTCCTTTTTCATAACTAAGGAAATTAAGGAGGTTTTAAATAAATTAAGGAAGTGTTATAATCTTGTCCTAATTTACAGTTAGACCTAAAAGTAAGATACACCTGAGACCAAAATTTTCTGTGCAATTCTAATTAATTCTACCTAAGAGGTAAGGGAAGTTTTAAAATACACTAAAAACTATTCAGTCATTCTGAGAGACTTAGAAAAACCAGGTTTTCATAAAATATGATGAGGAGCCATGGTTACAATGTACATTTGAAAGATCTTTTAAAATCTTTTTAGTTTTCAAAACTAATCGGTTTAGAAATACTATCAGGCAAGGATTATTTTGGCATCGTGGCCGTGGTGCAGACGAGGAATTAGAAGGGTTCTTGCCCTGCATGGGAATCTGAGGGCACCAGTGTCCTTGTACAGCGTCCTGGCAAAGCCACTTCCATCACCACTGTCCCCCAGCATCTGCAGCACGTGAGCCAGGTCCCAGACCTGCTGCTGGAGCACAACCCATTAGTTCCTTTGGTTTTCCAATCTGCCGAAATTGTATTTTTTTAATTAAAAGAGCTTTGTGTCACTTTGACTTAAAATAATTGAGATCCCAGAGATACTGAGCTCTGAATTGCAAAAAGTACAATAAAATCAATAAGCACCACCAAAAACATATCTTTTCCAAGATTGCATTTTTACTTGATTCACCTGAGTGCCAAGTCCCTGCTGCTGCCCTGGGCCTGTTCTTTTCCTCTGCCCTGTGTTCTAGGCTCGTGGGGCTTTTCAAGCGTGCGACTGGCTGTGGGTGGCTCTCCTCTGTCATCTCCTGACTTGGTTTTCCAAGGCTTACTCTTGTGCGAACTGTGTTTTGTGTTAAGAATAAGCAATGAAGAGCATGCTCTGAGCAGCTGGATGTAAAGGAATAGTTGCTGTGTCCAGGAACACACTTCCCACCAGGAGACGTCGGGTCGGCTGTGTGAGGAGTGGGTGCCAGGAAGTTTGCTCTGATACCCCTCACGTGGATGCCTGCCCAGAAACCCATTCTCCTAAGAAAATTCCCTTCCCTGAGCAGGACCGGTCATCGGTGGAAAGTGTGCATGGAATCCCCCAACTGTGAGATCCATGGATGCGAAGCCAGGGCTCCTGAACTCACTTTTGGCGGCTACAAGGGACTGAGCTTGTCTGCGCGTCCCTGCTGCAGATCATCGCAAGAAGGACTGGAAGCGAGGAGCAGAAAGGAGACGGAGACGTGGTGGAGAGGGAGGCTTGCATGAATATCCCTGCCCTGAATAATTGTTTCAAGGAATTAGTTTCAGAGATTGTTTTCAGATAAATGAATTACACACTGCAAATTGTTGTCATGTACCGCACTCTTCTGCCCTGCTTTGGAATGGTTATCCCTTGTTGGATAATTTCTAATATTATATGCCTGATATGTATTACTGGGGGATACCTTTCATTAACATATCACTTAAAACATTAATTTGATGTTTTTCGAGTTTAGAAAACATAGAACAATAAAAGTTTAAAAAACAAAGTTTAATCTATGTTTAATATATACAGTAAATGTGAATTAAATTAACCATTGCACTTCTGAAACATGCTGGTGTCCTATTTCTAAGTGATGCCTGAGTCATCATGGAGTTCAATGATGGGTCAGAAAGAGTCCTGCAAAGCTGTAGAATGATTCCAGCTAAGCTGTGTGAAAACTGACTCAAATCATAACAACTTTTCTTCGCAGTCTGGGAATTGATTGACGACTGTGTCCTGGGAAGGGGGTGTATCTGTGAACAGAGTCAATTATCCTAGAAATCTGGCACCAGTTGCCCTTTATCACTACCCAAGCAGGAAAGCCGCTGCCCTCCTCCTGTGACGTCTCATCTCCAAGGAGCTGAGTGTTAGGACAGCAGGAAGACTCAGGACAGCCAGGAGGGTTTAGGACAGGAAGCAAAACCACCAAGAAAGTTGTCCAGGAGGGCAGTATCCCGTCCTATGAAATGCAGTCTTTGTATGATTGCCAGAGTCAGGGTCCCAAACTTGGGAGTTCATGAGTAATATCATTAAAAAGTGATCCAAAAAGAACAATGTGTACAAATCTTTGATATCCTTACAGATAACAAGCTTGAAATCCTGGAGGAGGTACTTTATATTGTGGTCCAGAGGCCAAGCAGCCTGAGTGGGGACTGGGGGTGCAGCTGAAGAGAGGCTGTGACTGGAGTCCTCGCCCACTGCCCAGGAATCCACAGGGCCAGGTGCAGTGCACTCCTCTGCTGTATGGAATTAGGAGACACCTACCTGCCCATATATATTCCAACCCAAAGAGGAGCTGCCTACTACAGGGAAGTTTGGGCCACATCAAGAGGATGACCAGAGAAGAAAGGAAGTTTGAATGCATTTGCAAAGAATGCAGAGGGGCAACCAGTTAGGGTTAGGGTTTGGGACAAAGAATCCCCCACTGGCTGGTGCTGGCTGCATGTCAACCATTGTCCTGCCACCTGAGGTCCAGGTGAGTAGGACCTGAAGGAGAAGCCCTCTGCTACCAAGCTCTTGTGGGAAGCAGGATAGGGTATGCAGCACATGGCAAAGTGGGAGCTTCTCAACACTGCTGTAGAGAAATAAAGCCGTCAAAGGGACAGTATGCATACGTGGGACTTCCCTGTGTGTGATACAGTCCCCAAAGGTAGAGAGCATGGGTAGATGGCAGAGATTTGGTGAGAAAACCCTCAAACTACTGCCACCTGCCCCCCATCTACACCCCTGCCCACACACCTGCCAACCCCCCTGCACCACACACCTGCCCACCCCCTGCCCACACACCTGTCCACACACCTGCCCACCCCCTGCCCACACACCTGCCTACCCCCTGTCCACACACCTGCTCACCCCTTGCCCACATACGTCCAGCCCCTGCCCACCCCGTCCCCACCCACTTGCCCACCCCCTGCCCACACACCTGCCGACTCCCTGCCCACCCCACTGCCCACACACCTGCCGATGCCCTGCCCACCCCCTGCCCAATCCCCTGCCCACACACCTGCCTACCCCCCTGCCCACAAACCTGCCCACCCACTGCCCAGCCCCTGCCCACACACCTGCCTACCCCCTGCCCACACACCTGCCTACCCCCTTCCCACCGCCCTGTCCACCCCACTGCCCACACACCTGCCCATACCCTGCCCACCACCAAGAGCAGCTCAGCCTCCAGGGTGTGACGTCTGAAACGGGAAAGGACCAAAATAAAAACCAAAGGAAAGCTACATAGAAACCCAAGACAGATATGAATTTACATCAGAAGAAAAAACACACTGTAATTGCTTGGTGTAGTTCTTAAAATTGCTTCTTAGAGGACATTTCTGCAGTACTGGAGTATGGAGGATAGATCTGAGAAAAGAAAGCACATGAAGTGGGAAATGACATCAAAATCGACTCACATGCTGAGAAAGTGGTGCTGTGGAAGCAAAGGGTCCCCCAGGCACCACTCACTGCGCTGCAGGAACCCAACAGAATGGAAGGGACAGGGAGGGCCACAGATGTGCTAGATGCTGGCGACCAGGCGAAGGGAAACAGGAGCCACGTCCCTCGGGGAGGAGCCACACCTGCACTCTCAAGAGCTCTCGGAAGAGAGATGTGAGTCAATTAGTTTATACCTGATCCATCGATCATTTAAAAAGTGAGAGCAAGAGAAGACAGTAGTCTCAAATCTGAAGAACTAAATGAAGCGAGGAAGGCATCTTCTTGTGAAAGTCACTTAAAATCAAGGAAGCCAACAGGTAAATAGGACTTATGGTTAGGGCGTGAGAAGAGGCACTTCTGGACGGTGCAGACCTCATTTACACGCAGATAACAGCTCAGTGTCCATGGTAGTGACAGCCAACCACTGAATACACATGCTACAAAACCGAGAAATGAAAACAGAGTTAAGATGAATTAGTGGTATAAGGAGCTAAAAATGAGATGAAAATTACTGGTGTGCCAATTTTGGCATTTGTCAAAGCAGAATTTTGGAAATAAATTTAAAAGCTCATAAATTTTAGAGAATATGTACATATGTAAATTTGTAGGGCAACATTTAAAGATGTTACTATGCAAAATCAGAAGCCATTGGGGAAGGGAAGCTTGAAGAGATGGCCTTGTCAATTTAATTTTATGTATTTGAATTTAGAAGTCAGTGTTTTAAGATAATAAAAATGAGAGGTTTAAGTATGTTATTGTAAGTTATGTCTCCCCTACAGGGTTTGTAAGGCTAGTGACCCTAAAGCCAATGATGGGCAGACTCAGGAGGACTGATCAAGTGCCCGAAACACCAGGAGGAAGGCGTGAGGGCTGACATCTGGGATTGGATGTGCCAAGTCAAGACCTTGAGGAGTGAGGGCTTTCTCACAAAGAAAAGAAGTCTCTTCACTAATTAAGGAATTGTTATCTACTAATTAAGGAATGTCCAGCTTTGTGATTTACTCACTTTAGCCTCTTGAATATCAGTGAGTGCCAAACTGAAGAAAATTTTTCATTTATTAGCAGCCATATTTGGCATCAAAAATCACAAATCTATTTATCTGTCACAAAATAAATCTTATGACATTCCTAGCGATGAATTTATCCTCACATTCCGTCTAGCCTCCGGGCTGATACTCCTGCAGGTGGGGCTGGGGGGACTGTGGGTCCTTAAACATGCTCTGATGTGCTCTTGCTGGCTCACCGCCGCCTCTTGGACGTGGTGAGCTGCCTTCCTCATGGGCCACCTTCCCTTCTGTACTCTTCAAATTCGTCAGCAAGTTCGATGTGTTTTCTTGTCAGTATTTCCCTTATCTTAAAATTGTTATTACTGAAAGAAAATCACAGTCTTTTGCAATTCTTCAAAAGTACAAATAAAAGAGGACTCTCAGAACACAATTTTGATGATTCTAATAAACACCCAGGGAACTCGTCAAGGTGCCCTACCCATCAGTCTGGGATTCAGTCTTGGTGGGACCAAAGGTCTGCATTTTTGATAACTACCCACTGCTACTCTGAAGATGGTGGTCAGGAAACATGTGCTAAGGATTATTTTTCTAAGGCTTTTAATCAGAATATTTTTGTTTCCATTTAAAGAAAGCCCCTTTGATTTCTTATGGCTATAACGTCCTTCATTTTGCCCGTTTCTAAAAGAAGTTGTGTAGACTGGCTCATCCCCACTCTCTCCGGCTTCTTCCACGTCTCTGTGAAAGGCACCTGACTCCCTGACCACGTTCTCCCAATACGCTTCCGCCCCACCTCCTTCTCCCTTCCCGTGGACGGAGGATCCTATGTCTTTAATAACAGAGACTTCTCTAATTCCGTACGGTTTTCACACTAAGGATGAATTTTGGTTACATATGTTTGTAGGTGTTTCAAACGGAGATAAATATGCTTGACAAGCTTGGTTGATCTCTTCATAATTCTCTGATGTGGTGTTTCTAATTTTGTTGTTTTCCAAAAGCATATGGCAACAGCTCCAGTTCCTTGAGCTACTCGTCTATTTAATCCTGGTTTATTGAAATGTTCTTATAGGGTTGACTTTAGAAGGAATTTTAACAATGTTTAATAATAGTTGAATAAATGATTAACAATATATCTATGGAGCAATGTTCATATCTATGCTTATCAAAATTTATTAAAACTGAGTGAAATACCAGATTAATGACATCAATTTCACAGATATCTGGCTATCTATGTATATTTTCATGTTCTTACTTATTAAATCCCCTTCCTTTTCTGTCTCAATTAGAATCTCTTCCCTTGAATTTAGTCTGAGCACTAATAAACCAGCATTTATTGTGGAGGAAAGTGAATCCCTTGACACTAGAATGGTAGAAGCTGTTTTGGCAAAAAACACACATCATCAAGCATTTTCCAGGTGCTCATAAAGATATGTTCCCTTAGGGACAGGCAGTGAATTGGAAAATCAGTTTTCTTTCAAATGACTTCATGCATTTTTTTTTTAATGTTTAATGGAATGCACTGATTTTTTTTTTTTTTTAGTTTTATGGGATAAAAAGGCATTCTGATGCTAACGTTTTAATGAACAATTTTTTACAAACTACGATCTCAACGCCCAAAACCGTTTCCCAAAATGTGTTCAGACCACTTGGGAAGGCCGTAAAGGCGAGAGGAAAAACTCCCGGTTCACGGTCTCAGAGAAAGGGCCATGGCAGTTGGTTTATAAACGACCCAGCTAAAACGAGAAGGCCACGTACGGTTATTCCTCATCCGAATCACACGCAGTCCCAGCTCCGCGCTGTCCCCATGACGGGGTGCAGGGTTCCGCCACGTCAGCGTGACTCCGGGTTCTGCCCCGCGCCACGCTCGTCTTCCGGTCTCACGGTGTCCTACGGGTCTTGCGGACAAGCCTTTGCGTAAACGTAAGACAGGGTTCCGGTTAAACGGACGCTCAGATCAGCCTCACCAAGGGCAGACAAATACAATTCCCAATTTGCTTTTCGTTCACCCCAAATAAAATGACTATTCTTCATTTGCAGGATGTCTGATCAGGCCTCTTGGCAGGTCCAATCACTTGACCGTTCTGTGAGTTACCGGGAAGCCACGGGACAACAAAGCGAAGACCGAAGCGCTCGGGTCCTACTAACAGAGCCCGCCACGCGAGCCCCGGCGAAGCGCATGAGGGGCCACAGCGCCAGAGCGATGTCACGTCCGAGCAGCGTCGCGTCCGAGCGGCCTCGCGTCCCAGCGCCCTCGCGGCCTCGCGGCCTCGCGTCCCAGCGGCCTCGCGTCCCAGCGCCCTAGCGTCTAAGCGGCTTCGCGTCCCAGCGCCCTCGCGTCCCAGCGCCCTCGCGTCCCAGCGCCCTCGCGTCCCAGCGGCCTCGCGTCCGAGCGCCCTAGCGTCTAAGCGGCTTCGCGTCCCAGCGCCCCCGCGTCCCAGCGCCCTCGCGTCCCAGTGCCCCCGCGTCCCAGCGCCCTCGCGTCCCAGCGCCCTCGCGTCCCAGCGGCCTCGCGTCCGAGCGCCCTAGCGTCTAAGCGGCTTCGCATCCCAGCGCCCCCGCATCCCAGCGCCCTCGCGTTCCAGCGGCCTCGCGTCCCAGCGGCCTCGCGTCCCAGCGGCCTCGCCTCCCAGCGGCCTCGCCTCCGAGCGCCCTCGCGTCCCAGCGCCCTCGCGTCCCAGCGCCCCCGCGTCCGAGCGCCCTCGCGTCCGAGCGGCCTCGCGTCCGAGCGATGTCACGTCCGAGCGCCCTCGCGTCCCAGCGGCCTCGCGTCCCAGCGGCCTCGCGTCCGAGCGATGTCACGTCCGAGCGCCCTCGCGTCCCAGCGGCCTCGCGTCCCAGCGGCCTCGCGTCCGAGCGTCGAGTGCCGTCCGGTTTTCCCTCGGGCTGCCAGTCCGGAGGGAGTCACCTCACTTCCGTTGGGCACGTCCGGTCAGACAATCGTTGAGCCGGCTTACGTCATGTCCAAGTTCTCAGGCCCGTAATCTGATTACAAATTGATGTGAGAACGGAACCAGGCATCTGCAGTCTTTTTCCTGTTTGCACGTCTGGCTAAGTGGCCTGAAACACGCCTCTGTCAGGGGCATTTTCTGGCCCGCCCCTCCCTCCGCACGGCGGACCTTGCCCTGGAGCGGGACGCCCCGCCACCCCCCGCGTGCGGCTCTCGCCCACCTCCGCCCCGCCCGAGATGCAGCCTCGGGCCGTGCTCCCCGGCCGGCGCAGGACGCCGTGCTCCCCCCGCGTCGGGAGCAAGCCCGAGCGCCCACGAGGCACCTCCGCGGTCGGTGGGCGCGGGGCCGGCCCGCAGGCGGCGTTTCCCGGCACACCGCCCACCGGGGAAGCCACGCCCTTCGCTCGCGTCAGGGCGGCAGGCGGCTCTGAGGTCCCTCTGCTTGCCCGGGGCCGGAGGGAAGACAGGGTGCGCCTCCGCGCCGGAGCCTGCCCGCCCCCAGCCTCCACCGGGTCCCGCTGCGTGAGGTTCTTGGCCACGTTCCTCCTTCACCGGAGCCAGCTCCGGAGGGCTCGCGTCCGTCCCCGGCCCTGGCAAACCCTGCGCTGGCCCGAGGTGCCTGGGCCGGCGGGGTCCAGGTTACATACACCTGACCTGGAAACTTCACCCGACGCGCCAGAGGCTGTTCTGCTACCATCCTGGCTTTCCACCACGCCTCCGCCGCGCCCCATGTGCGCGGTCCCCGGGCGCCCGGCTCGGCGGCGGCCCGCGAGCCCGGGGCCATAGGTCTAACCTGGGTGGCTGGTACCCGGGAGGCTGGTTTCAGGTTGAATGAGTGCGTATGAGCGGAACCCAGCGTGCTGGCACTTAGCACATGCTTAGCGCTTGAAATGGGGTACGTTCTGTAATTATTATTACAGCTATAGAATACATACATAATATTATATAGCTCTAACTTCATGTCTACTGCCTGCCTTCCATGGGTCCCTGATTAACCCAAATCCTAGGCTGCTGTTTGTCAGGGCACTGGGGGGCCGGGAGGCCACTGCTTCCCCCCTCCCACCCTCTCAGAGGGCCTCCACCCACCCCCCCCCCCGTGCTGAAAAACAGGTGTTGAAAGAATGAATGGAAAGGACGTGGCTGTGCTGGAGCCAGTTACTATTTCTAGTTGCAAAATCTGGACTGCGCTTATTTTCCGTAGCCATCTGTACGCTCACTAGAGAACCGGGTCTCTCCCACAGCATTTTACCACCTAGAGCCAAAGAAGCCACATGGTGAGGAAGTCACACTTGTTCAGGTGTGTGTCCCTCCCCAGGTCAGGGCCCACTCAACCACCTGCCTAGCTAAGCAGGGCTGAAGTTCTGAAACTGACTTGAAATAAAGACAATAGCACTTGTGTTAGGTGTAATGAAAAGTTGATTTGTGTTTTGTACTTTTCACAAACACACTTTTTATTTTTAAATCGACGTCCTACCATATGCATGCACACGTAAGTGCTACTTGACATGGGAGCTACCCTACACACATTCCCACCCCTTGGGACAGTGAGAAACATCTTAATTCATCCCGAACTTTCCATGTCTTTAAAACAACTGCTTCAATCATTTCATGAAAGGCAGGAGGTAGGCAGGGCACCTGTGTTCTCATTTAGGCTTTAAAAGAGCAGAAGTTACTGGCATTTGGATTTGATGTCACAGAGTTCCTGCTTCAGCAATTTCGGTCTGGCCACAGGATCCCCTTCAGAGCTAGGCCTGAATATCACAATTATGTCCATTTCAAAGATGAGAAAGCTGTCAGGAGTCTCCTAGGAACCTGCCTCTGAGTCTAACGTAGGCCAATATGGCGCGGGTCTCACGGCTCCAGGACTTTTACCAAACCCTCTGTTTTTTATCTGTATCCATCTGCTCCTGACTCGTAGGGTCGTGTTTGGTGACCCCTCACCTCTGGGGCTCACCAAGACCATTCCCAGGGCTCACCCAGAATGTCTCTCCTTGACGGACCACACGCAGCTGTGCTTCACGCATTTTCACGGCGGGACAATTACTTCACTGTGGGACTATTTCACAATCGATTTCTCTATCCTTCTGGAAATGGAATTTAACTTTTCCACAGGTTATTGGATCCCTAGCTCACACCACGGAAAAGTCTATGATGTAGGAAGGACGTTAGGGTTCAAAGCTGATGGCCAAGGAAGAATTCTTGGTGCATCAAAGTTGTCTTGGTGACCAAAGACGTCATTGGTGCAAAAAGGTGGTTTTATTAAAGCACGGGGACAGGGCCTGTGGGCAGAAAGAGCAGCACTGGGGTCGGGAGGAGTGGCCCATTGTATACTTTCAGGTTGGGAAGGGGTTAGGGACAGCGTAAGTCTCTAAGGAATTTTGGAAGCAAGGTTTCCAGGACCTTGAGGGGGCTAGCTATTGTTGGGAAAAGGTCATTTATTACCGTCTCATAAAACCTGAGTCATGAGACGCTTCAGATATGGGCCATATGCTTGGGGGATGTTTGCCAACACATATCTTGGGGGGGTTTGGAGATAAAGGAAATTTCTACAGGAATTTTTATATGCTAAAGCAGACTTACAGGTTCCTGGCGGTTGGGCTAAGATTGCCTTTGGCCCTTAGCAAAGTGTCACATCGAGGCAGTTGAGCTCCTAGAGGAAGGTCACTCTGCCTGTTTCAAGTACTTGTCAATGGGCTGTAGGTAGTAAGGAAATTTAATAATTTCTCTTCTGCCTTTGTTTCCCACATCAGTCTACATTTTAGATTAAGGATTTTATTGGAAGATTTTAGGAGGAAATACAGGAAACTGGTAAGAGACACCAGTTACATAAGGTTGGGAACCCTGAAGTGCTGTTCGGAGCAAGTCATGCCTGCATCAGACCTCACAGCGGCCCCACACAGGAGAGGCTGCCAGTGCCTCCTTTCTCTGAAATCGAAGCAAAAACCCTGAGAAGTCACATGGCTTGTCAAGCTCGCTCTGCTGGTCGCGGATGAGCCGGTACTTAACTCAGGTGGTTTGGTGTCCACTTCCTAGACTGAGAGTTTTCTTAAACAATTTAGGAAGCTTCCACAAAAAGCCATCTTTCTTTTCTTCCTGGGGTATTTTAACTCAGTTTCCCCACAGGCCTTTGCAGTGGGCCTTCTGGGCTGCTCATGTGGTAGGCGGCAAACCAGGACCCCTCCCACTGTGGGTCTGTTGTCCCAGCACACTCAGGCGGCCCTCTGTGGTCGGTGGGCCCTTGGCCACTGCCCACCCAGCCAGTGTTGATGGGACTCTCCACAAGGGAGCACCTACTGGCTGTCAGTGAAAATAACCGGGCTTTCTTCTAAAATGCTTAGGGGTAAAGTGTCATTTATGCAAAGAACTTAGCCTAGAGATTCACAAAGTATGCCTGTAGAGAGACTGTATGATTCTACATGATTTCTAAATAATGCAGATCATATTTTTTTGGCTTAGAAGTGGGCAGAATAAACACTTCCCCGAAAAATATTTGCTTGTTCATTTATTTATATGCTCAGAAGCCAAATGTTTTATAAGAGAGTCAAATATGCCTATGGCCTGGCACCCAAGCTCCAGAAGGTCCCCTCCTTATAGGGAGGGCCGGGCGGAGAGTGTGAGGGGCAGCTGGTTCACAGTGCTGCCCTTCACGTCTTGCCCTTCATGGTCAGTCGTGACCTCCTGGGTTCATGGTTAGTCCTGTCCTTCACAGTCAGTCGTGCGGGCGCTTGTTGTGACCCACGTGTCACAGAGGGGGGACACGGAGTCAGAGCAGTGGCCTGGTTTGGCCCAGTCCGCATGCTTAATGCTGGAGCGGGGTGTGATGCCTCCTCCTGAGATACCTGCTGCTACAAGACCTCGACTGACTAAGGCGGGTGCATGCTTGCCTGGGAGAAGCCCATCCGGACTGGCGGGCGAGCAGGTCGGGGAGAGACCCGGACACATAACACGCAAGCTGAGTCGTGGAAGGTAAGAGGGAAGATGGGTGAGGTGCTGGTGGTGAGCAAGCAGTGGGGACAACGCGCAGCCGGACGGGAGACCGGGCACTTGGAGAAGGGGCACGGGCGGAGACGGGCTCACAGCTGTCCTTGGAGCGGGAGCCCCGCGGAAGGGCGTCCCAGAGTGATGGCTCTCCTGTTGAGCTGAACCCCACAGCCCCCCAAATTTATGCGTTACCCCTGCGCCACCAAGGCCACATGTTCTATCCTCCGTGTCACGACACAATGAAGAGACCGGGGTGAACACACAGCAGCTCTCCCGCCTTCCGCGTGGTCCCAGCGGTGCTCCTGCAGGAGCGGAGCCCTCCCGGAAGGACGCGCTAGGCGCGCCCGGGACGAGCCCCAGGGGCCGCACGAGCGCGCAGGCTGCTCTCCCCCCACCCCCCGCCCCGGCTCCAGGGTAAATTCCCCACGCACAGGATTTTAAATGGGGAGATAAAACGGCAGTATCCTGTATCTCCACTGTTAGCCTCAATTACTGTACGTTGCAAATTTTGACTTACAGTAGAGTCCGCATGGAGTTCTGGCTAAGAAACGTACAGTAATAGGCCATTTATAAAACTGACAAAAATTCTTCTGCTAATGCCAGGAATAACTAAGGATTTTCAGAAAGAAAAACAGGAATATTTCCTCATATAAATAATAGATAAAGAATGAAAAAGAGTAAATGAACATAATCCAGCAGTAATCCCCTTAGGGGACAATAAAACCCGAAAAGTCCAATTTGTGTAGCAAGACCCATTAGGCAGGAAGTTAATAAGCCAGACACGTCCTGCGCTCTGAAGGGAGTGACCTAATGTGGGGTCTGATGTCTTGAATAAGAAACTGCGGAAGGAAAGAATTTTAGCATTTCATTATTTTGCATTTGTCCAGAGCTCCGGTCGGGAAGGCCCGCGCGGCTCCTCGTGACCGGGGCTTCGGGGCAGAGCTGGGACCTGGGCATCGCCTCTCCACCCACCGTGGCAGTGGCCTTTTGAATTCTCAGATTCCGAGGCTTAAATTAAGCTGCTTATTCTACTTTTGTAGGTAACTATTTTCTGTTGGAGGTGAGTATCTTACTCAGGAAAGTATTTTATAAAAGGATAGGATAGATTTAGACAAGCTTAAACTTGTATAAATACAAGTTTTATACAAGTATTTTACTTGTATAAAAAAAAGAAAAATACAAGTTTAAACCATATTGTGTTGTAAACCTCCCACATTTCTATTTTCTACAAGAAGAAATTTCAGGAGTTTAAATATTTATTCTCAGTACACTGGGTCATTCTAATAACAACGTTCACCCTGCATTAGTGATTGCAAGCATTAACTTTAGAGACTGTAACTTTCCAGCTCCACATTTAAGTAAGCAAGGCTCACCCTGTGTATGATTTCAACACACTGTTCTCTGGATTGAAGATGGAGCGCATACAAGACTTTGTATTTTTTTTCCTACAATGACTATGAATTTCTCTAATACTTTGTAACCAAATTCCATTGATGGGCAGTTGGGCGAGGCCATGGAGCTGAGTGACTTCCACTAGCTGGGAGGCCACAAATGTGCAAATTTCCTCTGGTTAACTCTGAGTCCTCGCTCCCCTGTCCAGCTTGTCAGGGTGCTGACCTGATGCAGACACTCAGTTCTTCTGGTCCTGTCTGCAACCACAGTGATTACTCAGATGCTTTGTTCTCGTGGTGCATCCAGGCTCGCTGAATGTTTGAGGTAAAATGATCAGAATAGACATGATCATCATATATTTTCTGTCTTATATAATTCATATTTAATGTTCCAAATTTTATAGTAAAGCTGATGAATATCTCCCCAAATTTCAAGTGTTGCATGAAAATGAGGCATGATCCCATTTGCATGTGGCCAGGTTGTAAAACTGTACCTCTTTAACTCATTTTCTTCAAACCCAGCAGTGCATTTTGACTACCTGATTAGCTTTTTTTTTTTTTCTTCTCATGCTTACCTTCAAAAGATGTCCTTGGTAGGAAAGAAACAAAATTGCACTATACATCTTTGAATAAAATATTTCAGTTACTGAAACAACTCAGCATTAGAGTTTGTTGGGATATATGTGTGTGTGTTTTAAGAATGACAATCTTGTTTCTTTATCTGTAGCTTGAGGGAATTCTTGGAAGGACTCTAATAATGAGCAAATAAGACATATTTGTGCTGTAATATTTCAGTTGTCTCCTGAAACATGACTAGTTCCTGTATGTCTTAGAGGTAGGATCTGGGTTGGCTGTAAGCCAGTTCACCAGTCAGATATATAACAATCTTTAAACAAAGAGTTTATGACTTACTGAACACACATCTACCTTTCTTTGCCTCTGATCCCAAACAGATGTCAGAGAATAGTCAAAGCTAAAATAAATTAATTTCAGAAAATGCTGGGAGGGAAGAAACAGAGTCATCAACATACCAAAAAAACATTTTTTTTAGAAATCTCCCAAATTGAGAAACAGATAGGGCCTTAACTTGAGAAAGAACTAGTCCTAAGGCAACTGCAGTCCTTAGCACCAATAGCGTATAAAACACTGCTTCAGAGATAAGAGCCCTCGACAGAAGGCTCCAGGCAGAGAAGATGAATGGAATAAAAAGGGTGGGGATGGCCCTTCCTGTGCAAGTCGGGAAAGCCCCCACCCCCCCGCGGCCTCCCGCCATGCTCAGCCAGCTCATCCACCCTGGAAAGTGACATTTCTCTTGCCCTGAGTTGTACTGAAGAGGGGAACCCGCAGAGCGTTCTCATAAGCTAATGTAGAAAATACTGGTGATGAGGCCACTCACCAGGAGCCTGGGAATCCACATCCGTGGAAGTCTGGCTGTGAGTTCAGCCAACCCCGTGGGCAGCAATTCCCGTCATTCTCTGTGGGCAGGCATGATGCTCCCTTGTGCTCAGAGTGTGCGTCCGCAGCGCCATCGAGACAAATACAACATGGGCATCGGAGAAAGCCAGCATGGCAGAGAAGCTGCAGGACTTCGTTTCCATGATGGGAGTCTCATCCTCCCAGGGGCTTCCCTGGCGACAGAAACACCTCGGATGCGACACAACAAGGAGACACAGGAACTCTCTGAAAGGAGGGGCTGCAGCAGCCTTGGGACCTCAGGAGAGCAAAATCACACAGGTGGCTCTCTCATTGTTCCCACATGACCTGGACATGTCCCTGTGGCCCCCAGATGTCCCACATGGCTGCTACATCATACCTCCAGCCAGAACCACCTGTGGTTGCAAGCACAGAAGCTCCAAGGAGAACCAACCCCATCAGCCAAAGGTCTGGGCAGCAGTGCCATGGAAGACAAACACAATTATTTGTCCTATTCCAGAAAACACCAGCAGCACCCCCCCAACACACATCACCACCATGGTTTTAAAAAGAAAAGAACAGAGCTCATTGTCTACCTTCTCATGGCACCACTGGCCAGCTGGGCTCCAGTCCAAGCAGGGAGGAACTGCAAGTGCCTGGTTCCCCCAGCAGGACAACTTAGTGGGTCCATCCTAGCCCAGCAAGAATAGGCTTAACTGTGCTGCATTTGCGGGGGCGGAGGGCAGTCAGCACTCTTGCCCCATGACAGAGTGTGTCAGAGGAAATCTCAAAGGAATGAAGAGCACTAATCTAAGTTCTTCCCTCAAGAAGCTAGAAAAAGAAGAGTCAAATAGACCCAGAGCATGCAATAAGCAGGACATAAAAGGCAAGCGTAGAAATCTATGAAATTGGATATAGGAAAACATTTGGGAAACCAACGAAACTGATGGAAAGCATCAATAAAGAAAAAAATGAAAGTCAGGATGAAAAAGCAGATGGGAAATGAGCGGTAAGCAAGAAGCTGGGAACCAATAAGCAGACAGGCAATATCAGAGTGGTTGTGATAAAGAAACCACGCTGGGGAAGCCCGAGGCCACAGCGTTTCCCAAATAAACCGTGCAGGTGTACTGGGTCTGAGAGCGCAGTGAAGGCTGAGAACACAAGGATTGTCAGAGTCTGTATAACTGCATCTTGAAGTGCGGTCCCCAACCAGCTGCATGGGCATCACCTGGGAATCATTAGAAAGGCAAATTCTCAAGCCCCATGCAAACCTTCCGAATTAGACATCTCTGTGCATCGAGCCCAGAGGCTTTGCATGTGCTTCTGAGCACAGTCAAGTTTGAGTCCGGCTGCTGTGTGTGAAAGATGGAATCCCAGAGCCCCTCTCCACCCACGGAAGCCTGGCCATGGCCTCCCCACGTCAGCAGAAGTCTGGAGATACAGTACTCAGGAGATCCGATTTTTAGAAAAGCACTTCCCAAACTGGAACATGCATACAGATTCTTGCTGGACACAGATTGTGGTCTAATAGGTCTGGGCTGACTGGAGATAATGCATGTTTAATAAGCTCCCTGGGGATGCTGGTGCTGCTGGCCTGAGGACCACACTAAGTATCAGGGAGCGCAGTGGCGGTTCTCAGTCTTGGCTGCACCACCATCACCTGGGGAGATCTGCACACTGCCCACGCTAATTCCTACCCTGGGGTGTTTGCTTAATTGGCGTGGTGTGTGGCCTGAGTGCTGAGATCTTTAAAACTCCCTAGATGATCCACTGCATTGCAAAGGTTGGAACCCCTGAAGCTGGGACAGCAGAAGATGAGTGCTCCAAGCTCTAAGTAGAGCGTCAGTGAAAATTACATACAGAAAAGGGAACACCAATCTCCTTCTCTAACTCAGCTTCTAAGCAAGAGCTTATATGGTTACTCTGTGGGGAAAATTCACCCAAATGAAAAGAAATGGGGAAATAATTTTAATCACCACCTGATCAGGCAGTATGTTCCATCCAGGCTTACACAAAAATTGGTGAAGTGAACATGTAACCAGGCAATTAATTTTCAATTGCAAGGGCCAAAAAGAATCCTTTCTAAAGCATTCCTCCAAATATCTGGAAATGAACTTAAAACAGGAATTGTGGCAAGATATACAATTTTGCAAAACTATAAAGCCTAAGGACATAAAAGTTGAACCTACCTAAAGAGACAATCATACTGAGTAGAAGAATTCACTTTTATAAAGCCATCAACTATCCCCAAACTAATCTATTAAATCAATTCAATTAAAATATCTAATTATTTCAATTAAAAATATCAGATCTCCAATAGAATATTTGGTGGAACTTGAAAAGCTGATTCTAAAATTCATCTAAAACATACACAAGGTTAACCAACAATATTTTCAGATAAATGACAAGTGCACTCATTTGGACACAGAAAAACTCATTGATCAATAATTAACTATTAAAAATTTAATATGAAAAGGTAGATTATCTCTGTCTTCTTTTGAGTAATGTTCCCCATAATGAGTAATTTTTGCTGATCCTTAGTTTCTTTTTTACCTACGAATTTAGTATGAGAAAATTATCTTGTGAAAAATGACACGGAATATGTTATAAGCTAGCACAGTGCTCAGAGCCAAGAGATGCAGAAGACATTCTTTCTGAAACCAGAGCATCAGTTTTTTTCAGCATGGTATAAAATTTATTCTTTGAAAAGACTTAAGATTTACACAAACCTCTAGCAACATTAGCAAGAAAAAACAGGAATAATCTGCATTTTCATATTACATTTTAATAGTAAATTATTCATTTATATTATTCATTTATCCACTAGTTAACATTAAAATGTAGATCTAATAGACCGTTTTCTAGAGAAATATACCTTACCAAAATTTATTCAAGAAGAAATGAAATCAAGAAAACTGAATACACTTATATCCACTAAGGAAATGGAATCAGTTAATGGTAAGAAAACTACTGGAAAACAAAAACAGAAGTCCCAGTTAGTGACATGTTTTTATCAAACTTCTAAGTTTTACTTAAAAGTCTTTATTTTTCAAAGCAGTTTTAGGTTCACATCCAAATTAAGTGGAAGGCACAGAGATTTTCCACACCCTCTCAGCTCCCACACAGGCACAGCCTGGCCATTTCCAACACTCGCCCCAGACAGGACGTTTGTTACAACTGGTGAGCCCACGTGGACACATGACCACCCAGGGTCAACAGTTCACTGTTGGTGTTCATTCTGGGGGTTTAGACAAATAGATGGTGACATATATCCATCTTGACAGTATCATCCAGAGTATTTTCCCTGTCCCCCAAATTCTCTGTGCTCCACAGAACGCCAATCTTTCTTAAAGTATTTTTTAACTGTTACTGAATCAGGAGACATGACAAGTTACAAGGACAGTCAAACCAATCCCAGAATCCCATGTTTGACTGCAGCTCAGCTCCTAAGGATGTGAGAGTCCTGTCAGGAAAACAGAAGCTGGTCCTTAAGCAGAAGACATTCTTCTTCAGACAGAAGGCCAGGGAATGGGATGCAGAGCCCAGAGGTTCAGGTAGGGATAACAGAGGTCTGAGGAGGGCTGCTGACTGGCCACTCATCTCACGTGAGCAGGTAGGCTATGTGGGCAATGCTGGAGAAGGCAGGTGCTGGAACTGAGTCCGAGAGCCTTTGGGGGGGGGTGCGTCCCTTCCCTCAAGTCCCAGTTCCAACATCCTGGCATCCCTCACAGAAAGAACCTAATGGGCATCCAGCTGCGAGAAGCAGGTAGCCACGTCCTGTGGGGGCTGTAGGGTGTCCGTCTACACAGATAATGGTTTTCCCTCGGAAATAAAGATGATTTTCTCCATTTCCATTGCCTTCTATTACTGCTGCTGAGACTCTCAGTGCCCTGCTGCTTCCCTCCTACTCACATAGTCCCCCTTGTTTCCCTTTTGAAGTTTAAAAACTTACCCTTCTCCCCAAATCCCATGATTATTTGTTTGGGTCCGGGTGTTTTTATTCCTTACCAAGGACATTGGACAGACCTGTAAACCTGGGAATGGGGGGACTCCATTCTAGGAAACTTTCTGATTTTGTAAGAATGGTTTCTCCTCACACTTTCTCTGTGCTCTTTCTGGGACTGTTATTCACACGTTGTGCATCCCACACTGACATCAATGTTCATTTGTTTTGTTTCTTAAATTCCACACATGAGTGGGATTATATGGTATTTGTCTTTCTCTGATTGACTTATTTCACACAGCGTGATATGCTCTAGTTCATCCACATCATTGCAAATGGCAAGATTTCATATTTTTTGATGGCTGCATAATATTCCATTGTATATATACCATATCTTCTTTATCCATTCATCTGTCGATGGACATCTGGACTCTTTGCATAATTTGGCTATTGTGGACATTGCTGCCATAAACATTGAGGTGCATGTGCCCCTGTGAATCAGCACTTTTATACCACCTCACACCAGTCAGAAGGGCTAAAATTAACAAGTCAGGAAACGACAGATGTTGGCAGGGATGCGGAGAAAGGGGAACCCTCCTACACTGTTGGTGGGAATGCAAGCTGGTGCAGCCACTCTGGAAAACAGTATGGAGGTTCCTCAAAAAGTTGAAAATAGAGCTACCCTATGACCCAGTAATTGCACTACTGGGTATTTACCCCAAAGATACAAAGGTGCTGATTCACCACTCATTTTGTTTGCTTTAGAGATGTGTCTCCAGTGCCTGGTGACCATATTACAGAGCGTGGCACTGAAAATACTTGCACTACTTGCCCGAAGCCTGTCAGCATTGGTGCTAGGTGATGGGGTAGGACCCCTTTCCAGGGGGGTCCCTGACATCAATGTCTTCCGGGCACGCCCCACTCTGCTGTTGCTTTGTTGTGGGTGGGAGGACGTGTGGTGGCCACAAGGGCAGGCAGCTTCTAGAAGCAGAGAGGAAAGGAATCTGGTGATCTTACCACTCACAGTTTAGGACTTGCCCTCACCCCATGGCTTTGTGTGCTGCCTGCCCCTCAGTCCCTGGCTGTGAAGGCTGTCTGGAACCCACCTGGTTGCACCCCTGACGTGTGTTGTTTGGGGTGGAAAAGGGATGGGTCCACAGCCTCCTTTAGAAGACTCAGTCTTTCTATATTTCACCTGCCTTGATGCTGTGATTTCAAATCACAATGTACCTGGTGTTTCTAATTTTAAGATTTTGAGGTTCTGTGGTTTACATAGATAAATGTCACTGAATGGGTTTATTTTTCGTATATCATCTGAGTTTAAAACATCATAAAACAAAAAGAATTAAAAATTCCAAAAGAAGAAACAAGATAAGCCTTTAAAGAAGTGTCATAATTCAACTCAACTGTTAGAAAGTAGGAAAAACCGAGGGCGCCTGGGTGGCTCAGTCATTAAGCGTCTGCCTTCGGCTCAGGTCATGATCCCGGGGTCCTGGGATCGAGCCCCGCATCGGGCTCCCTGCTCGGCGGGGAGCCTGCTTCTCCCTCTTGTGCTCCCCTGCTTGTGCTCTTTCTGTTGCTCTCTCTCTCACTCTCAGATAAATAAAATCTTTAAAAATAATAATAATAAAAATAAAATATGAAAAATCTGCAGTTTGTTATTACGTTTACTGTAATTTAAAATAAAACGAAGTAGCAGATCTAGCAATTTTCATACATGACTAACTTGATCAAGGGCAGTGTCCAGGCCGTCCTCACAATCGGCCTGTCTCCCTTACAGAACCAGCAGTGAATTGGGCCACAAATCCATCATAGTCCACACCTGAGAAAAAAAACAAAAGCACAGTGGTATGATGGCCAGCGGTCTGAAGTGAGTGGTGGCCACTGTTCTGTGGACTCTCCCCCAAGGAAACTCCTTTCATCCGAACTAAGTAGGGAGTAATACAGCATTATTACTTGACTCCCAAGGTTTTCATGGTGTCCAGGTGACAGAAATGAACACCTTGGCACTACTGGGATAGTTGATTGATGAGAGCCATCTCACATATGATGGGATCATTTATGGAAACCTGCAGTAGGACCTTTCCCAGATTCCACATGTGGGCAGCAGTTCATGTGCTGAGCAGGAGTCTGGCTTGTGAATCAGCACATGGTCTGTGTGTGCCTATCGTTCTGATTTTCTGTGAGGCCAGAAAAGCAGTTTCCTACCTTCTACCATAGTGAAGAGGTAGTGGAATAATTTTAAAGACCTTCGAAGAGGGACTGTAGTTTCCCGGACAGGGTAGAGGGGTCCGTGTAGGGGCCTACACCAGGTCGCTAAGCAAACTCTTTTTCATGTGAGTCAAGGCCAGCCTCCACCAGTGACAGAGATTCTTTCCAGAGTCTGTCTCATGTGGACTAAGATTAAATCACAAGAGCCTAGACACACTCTTCACATGCATGGTGGGGAAAGTATATTTACTAGAAGTTTACGTAACTTGATTTTTTTCATACAAATCACTGTATCACTTGGGCAATCATGAAGGTGTGTGGACCTTCTAGGACACAGGCCAGTGGCCACGCACAGACTCCAGAGCTCCCCAGTCAACGTGTCAGAGTAAGCAGAGAGGTGCAGGAGGGAAATCCTCCCTGACACATGTTTCTCTTCGTTTGTGGGCGAGAAGAGTGGTTTGCAGGTTGAACAGACCTCCACGTGGAGCCACATGAGGAAGTGAACTTGTGGAGCTGGGCCTGGAGGTTGCACAGCCAGGGCTTGGGTGGGTGAGCGCTTGGAGGGGAGGGCAGGTGAGCAGCTCGTGGGACCAGCCCTGGGCAGCACACCAAGACCACAATGCCACATTCTATGGGTTCATATTTAGGATTCAACAAGGCAATCCCTACTTTCAAAGACCCATTATGTGTTTAAAATATGAATTTTCAACAAGATAAACAAGGAATTGCATTCAGTGTTATGGAGATGAGTCTGTCTTCCTGGGAAGCTTTAGGAAACAAAATTTTCAGGACCTTAAGAACATGTCATAGAAAAGAGGCTCCATGTAAAAAGTCATATTAATAATAACAATAATAATACTAACACCACAGTGGTGATGATATTCCCAAGAGGAATTGACCAGAACTTCTTGACATACCTGTGGTTACAAAACCTAATATTTGGACATTAACTAGTGATACATAGTAACATAGAAAGTGGGAACAAACTGGAACTCTAACACATGTCACCCTGTCTGGGTATGCTATTTTTGTCTGTTATTATTTTAATTCTAATGAGGATCTCTCAGAATTATGATGATGTAAACAACATAAATCAAGTATCTATATCAAGACCAGCAAGAGTAGAAGAGACATGCTTAAAGCAAAGTCTCAAACAATGTAGGTAACTCTAAGATCTTTTTTCTTTAGAATTTGCAGATAAATTCATTATTGTGATTTTGAATAGTTTTACCCACTCATGTTAAAATTTCTTATCAGATCCATGCAGAATGAGCCCATTTTACATCACATCCTTCACAGTTTGAGGAGGTACAAGTTCCAATATGCCTTCTCCTCCCTGGAGCCACCAGCTTCATCATGTGGCCCTTCCCCCAGATTTCTTGTCTTTTGTCAGCTTCATTCGAGTCCTTCTGAGTAGAATACTCTGAATTGGGACCGTGGAAAATATATTGAAGACATTACATTTTCTCCTCTAAGCTCTATACTTGTGTTGGTGTGGGCTGAAAGATACAGCCTTCGGACAGCTGAACTACAGTATTAGCTTATATTGAATTCTAGTTGAACAAAATTCTTAAATATTCATCATAAATACCTCTGTGAAGCTGGATGGAGCCTCTTCCATACTTCTTCAGTTGCAGTTTTTGGAAACCAAGTGGTGGACTTTCCATGGACCCATACTAACTGTCCCTTGGTAATTCCATTGTGTCATGCCAGCTGGCTGAGGTCCTGCAGGCAGGCTCAGTTCGGTCACTTAGAATACTCTTTATTTTGCCTAAATTTCTATAACTTCCAAACTAGATTCCCACATCATCTTCTCATTCAAAGAACTCATAAACAAATGTAATACATACCCAGGACAAAGGACTATGTATTACATTTTTAGAGGCATCTTCTAAACATATTCATTCAGTAACAAAAACACGAGACATTTTGCATTGAGATGTGAAGTATGTGATGATCTTACAAATTACTTTTTTTTCCCCCCTTTGGGGATGATTAGTCTATAATTTCATTAATTAGGTCAAAGCAAGTTCTTTGAATATTGTAACTCAGTTATGAGATCATGCTAATGCACTAAAATGTAACTCACACTTCTTCATCTTTTTCAAATGGCATAATGGAAACAGTCATTGCTGCTCTTTGTGCAGGGCTGGGGCAGACAGTGGGCTGGCCTTGCAGACCTGTGGTGTTTCTGTGACGTGGCTGCCCAGACAAGGACACTGCCCAGCCCCTCTTTGCATTGGGGCAGAGCCATGAGACGGGGCTCCCCAATGAAATGAGCTGAGCTGAGCTGAGTCAGATCAAAATGGTTGAGAAGAAGGGATGAGTTCTTCATGGTCTGCCCTCTGCCCTTTATGCTGGCAATCTGCAGAAATCTGCAGAAAGACAGTTAGTATTAGGATAGAGTGGAACGATGAGTTTCTGAATCATCTTGTGAAGTTTGAATGTTGAATACCCACACTGAACTGTTAAGAGAGAGGGAACACACCTTTGGTTTAAGTTTCTACAGTTGGGGGCTGTTGCAGCATTGGATTTTTCAGGCACTTTCTATGGGCCAGGGAGTGTCTTATGCACATTCATAGATGCTAACTGGTTCAACCCCAAATGAAACAAAACCACGAGGTAGGTCCTGCCATCATCTGCAGTTCATGCTCAAGAACACTGAAGCTGAGGAGTGACTATTCTGGCCAAAAGACCCCGACTACCATGTGTCTCAGAGTCCGAGTATTGACCACTGCTCTGTGCCCCTCTTGAGAAAACATTCTCAGAATCCTTGAGGGAACATCTCCATCTTTATCTATCTTCCTCTGTTCAGTTGCCACGTCTGTATCTTTCCCTGCCACGTAAGACCATAAGCCCATCATGCAAATATATACACAGGTGCGTGCGGTTTTGCTGTATGGTGGGAATGACACTGACAATGTATACAACAGATATTTACCTTTAAAATGCATCTGATACTCAAAAACATCCTGTAAGGCAGATGCTAATACTGCTGATCAGCTAGGTGGCTTTCTCAGAACACCAGGCTGGTTAAGGTAGACAGAGGACTAGATTCACAGCACAGCCTAATGTTCTCAGTGCACTTGGGCTGAGTCTCAGCACCCGGAGCTCAGTCCTCACTAAATCCTGGGAGCAGTCCTTCTAGCACTGGATCCTTGATCCAGAAACTGCCTTTACAGAGAAACAAAAGAATATCGCCTGGCTCTGTTCTCTTGTTATCCATCAAAATCCAAAGTTCCTCAAAATGGTTCAGTAAACACATCTGCAAGTTCTCAAAGTACTCTTTTGGCCAGCCTGTGAATAGAACAAAATCAGGGAATGTGATTCTGGCTCAGATTCAGGCCAAGTGAGGACTGTTTCTCAAGTTCATGACTGTTGGATCTTTTCTGGATGCTCTTGTTTCTACCTCTGGGCGCCCTTCCCACTTCTGCCATCCCCCATCGGTGCACTAATTCAGAGGAAACAGCTTCATATGTTGTTCCTGCTCCAAAGTATCCTTGTGATTTCTCCTTTCCTACAGTTCAAAATCACTTATTCACCAAACATTCATTGAGTCTCTACTATAGTCAGGCATCATTCTAAATGCTAAGCAGACACAATGGTCTGTCTTCACGTGGATTAATTTCTAGTGTGGGGAGACATAAAATAAGCAGGAAAATGCAAAACCCTTGGGAGGTAAAGTCAAGCAGAGACTCACAGTGGGAATGTTGGGAATTTGGTAGATGGAAGGTGTGGTACAATTTGGTCCCATTCACCTTTCAAGTTATGTTTCAGTCTCATCTCTCTAGCTACACATGACGTGACTTAACAGATTTTTAAGACTTGTCCCTCATTCCGGTCCCAGGTCCTCTCTCCACTCTATTTTCCTGTAACCACCACCAGCAGCCCACCCCCCGCCAATCCTTCCAAAGCTCACCTCCAATACCTTTGCATTGCAAAGCCTGTCCTATTCATGAGGCACAACATTCCTATGTAGTTTTTACATTGCTGTTGCATGGCTATCCACTTCATACGGTAATTATTACAGACAGAGAACTCCTCGGTGCCAGGTGTCGTGGAAGGAGGATGAGGTTGGGAATCAGATGCCTGTGTCTGAATTGCAGCCTCATCTCCCACGACCTGTGAATCTGGGTACAGACTACTGATGCACTCTTTGCATCAGGTTCCTCCCCACTTGAAGAGGGAAAGCCGTGGCCATTACTCTCTTACACATGAGAGTAATGGGGAGGTTTACGTGACTTTAAAATCATGATTTTTGATGATCCCTGTGTCACAATTCCCACCCATTAACACAGAACAAAAGCAGGCACACACAGTGCTCGAAAATATTTTCTCCTTTAAATGACATCAACATCTCTGGATTCATAGGGAACCCCAAGAGTTAGGGCATCCTAAGTATTCAAGAGTCTACACTGACCCATCACACGTAGAGGGTCCTGAGGAGACACCAAAGCTTTGGAGAACACAGCTGTTGGCTAACCTTGAGTCTTTCATAGAAAAGAAACTCAGGATGTACAACCTCTATAATTTTATTACCAGGTGACAAAGAAAAGATGGTGGTGGTGGTGGTGGTGATGATGATGATGATGATGATGAGTGTGTAAATGAAGGGAGTTGAGTGGTGACTGCCAAGCAGTTCGATGACTCCCTTAGGTTCTGAGGAAGCAGAAGGGTGGCAGGAATTGGGTGAGGTGGAAGTTCATTTGGGAGATGATGGACGTGACTGTCCCCAGTGGCCTGAGACTAACACTAATTAGGGAAAATCAACATAGAACTCTATGACTGGAAATCAAAAATCTAAAAGAGAATGCCCTTTGGGCTTTACAGTTGTTAGGGATTTTACTTATTTTGCTAGAAAAGAGACAATAGGTTCTTTTTTAATATTCAAATAATATTCCAATAGATTACACTGGAACTCAGATTATTCCATGAGCTGATGCTATCATTTAACTAGTGTTGTGCAATAAATAAACTAATTAGAGGAACTAGCATTCATTCATTCATTAAGTAATTTTTTCAACCATGGTGGACATTTAGCAGATATTCAATCAAGATTTGCTGACATAAAGTATATTCAAGTCCAATTACACTTATTCTTCATATTTTGTGTTTTACCTTATAACACTTTCTAATACAGCTTTACTCCACCAAACTAAATTTTCTTATTATTTCCCAAATATTCCTTGAATTCTCTTACCAAGACACCTTTAGTCATATCATTTCTTTCACTGGAATGACTCTTTTGATAACTTTATGCTTATCTTCACTTCTGGTTTGATCTCATGCAGTTCATTTCTGACCTCACTTCTGACTACCTAATTTTGTGATTTTGTCCCTAGTTTGCTGGGTTCTCTCGCCAGCACTGTTGGCTCCAGTCACCACCCACGCTCAGGGGGCTGCCATCCCAGCTCAGGTGTGCCCTTTTTAGGATGCCCATGGTACTCTGCACCCAGCATGAAGTGAACCGCAGCTTTCCTCCACTGCTCCCCACTCCTCCATCATATTCGGTGAGAGCACCACCCTACACCTACTCAGACGGGAACATGGCACTCATCTTTTACCCTCTGTCTACTCTCAGTGAATCTTCTGAGATACAGCCATTAGACCCTTGCTCCTTAACTTCCTACATATGCCTCAGTAATGCCCCTTCCCTGCTATCTCTAATATCAATGCCAGATGGTTCTTATCATCTCTTCCCTGATTCCAACAGCATCTGCCTGGGTTCCACACTTTGGGGTTTGTGCCTATAAAACTCAATCTCTGCTCCATTACCAGACACATTGCCTGGAACACAAATAAGAGCATAGCAGGCTTTTGTTGAAAACGACAGGTACCCCCTCAATGAGAGCAACTTCAGCTCCTTGTCATGGTCATGCAGACTTTTTAAAAGTTCCTGATGCTTACCTGTCCCTTCCACACCTTGAAAATTATGTTCCATGCACTTCGGACCACTTATAATTGTGTTCTTCTCCTTGATGCCTTTCATTCCTGTGCCTTTGTTCATGCTGTGCTGTCTATATAGAATGCCTTTTTTTCCCTCCTCTGTACCCTGCACACCTGAGCAGTTCCTACTCATATTTGGAGCTTAGCTCCAAAGGACTCATTTTATAGCCTGCTACAAAGCTGTGTTAGACCCATCTTCTCTGTGGTCCTGTTACATTTTGTAAATCTCTTTGTACTTATTTCATTCTATTATAATTAATTGCATATGTGCTTATCTCTTCAACTAGACTGAATCCTGTCTGTACCCTAGGGCTGGTGTCATTTAATATCTCTCATTCCTGTCCTAGACCATTTAAACTAAACATTTATTGATTGGAAGGGTCAAATGAAAATTGTATCTACCTCACAGAATTTTTAGGGGGATAAAATGAAATAATGTATACAAACATGACTTAAAACACTTAAACCTGCTTTACAAATATTAGTGATAAGGTTGATGTGATATTGATATTGACATTGGTGATGATGGTGATGATGATGGTGCTGGTGATGATGGTGATGGTAATAGTGATGATAGTGATGATGTTGATGTGTTATTGATATTGACATTGATGGCGATGATGATGGTGATGATGACAATGATATGGTGTGATGGTGTTGATGTGCTGGTGATGATGGAGATGGTGATGTGCTGGTGAAGATGCTGGTGGCATGAGTGTAATCATGACTGGTGCAGAGCACCAGGACTTGAGAGAGGCCTCAGAGCTGGAAATTTAATAATATTATTCATCAGAAGATGAGTCAGCCAGGGGCAATTATAGAAGGTGAAGCACAGAAAACAACAGATTGATTCTCTCTGAATAGTGGTACTGAAAGTATAGACAGAGAAGAAACTAACGTGAGGTCAGCGAAGGAACGGCCAGAGAAGTTGAATGAAAACACACCCCACTTATAGAGACACTCTTAGAAAAGAGAAGGGAGCATGAGTGGAGAAGTCTACCTGAGTTTAAGTCAGAAATAAGATATATTCCATTTGAATTTGGCAGTAAGACCCCACTGTTTACCTGAGTAACAAGCACATTCTTTGTTTGGGCTAAATTTTCAATAACTGGACATTAATAAAATATTTAGACTAGAAATTTATTGCACTCTTTGAGGGCATGAGTAGCATCTGGCTTATATCCCCCTCACCTGGAAAATATCTGACATGTAGTAGGTCTTTAATTTACAAGTATTTTTAATGAAAAAAATCAGATGGGCAGTACAGGGGCTACTTCCTAGGTGATTTGTCTTATAATTAGCTTTTCTATGCCTAACTATCATCCAGTGTTGGTATAATAAGATTTTCTCTGGAACATTAAGTTGGTTAAATTTTGTATTCCTTGAGTCAAGGCATTGCTTTGTAAAAATAAATATATATTAAGTAAAGTAACATGTAGTGATAATTGATCCCTGATAGCAGTTGTGTTTTCAATTAACTGGATGAATGAAACTTGTTGTTTATGTGATAGTTGGATGAATTAGTATTCTGGTGTCTTTCTCTTCTGTTCTGACCCTCCTCCCTCACCTCTCCTGCCTCCTTCTCCCTCTTTCTCAGAGCAAGGAATTTTTATCTTGGCTAGTGGAATTTAAAATGCTGATATTTCACTTCTGGGTCTCAAGAAACCCTAGAGCAGTGATCATGTTTTAGATAAATGAAATGTAGCAGATGTTCAAATTGGTTAAATATGCAGTACATGAGGGTTTTAATGCAGAAAAAGCAAGGGATGAGAATATTACCCTTGAAAAATTGTGACAGTGAAATAATATAACATCCAGTAGAGACAAGGCAACTGAATGTTTGAAAGTGATCATGAGAAGGTGGTCTGAAGCGTATCTCAAAGGAGGTGACAGAAGACGCAGAGACCTTTGGTTCCACTCCAGGTTGGGAGGTAGAAGAACACAGAAATACAGGAAGAAGTGCCTCCCACCCCAGCACATCCCTCCGGACTCAGACTCTCGGGCATTGACCTTCTCTCTGCTCCCCCTGTCTCAGCCACTGTCCCCGCGTCACTCAGTTTACATGGTGTGGGGTGTTGTCTGCTCCCTTCTTGGCTCTCTAAGCCCACTTACCCTTGAAGATTTGTTTGGCTAAGCCTCCCCGGGTTAGATTTAAATCTTTACTTTCTGCTTGTTCTCAGGACCCTGAACACAGATGGAGAGAAATCACCCCAGGCTTGACCAGCCTTCAGATTCCTGGGCAAACATCTTGGGGGGCTGCTTTGCATCCATATGTGCCCCCAACAGAGATGGGTACTGTCTCTGACCTCCCAGAGGACCTGCTCTTCTCTCCCCAGAGCTGCAGGAGCTCCTGCGCCTCTCCATGCCTGATCGATGACCACACTTCCACTTCGCTGAAGAAACAGAGCTGCCCCTGTCACTCAGTAGCCTTGTAGCAAGACGAATTCCTCCTGGTCATGGGTGCAGAGAATCCATCCATTTCCATCTACTCAAGGACATTCCTCCACCCAGCACCCTTTCTATTTCCTGAATCATTATTTTTGCTCCTTATTGGATAATCCCCATCCATAAACTTAAATAAATTTCCTTATCTTTAAAATAAAACTTTTAATTACACATACCCCTCCAACCACTCCCCAGTCTTCTGCCTTTCTTTAAGCAAAATTACCCTGAAGAATGATCTGTTCTCTTTGTCTCCCACCTCTTCTGTCTTCTCTCTCCTTCTCCAGCCCAGTTGGGCCTCCACACTCCCCAGAGCTGCTCCTCACTCCCACAAAGGACCTTGTGGTACCACCTCCAAAGGAGAAGTTTTAATCCCTATTTCACTGTGCATATTGATGGCATTGGACCCAGTGTGCCAATCTGTCCTGTTTGAGCAATTCTGTCACTTGCCTTCCAGGACCAACCATCCAGGACCTGCTCCTTCCTCACCGGCTGTTCCACTTCCTTCTAGCCTCACCCTTGCCAAAGCCACCTCTTGGGATCAGCATGCCCCACGCTAGGCCTAAGACCCTCTTTTCTCTCCATCCTCTGGCTTCATGTCGCATGGCCTTCTTGGTCCACCCGAGCACTGAGGGCTGCCAAGTCAGGCCCCCCACCCAAACTCTCGTGGAACGGTGCTCACCTGACCACCCACCTCCACACACAGGCCAGCAGTGACCTTGGACATCTAGTCACCACCTCTCCCCCTCCTCCCACCATCTTTCAAGTCATACCCTCACCCTGTCTATTCCCACAGTCTTTCCATTCTTTTTTTTTTTTTTTTAAAGATTTTATTTATTTATTTGAGACAGAGAGAATGAGAGAGAGAGCGCACATGAGAGGGGGGAGGGTCAGAGGGAGAAGCAGGCTCCCCGCCGAGCAGGGAGCCCGACGTGGGACTTGATCCAGGGACTCCAGGGACTCCAGGATCATGACCTGAGCCGAAAGCAGTCGCTTAACCAACTGAGCCACCCAGGCACCCCCAGTCTTTCCATTCTAATCAATCTGCCTAAATTACCACTCCCCCACATTTTCTACTCACTTTCCTGATCTATATTCAGCATGATCACTTATACTATTTAGCACTCACACGTTTTCACCCATTTATCATGTTTTTGTTTGTATTCTTCAAGGAGGGCAGGGATTTTTCTCTTTGTTCATTTAGGTATTTCTAGTTCTTCAAGAAGAGTGCCTGGTACAGAACATCTACTCAATCAATATTTCTTGAGTTAATGAATTAGTGGATGCCTGGTAAATTACTATCGTGGGATTAAGGCAAGACTGCAGGACAGGTGGCCCTCGAGTTACATTCAAAAAGGAGACAGAGGACAAGTATAGGGTCAGAGAGTTTCTGAAACAGAAACTTTAGTATTTGACAACTATTCAGTGATTCCATAGGTTGACTTTTGATTTTTAACAATAAGAAAAACACAGATAAGCATCTTTTTTTAATGGGGTAGGGAGTCTAGTTTTAATAAGCAGTAATAATAAGAGCTGACAGGGACCCCAACATTCGGAGTTTCAAGGTTGCCTGTTTGAATGCATTTTTGATGAAGGAAGACCCACTTCGCTGGTGTGTTGAGGATTTTGTCACTAACTCTGCTTTATAAAGTTTGACATTCTCATAGAGTAATTGCATCTTTCCATTGGTACCCTCACCCTCCTTGTTTGGAGGGTCACTGCGCTTTCTCAGGGGAGCCTCAATTCCCACCTGCACCATGCTGGCATTTCATAAGTATGCAGGTCCAAAAATGAGTTGTCAGTAAGTTGAGGACACAAGTCTGAGGACACAAAATAAGCGAAGATTTTGCAGGAAGATTCAAACTTAAAGCCACAATATTATTCATGAGTTATGAGCAACAAAATGAGATGTTCAGGCCCTGGTTTCGATAAGAATTTGGCCCTGTGTTCAGGACTGCTCTTCCCTCCAGGCCTGCCACTGTCTGGAGAAGGCAGCTGGGTGCTCAGCTCCATTCCGTGGGCATATGGCTGCTTTAAAAATGCTTTTTAAAGATGAACTTGCTAAGAAAACTGTTCGTCTTTTTCTTTAACAAGTCTGGACGTTCCTCAGAGAGGCCTTCTTGGTTTTTGTTGTTGTTGTTGTTGTTGTTGTTGTTGTTGTTGTTGTTTTTCTTGAAAATAGGAAAAGAGCCAAACATCTGGGCACCAAATGCCCAGAGGTCCGAGGGTGGTTGCTCTGTGAAATGAGCAGGTGGCCAGCTCACTTGCTTGGCAAAGGCTCTGCATGCCACCCTCAACTCCGGGGTAACCTCAGTTCCCTGGTGAAGCGTCGGAGCTCCGACCGGCCATGGGAGTTGGCTTTAAGCAGTTCTGTGAAGCAGACCCTCCGATCAAGGAGGCCTGCCGCCCACCTGAGGACGTGGGTCCAGAGATGGATCACCTTGACAGCTGCACAATAGGAACGATCCCCAGGTCTGTTTGCCTGGTGCTCTGTCCTTCAGTAACAATTTCAGGATGTTGGCATGCCATCCGAGAGAAGGAAGATCCCACAGTGTGGCTGTGGGATAGAAGTGTCAGGGAAGGCTGATTCCCTCGGCATATTCTTCCTGAGAGCCAGGTGGGTGGGCACAAGTTTAGAGAACAATTCTTAGAGGACAAGCAGCAGCTGTTCAAATTATGAACATGTAGAGATTTGCCATAGATGATTCGGCTAGATCTTCATTTTCTGTTAATTAACTCATCATCGTGTTATTTTTACCCACCATGTGTTCAAGAGAAGAAAGAGGAGGAAATGGCCTGATGTGTACTGAGGGGCACCTGTGTGTGCATGGGTGTGAGTGTGAGTGAACAAAAGCCCTATTGTACATATTAATGTCATCATTAAAAAAGCAAAGGCTCGGGGCCTATCACTTCCCCTTCATAGCTGGAGACTCGGGCCACAGAGAGCTTAAGTAACTTGCCCGGACAGCTTTCCCGGGAGGCCTCCTGTCTCTGGAGAGGGCAGCCTGTCTCCCTACTGCTACCCGAGCCCAAAACAGCCTCCTTTCTCAAGTCTGATACTTACAATCTTCCAAAGTGCGTGGTGGAAAACACTCTGGTCTGCAAGAGCCCCGTGTGTGAGCAAGTCACATCCCAGCACTCACCGAACACATCCTTCACATTTTATCCTAATTCCAGATCCTGGAAATGTGGAGCTGGTTAAAGTGAGGTTCAAACTCAAGAACTTACAATCTGTGGGAGCAAGGGCTATACTTTCTTCCAGATCTTTACTGTACTTTCCCTGGGACCCTCGCAGACCTACCACTGCTGCCCCACCCTGACACACGGGACGGCCCAGTAGGATTACTGGGCCTCTTTGCAGCATGTTTTGAGGGAGCAAAAATTGAAACTGGAATAACGTACTCTGGCCACGATGAGCAATGACTGCCTCACAATTGTCTGGCCTGTTTAAACTGGGAGTGTATCCCGACGCAGAAGACCATTCCCATTTTCCAGAGTTGGGGGTCTTCTGTTCTCACCAGCTGACGCAAGTCCCTCCATCTCAAAGGGCTTGAGAAATTCAGAGTCTCCTGTTTCCCAAAAAACATTCCTCCTTTGTCCATAGTCTGATACTAACCAAGCCAAGGAAATAGAAATGATTCCGATCTATTAATGGTGCATGAAACATGGGGCATATGCCATAAATTACAAACACCCACATTCTGAAATTCAAGCTGAAATTGGGCAAGGGGCCCACTCAGGAGTCCAGCCCACTCAGGAGTCCAAACACATTGTTCCCTTGCCAGATTCCTCCAGTGTTCGCAGTGATGAGATTGAGGCCTTCTTTGCAGAAGGAACTGATCTGATGATTAACCATGTCACTAAGGTCACAGCACATTTTGTCTCCAGTGGACACACCTCCCTCAGTGCGTGGGTGGTCTACTCTCCCGGTACCTCGGAGAGCCTCCTCCTTGCCCTCAGACGCTGATGAAGAGTGGTTTCTGATCGGACATCGTTGTTACAGCGGCATTCCAATGCCTGCTCTTCTCAAATCCTGGAAGTCACAGAACTCAGGACGCAGCTGGAAGGGCCAGGGTGGGTGGGTCACCTTTGGGAGCAATATTCAGGGTGCTGAAAATGCAAATTCTTTCTGCTGCTTTTGGAATAAGGCCCACAGAGTAGCCATGGCTCAGCGTCTGTGGTCCATGTGAGATCCTTGTGCACGTCCCCAGTGCACCCAAGGTCTGCAGTCCAGTCTGCGTCTGGCTTTTAACATCTCAGCTCTACCCTGAAGAGCAACCACGGGCTTCCAAGTGTGGGTATCTCTGTGTGCGCAGCCTGTGTGTGAGCGTGTGCGTGTGTCTCTGTGCGTGCACATGTGTGCAGGATGTGCTGACGGTCTGTGGAGTACTCAGGCACAGTCCCTCAGAGAAGCAGAAAAGGGTCTAGCTGGCTCTCATGGATTCTCACGTTACTATGATTCGTTGTTCTGAGATTTACGCAGAGGTAAAGCACGACAGGTTCGGGGCCATCTTGCTACTCAAGAATCACTCTGGTTATTCAGGCACTTGTAAAATGCTCACCCTTGTGTTACTCCAGTTCTCATTAGCAAAAACATAGAATTTATTATTCTTTCTCTGTGCTTTGGACATGTATTCAAGATGCTGTAAGGAAATTGATGTGTCCATAGCTAAATTAGTCTAAATAGCCAGTTTTCAAATAATTCCATTGGTCAGGCTTAATATTTTTTTTCTTCTCTGAAAGTATTCAGTTTACTGTACGTTCAACAGAAAATGAGTTGGGGAAAAATGACAGAAGTTAAAACCAAATGTTTGGATGTCTATGCTAATGCCCAGTTTGAGAAAAAGGAAAACAAGCTAAGAAATAAGCTTTGCTTTGCTTTTATTATGTCTTCTAGTGATTGAACTAGTAGTAGGAAACCTTCCTGGTTGGAGTTGTTCTCTTTATTTATTTTTTAAATGCCTTGACTGTTACTTCCAGTACCACATGTTTTTCTGGAACAGATCTTTAGTGAGAAGAAGTTGATGGCATAACGGGACAGAAGCTCAGACCAGCAAGAGCCTGGAGCACCAGCACAGGAGGCCCTGAGGATGTGGCTCCACTCGGACCCTGGGCGAGAGCCCCTCCTGCACCCAGACACCAGGGGCCACTGGGACATCAGAAGAGAAGGGAACTCAGCTAGCGACAGTTTGGAGGACAACGAGGACATTGGTATCCCACTAGACACCTCCAAAAATCATTTGCACATTGGGGAGTTTTCAGACAATTTCTCTGAATTATATATTAATATAATGACAGATAATTTAGATCTGGCTTTTTAGTAATTATTGTCCAAATTACTATGTGTACTATGAAGTGAATATAACATTTCCCCAACATTTTAGCACATGCACGGCTGGGATACAAATGATATTCTGTTTTCACATCAGTTTTAGAGGACCTCAATCTGCATACGTGCATATCACCAGCGTGTTAGACCATTCTTGCTAGTGGTTTGTTCTTCTTCAGAAAAAGGAAAAGTTGCCCCCTCCCAAATGGATTAAGACATCTTTGCTGGATTGCAAACATGTTGCAGCCCACACTGAGCATGTAACCTCATGCTGGTTTTCTTTAGTCAACAACATGTGAAAGACATAGCCCTTTGCTTGTCTGCACCATAACTAACATGCTAATAAATGCTGCTCAGGGAACAGCAGCTTCCAAAAGATTTCAGCTCCACGGCTGATGCACGAGCCATGGAATCACCTCTCATGGGGCCACGTGGACCCAGCTTTGATGGACAGCATCTTTGCTCCCTTAAAAAGGGAGAACGGGATTAATGAACTGGGAGCAGTGGCTGACATAAGGCTTGGGGGGCAAGCAGTAGTTCAAGTAAAGTGACAACTAAACGAAAAATAAAATCTGAAAGACATCTGACAGGGTATAAAGTATATACCAAACTCTCTGAAAGACAAACTCTTGGAGGCTTGGAAGACGCTGTGTTACAACTTCCCAAACAATGTATTTCAACTCTCCTCAGTGTCAGGCGCCTTGCCGCCACAAATTAGGTGACCCACGAGTTGGCCGATTCTTACTTATTGGAATGGTTTTTGTAATTCTCTACAATTTGTTTCATGTGCTTGATTCTTGCCTTTTATATATACTGTATTTTTCTTCTCTCTTATATTCACTTCAGAAAACAAATTGATCGATTGGAACGGAAGACAGAACTACCCAGCTCAAATTGCTTGGCTCACCCCTCTTTCCATCCCCATCCCTCCCCCCCTCCCCTCCCCTCTCCCCTCCCCTCTACCCCTCTTGCTTAAATCCTCATCTGAGCATTGATTGGATTTTCAGGGTATTTTGACGTAGGTGATGAGACACAACAGCAATGTAAGTGTTTTGCCAAAACGTCTGCCCTATGACAGTTTGCAGTTACTGACTCGTCAGATAAACGAATTTGCACACCCACTGAATTACCCAACAAGCACATTGGTCACCACCCTCGTCTCGCCACCGGGCTGGTGCTAGATGTGTGATGGCGAGCCCTGCCCTCAGGCTTCATGCGTCCGCACCCACTCACGTTCTTGTGACCCTCTGTGGCTTCTCTAATCATCACGTCCCTGGCCTGGTGGTCAGGACACCTGAGCTAACGTTTCAGTCTCTCCCTCTTGCAACCTCCTCCACATTCACGTGTCTCTCATGGGTCTCTTGGAAATATTGTTTCCCTGTTCTGCCAAATGCTCTTTCATCCCATGTTGCAAAGGCAACTGTCCTGCATAGAAAAGCCTGGCCTTTAGGACAAAGGTCTGGTCAGGGTGACTTTATGGAGCTGCTATTGACCCTGGGAGAGTCAATTTCCTAAGCCAATGTCTCCTATTAGATATTTACAAACACTTACACTGCATAGACTTCTTGTCAAGATCCGTGTGAATAATGCACAGAACACCATGGTAATCGAGGCATGATTTTATCATAATTATTCTATTCATGCTAAACCCAGAATGCTAACCTCACTCCTTTTTTCGACTCTAAATCTTTCAATTTATTTTTGGTTTAAAATGCCACATTTTCCATGAAGTGGCCTAAAATATTACCAACTGAAAATCACATTGACCTAATTTGAGGGGGGATGGCACTTTGCACCTTGCTAACGAGCTCAGATTCTGTGCGACGCTGAGCTGTGCCTGGTCAGCCTGGTCCTGTGCGGTGACCCTGGAGCTCGGCCATGCCCCTTACACTTGCACTTCGGGCGTTTTCAGGGGAACTTTGCAAAGGCAGGGCCCTCTAAAGACACAGGGAGTTAAGTAAAGACATGGATGTTGAGGCATGGGATTTCTTCTCAGCCCTCCCTCCATGGAAAGGGTGTTTGTATGGACCATTTGAGAAGAGAAGATCATCTGATATGGGCAGATACAAGGCAATACTTAAACCCAACAATAACTGTATTTATACACACGGTATCGTTATCCTGTATCTATCATCTCAAGAGGTATCAGTAGGAGGGGCCACTGCCGCAATTTGATTCTGTTTTATACAACATTCTAAAGATAGTTGTATGCTTTCCCACAATTTCTATGCTGGAAAACACATAGAGATAACTCTGAAGCAACTTTTGAAGTTAAATCCTTGTAATTCCTGATTACAGAGAATGAAAATTACCTATATATTTGCAAAAAAAGAAGTAAATGAGGAAAACTCCAGGATTAGGCATGCTGTAACATGTCATCGCAGTTGGTAGGATGATGTGCCACCCTCCCACCTTCATCCCCTCTGGCCTGTCACCTTCTCAAGCAGCAGGTCAGAGCTCTGAGGTTGGCAACCGTGGTCAGTACCTGACGCACACCAGGTCCTCAGTGAACATGTGCAGAATGGGTGTTACCGTAACCATTTGGGGCACCAACCACGTTTATAGCTCAGACCACTGGATGAGTGGGAGAAAGAAATGTCAGGGAGAAGTTGTGTTTTCTTTTATTTTAATGGCAAAAAGATCACAATGATTTTCCTTAACCCTTACCTCATTTTGGCCAGGAAGATCAAATCCTACTTTTCCTGTCTGTTTCGCCATCCCTGTTCTATGCACATTTCTTTCTCTGTTCTTGGCGTGTGGTGTTGAATGCTAGTCTCACTCTCTTGTGTCAACTCTCACAAGATTAATGTGATACTTTGGAAAGTATCATGCAGTGGTAAGTCAGCGGCTGAAACCCAGTTCTGCTCTGAGGGATGGCAAATCCTCCACGTTTACCTACTCAACCTGCAGGGAAAAGGAACTGTTTCCAGCGCCCTTAGAATCAGGATATGGTCTGAAGGTCCTGACCCTCAGGACCCCTCCGACTTTCAGTGTCCTGGGGTTGGCACTATCCCGGGGACAAGACTAACCCTGCAAACAATGCAGCTGCCCAGCAGGAGCTCCCGGGGCCAGGGCAGAACCACATGGTGTTTCTCATTGGCCCCTGGAGGCAGCGTCTTTGCAGAAGAATCTGTGATGAGCTCCGGCAGGTCAGACAGGCAGCCTGGGGTGTGCTGACAGGGGGACTCACACACAGTGATGGTATCCAATGTCCAAGTTCAAAGTAAGCCCACTTTGTTAGCTTTCCCAGGAATGGTGGTGACATGTAAGCATATGTGCACAACCAAAACTAATGGACGATTCAGTGTCAAAAAATGCATTGTCTTAGCATGTCTTGAAAGACCTGTTTCTGCAGGGGGTGGGTAGAGAAGGTGGGTGAGGAAAGGCTGCTCCAGTCTGTGTTACTTCCATGGAAAATAAGAAGAAGTGAACACTTGCTTCCAAAGGAAATAGAGTGTATCAGGGGACAGGCCCAACCCCCAGTTACACCTCCTCCTTCAAAGCCCTGTCTGTGACCCTGGATCAGCTCTTCAGTCTTCTCTTCAGACAGCATGGAATTCTACTCCGTCCTCCTTAATGTATTTTATAAGTTTTAATGGATGTTCCATCTGAAAAGGATTCATATGCTGTTCATATTTAAGCACTCCAGAATGAATTGTTAATTTTCCCCACTTTCCTGCATTTTAAGCTAAGTGCTGTGATCCTGTGTTTTATGGTTTTGTTAGTCTATGATCCATGGCTAGGGAAAAGAATAACTGCTAAATATTTATTTTGTCAATTTGATTTGAGTTTTTCCTTTGATACTTTTGCTAGGTCATTGCAGCAGAGTACCAAGTGATAGTCTGGCAGTTGTGGGAAGTCTGGACAAGACCTAATAATAGTGTCAAGACCTGCAGCATATGCTGCGGTTGGTGCAGCAGAGAAAGTGCAATGGAGAGGCATGGACCCAGGGTAGGGACATGATACTTAGCACTTGCAAGAGCTCAAGACCTTCTCAGTGGGCTTTCTGTGTCCTGGGAGTTCTGGTTCCTGTCTACTTGGCATATATATAGAAGAGTTTGGATCACTGAACCCTAGAATCTCATAATTAGAAGGGATGGTATGGATGATCTTCCTAACACTATGACTGGGAGTTTAGATACAGTGTCTGGATGCTTCCAGGGTAAGTTTTCTCAAAGTAGGACTCTCAGCCCACCTGCTCGAGGATCACCTGGGGTCTGTCAAAATTCACCTTCTGTGTCTCCACCCAAGCCCCCTGAACTGGAAACTTGATCATCCGCATTACGTAGGAGAGTGCTATGCAGCCCAGATTGAAGGACCATAGAACAAGGAAGTCCATTTCATTGTGGGCAGCTCTAGTTGTCAGAGAATATTATAAAGGTACACTCAAAACAATGAAGAAAGAAAGAAAGAGAAAGAGGGAGGAAGGAGAGGGAAAGAGAAAGAAAGAAAGAAAAAGAAAGAAAGAAAGAAAAAGAAAGAAAGAAAGAAAGAAAGAAAGAAAGAAAGAAAGAAAGAAAGAAAGAAAGAAAAAAGAAAGAAGAAAGAAAGAAAGGAAGGAAGAAAGGAAGGAAGGAAGGAAGGAAGGAAGAAAGAAAGAAAGAAAGAAAGAAAGAAAGAAAGAAAGAAAGAAAGAAAGAAAGAAAGAAAGAAAGAGAAAGAAAGAAAGAAAGAAAGAAAGAAAGAAAGAAAGGAAGAAAGGAAGGAAGGAAGGAAGGAAGGAAGGAAGGAAGAAAGAAAAAGAAAGAAAGAAAGAAAGAAAGAAAGAAAGAAAGAAAGAAAGAAAGAAAGAAAGAAAGAGAAAGAAAGAAAGAAAAAGAAAGAAAGAAAGAAAGAAAGAAAGAAAGAAAAAGAAAGAAAGAAAGAAAGAAAGAAACAGAAGGACAGAGAAAAAGAAAGAGAGAGAAAGAGAGAGAAGGAAAGGGCGGGGGACGTTTCCATCTGCAGAAAGTTGTTGTCCGTGTGACCCCATAGTAGAGCTTGAATCTGCGGCAACAAAGGAGGGTGAGTCTGAGATCAGAGGCTACCGCTGCTTTTCTTGCATCTTAATCGGAAAAGCTCCACTCTGATAGGTGAGCCCGTGATGTTTCTCTGGACTAGAGCCCCATGCTAATTTTTCTGCTATGGGAGGATACTTCTAGGCATGTCCTCGAAATGCCTATCAGTGGTTTGCAAGAACAGAGGGTGTGCTGTGCTTCAAGTTCTGTCCTTCACTTTGGGGGTACAACTTCCAGTCTGAGGAGGCCCCAGCCCAGATCATCCTCATCCCTGTAAGAGAGATTATTTATCCTTCACTGTCCATGACTCCAAGTTAGAGATGAAGCAGCTTGGATCCCTGTGTGAATGCATTCATGTTTTATGTTCTTAAAAACAATTTTTGAAGTTTATAAAATTAAAAAGAGTAGTAGTGGCACAATGTGGGTAGCAAGGATGCATGTATCTGAGCCCCATCTGTCATCTCAGCAAGTGATGAGGCCAGATTTGTAATTTAGCTTCTAAAGTCTAATAATCACCAAATGTTTAACCAGACCCCCTTGGCTAGCTCCCTTACAGCAGGGACATGAAAATGTAATTCAACAGGAAAAAAATGAAGGTTTTCTCATTGTTGTAACAAAAATCAGCCCTCTGTCTTTCTTTATCCTCCAGAGAGATCACTCTGAGATATCACACAATTCACTTTTCCCCTAGATCCTGAACCTGCATCAAACACACACATGTGCATGTCTATATGCAAACAAAAACATAGGAATATAAACACATGTGAAGAGTACTAATAGGCAAAATCATGCTAGAATATGAGCTATTTCTCCTGAAGATGCAAACACATTAGTATTGTCTGAGATGGTAATTGCTTGTGGATAAATCTGATATAAATTTGTCTGGGGGACAATTGAGATGTCCCTTATTTGTTGCCATTTAGTTTTTTTTTTAATCAATAGACTTTATTTTTAGAGCACTTTTATAGTTACAGAAAAACTGAGCAGAGAGTAATGAACTCTCGTATATGTCCGCCTCATTCCCTACCAGCGCTCTCCCCTAGGAACATCACCCATTAGTGGGGCACACTTGGTCCAGTTGATGAGTTGGTACTGACACATTTTTATAACTCATGTCCATAGGTTATGTTAGGGGTCACTGTTTGTGTTGTACAGTTTGTGAGTTTTGGCAAATGCATAGTGCCTTGTATCCATCATCAACTACATCATTGTGCAGAGTGGCTTCGCTGCCCTACAGTTCCTCGGTGTATTCCTTCTCATACAGTCTTCCTTTCTTTGTGTAAGTCCAAGTTCAGGCTTATATACTTTCCCTTCTCTCTGCAGAACTTCCTGTAACACTTTCACAGGGAAGATCTACTGGCCAAAATCAATTTTTGTTTGTTTGATAAAGTCTTTGTTTCTCCTCACTTTTGAAGGATAATTTTGCTCAATATAGAATTCTAGGCCGGCAGTACTTTCTTCATGTTAAAAATCTCGTTCCATTTTCTTCTTGCTTGTGTGGTTTGTGAATAGAAGTCTGATATAATTCTTATTTTTCCACTCTAAGAGAAGTAGATTTTCCCCCCTCTGGCTGGTTTCAAGATTTTCTCTGTATCTTTGGTTTGAATGTGATATGCTAGGTGCACATTTTATGGCATTTATCCCCTTTGGTGTTGTCTGAGCTTCCTGGATCTGTGGTTTTGTGTCTGCCACTAATTTTGGAAAATTCTCAGCCATACATTATAACTTCAAATATTTTTTTTCTGTTTCTTTCTCTCTCTCCCCTTTTTTTTTTTTTTGTAATTGTCCAGCAGTTTTTGGACATTCTGTTCTCTTTTTTCTTTATTTTTCTATTTGCGTTTTAGTTAAAAAGTTTCTATTGATATATCTTCAAGTTCACTAGTTCTTTGACTGGTCATGTTCAGTCTGCTGATGAGCCCGTTAAACATATTCTTCATTTCTCTTACAATGTCTTTATTTCTAGCCTTTTTAAAATTCTTAGAGTTTCCATTTCTTTGCTTACCTTACCCATATTTTCCCACATTTTGCTACTTTTTCCATTAGAGTTGTTGGCATATTAATTATAATTGTTTTAAATTCATGGTCTGATAATTCTGAAATCTGTGTCATATCTGAGTCTGGTTCTGATGCTTGCTTTGTGTCTTCAGACTATGTTTTTGCCTTGTAGCATGCCTTGTAATTTTCTGTTGGAAGTCAGACATGATGTACTGGATTCAAGTGACTGAGGCAAACAGGTCTTTAGTGTGAGGTTTTGTTTATCTGGCAAGGAGTCAAGCTTGTGGTGTCAGAGGCTAAAATTCCCTCTTATTCTTGTTTTTGTTTCCCTCCTGCTTTAGGGCTGGTGTCTCAGACATGCAGCTCTTTCTGGTGTGACACTGTGGCCCAGCAGATATGAGGAGCTATGGGGATGCAGTGCTCCCTGGTCCTGTGACCAGCCTCAGTCCTGCAGTCCAACTGTGTCCTGGCTTCTGATCCTCTTGCTTCTTCCCCACAAAGGGACATGGGAAGTCCAGAGCCAGCTGGAGTTGTTTCCTTTCCCCATGGCAGCAGGCTCTGATAAGGCCCAACTGGTCAGGCTCTAGTGAAGCTGTTTCCCTGGAAGGCCAGCCTTATAAGCAGGACAGAGGGCTCTGGGCATATTTCAGAATTGCTCCTTTTGCCTCCCATTACTGAAAGCTGGAGGGAAAGTCTGTCTAATCTTTATTCTGAGGACCTAGGGGAGCTCCTGGAGGTAAAACTCACCACAGTCGTGGGCCTTCCAGTGGCAGAGCCCCAAGGGGTTTTAGTAATCTCTCAAGCTTGTCTACACTTTCTCCAGCAACTACTCAATGTGCTCCTACCATCTGCTGGCTCCAGCAGCATCTGCTCCCGTAAGATGGGTTACTCTGTGTCTTCCTCCTTGGGTCTCATTTTCAGGATATGGTTTGTCCTATGACCTCAGTTCTCTGATGAATCTAAACAGATTTCCAGTCTAGATAGCTGTTCTCTTGTTGTAAGGATAGGAATGGCAATGGCCAACCTCTTTACATGTTGTACTAAACACCCAGAGTCTGCCATTGTGCTTTTCCCCTGAAACCAGTATTTCAACATTCAGACCTCAAAGTGTTTCTTGATGTTAGCCTATCCACTTACCAACTTTTGAAAAATATATTTTAAAAGATTTATTTATTTACATTATTTATTTATTTGAGAGCAAGCGAGCAGGTGGGGGCAGAGGGAGAGAGAGAGACAGAATCCACAAGCAGACTCCCTGGTGATCACAGAGCCTCATGCGGAGCTCAATCCCAGGACCTTGAGATCATGGCTTGAGTTGACACCAAGAGTCAGTCTCTTAACCAACTGAGCCACCCAGGTCCCCCAGAAAGTTATATTTTAAATAGTTTGGTTCATCACTGACTTTTGCTTTGCAATAAATAATTTGTTTGTGTAGACACCATAATTTTCTAAATAGTTGCTTTATCATAAAGACCTTAACCATCTTCAGGTATATTTACTAAGTCATAGGTTTTTCCCCTAAACATTTGTTAATCTTAATATTGCCAAACATACAGAAGCATTTTAAAATCAGTCATATGATTTTTGAGTCTAATAATAATAAGTAGGGTAGGCAAGGTAGACTCATTTTTTCCTGAGCAATCCTTCCCATGTATCTACAAGTAAGCTTATCTCTTGGAGATATTCACAAAGAAAGACAAAAATAGCGACATTTAGTTTTTATTAAATAAATACTATTTATTTATTAAATGTATATTAAAAATGCTTATTTTTAATAAATACTGTATTTATTTAAAAAACACGTAAATATATAAAATGCTTCAATGACAAAGGACTGCATATTAATTCATTATAAATGTAATAAATACGTATTATGTACCAGGATCCTGTATGAGTCCTGGGTGTGCAAAGATGAACAGACTATCTACAGCCCTTAAGGAACTCACAACCCACAGGATAGTGCAGGGCACATTTTCTGACCTGATGATTCATATTCCTGTCTCCCCAATAGAAGGAATAACCTTGTCATTCAAGTCTACCATGGAAGGAAAAGAACTTTCATTGGATAACCGAAGATCCCCACCCCAGAACTGTAATTAGAAAGATAGTACACCCTAATAGTAGAGTCTTTGGGAACCTGCAAAGCTATCTTGTGCACCACCAGACATCAGACAAGGAGGCTGGGGCCAGGAGGGCTGATGGGCCAGGGTGCCAGGCCTGACCCAGCCATGCCCAGGAGCCCTGGGGATCCCTCCTGATGAGTCCCCTGATTCCTGCTTCTGCCATTAGAGAAGCACCAGCCAGGCAGGGGCATGAGGGACAGGGTGCAGCAGACTCCAGCAAATTTCAAACAAGAATCCATTGTTGATCTGGGCTAGAAGTACTAACTTATATTTCCACCGTGATGGTTAATTTTATGTGTCAATGTGACTGAGCCCCAGGGTGCCAAGATATTTGGTCAAAGGTTTCTCTGGGTATGTCTGGGAAGGTGTTTCCAGATGATGGTATTGTTCACGTCAGGGGCCTGGGTAAGAGATCGCCTTCCACCATGCGGTGGCCCCATCTAAACTCCTGGAGGCCAGAGCAGGAGGGGGACCCAAATTTGCTGTCTCTGCTTGGTATTTACATATTTTTAAATAAAATTGCCCATATGTAAAGTGTATAACATGATGAGGTGAAGCATGTGGGAGGGCTCCTGCCATCCAGTGACTCCACAGGCATCTCTCTGCTCGGTCCCTGCAAGGTCCCCACATGCATCTCCCCATGTGCATCTCCCCACACACATCTCCCCGCTCGCATCTCCCCCCTCCGGCCCCCACACAGTCCACACGCATCTCACCGCAGGGCCCCCACGTGCATCTCCCAGCTCGCCCCGCTGTGTGCAGTGCACCTGTTTTTTCTGAATACTCCACTTGTCATATTCCAAGCTTGGATAAAGAAGATGTGGTCCATATATACAATGGAATATTACTCAGCCATCAGAAAGGATGAATACCCAACTTTTACATCAACATGGATGGGACTGGAGAAGATTATGCTAAATGAAATAAGTCAAGCAGAGAAAGTCAATTATCATATGGCTTCACTTATTTGTGGAACATAAGGAAGAGCATGGAGGACATTAGGAGAAGGAAGAGAAAAGTGAAGGTGGGGAAATCGGAGGGAGAGATGAACCATGAGAGACTATGGACTCTGAGAAACAAACTGAGGGTTTTAGAGGGGAGGGGGGTAGAGGGATGGGTTAGCCCGGTGATGGGTATTAAGGAGGGCACATACTGCATGGAGCCCTGGGTGTTATACGAAAACAATGGATCGTGGAACACTACATCAAAAAGTAAGGATGCATTGTATGGGGACTAACATAACATAAAAAAACAAACAAACAAACAAACAAAAAAAACCCCACAGAGAATATTTTCTCTTTATATATGAAGTGTTACCAGATTCTAAAAAACTTTCAAGAAAGTAAGAAAATAAATGTTGAAGTAGTCATGAAGTTAACCGGATTGAAGCATCTGTTAAGGGTCGCCCGGCGTCCTCAGGCTCCATGTGAGAGCAGTGTGGTGAGGCCAGGGCCCAGAGCAGCGGCCACCTCTTTGGCTTCTGCCTTCGCTCTGCCATGGCTTTGGCCCGTTCTGTGCGGTCTCAGCATCCTGGAGAGAGGAGAGCGGCGTGCACCGCTTCCGTGAAGCTGGTCTTGCTCTGGGGCTCTGCTCCACGGAGCGTGGGTCCTCAGCTCAGAAGCTCAGGCAGCAGACTCTAAATAGCAGCCTCACAAGCTGGGGCTTCCTGCGTCAGAGGATCCTGTTTAAAGTTGTTTTGCTTCGGCTGGGCCTGCTTAATCAAGTGGATACCGTGGGTATTTTGAGTTATGTGGGCATGGGCTGTGAATAGATGCAAAATCTTCCAGTTTTCAAACATCTTTGTGTTTCTTTGCCAGTCACCAGGCGCACTTGCAGGAAATACTTCATCTGGCAGAGGCCTGGAGAGGTTTGCACAGCGCACCCTGCCCCCACCTTGGAGAGTCCTCCCCCAAGGACAGCAAGGCCCCGCTGATGGGCAGTTTCTGTGAATAAGGTATAAATTTTATAATAATTATAAAATATAAATTTTAAAATAATTACAGTATTCTTTAAGTACAACCAGCTTCTTTTTTTAAAGATTTTTATTTATTTATTTGACAGACACAGCGAGAGAGGGAACACAAGCAGGGGGAGTGGGAGAGGGAGAAGCAGGCTTCCCGCAGAGCAGGGAGCCCGATGTGGGGCTCGATCCCAGGACCCTGGGACTATGACCTGAGCCGAAGGCAGACGCTTAACGACTGAGCCACCCAGGCGCCCCAAGTATAACCAACTTCTTGTACTAAGTATTTCTTAATAAAAATCATCTTAAATTATTGGGTTCATGTTCTTGCTTTAGGAAGAAGTATTTTGATCAAAACTGAAATGTTTCTGAGTACTCACTGACCATAGCCCTGGGGTGTGTCCTGCAGTGAAGAGCTCAGACCAGCCTGCCATTCTGTCCCCACTGGGACTGTTCTCCCTGGTCTGCGCTTGGGGAGCTGCCCTGGTCAAGTTGCTGATCCCCACTGTCCACAAAACACTTCATAAAGATGGTAACTGTATGTTTAGACCAACTTCAAAGCTAATGCTGTGATCCAAAAAAGCCAGCATCGCCTGATAGGAGACTCCCAAAACAACTGAAAGATTATTTTCACGAACACAGCCCTGAAAGAAAGACCCAGATCAGGGTTTGAGGATTGCCCACGGCTGGCCAAGCGCAAGCAGTCCACAGAGTAAAAGACTGGCAGGCAAAAAAGGAAGCGTGTGTGCCACTGAGTTGCAGGCGAGGAGGGGGTGAGTCTGTCCTGACACAGCTCTGGAACTTTCTAACCCCACTCTAGTTTAAATACGGGCTTGCTGTCCTCTATGCACATGTCAATAAAATGGAATCTCTATCTGTTTCACAAACTCTAAAAACAGATGGAAATAGCTGGGTAGATTTTTGCTGGATTAAGATTGTGCATCTAGAGAAGCCTTGTCTGTGTACATCTCAGGTTCGCACTGAAGAGTCCTGGGATGCCCCACGAAGAATCTTTAATGCATCTTCCCGGGAGGCTGAGATGGGGATGCACGCGGTCCCTTCTTGCTCGGGAGACTTCTATCCAGCAGAAAATGGGCAGTTTCCAATATTATCCCCACATTGGAAGCTACCTTGATTTACAGCCGAACTGCTCTGCACCTGGGCATTCAGATTAGGGTCCCAGGCATGGAAAGAAACCCAGGAGCCTCAGCCCCAGATGTCTCAACTCTGTCCCGCCTGCCTTTCTAAGACACGTGTGAGTTCTCCTGACACCTCTAAGCTTCTCTTCCTTCACAGGTTCACGTAATTCTACCCACTCGCTAAAACATAATGCCTCCATCTTTTCTGAGCTCATTCATTCTTGACTTTTGATTCTGCTTTGCTTTCATTTTCTCAAGTGCCAGTTTTTCTGCAAAGAGCTCCCTTCTTTTCCCCCTGATCCCAGTGAAGAGTTCAGATAACATCTCTCTTATCTGAACACTGTCCACTTCTATCAGGAGCTGTCTTTTCAACCCGCTTATAGCTCTTCATCAATCTGCTTTCTTCTCATTACAACCCGAGTTTGTAGACTTCAGGAGTCTTCAGAAGGTCTGACTGATCGCACACCTAGGCACGTGTAGCTTAAAGTGCATGCATTCATTTATAGCTGGAAATTTGTTTTTTTCCCAGCTTCGTGTGAGTTTGAAGTGTTCAGTGTGGTGCACAAGCCTGTGCAGTGATCAGATACATCCATCGCCTCACATAATTGCAAGTTTTTGTTGTGGGGTGGTGAGAACACCTACCATCTTAATTAAGACCATGGGTACTTAGTATACCTCCAAGCACACGCTTCAGCATTACTAACTATTGTCACCATGCTGCACAGTAGGCCCCCAACACTTATTTGAATTATACCTGGAAGTTTATACCATTTGGCCAACATCTCTCCTTTCCCCCCGCCAGCCCATGGTACTCACCAATCCACTCTCTGTTTGAGTTCAGCTACTTTAAATATTTCAATTTTTATTTATTCACCATGCCCCAGAGAAAAGTTAGCTTTCTGTGGAAATTTTGATGCCCCGATAGAATGGGCCAGCTAAGAGTAGTTAGTAATAAGTTTGTGCTGTTTCACTCTGAAATATTCTGAAAGCTATGGCCACAGAAAGATCCAGGGTCCAGTGACATTCTGTCCTTTTTCTAAGGTCGGATGTGCAGCTCTCAGAGAAGCAGTGGGCTGGGGAGTGGAGCAAAATGCAGAGAAGGGACACAGAGGAGCAGAACACAGACGACATACACAGAAACGTGACTCAGGTGGACAGACTCTCCCGCGCAGCAGGGGCTGGTCCTCCCTGGACAGAAGGCGCCAGACTGACGAAAGCTCCGCAGACTCCGAATGAGGAGATGGGAAAAGGTGATGCTCAGGAAGTGGCCTGAGGGTTGTGGGGGACGTCCGCCCAGGTGTGCGGGGAGCATGAGGACCGTGGCCAGAGGTGACGGTGGCAGTTCACGTTCCTCGAACACATGTGTGAGGTTAGGAAGCTAATTCTGTCTTCTCGAGGCTCCATGAGGGAGGTACTATTACTACTCCCGCAGTCCGGTGGCAGAGCCGAGCCATGCCAACAGTGCGGGGAAGCTGACGTCTTGGCTGCTGGCAGCATCTGCCCGCCTGGGACAGGTGGTGGGAACGCTGTGGACGGGAGGCAGAACAGCCGCAGACGCCGGTGAACCTGTGAGACGGGCAGCCCCAGTGAAGCCACCTCGCGGGCTTCCAGCACCCAGGAGCAGGTGCAGCTCAGGGAGGGGAGCCACTTCTGAGGAGACCTTCTGGGGAGGAGTGCAGAACACCTGCTTCCAGAGAGTTGAGCCTCCGCTAGAGTGAATGTCATGGAGCTGAAAAAGCATGATGAGGAAGGGGCAGTGTGTGTGGAGGCTGGCGTGGAGGCTGCTGTGGAGGCTGGCGTGGAGGTTGATGAAGCTGGTATGGAGGCTGGTGTGGAGGCTGGCGTGGAGGCTGGCGGCAGTAGGAACTACACACTGATGAAGACTGAGAGTGCTTAGTCCCTCAGGGAAGGAGGGCGGGTGAAAGGTCAGCTGACCATCTTGAGGAGGGCGACAGTGTCGTCCCAGAAGGTGACATGTTTGGCCGTTGTTGGTGGAGACAGAAGGGAGACTCTGAGGGGTGCAGGTGTCAGGCCCGGGCCCCGGGAGCATGGAGATTTGGGGCTCCTGTGTGTGCACACACGAGGTTGGGCTAAGGCCAGAGGGAGGGGAGCACTGTGACAGCAGGTGACCAGGGCCCTGAGGGCAGCGTAATAGGCCAGGAGGGGTGGCAAGGAGGAAGATCTGGTGCAGGAGGGCCTGCGGGGCGCTGGGCTCATGCCCCTGAGCTGGTGCAGACCCTCATGGCCAGAGGCGCCCCTTGAGGAGGCCTCGGGCTGAACACAGGAAAAGTCACTCACTGAGGGTGTTTTCTGCTCCTTCCTGGGGAATGACCCCAGCAGGAGGGGGCAGGTACTTCCGGGATTTCTCCCAGACCCGCAGGGCAGAGGGGGCCAGGGCGGGCGGAGGCCCCAGCGCGGAGCACCTGCTCGTGTGCATGTCTCACGGTGCTTCCGCAGGGTGAGCTGGCTCCCAGGGAGGGAAGGACAGGTATTTGGGAACCGGGGTTGAGAGGGGGTCAGTCCCTTGCCTGAGGCCACAGGGCGTGCGGCGGCAGAGCTGGGATTCAAAGCCAAATCCGTATCATTTTATATCATGTTACCTTTTCAGCACAGAGTTCTACTTTCCAAAGAGGAATCAAGTTGAAATCCTCTCCCTTGAGGTCACGAACACCTCTCCGTAAACTAGCTTTTGGGGGGAAAAATGACTTCTTGGAGCTCCACAATGTGTTTCTTTTAATGAAATGCACGCAGGCCTAGGAGGCTTCCCAGCCGCGGGCCTGCGAAGTTGGGCAATAATGCAGACAGGCTGCGTTCCACACAGGCTTTCACCCCAGCGCATGACTGGCTCTGATCCCATCAGGATGTGGCATGGCAATGACGCGGTTTAACATTCCGGTGAACTGGACCAGAGCGAAGAGACAGGTTTGCTCATGACCCTGCCAGCCTCGGGAGCCTGTGAGGGAGGCACGGCCGTGTGAAGAACAGTTGAAACCAAGCCTAGCGTCAGCACACCCTGGGCGGGAGACCTGCACAGACAGACCCGCTCCTGCCTCCTGCGCTCGGGGGGAGGCGCACGCGAGTCTCACGCGCAGAGTCAGTTGGGAAGGAAGTTAAAAAAAAGAAGCCCATCAGCTTAGTGGCACATGAGCTTGAGAGAAAACTGAGAGAATATCATTCAAAATCTTTTTTTAAATTAACTAAGAGGTCCCCACTAACCTTGTTCCACAGATTTATATTCCTGAAAGAGAGGGCTGAGTGACGTGGTTGTATTTCAAGCAGGCATTTGCTCGGTCATGTCATAGCATAGGATGCTTTCTAAACCCGACTCCTTGGATTACATGTGGAAAACGCATCAGCGAGCAATGGCCGTGGGCCACGTCCAGAGACGGACTCACTTATGTCCTTATGTGTGATGTCCATGGCTGCTTTTGTGAGGGAGACCAAAGGCTCACAGCCTAACGTCTACCACCTAGACATTTACAGAAAATTCTGCTGTCTTTGGCCCTAAAGGGTACATGTTTCGGACAAAAGTTGTGAACTGGGTTACAGGTGAGGTCCTCCTAACATAGAAATGCTGGATAAACTATAATTCATTTAAACTTAATACACAACTCACTCCGTGGCCATGTATTAAAATCCTGATTAAATATGATGGTCTGGACACAGTCCAGAAAAAATTGAGAACAGAAACCCAGGGATTACATAACCCCTTTCTCATGCTAGGAAAAGGTGACCCCTGGCATCTGAGAAATGCTGATAAGGCTCCTCATCAAGACGGTATATTGGGTGAAAACCAACCCGTTACTTGTGAGAAAGGACAGCCAGAGGCATGGGGCATGGGGGATTCTACAGGGAAACTGACTCAAGACAATAAAAGCAACTAAGATCTGGCACAGCATTGACAAGCCTACATGACCCTGACCTGTGACAACAACTTTACATGACCTGTGACAACCCTTCATGACCCTGACCTGTGACAACAACCCTACATGACCTATAATGACCCTACATGACCCTGACCTGTAACAACGATCCTATGTGACCTGTAACAACCCTACAGGACCCTGACCTGTGACAAGTCTATAGCCCCTGCACAGGACCTTTGCTGTTTTGAGGGCAAGAGAACAATGGGCACAGAGACAGTAGAAAGCAATGTGTCAACATCTAGAAAAGTTTGGCATGTATGTAACCCTTGACCCAACTCCCCCACCCCAAAGGAATTCTATCAATGCACAAAGAGACCTGGCCACAGATGTGCATGGAGGCATGGTTTGTGAGGCAAAAAACAGGAACAAACTATGTGTCCATCAGCAAGGAAGTAGGGAAAACACTGAGCTCTATGCCATAATATATCACACAGCAGTTGGAAAGGAGTCTTCTGCGCCCACGTGCAGCATGCGTAAGTCTCAGAAACTCCGATCAGTGGCCATCACGAGCTGGAGAGAGATAGAAGTATACACCATTTACGTCAGCCTGAGCACACACAGGGTCTCTTGTCATGTGTGTAGTCAGGGCAGAAAGCACTGTGCAGGATGGATGCTGTCCAACCTCAGGGCGCAGTGATGATCTGGGTGGGGATGTCAGGGGTGTCACTGGGGGATGCATGCTGATACCCATGCAGCTTTCTTGGTTCTTTGAAAAAGAAAATCAGAAGAAAACATGTTAAAACATTTTCACCTTTGCCAATGAATTTTTTCTAAGTAGATGATGTAAGACTATTAACTTATTCTCTGTTCTCTTCAAAGTGGTAAAAAATTCCCTAAATAAGAGAAAAGTATGTTTATATTAATAGTTTTCTAGACATATAAAAATCTTCTCTTTTCTTTTCATAATTCCATAGCTTTCTCAGTGATTTATTTTATTTTGTATTTTCGCGTACCTCACTCCTTCTGCCAAGGGCCATTTGTGTACTTTCTGAAAGATCCTCTTTGTACTAAGGTGATGAGATGGTATGTCATCATATAAACACTGTCTTTGAAAGGAAACAGGTGAATGGGGATCATAGCAGATATCTAGACCGGTGTGGTGAACTCCTCCTTGGTAACATGTATGGCAGCTGACTCACTGTAACTGCCGAGTGTGTGCATGTGTGTATGTGCGCATGTGTGCATGCATGTGTTTTTGGTATGTGTTCATGTATGTATATATGCATGTGTTTGTGGTGTGTTTTCATGTGTGCATGCATGTGTTTGTGGTGTGCACGCATGTGTGGTGTGTGTTCATGCATGCATGTGTTTGTGGTGGTTTTTCATGTGTGCATGCATGTGTTTGTGGTGTGTGTGCATATGTGTTCATGTGTGTGCATGCATGTGTTGTGTTTGTGGTGTGTGTTCATGTGTGCATACATGTGTTTGTGGTACATGTTCATGTATGCATGTATGCATGTGTTTGTGGTGTGTGTTCATGTGTGCATTCATGTGTTTGTGGTGCGTGTTCATGTATGTATGTATGCATGCACTTGTGGTGTGTGTTCATGTGTGCATGTATGTGTTTGTGATACATGTTCATGTATGTATGCATGCATTTGTGGTATGTGTTCATGTGTGCATGCATGTGTTTGTGGTGTGAATGCATATGTGTTCATGTGTGTATGCATGTATGTGTCTGTGGTGTGTGTTCATATATGCATGCATGCTTGTTTGTGGTGTGTTTTTGTGGTGTGCATGGATGTGTGTTCATGTGTGCATGAATGCATGTTTGTGGTGTGTGTGTGTTCATGAGTGCACACATGTATATGTATGCGTGGTATGTGTGTGCCCGTGTGTCTAACAGAACAGAGGGAGATCATCCTCTACAGTTGACTCAGGAGAGTGGATAGCGCTGGGAAAGTCTCAGGAAAAGTAGACAAATGTTGGGGCTGATACAGACACAGGGTGATAAATATCTTCCAAAGCTCCTGGCTAAGGCAAAGTCGGGCTTCTGTAACAGCAGGGAGGTCAGACTAAGGCAGGGAGGGTTAGGATGGAAGGCATATGGGTCAGCCCCAGAGACGGGAGGAGTTCAGCGAGCACACAGCACCTTCCTGGCTCAGGAGCAGACTGGAAGGGGCCGAAAGCTGGGATCCCTGGTAGGCACCAGCTTTCCAAGTGGGGCATCCCAGCCCCTGCTACAGAAACTACTCTGTAAACCCCAACAAGTGGCCAGTGCGGGTGAAGATTGCGGTGCAGCTATGAACAGACACAGCCGGCCGGAAACTCAGAAGGCCGGGCTGTGTGACTCGGCAGAAACAGGGATGTGACCCACGGTGCCTGACACCCTGGGGACAGTGAGTAACCACTGGAATACTCGGCAGTTTACAGAAGGCCGAATGATGCACACTCAGTCCTGAGAGAGCACAGGCATGGGGCTGCATTTTAAGGGATCCATAGGTGATCTGCAGGCCCTTCATGGTTTGAAAAGCACATCATAAAGAATTTTTAATAAGTTCCTTTGCATTTTGGCAAACATGTCTTTATTCTTTGGAAGTACGTGGTTTGTGAAGTTTAATTTTTGTACAAATGTTGTGACTAAAATGACACAGAAAGCATCATAAAACAGTTGAGAGACTGCAGATGACACTAACTTGTGTCTACCTTTTACTTTACAGAAATATGCTGAAATTAGAAACAACAGTTAGGGCTGCCGGGTGGGTTCTCTGGCTAAGAATGCAAAAGTAAAGACTCAGTGCTATTTGCATTCTTCTGCTTCACAAACAATCATGAAAGAGCTCATGAGATCACTATTTAAATTGAAACATGATTGTACATTTAAAAAAATTAGCTTAAGCCTGAAGGGGACACACAATTTTTTCCATCAATATGTGCATTTTATTCCTGGTTAATTATCTGCATCTCGGCTTCTGAGAAAGAAAACCAAGTCACAGTGGATTAGTCTCCGTGCTGCCTTTCGCCTCAGAGAGGACGTGTTGCTATTTTTGGCAGACCTTGATGCTGCTTGAGGTAGGAACCACTTAGGGTACCAATGTCAAATGCGTCTGCTTATACATGTTCCTGGGTAAGTGGAGGGCCGTAGCTTCACACAGTTAGGGCAGGTGTTTACTCCATTCCAGGGTGCATCCGGGGGTTTTTCCTGGTTGTAACCAGCATCTTTATGTACATCCCACTATCCTAAATTCACCAGATGGCGTTTATGTGGAAGTTGTTTATCAGATATTTTAAGAATTTGACTCTAATGGTGTTTTGCTTATTTCTTTTCTTGTTCTTTAGAAACAGTTCCTCAGAACATTTCTGTACCAGTAATTCTATATACACACATATATGTGATATATATAAACATATATATCTTTGGGGCACCTGGGTGGCTCAGTCGGTTGAGCGTCTGACTTTTGGCTTTGGCTCAGGTCATGATCTCAGGGTCTTGAGATTGAGCCCCAAGTCAGGCTCCACACTCATCAGGGAGTCTGCCTGGGATTCTTTCTCTCCCTCTTCCCCCTGGCTCTCTCTCTCTCTCTCAAATAAATAAATACTAAATATATATATATATATATATATATATATATATATATATATATATATATATATATCTTTTAAAAATAGATAAAACACTCTAAAACTTTAATTTTCTCCTATTTATTCTGCACCAATAATTCATGTTACTCATTTGATTCTCCTGGGAGATAACACACACAGGAACAGATTGAATGGGGCAAAAGGAGAGCCCTGGTAAGCTGGCATTCTTTGATTCTCTTGTTCAGGACTAGTGACCTTGGCGAGTTTGGATATTCTTTATTCATTGCTTCTGTTTTGAAATTTTTTATATTTTCAATGAAAAATTTATATACCCAACTTAAAATACAGAGAGAAAATGGAACAAAATCCCCAAGTAATCCCACAATCATAAGAAAATTACAGGAGGTACTTTGTTTTCTTCTACACACACAGAGATTTTATTTTAAAAAAGTGGAAAACAGAATGATACTATATATCTTAGTCCACTTGGGTTGCCATGACAGAGCACCAAGCCCAAGTGGCTTATAAACCGCAGACATCACTTCTCACACTTCCAGAGGCCGCAGGTCCAGGACCAGGGCGCTGGCCAATCGGGTTCCTGGTCAGAGCCTCCCCTGGTGTACAAAGGGTACAAAGGCGGCCTTCTCAGCATGTCCTCCCCTGGAGAAGAGACAGCTCTGGCATCGCTCCCCCTCACGAGGGCACCACCTGATGAGGACCTCAGTTCACCTGCTTACCTGCTCACCTGCCCTCTTCTCCAAATACAGCCTCACTGGCAGGAATGGTTTCAACATGTGAGTTTTGGGGAGACACACTGTCTGTAACACTCTACACACTGTTCTACAAATATTTTCTTAACTGGGAACAATATTCCATGTTATGAAATATTCTGTCACTACACCATTTGTAGAAGCTGCTTACTATTACATTAATGAACCATAATTTATTAACTAATGTTTATTGTTTTCAACTATGTTCTGTTAATAAACACAGTATTTCAGAGCATGATTATAGATAAATCTTTGTGTTTATATTGCTATTCAACATTATACCATTATTATTTATTAATGAGACCTAAGAGTATTTTTAACATTGTGATATATTCTGAAACTTTCAGCAGCACTCTCAGGAGTCCCTCCTCCCCACGGCCCTGGGCCGGCGAGGCCCTCCTCGGTGACTTCTCAGTGATATGCACGACTTCCTGTTACTGTTTTAATCTGATATGGGATTAATACGATATTGAAAAGTTTTTACACATGCTTATCAGTCATTTGTACTTCTTCTTTGATGAAGTATCTGTTCATCTCTTTGACAATTTCTTAAAATGAAAAAATATTAAGATTTTATGATGTTGGCATTTTCTAAAGGTGGTGAACACAGACCTAACACACAGCCTAGTCATCCCCCTCCATGGTGTGTGTTCACTAGACCTGAAAACATGCTTCCACCAAACACAGAAGTACAATTCATGACATCGAAGATGGAAAAACTATCCAAACTTTCATCAAATGATATCTGGGTAAATAAAATGTGTTACCTCCTGAAGAGATCACAAAGTCACAAAATCACAGAAGACTGTATGAGTGTGTTCACAGAAAATGCCCGAGCAGGTAGCTCTGTGAGACAGAAGGTGGTGGCCAGGCCCCAGAGCCTGGAGCAGCAGGGCTGGGAGGGAATGGTTGATGGATGCATGGATCCGTCAACAGGCTGATGGATGTCGCGCCCAGCGCGGCACAGCTCTGTGAATACACTTCAAAACAAACAACAAACGAGAAACCTACAGCCAAACTGTATCTGAAAGGGTGAATTCTGTGGACGTGGATGATATCTCAATAAAGCCATTGTGAGAAGGGGGCACGGCTCTTACAGATAGGAAAAGATGTGCAAACTCGCTCATAATTCGAGAACCGTAAATTATAGATGGAACGTGATGCCGTTTCTCACGGGATTAACTGGGTGGAAAGGAAGGGAGCCCACGGTGCTGGTGAGGCTCCATCATGTATCCCTAGTAGCATGGAGGCTTGTTACAACTCCTTTGCGGGAATATCTGGCAATGTTTATCAAAATTGCATAGGCATTTATGTCTTGATTCGCCAACCCTCTTGGGGGAATTTTCCTTGAAGATACATCTCCAACCGCATAAAATGCAAATGCACAAGTTTACCGTTTTGTCTTCTTTTTTCGTTGCCTCCCTGAAATCACTAAATAGGGGACATAACCTAAACATCCACACGTTAGAGAGTGGTTGAAGAATTCATGTTGCATCCACACTGTGGAACGCCACATCGTTGTATGATAAAAGGAATGAGGAAGGTCTCCACGAGGGGATCTAAAATGATTTCCAGGATACACGGCGAAGTGGCAAAAAGCACAGAGAGGTGCTGGAGCTGTACAAGGTGTGCAGACGAACAGAAAGTGGGACACATGAGTCTGTGTAGGTGCAGGAAGGACACGCAGACGGGGGAACGGGGCTGCTAACAGAGCCCAAATGGGGTGGGGGCACCGGGAAGAGAGTGGGACAGCCGGCAGGAGGGACTTTGGCTTGAGCAGACTTTGGCTCATTTCTCAGCAAATACTTGCCAACCTCGTTTTCTGCATTCCTTCCTTGTTTGTGATTCCCCCAAACTCTACCTTCTACTACTGAATAACCAGATTTGCATTCAGTGTGCACATTAACCATTAATTACTTGACTCCGTATGTGCGGCCATTCCTGGTAGTTGTCTTGACCACACTTCCACTTTGCATTAACACACACGGCCCTCAGCAGGTAGCGGTGTTTATTCCGAGTTTCTTAAAGTGAAGATCCCATGTGAAAACGTTTGTTTATGCAAACCTGCCACGCTCTCTCTCACACCTAGAATGGTCTTTGCAAATGTTGATTCTTTAGGCTGCAATAATCTACAAACCCCTGGCTTTTAAATAGTTCAGACATACCCCTCATATTCGAGCTTAAAAGTTAGCTCCTCCTGCAATCTCTCCCCGATCATGCCCCAAATGCTTTCCCACCAGCTCAGCATTTACTCCATAAGCAGCGGGTACTTTGTTAGGACTGCCCTCCTCCACGGGAGCCTTGAGAACCTCAAAGTGTCCTCTTCCCTGTATACACACACCAACTGCATGTCCAGCAGGTGGGTCACCCTTGGTGACAGCTGGATGGATTTCTTGAAGGAGACTTTCCCTCTAAATTCTTAGCTTATCTTTCCAGAGCGTAGCATCCTTGTTTATAATGAACAATTTTATTTTCCCCTAAAGGTTGTTTCCTATCATTAAAAAAATCACAATGAGTTAATATAATATTTTGATTTTTTTAATAGGAAGAAGTAACAGAAAACTAAATACTTATGACACAGGAGGAAGATATTCAGAATTTGAATGAAAGCCAGGAGATTCATAAAATAGGGGTATTCTTTCATATCGTCTGCTCAGTTACAGACTGGATCAAAATTTGGCAACTCATTTAGGTCCTATTCTACAGATCTACACAGAGATGGAGATTGATTGTAAACAGGATTTACGTGGGCTGCTAAGTTTTTGGAAAACCAGCCAGTCTCATGAGAATTCAATTTATCAAATGTCCAGGTACAGAACACACTTGGCTTTGCCTCTTTCTTGGGGAAATGACTTCATCCTGCGTCGCTTGCCTGAAACCGTGGCATTTCTCCTAACCCACAAACGTGCTCAGCAGTGAAATAACTGTTCAGAAAGGAGTCCAATGACTCGCACTGACCCTGTCATTTCCTCAAGGGCGTGACCCTGACTCCACCAGCCGGGAGAAAGCCCAAAATTAGACATCGTGCGGCACTTTCTGCCATGGGCAGGTTATTTGACACATGAATAGATTAGCAAACTAATGATGGAAATGAATGAATACACCCACAAACAATGAAAGTGCAGACGAAGGAGCTGACCTCCAGAGCCTCCGGAAGCCACTGTTTCCTTCTGACTCCTGACAACTGTCCCCACTGAGGGGTGACTGCTTTCTTCTGGCAGAGTCACTGTCCTGTTTCAGTGGCCCACAGGACAATAGGTCCATTTTGGCTACACCGTCTTCATGATTTTGTTCAAAAATGAAGTAAAGCCTGGTTCTTCATCGCTCCCACGCCCAAAGAGCTTCAAAACATTATTTTAAAAATGATCACCGATGCAGCAGCATTAAAAAAATGCACACATTAGTAATGGCAACAAAGATAATATGAGCTAGGTCCAGTGACATCTTCTAGCTTCCAACACACCATGGGTCAGAAAGATCCTGGCGTGCTAAAGGGCACGGGACTGAGCTGCTGACCCACGCAGCGAGGCGCGTCCCCAGCGTCCCCAGCCTTGCTCATCTCTGGACCCCCTTCATGAGGGGCTTGTCTTTCCTCAGTAGCCTACATGTTCAAAAGTCAAAATTGTACTTATTTTGAAGAGAAACCCTGGAGAGTCTTACATTTTTTTAGTTAAAAAAAGGGAAAATTCTTGGTAGAAATCAGGAAAAGAGAATTTACTGAGAAACCAGTAAATTTATGATATCTAGCAAAAAAAAAGTAAAGGAATGAGGATGTGGAAAAATAATTATTTTTAAATATATATTTAATATATATATATTTTTAAATATTTTAAAAAATAGTTTTAAGGACCCCTGTTTCTTCTTTTCCAATTTCTTCTTACATTCACATCATTTTCTGGGGCACCTTGGTGGCTCAGTCCGTTAAGCATCCTACTGTTGGTTTCAGCTCAGGTCATGATCTCGTGGGTCGTGAGATTGAGCCCCATATTGGGCTCCACGCTCTGCAGAGTCTACTTGGGAGTCTCTCTCTACCTCTCTCTCTGCCTCTCCCCCTGCTTGCTCTCTCTCTCAAATAAGTAAATACAATCTTTACATTCACATCACTTTCCTTCCTCACTATAGTTATATTCACAATTTCAAAATATTTTCATGTTGTTCACTCTAAACCCATATTGACTGATATGCAGAAGAAATTCCCTTGAGAAGCTGGGTGGGGTAATTCACTGAAAAAGCCATTGAGAAATATAGATACATAATATATAATTAAAACATATATGAAACAAGATATAGATAAAAATTAGCATAGAAACATGTTTTAATGGGTCTCCAGCGGCTGCCAGTCCCCAACGCTGTGCTCCTGGGAGTCGGGAGTCCTGTGCTTCCACTCCGCAGCCCTTCCCCACCCTGCCCGACCTGCCAGAGGCTGCGGGGCTGCCCTCGGGTCTCGTCTTATGCCATCTCCTGGTGTCCCCTTCTGGGCTCCAAGTTCATCTTTCACAGATTTTCAGGACCCTTTGCTTCCAGACTTTTATTTCCCTGCATCAAAACTGGTAAAACAAAACAAAAATATTAACTTGTAGGGATGTGGTAAGAGAACAAGGCTAAAATGTTCCTTAGAGTTCTCATCACAAAGAAAAGAGTCCCCCTCCCTTTTTGCTGTTTCTTCGAATTGTATCTACAGGAGACAGTGGACGTTAATCGAATGTCCTGCAGTGTTATGCAGGTCGGTTGTATCTCAATAAAACTGGTGGGGGGTGGGGGCAGAATAAAAGTAGTCATTATTTCAGCAGGGGCCTTCCAGAGAATGTGTTGTTGCTTGCCGCTTACCGCTCGCACCGGACGGTAATGGAACATTTCCACGCGGACAGGAAGGAGCAGGTGTTCTCCGGGGTGGAGGGAGTGAGGTGTCAAGTTCCAGGCAGCTGATGTTCCGGCCATGTTCATATCCCACCATCGAATTCGACACCTGCTCTCATTATGCTTTGGGTCAACCCTTCCGGGAAGCATATACATGGCTAGAAAAAGCTCTAGAGAATAAGAAAGGGAAAATGCTCTGTGCTGGGAAGATGTCCAAAAAAGCATTTTCTGGAAACCATCTCCCGCCTTGGTCCTATTTTTAAAAGCACAAATGGTTCTTTGAAGAAATGGAGGGTGAGCTGTGGCCAACCCCAGAGGTAGGGTCCGAGGTGGGGGGTGATTGCTATTCTAACACCTCCATCTGCCACAACCTTGGGAACAGACCCCCCATCTCCTTCGTCTGTGGTCTGCAGAAGATGGGAAGAAACAAAGGACAAGGTCCTGCTACACGTTAGGGCTGGAATGAAAGTTCTAGCATGATGCCTGCCTCCTCCTTGATCTTTAAGTAGGGTTTCACTTGCAATTATCATTTGGTTCAACTTAGAGAACATGTCACAGGAATATTGTGGTGAAATTCTAGAGCCTCGTAAGTAATGTCAATTAAAATTCTACATTGCATGGTCTCTGAAGTGGGTCTTGTTTAAACAGTGTTTATTTAATTTTATTTGATTATATATGTGTATGGTGGGACACATGTTTGAACAGATGACAGAGTCAATTCTCATCTCCTGATTTTTATCCCATATGTACATGCTGCCCTTCCAATAGCTTGTTCTAGAAAACAATCATGATGCTCAGGGGAAAAGAAAATATTATTTATATAGAAATTCATTAATTGCATCACACCTATTTCCAAAAAAGCACTGGAGGTAGTTTATATTTAATATATAATATATCATGACTGTGTACTAATAAGGAGGAAAATAAGGAAGAAAACATTTAAAAATGTGAAGAGGATGGGAAAGGAGATTGCTGCTCAGAAGGCAGGGATGACATAATTGGGCTGAAGGACAAGTAAAATGCTTTCAAGCCTTTGGATTGCTTTATTTGGGGCCTTTAGTTTCCTTTGTCTGGATTGTTCCAGCCACCTAGGTGCTGAGTGCCGCCAGTCTCTCTCCTTTCTGATCTCGATGCCATAGCTGTCTTTCTAGATATGCGTTTGGTCAGACCGTTGCTCAGTGTAAATTCATGCAAGGACACTTATTTCCCCAGGACGGGTCTTGACTTCTGAGCGTGTCTGTAGTCTGTGTGGGCACCTGCCAGGCTCTTCCTGCTGCCCCACTGCTGAGCGCTCCCTGAACTTGCCCCTCTCCACCCTTCTTCTTTATCTGGTCAAACATCTCAGCTTTTTTATTTGTATATATTCTGATTTAAAAAAAAAAAAAAAAAAAAGGTGTTTCCTTACCTAGAGTCACAGAGCCTTCTAGTAAAGAACTCAGAGCACGGTGGTTTCCTGACACATGTCCTCCCCAAACGGGCGCTGAGCCTCGTCCCCATCACCCGCCCACCTCCCCTCTCACCAGTGATGGCCAGCCTTCCTAGGGCCTCCCCAGCTGAGCCGCCACCCCCCAAGGTCCTCCAGAACAAGGCATCGTGTGTCCCACAGGAAAGGGGCTGCTGGGCAGCCTGACTGCAGCCCCACAAGGTCAGGGGTGTCTTTCCTTCCTCCCCACCTTCAGTCCTCACAGACGGAGCTGAGTCAGGAGACTTAGAGCCACGGGCATGTCTGTGGATGTAATAACCCGATGAATGCAAGAACGGCAGAGAGACGTGGAGGAGAGGTACAGGTAAGGAGGAGAGGGAGAAGGAGAATAAACACAAGGGTATCAGCCATTTGAGGAAATATTTACAACGGTGAAATTCCTCTTTAAATTCTCCTGCTCTGAATTCTGGGAGAGATGCAGGGTGGATGTGCAGGAGGCTCCCGCAGCAGTTGCTCATCAGATGTGTTCGTGTCCCCTGGATAGCTATTTCTTACTATGACGTCCGAACGCACATGCTGAGCTGTGGCTCTGTGACCGCTCCCTGCAGGGGCCCAGTCCGTGCTGTCAGACTGAGGCTTCTCGCCGATGATTCATGCGGCCATCAGGCTGGACTCAGGCTCTAGAGACATGAGTGGTTGGCTGTCCCAGAGGCCCCAGCTGGACTACCACTGTCTCAACTCGCCTTTTGTGGAGAGATAAACAGTATTCCTCTAGGTAGCATGGGCCTCGCATGGGCCCCAGGAAGCACACATACCTTGCTGTTGGCCAAGACATATGCTTTCGCTATCAGAGTCGGTGAACCACACAGCTTTTCAACATGTGCAGATACGACCTGGCTGCCTCTTTAAGTCACGTATAAATCATGGCCTTTTTAATATATTTAATTTCTTAGATGGAACAATAGTTTCAAATTTCCCTTTTATACTTGCAATGGTTTCTTGCTTAGTAATAAGTCAAAGGGATGACCAAGTTGTCTGGGGCACCCCTTCAAGCCAGGGCTGTGCATCTTGCCGTGTTGCCTCCGTCTCCAGCCCCTGGAGACCTCGCGAGGGGGCTGCTCATGCAGCTCTGGGCCCGCGGTGCCGGTCCACAGGCAAGCACCTCCTTGTTTACTTATAATTTTACCTCGTGTTCCAACACTGACTGAAGAATGCATGAAGTAACATGCAGACTCGAAGACATTTGAATCAAATTAAGTTGTTTTTGACAAACAGGTAACGTAAGTAACATTAAATACTTTATTCTGGAAACTACGGAGTGGCCAGCTTGCTTGCTTTCCTCAGATGACCCTCAGCCTCACTCGGCTCCAAGCTGACCCGGGAGGTGGCGGGCTTCTCTCAGGATGGGAAGGGGCTTTGACGGTTACCTCTTTCACCGGCAGGCTGTCAGCTGTGTGTGAAGGTTTGCTGTGCAGACTGAGTCTTCACCTGACCGGACTCATTAGCAGCATTTGGAGCCTTGCTCAGCATCCAAGGCTCTGCGCACACCTGACGCCTCCCTTTCTGACTATTCCTTTCAAGCTCTTCTTGAGCGAACAAGTCTGAAAAGCAGTTTTAAATTTTTTTTTTAAGATTTTATTTATTTATTTGAGAGAGAGAGAATGAGAGACAGAGAGCATGAGAGGGAGGAGGGTCAGAGGGAGAAGCAGACTCCCTGCCGAGCAGGGAGCCCGATGCGGGACTCGATCCAGGGACTCCAGGATCATGACCTGAGCCGAAGGCAGTCGCTTAACCGACTGAGCCACCCAGACAGCCCTCCTCCAGGCATTTTATTTTATTTTATTTTATTTTTTAAAGATTTTATTTATTTATTTGAGAGAGAGAGAGAGCATGAGAGGGAGGAGGCTCAGAGGGAGAAGCAGACGCCCTGCCGAGCAGGCTGCCCGATGCGGGACTCGATCCAGGGACTCCAGGATCATGACCTGAGCCGAAGGCAGTCGCTTAACCGACTGAGCCACCCAGGCGCCCCTGAAAAGCGGTTTTAACAAAAGCCAACATATTAAAAATTTCAATTCTTGGGGGAAAAAAGCTCTACAGTTCTTGGAATGCTTTTCAAATACATGCGATTATCTCGTTTATTCAGCTAGTGCTCACAATCTTGATTGCTAACATGGGAGGAACAACATAGAAGAAATCTCCATATTGCATAAAAAATATTCATCAGGTCAGTCACGTTAGCCCTCCTTTTCTGTTCTGTTTTCTGCGCACCATTCTGAGCCCCCATAGGAGCTCTGAATCGGAAACCCTCAATGCAGCGTTGGCTAGTCAAAGGAGCTGATGTTAAGTGAGTCTGCTTAGTTCCTAGCCTGGTCGTATTCCCCAGTATTTCTCTAAGAATTGGGTTTGCAAGGAAACCAGAGGACTTACTGGACTTACTTGCTATCTGTCTAAATGGGACAAGGCTCCAGTGTGAGAAGGTAATTTCTCGAAGTTAATACCACCAGGCAGTAGCTCCCATATTGGCCTCACCCTTGCTGTTTATATGAGTTATATTCTCTTTCTGAAGAATTTTAAAATGTGGAATTGACAAATCATATATTATTTAATTTACAAAAAATATTGTTGACTTTAAAGAACTAGCCTGTAATAAAATGATCTACTCACACAATGTGTTTGTTATATGGGCTACTTTTCTGGGCTTCCTTAAAGCAGGACAAAGCTGATAAAATTCTAAACATCTCATTTATAAACTGCTTTTTTATTTAAGTTCACACAAAGGAAACAGTGTCTCTAAATTTTCTGAGATCTTCAAGGAAAATATTTTAGTTGACTTAGATCTTCTTATTCAGCATCACACAAATCCTCAGACAATAACTTATAGGAAATATGACCTCTTCATAACATGCATGTCTGTCTGCTTCCTCCCAAAATTGCCAATTACTCCAGTGGCTATGTTTTCAGAATATTGGAAGAGAATGAATTATTTATACAGGTGGTTGCTGAAAATGAAACACCCTTCAGAATTGAAACTAGAAATTGTACATCTGAAGATCATGAGGGATTCTGATGCCCCGGTACCATAGGGTCACCCTCTTTCTAGAATTGTGGCTTTTAATATTGTCCATTTTATTATGCTGTATGAGGTTAGGGTTTCTGGGATGTCTCAGCAGATTAACATCTACCAGAAATTTTCTAAAGTAACCAGTACATAAAAAAAATGCCTTTGGGATAAAAAGGTACAGCCACATAAAATTACAGTTTTATTTTAATCTGAAAACCCTTCCCACATTAACTTTATTATATGGATTGCTTTCTAGAAAACAAGCTCTTAAACCAAAAACATTAAAAATAAAAAATCAATTTATCTGCCAAGTTGTTTTTTGTGGAAAGGTAATCATTTTTCCACCATATAAAGCTCATGCACTTCCAAACTTCCTATTCATGATCGAGGTACCTGCTCACATCTCACGGGCAAATTACTTCACATGTTGGACCAGCCCCACCCAGACATTCCACCCAGAGCCTCAAGTATCATGCTGCTAGGTGTTGCAGGTGCCCCCAGATGCTCCACCATCAAGCTGCCAGGTGCTGCAGGTGCTCCCAGATGCTCCACCATCAAGCTGCCAGGTGCTGCAGGTGCTCCCACAGCCTCCACCATCAAGCTGCCAGGTGCTGCAGGTGCTCCCAGAACCTCCAGTATCAAGCTGCCAGGTGCTGCAGGTGCTCCCAGAGCCTCCACTATCAAGCTGCCAGGTGCTGCAGGTGCTCCTAGAGGCTTCAGCATCATGCTGCTTGGTCCTGCAGGTGTTCCAAGACCCTGTAGCTTCGTGCTTCCCCGTGCTGCAGGTGCTCCCAGAGCTGTCCAGGAGTTCAACTTCTCCTCCCTCTACACCTTTGGCCCTGGTCTGGGTGAGGCTCATGGGGCTGTGCCCTGCCACAGCCAAGTGTTGGAGCCCAAGGCTCTGCAGTCACTGTGAGGCCAAGAGGCACAGGGACTTATGGATAAAGCAAGCTGTTTCCTCTCACAGACCATAGGCAGAAGGACTCAGAGGACACTAATATGAGGCAAAGGAAGCAGGAAACGTGGAATTACAGGTGTCAGTCACTGTGCATCACCCTTACCCACCTGTCCCAGGTGAGGGCAACACTAACCTTCAGTGGTTTAGGCCAAAGATTTTGAATTAATCCTTAATGTTTTCCTTTCTTTCACACCCCAAAACCAATTGACCTTTGAACAATGAGGGGGTCAGGAGTACTGACCCCCATATAGTGGAAAATCTGCATGTAACTTTTGACTCCCCAGAACTTAACTGCCAATAGCCTGCTGTTGACCAGAGGCCTTACCCATAACAGTTGATTAACACCTATTTTGTATGTCACATGTATTACAAACTGTGTTCTTAGAATAAAGTGAGCTTAGGAAAAGAAAATGTTATTAAGAAAATCATAAGGAAGAAAATAGATTTTCAGCACTGAAAAAAATCCAGGTCTAAGTGACCCGCGCAGCTCAAGCCACCCTCGGGCAAGGGCCAGTCTCACTGTGGCCTTCCAAACTTCCTACTCATGATCGAGGTACCTGCTCGACTACTGTGCAGCCGACCTGGTCTAAAGCCAGGTCTCGCTGGGCTCCTGCAGGTACCTCCTGACCTGTCTCCTGCTGGAGGAGGAGCTGTTTCTGCTCCACACAGGAGCCTGGCGAATGCCTCAGACTGCACACTTGCCCCTCTCCACTCCTGGCTCCTCAGGACGGAAGCTGCTGTGGCCTCCCGGGCCTGCAGGGGCCCCAGCATCACCCCAGCTCCTCCCGCTCTCCTCAGGTTCGTCCTCTTCGGCCAGACTGCTTCTCTGCTGGTCCTTGGCCAGGGAGGCACAGCCCAGCCTTCGTTAGAGCACTTGCAAGTGCTGTCCCTTGTCTGGAATGTTCTTGTCCCACAGACGTCACTGTCTCGGTGCGGCCGGCGGACTGCCGTTGGAAACTGCAGCCTCGCTACAGTCCCTTCCCACTTTGCCCTAGTTCTCCCTTTAACCTCAGCAAGTGAACACACTACAGCACCCGGCCCTGCAACATACTGCCCTCTGTACTTAGCATGTGCATTTACCGGCTACCACCACCTTCTGCCAGCAGAATGCAGCCCTCATGGAAATACACACTCCGGCCATTTTTGGTCAGTGATGAATTTCAGAAAATAGTCTATAGTACTCAATAAATAGATAAGTAACACCAGTTCTCTGACTCAGTCTGGCTTTGACAGATGTGAGCGTGCCTTGCCCCAGTCCCCTCGCTGCACCATGCTCTTCTGACCACCACACGAGAGCTGAAAAGTCTGCACGGTAACGTGAACTGATGTAAGAGACAAACATATGCTTGAAACAGTGAATTCTCAGACCTCCACATGCACAGTAAATATCTTAAGGCATCTCTGAAGCCAATTTATAATAAAAGTATGACTTCCTTCTACCTCCTAGCCAGCCCCTCACCTCCCCCATCTGTTCTATGCTGAGAGGCAAACATATTTAATATTAGCCTAAGTGAACCTGATTAGAGGACAGTTTGGCTGCCAACATAATATGCATTCTTAAATCAAGGATGTATACAGCTTGCCTGATCATCCAGCTGGATGCCGCCCTGCTCCTCCAGCATATGGACCATGGAGAGGCAGGAGTATCTGATTTCTACATCAATAGATGAGGCATTTCCCATGAAGTGCTCCAGGAAACCAATGAGAATGTAACTATATGGCACATAGGTCTTGTTTCAAAACTTAATCCCCACAAAAGCCTCTTACTTTATCCCAGATGGTAGTGTGTAATTCACTTTGCAGTCGAAAAAGTCCTGCAGTCTGAAGGAGGGCCCCTCTCTGGAAGCCTGCACTGGCGATTATAGCCCACGAGGGTTTCAGGATGAGCTCACATGTCCTCCACACTGCTGCACGAGCACCAGCAAGAAGCAACTCTCCAGAGGAAACGCATCCTGGACTTGAGGGGCTGGCTGCAAACACAAAGTCCAGTCTGCACACAAACCCGTGATGAGGTTGGCTTTGGGGAAACTTACTTCTCCTGTGTTTAATTGACTCATGCGAAGACCCGCTGATCTTGTCCTACGTCTGGTCTGGCACATCATGAGTACGTGCTGGTGCTCTTCCCCAACATTGCTGAGTCCCCACTCCTGCCTCCACTTCACCTGGCTGCACCATCTCGAGTAGTCTGCAGATCATGGGCCTCTTGACATGGAAGCTTGTCATTTCTCTGGTGGGGTGGGAGCCTGGAAGAGCTGCCCAGATGAAAACAGCATCTTGTTCTTGCTGAGGAAGGACCCATAGGTCTTGATGTCCATCCTCCCCTTGCTCTACTGACTACCTGCTTTGCAGCAGAAGGCAGTGGACTGACAGGTGCAGCCTGGTCCTCAGGGTCTGTGCTCCTTGCCGACCCCTTCTTGGGTGTGGTCCACACACCCTAGCTCTCTATGCAGACCTTCCATCTCCCTGTAGGCTCACTGGTGCCCCCGTGAGATCTAGTTAAAAATCATCTCCAGTTGTGGAGGATTTATTACACATTTCAGTATCATTCAGCAAAATACCCACGGATTGTCTGTGTTCCTAAAGAAAGAGGCTAGTGCTCCCTGCCTGATGAGGGAATCTTCCCAGCCCTGTCCTGCAAAAAAGCTCGGGCAGGAGTGGTCACAGCTCAGCCATGATAATGGATGATGGTACCACCTTTGACCACTCTGTGGGCCACTCTATGAGATTGCCAGCCTAGCCACCTCGCATGGGTCCACCAATCCCTGGAGACCCTACCTCAAGGAGAGATGTCTTTAACATCAATGCCATCCTTCTTGCTGGTTCACCCCACAGGTGGAGCCATCCAGGTAGGCGGGCCCTTCAGAGGCTCGTGGTCACTGGTCCCAAGAGGTTGGGATGGGGGTACAGCCAACATGTAGCCCCCATGAATGTCTCCAAAGAATTCAAGCTACTGACTTCTGCATGGTTTACAGACCTAGGATGGGAGAGAGACTAGTCTAGCAGGGCTATTTCTAAAGTGCTTGCTGGGGCTCTGTAGACTCTCTACAGGAAGGGTCCTGGTATCTTCTCTCCTGAGACTTGTGTCCTTCCATCCTGAGGGGTCCCATTTTCACAGCCTTGAATACTTATCTCACAGAGAGGTTGTAAGGATTAAGTGCACATAGAACACTCACAGCAAGAGCTCAACAGAGAGTAGCTATCACCTCTGATTCCCACAGCACTCATACAACACTTCGCAGTGAAGACAGAGCCAGACGAGGCCCAGGGACCAAGCACCAATGGGTGCTCCCTTCTGAGGCCGCAGCTGGTCTGTCAGGCACATGTTGTCCGAATATCCTATCACATAAATAACCCACACATTCTGGAGTTGGTATGCAACATGGTAGGCTCTTAAGAAATATTTGATGGTTGATTACTTATAGTTTATACAAAATGATTCATTGTAGATAATAATTAATGATAAAATTATTCTGCAGCTTAACTAGGCTCTCCACAACCCATGGATTCTGGAGGTATTTTTAAAGTTTGTTTTTGAATGTCCAGAGAGTAAAAAAATACTAGCTAAACCACAAATTAAATTTTAATGGTTATCTTGTTGGTTAAAGTCACTCAATATATTAAGTCTAAAGTGCTTATAAAATAATGAAATTACCTTTTTTGTAGAATCTGACTCATAATTATATGTTGTAACTACTGTGTTTACATAGTTTTCCTTTTTAAGAAATGTAATTTCAGTTTCCTTCAGATAAACATCCAAAAGTAGAGTTTTCTAGATCTTGTGGTAGCTCTCCACAGTGGCTGCACCAGTTTGCAGGCCCACCAGCCATGCACCAGAGTTCCAATTTCTCCACATCTTCGCTAAAACTTTTATCTTTTCTTCTTTGATAATAATCATCCTAACCAGTGTGAGGTGATATCTCATTGCAGTAGTGATTTGCATTTCCCTGATGATGAGTGAGGTTGAGCGTCTTTTCACATGTCTGCTGTCCACCTGGACGTCTTCTTTGGAAAAATGTCTGTTCGAAGACTTTGTCTATTTTTTAGTTAGGTTATTTGTTGTTTTGCTATCATTGCTATTAAGAGTTCCTTATATATTCCGGTTGTTAATCCCTTATCAGATATACAGTTTGTTTATATTTTTCCCATCCCATAGGTTGCTTTTTCATTCTGTTCATGATGTCCTTTGTTGTGCAGAACCTCCTGGGTTTGAAATAGTTCATGTTCACTGCAGAATTATCCATAATAACAGATACATGGAAACTGTCCACATGTGCCCTGATGGATGGATGGATGAAGAAAATGTGGTATGTGTATATATATATATATATATATATATATGCAATTAACAATTACTTGGCCATAAAAATGAAATCTTGCCATTTGGACAACATAGATGAACCATTATGCTCAGTGAAAGAAATCAGACAGAGAAAGAAAAATACCATATATCTTTTATATGTGGCATCTTTTTTTTTTTTTTTTTTTTAAATGAGCTTATAGATCCAGAGAACAGATTGCCAGAGGCAGAGGTGGGGCGGGGTTGGGGAGGGCTGAAATGGGTCAAAGGGCCAAATGGGACAAACTTCCAATTAAAAAATAATTCACGGGGATGTAATGTACAGCAGTGACCACAGTCAACAGTACTCTAGTGCATATTCGGAAGCCGCTAAGAGAGTAGATCTAGAAAGTCCTCAACACAAGAAAAAAGAATTGTTGGGCGCCTGGGTGGCTCAGTTGGTTAAGCGACTGCCTTCAGCTCAGGTCATGATCCTGGAGTCCCTGGATCGAGTCCCGCATCGGGCTCCCTGCTCGGCAGGGAGTCTGCTTCTCCCTCTGACCCTCCCAACCCTCCCCCCTCTCATGTGCTCTCTCTCTCAGTCTCTCTCTCTGAAATAAATAAATAAAATCTTAAAAAAAAAGAAAAAAGAATTGTTAACTATGGTATTGAATGTTGACTAGATTTACTGTGGTGATCATCTTTAAAATAGACACAAACATTGAATCATTGCATTGTACACCTGAAACTAACCTAACATTATAGGTCAGTTATATCTCAATAAAATGATAATTTCTTAAAAAATTAATTTCAGGATGCTTTTGGCAAACCTGTTTGAGCGGCAATCTTAAGCAAGAAATAGTCCATAACTCTTGGTTTTCTTTTTTTCTTTTTTTAAAATGTTTTATTTATTTATTTGAGAGAGAGAAAATGAGAGAGAGAGAGAGCACATGAGAGTGGGGAGGGTGAGAGGGAGAAGCAGACTCCCTGCAGAGCAGGGATTCCCAATGTGGGACTCGATCCCAGGACCCTGGGATCATGACCTGAGCCGAAGGCAGACGCTTAACCGACTGAGTCCTGCAGGTGCCCCAGCCCTTGGTTTTCTACTCTAGTTTCTCTTTCCCTTCAGCAGCAAAGGACCATTAGTTTCACCCCCACTTCTCTCTGGCGGCTTCCCGTTGGTGAGAGATGCCCGCCCACTCGGACCAACCCCTCAGTGATGGACAGCTGCCCTGGGAAAGGCACCTCTTGCTATACATTTTTCTCAGACTAATTCTTTTCCCTTTATCCCTGATAAAAATGTGTCCTCCTCTTCCAACCCCTGAAGCAACATTGAACCAAACATTTACAACACTGGACATGCACCCGGCGTGATCTACAGCCCAGACCTAGTTGGAGGCGATGCCTCACAAAGCAGAGGGGCCGCAGAGCAAAAGGAGCCGTAATCAGGACGACGGCCGTCTGCCCAGCATATCGAACAGCAGGCTTATTGCAGGAGGAGGGCGCTGCACGGGGGTGTCTGCCAAGTACAGTTTTTACTCACACACGCTTTATGGGCTGCTCACACGAGGAACACACCTGGTGTGTCTAATGCTTTCCCAGTAGAAGGAGGGGGTCTGTCCATCATTTCAGACAGAGGCTGCACATGGTGGAGTTGTTCTAAGATGTTCTCTTTTCACCTTTTAGAAACTAGTGAAGCTTTTCTACATGGAACTCTCGGTGCAGGGTAGCTGGGAGGGAAGATAGTGCGGTGGCTCATGAGGGCGAAACAAAACGGTGTCCAGACCCCTGCACGTCTCCCTGCTGGACACTGTCCTGAAGACATGAGTCCACATGGTGTCTACTGGACACTGCCCTGAGTTGAGTCAGGTCCAAGCACCACCTGTCTAAGCTTCAACACCCTGTGAAAGGGGCAATTTTGCGAGATTTAATCAGTCTGTCATCCAGGGACATGGCCACTCAAGGAATTGTGAGACTCCCTATACCTCCCTGAATATGACCATTTATCCACCCAAGTCACAAACTCTGATTTGGTTCCAGTCATGAGTCCCACCCCCAGTTTGCTGATGCTGCTTTCCAAACACAGCCCAAACCACTCACTGCTCTTCCACTCTGTGTGACAAGCCTGACCATGGCCTGCCATCCCTAACACAGCTCAACAAGACCCTCCAGGTTAGAGTGTTGCCCTCACTGAGCTCTTCACAGTGACCTGGAGTCAGAAGGCCGGGCTTTCATTTGCTCTGGCTTCCTGTTGACTTACCTACCTTCCATGATCTATGTCTGGCACCTGCTAACCGTATCTGTCCCCATGCTCTGCCTTGTCTCTTGGAGTCATTTTGCTCCTCATAGCTTCATGAACTCTTGGAACAGGAACATTTTCTTAATCTCTTCAAACCAACAAAACAAGAAAGACTCTGCCTCTTCCAGGTTGGAGGACACAAACAGCACAGATATTATGCAGGTGGTGTGTCCATTCTCTATCTCTTAGTTTCAGTTTTGCGAGGTTGGCAAAGGGCGAGAAGTGCAGGACAGAGACTAAAGCTCTGGCTTCAGTCTGCGAGATCCCGGTTCACACCTGGCCCTGCCATCTAATGGTCATAATAAAAAAAACCCTACAAGTATCTTTGACATTGCAAGTCATTGGTTTTACTTGGATATATAATCTCAGGCAAGGAGAGAAAAACACAATACAACCAGACAGTAAGAGAGATACCCTTTCTCCTCTTCGTTTACGAGGACAACCTTTTCCATGAAGTGGGACTGTGGATCATATGTTTTATCTTTGAGGAACCTCCAAACTTTTCCAATAGTGGCTGCACCCACTTACCTACCCACCACCACGTGCCCACCAGCATTTATGTCCTGTGATTTAATGATGGCCATTCCAATAGGCATGCAGTGATAGCTCAGTGTGGCTTTGCTTCACATTTCCCTGATGATCAGTGATGTTGAGCACCCTCTCATATACCTGCTGGCCATTTGGATATCTTCTTTGGGAAAATGTCTATACAGGCCCTTTGCCCAATTTTTAATTGGGTTATCTATCTATCTATCTATCTATCCATCCATCTATCTTTCTATCATCTATTTACCTATTTATTTATTTATTTTGCTATTGAGTTGTAAGAGTTTCTTGTGTATTTTGGATATTAACACCTGATTGGATATATAGTTTGTAACTATTTTCTCCCATTCCATAGGTTGCCTTTTTATTTTACTGATAGTTTCTCTTGCTGTGTAGAAGCTTAACTTTAAGCCTTGACACATACTGTTTGATTTTGTGTGACGTAAGATCTAATTTTATTCTTTTGCCTGTGGAAATCCAGGTTTCCCCCTCTACTTATTGAAGAGACAATCCTTTCCCCATTGTGTGTTCTTGATGATCAGTTCCTTGTTGAAGAATATCCTTTGTAGTCCTTCGAGGGGTCATTAGTGAGCATTAGTTTAACAGCCTGAAATGTGTGTACCTTCAATCACTCTTAATAATAACTTCATTGGGCAGAGTTATAGGATGGCATTTTCTTTCCTTTTTAACTTAAGTTGCCATGACATTGCTTCCTCCTTCCTGCTGGATTCTACTGTTAGCCTATCACCTCTTCAAATAACCTCTCTGTACTCTCTGGTTCTACTTCAAATATTCACTTTGTCTCAGATGTTCTGGAAGGTTCCTACAGTGCCCTTAGGGATAAATTTGTTTTGTGTAGTCCTGCCCAGGACTCTGTGTGACCCTTTACTCAGGTCCTCATTCTGGGAGTTTGCAACCAGCACCTCCTCCAGGTCCTTCTCTCTTCCTAAATTCCCATCTGACCCGTGTAGACCTGTCATTGTACATTCAGCGTCTCTCCATGTCTCTTCTGATTCCTTGTCTGCCTCTGTTTCACCTCCAGGCCATCTCCGGTAGCTGCCTTCCAAATTTCTTAATTTTATTTTTGGTAGAATGAAGTTTATATTTTCCATTCAGTTTTTATATAAATGAGTATGTATTTTCCTTCTAAAGTATCTTTCTTGTTCTTTGCCTTTATAGTCACTTATCTATGCTGTGGGCATCTCTCAGAATTCTGATTTTTAACTCTTTCTTAGATTGTTGCAGCTTTTCTAAAATTTGTAGAAAAATTCACCTCCCACCCACGTCATTGGATGTCTGTCTTTCTCCTTCTGATCTCTGTGATTAATTTTTATTATTGTAGGTTCATTTTGAGTTTACCCTTGGTGAGTCCTCTGGTTTGTGTTTATCAAAGTGCGTCTGCAGATATTTTGCTTTTGACTCTTTGGAGGTTCTATGGATCAGACCAGCTCTTTAATAGCTTTTGCAACCCTTTTTGGCTTTTGATCTAAGATTTGTATTGATAATGTGAGTTTGGACTCCAGTACGATAAAGGATTATACTTCTATCCAGCACCTGGAGTGTAGAGCTGTAATGCTCCCCGAGGCTGGCACTGTCTCTGATGTGAATGTCCGTGCTGTAATGTAGTCCTTTCAAACACTGCTCTCTGCCAGGGACTCAGACTCGGCTCAGCGTGAGCACAGTGCCCTCCTGGTGTCAGAACCCCAGCCCAGCCCACAGTATCTCAGCCCTAAATCTGCTAACCCCATAGCCAGATCAACATCCCCCACCTCCGTAGTGTCAAAGTTCTCCACGCTTCCCGACAGCTGCAGATGGGTTTTTCAGTTACAGCTCCCTGACTTATTGACAAGGGAATTATGGCGAGACTCAAGATACTGCATAGTTACAAATCCATCTAACAATGAAATGGTTAGAAATGTAAATCTGACTGAATGAGATGGAGCTACGGTGTCATGTAAAGCATTCTGTCATTGTGATTCTAATTTGCATTGCTTCAGTGACCAAGAATGTGCAGATTCTCATGTACTTACAGGTTATCCGAATCTCTTCTTTTATGAAGTGTCTATTCAGATATTTTACTAGGTTGCTGATTGATCTGTAAGGATTCTGTATGTATTATGGATACAAGTACTGTGTCAGTTGTGTTTTGTGAAAATTTCATCTCAGACTATAGTTTGTTTCCCTGATGAGTTACCATGTCAAGAACTTTTTAATGTGCTCATTAGTCATTTGTATATCTTCTTTAGAAATATCATTCCTGAAGTAGAGTTGACAAGCAGTGTTGTATCAGTTTCAGGAGCACCATGTAGTGATTGGACAAGTCTATACATTCCTCAGTGCTCGCCAGAATGAGTGCAGTCACCGTCTGTCACCAAACAATGTTGTTACAATATTGCTGCCTGTAGTTTCTATGCTGTACATCTCATACCCACAACTTACGTATTTTCTAACTGGAAGCTTGTACTTCTTAATCCCCATCACCTGTTTCACCCATTCCCCTCACCTTCTCCCCTCTGGCAACCACTGGCTTATTCTCTGTATTTATGAGTCAGTCTCTGGTTTTTTGGGTTGTTTGTTTGAAGTGTTTGTTCAAGTCTTTTGCTCCTTTTTAATTAAATCATCTCTATTATTGAATTGCAGACTACTTATATTGTCTGAATGAGTTATTTGTCACATGTATATATAAGAATATTTTCCCACTTTTTGTTTTCCCTATTCATTTTCTTAGAGTGTGTTTTGATTTGCTTAGGTCTTTTTATTTTTATTTTATTTTATTTTTTTAAAGATTTTATTTATTTATTCATAAGAGAGAGAGAGAGAGAGAGAGGCAGAGGGAGAAGCAGGCTCCCTGCCGAGCAGGGAGCTCGATGCGGGACTCGATCCCAGGACCCTGGGATCATGACCTGAGCCGAAGGCAGACGCTTAACCATCTGAGCCACCCAGGCACCCTGCTTAGGTCTTTTTAAAAACTTTATTTATTTTATTTTTTTTAACAACCTGCTATTTTCTTTTTTTAAAATTTTTTATTGTTATATTAATCCCCATACATTACATCATTAGTTTTTGATGTGGTGTTCCATGATTCATTGTTTGCGTATAACACCCAGTTCTCCATGCAGAATGTGCCCTCTTTAATACCCATCACCAGGCTAACCCATCCTCCCACCCCCCTCCCCTCTAGAACCTTCAGTTTGTTTTTCAGAGTCCATCGTCTCTCATGGTTCGTCTCCCCCTCCGCTTCCCCCCCTTCATTCTTCTCCTCCTGCTATCTTCTTCTTTTTTCTTTTTTTTCTTAACATATATTGCATTATTTGTTTCAGAGGTACAGATCTGAGATTCAACAGTCTTGCACAATTCACAGCGCTCACCATAGCACATACCCTCCCCAATGTCTATCACTCAGCCACCCCATCCCTCCCACGCCCCAGCACTCCAGCAACCCTCAGTTTGTTTCCTGAGATTAAGAATTCCTCATATCAGTGGTCATATGATAATTGTCTTTCTCTGATTGAGTTATTTCGCTCAGCATAACACCCTCCAGTTCCATCCATGTCATTGCAAATGGCAAGATCTCATTCCTTTCGATGGCTGCATAATATTCCATCGTATATATATATACCACATCTTCTTTATCCATTCATCTGTGGATAACTTTATGGGACTTGAGCAGCTATAACGTTCCCCCAAAACATTGTTTTTATCAGCATCCTGCCCATTTTGATATGTTGTGTTTTTATTATTTTTAAGTTAGAACTTCTATTCCCTGTGTTTTCTTTTCTGATGTGTGAGTTATTCAGAGATGCAGTATTTAATTTTTATATATTTTGGGTAACTTGTTATCGATGATATTTTGTTTGATTTCATTGTATAAAGAACATACTGTCTACGAATTTAGTTACTTGACATATATGGAGACTTGTTTAATGGTACAGCTTACAGTGTGTCTTAGTAATGTTTCATATACAATTGAAAATACTGTGTTTTCTATATTTGTTGATTATAATGTTCTATAAATATTAATTAGGGCAAATTGATCGATGGTATTGTTCAAATTTTCTGTATCCTTAGTGGTTCTTTGTCTAATGATTCTCTCAATTACTGAAATACGAGTGATATAATCTCCAATTCAAATAGTAGATTTGTATATTTATCTTTTTAATCCAATCAAGTTTTGTTTCATGTTTTTTGTAATTTGGTAGAAGGTGCAAACATGCTTATGATTATTATGTTTTCTTAACAAATTGGCTCATTAGGAAATGCCCTTTTTAGCTCTGGTAATATTTGTTTTTCTTGTAGTCTATTTATCTACTATTAATATACTTGCTACACCTTCTTGATAATTAGTATTTGTAAAGTATGTTTTTCCATCTTTTTGCTTTAAACTTACCTGTGTCTTTGTGTTAGGAGTGTGTGTCTTTTAAAGAAGAATGCAGTTAGGGCTTGTTTGTTTACCCACTTTGACAGTCTGTGTTTTATAACTGTGGTGTTTAGTTTACTTACATATATTGTAATTATTGATATGGCTGAGTTTAAGTTTACCATCTGGCTATTTATTTTCTATTTCTCTCATCTCTCTCTTCCTTTTTTCTCTGTTCCTCCTTCCTTATCTTCTTTTGGATTATCCAATGGCTTTTTGTTTTTGTTTTTGTTTTTACATTTATTTTTTCTTGTATTTTTTTTAACAGTTCCTCTCTGTTTTATTCATTTTTCTTTTTAGGGGATCCACTAACAGTTACAATATGCATACCTAAATTATCTTATTACATTAATATTATAACATTTTACATATAAAAACCTTACCTTACCCACCCTAATCTTTTCGTGCTATTTTTTTACAGATTTTATTTCTGTATATGTTGTAATTCCCAGAGGATGTTGCTATAATTTTTATTTTAAACATTGAGTTGCCTTTCCTAAATACCAGAAAGTATAAAACACTCGTTTCCCCCACATACTTATTGTTTTTGGCACTCTTCAATCTTTTCTGTAGGTGTGATTTTCATCATTCTCCTTCAGCCTGAAGAACTTTAGGCTTTCATTAAATTGCATTTAATGGGTTTGGGTCTGCTGGTAGCAAACACTCTTATCGTTATCTGAAAACGTGCTTGTCTGCAGCTTCGTTTGCGGGCCGTCTTAGCCGCTGCTGAGCTGACGTTCCAGGCCTCCTGTGTTCAGTGGCTCCCAGTCTCTCCTCCTCATCTCTGGGCTGCCCTGGAGGGCCGGAGGGGGGTTGGTCTCCAGGGGAGCGGCAGTCTCATGCTCCATGCAGAAGGTTCCAGACCAGTCAGAGGCATGGTCTCCGCAGTAAGTGGGGCCCATCGTGGGGTGGAAGGTAGTGGGGCCTGCAAGAGGGACCCCCAGCACCATATGTCAGAACCCAGCGGGGCCTCCGGCACCCTGGAGCCCGGGCCTTACAAACAAACACCCTCAAATAGGCAGCATGCGCCCCAACCAATGGCATGGACCCAGATGTCAGAGAGGCATTCCATGGCCCGGCTGTCCTTCATTCTGTGGGATGTGTGCACAGAAGTGTGTGGATAAGGCTCGCTCCTCATAGGGCCCTGGGCTTCCTCCCAGACCTGTGCGTCCTGGACCCAGAAGTGCTGCACAGGACTTGGGGGTTTGGGCTCGCAGGCCTCAGAGGCAATTTTGAATGTTTGTCCTTTTCCTTAAGATCTGTCTTCCAAGCTGGCCATCACGCCAGTCACCAGTCTCCTCTCTTAGGACCAGCTTCGTCTCCATTTGGATTCCCGAGGATGTGCCCAGACAGGCTTGCCGAGACAAGAGAAGACCTCACTTACTTCTTTCCTCCTATTTCCTCCCTGATCTATGCAGGCTGCACCTGAACACCTCTGAGGGTGAGTGTGCAACAGGTGGCAATGGAGTTTAAAGATCCATAATTACAATGGCAGACACACCCAACAGGGAACTCTATGTGCATACATTAATCTATTGAGCCCAGAAGCCCTCACGCCTGGAGCAGTTCTCAATCCCGGGTCTATCTTATTAAAAAACCCGTGATGTTTCCACTGTGACTCCCTTTTACTCCAACACACGAGAGGTGATTCATTCAGATGAAATATTGACAAAATATTATTTGTTTACCTTTCTTACCTCCTTTGTTTCCTTCGGCCAATATCTTCCCAAAACCAGGAAGTCAGAAGAAGGAAGGACAGGAATGCATCGTGTTAGTTCATTTCATGAAATCCAGCTGAGGCCGCACTTCGATTTTCAGAGGAACACAGTGCCCACCCCGTTCTGTATCTTCTTTCTCTCCGGAGAAATCCCCAAACACGTAATTCTACTGTTAACCAAGTTGAATGTGGGGACAGGAGCTGAGCTAGGACTAGTCGACTTCAGTTGATAAACTAATCCTCAGTCAGTGAGAGTTCCTGTGGGACACGCCTGTGTTTGCTCTGCTTTGTTTTTGTACCAAAAACATGTGATCGAGTGTCCCCTGAGACACAGCTGCTAAGCCATTAGGAACCTAATTTCAAACTACGTTATTCACTATCACAGCTGGCCAGGGTGGAGCTCAGGAATGGGAGAAGGTGAACATTAGGGCGTTTCTGAGTGATTCCTCCAGCTCTAACATGGTCACCTTTTAGGGACCTGAGGTCCTGGTGCTCAGGTCCAGCCCAGCAGGCTGAATGGGGGCCAACATGCTGCTGGAGGCAGGTGCCAGGCTAAGCCAGGAGCCAGTCCTGCAGAGCTGGGGGACCCTGGCCGAGTGGGAGCTGGGAGGCAGGCAAGGGCTGGAGGATGGGAGGAGGAGGCCACAGGGGTGCAGGGCTGAGCTGGCGGGCTGGTGCAGCTCCTGCCGACTCCTGTGTGTGCACAGCCGTCCCCGTGGACAGCACGAGGCGAGGTAGGCGAGCAGAACGCACCTGCTCACGTAAACGGGAGGTCCGTGGCATCAGAAAGAGCCGACTGAGTCACGCGTTCCGGAAGAAAAAGAAGTGGGAAGCCGCATGTGGAAAGCACTACTCACCTGGGTCTGTAAACTGGCCCACACTTAGTGGGTGTTACTCCAAGCACGGATGACTCCTGAGAGAGCACCCAGTGTTTGCTTTGTTGTTAAAGCAAGAGGACAAAGGCCTGCTTCAACCACACACACTTGGGTTTTTCTTTGTTCTTAGGAAACAGCACCTTCACTTCATCTTACACACTGGCCACTCCTTGTCCTTGTGTCCCTGCTTTCCAGGTGAAGAAACGGGTTTAAATGTTATGTCCCTGCCTGTGGTCACTTTTAGTCAGTGGAGGGTGGGCTTAAAAATGGAATCCGTCAAAGCCCAAATCCATGATTGTGACCACGATTGTCACCAAAAACCTTAAAGGTGAAGGTTTCATAGAGAAAAGTTCTAAGGAATTTGCTTGGTGTCAGGTGGAGTTTCTTTTTTTTTTTTATTCTTATGTTAATCCCCATACATTACATCATTAGTTTTAGATGAAGTGTTCCATGATTCATTGTTTGTGCATAACACCCAGTGCTCCATGCAGAATGTGCCCTCCTCAATACCCACCACCAGGCTAACCCATCCTCCCACCCCCCTCCTCTCTAGAACCCTCAGTTTGTTTTTCAGAGTCCATCGTCTCTCATGGTTCATCTACCCCTCCGATTTCCCCTGCTTCATTCTTCCCCTCCCGCTACCTTCTTCTTCTTTTTTTTTCTTAACATATATTGTATTATTTGTTTCAGAGGTACAGATCTGAGATTCAACAGTCTTGCACAATTCACAGCGCTTACCAGAGCACTCAGGTGAGTTTCTAATAAAAAGGCATAATCCACCCACCAAATCTGCCACAGTCCACATGGAGAGAGCACCTGTGATGTGCAAACGAACCCCCAGAGTTATGAGGGAGACCCAACCATCCCCTAGCAGGTCTGCCTCTCTTGGTCCAGCGGAGCAGAAACGCTGGTCAGAGCCTCTCCACGATCCACCTGACTCCCGCCAAGTGCCAGGCGCATGCCTAGCCATGCCATGAAAATTCTACAGTCAGGATGTGCAAGGAAACAGACTATTCCTGATTCTAATTAGCACTTCCCAAACCCCCAGCACTCTCGTTCTGTCCTTGAGAAGCAGAGACATGATGTGGAATTAGAAAGATCGATGAAAGATCAAAACCAAGTCCTCAGGTGAAGCCCACACTGCTTCACAGATGGTTGTGGTCTCTGTGGTCAGTGGAGAACGATGTCAGATGGTGTCATGGACTTGCTATTTCCTTATCTGTGGTGTTGCCGGATGACCCAGACAACCAAGCACAGCAAGAAACAAACAGGAGCCTGGTTGACGAGGCCACTGTTGAGGGGAGATGGATCTGAACCTTGGTCCCCAAGGCGCCGTCAAGGCCTGGGCGGCTGCGTCTCCCGAAGACTCCTCTTCAGACAGCCCTTGGACAGGCAGAATAAAGTCAGAACGCACCGTGGAGGATGAAGTGTACCTCTGGTGGTGACTGAGGAAAGGCCTGCTGGCCGTCGTCCGCTTGGCTAAGCACCGAGGAGAGCCCGAGATGAGCGCGGAATGACTGCTGTGCTCCCAGAAGGTACAGGATTGCTGGGACTCGGCTCATCCACTCAGACACAGTCGCGCCGAGTAGGATGTGGTGCGTGCCTGAGTAGGTGCCCGGAGGGCCACAAGAAGCTGGGATGACCTCTTCCCAGGAGCCCAAGTCCAGGTGGGAGGGGAGCAGCACCTGCCCTGAGCCGGGCGCTCACAGTGCGGGGGCCGGGCCGCTGGACAGGACCGATCGGCCTGCCAGGTGCACACGGCACATCCTCCGGTCAGTGATGTGCTTCTCCAGCCTTCGTTTCATTTACAAGAGACGGCTAACAGCCGTCCACCTAACAGAGACGTATTAAATGTGTAGTATGGTGCAGAGCACACAAAAAGTACCCAGCAGTGCTGGCTTACAGAAATACACACGCAAGTGCAGCTCCAGTAAAGCGCCCTGTAGTTGGGGGTCTTATGTATGAGTCAGGGGTCTGGAAATTTCTCAGTGGGCAGCCGTGAATTGGTGATGAAAATTAGAACAGTAGGCATTAAGTGCTGGAAGCCTTTTTTGAGGACTGTAGTGAGGCCGCGTGAGGGACCAGCCGTGTCCGTTTGCAGCAGTCTGGTGAGAAGAGACAGTCTCGGCCGGGCTGGTGGCCTGGGGACAAAGGGAGGCAGAGGTCGGGGCGAACTGAGGGCTGCGCCCTGTGAGCAGGAGGAAGGCTGCTGGGAGAGACGCAGAAGCAGCTCCCGAGGACAGGCGGTGCACCCTCACTCTGAAAACGTGGCTCTCCCTCCCAGCTCCATGGCCCCCAAGCGGTTTGGGAGGAGACACTGCTCGGTGTGCGTCCGGGGCAGCCGGGCGAGCGTCTTCTCAGCTGCTGGGGTCACGAGCTGCCATCGGACCTGGCTGGCCCCGAGTGGCAGCGCCCAGGCGAGTCTCGGGAGAGCGTGAGGCCCCGTGGACAACACTGTCTCTGCAGACCACCGCTCATCGGCAGCTCCAGGCCCACTTGGTTCGAACGGTAACCGGCTCTGATCTGAAACAGTGGAAACACGGCACTGCCCAAGCCCGAGGGGCTTGCGTCCATCTCCTTCCATGAGATCTGCTCTGGCTCCGCGGAGGGACGCCGCTCTAGCGCCCTCCTGCCTGACGGACCTTCACTCCAACCCGTGAGAAAACCTCTGTCACTTGTAGAAGCCATTCGCAGATTCTAAAGCTGGGGAGTCCCCGGGCCCAAATGCTTCTGGCAGAGGATTGGGGTGCTGTCGGCGGGCATGAGGCGCAGACGCTCACCTGCTTGGCTCCTGGGTCCGCAGCCACCAGGCAGCAGGAGGAAGGTGCGACTCGGGCGGGACCCACGTCTGCCAGACAGGACCCCGGGGCTCCCGTGAGATGCCAGACCCCGCAGGTGAACGCCCCCTCTCCCCCGCGTTCTCATGTCTTGAGCGGACCGTGGAGCCCACAAGCCGAGGGCGCTTCAGTGACGGGGCTTAGCCCGGGTCTCCGAGAGAGGAGGCTCTCCCAGAGGGAAGACAGCATGTCCCAAGGCAAAAAGCGTTTCTTTAAAAACTTTTTGAATGACCCAACAATAAACTGTTATTTAGGAAAGTTGGAAAATGGAGACAGAATCCTGAGAGCTGGTCATCGCGCCCTTGCCTGTTTGTCCGCAGGACCCCCTTTCAGGTGACTTCAGTACCTTAGCCTCCTGACTTCCCTCCAACCCGGCCCCACAGTCCCCGCTCCATTAAGTAGAGCTCACCCTTTAAAACTCTGGGGAAATCCTTGATCTCTTCATCTTTGTCACCCCTCGAGTTTGACGGGCTGTCTGCACAGTGTGTACAGAGCCTGAGCTTCCCCACCCTCCCGACCACCCAGGCCACACGGCGTGTCTCCAAGCCGATGAGGCGCAGCCTCTGCCCATCCTCCACCTCCGTCCTCCACCACAGCGCACAGTGTAGTCTGAGCTCGGGCACCAATGGGCACGATGACAAATGCAAGCTGCTGGCTCTTCCTCCCAAACCGTCAATGGCTCCCACCTGCTGGGGCAAAGTCCACATCACAGGCAGCCTTGTTGGCTGTGCGTGCCTCAGATCCCGGTGTGTCCCTCCCCCACCACGTCCCGTGGGCCCACGCCAGCCACACTGGTCCCATGCTGCCCCCGCATGGAGCCCTCACTGGAGTGCTCTCCCCACCTGTCCTAACGCAAACTCCCCCACCTCCAGCCAAACGGTTCTCAGCTGCCCCTTCTCAAGGAGGCGTCCTCATCCCCTTATTTAAATTATACTCCTCCAGGGCCTTCTGCGTGCTCTCTCTGTAATCCCCCCTCAGCACTTACCCTCATCTGATGTGCCAGGGGTTTTAATCACCCATCGGAACCTAACATTGGCAAGGGTAGAGATTACATCTGTTTTATTTAACATCCCTCATACGTGAAACAGGACCCTGCGGGGCACCTGGGCAGCTCAGTCAGTTAATTGTCCGATTTTTGGTTTAGGCTCAGGTCATGATCTCAGGGTCATGAGATCAAGCCTCGTGTCGGGCTCCCCGCTCAGTGGGAGTCTGCTTGAGATTCTTCCCTCTGTCCCTCCTTCTGCTCATGCGAGCACGCTGTCTCTCTCTCTCCTCAAAAATAAATAAATCTTTAAAAAATAAAAACAGGACCCCCCACACCGCAGGCTATAAGTACTTGCTGCGTGGGTGAATGAATGTGTGAATCGTTCTGCTGTGATGTCAACACCACACCTATTTTTAAATCTGTTGTAGCTTTTGAGGGTTTTTTAATATCTGGTAAAACATCATCTACCTTACTTCTTTCTTCCCCTGGAAAACCTCACTGTCTTCCATCTTTATTCCACAGGATTGGATTTTTCTGACAGAAAAAGTATGACTTGTACTCCCAACGCAATGTGGACACAGGTGTTAAATTAATTAAATAAGGAGGCTGTCAGACCCCAGCACCTGGTGGCCAGTGTGAGCAAATCAAACTTAAGCTTGAAGTGCCTGGAGGTTAAAACCGAAACCTAAGGCTCTAAGATGCAGCCGTCAGTAATGGGCTCCAGCCCCTGCTCTAAGTATCCCAGAGCCGTCAAACACTTCTGTGGTGCTGTCCATCCCAATGGGTTTTGCTCAAATAAACTCTTTAAGATTTTAATGTGCCTCAGTTTATCTTTTAACCCAGGGTTTTTAAAAAATATATTTTTTTTAACTTTTATTTATTTATTTATTTTTTAAATTTTATTATGTTATGTTAGTCACCATACAATACATCATTAGTTTTTGATGTAGTGATCCACGATCCACTGTTTCCGTATAACACCCAGTGCTCCATGCAGTATGTACCCTCCTTAATACCCATCACCGGGCTAACCAATCCCCCCTCCCCCCCTCTAAAACCCTGTTTGTTTCTCAGGTCCAGAGTCTCTCATGGTTCATCTCTCCCTCCAATTCCCCCCGCCCATTTTTCCCTTCCTTCTCCTAATGTCCTCCATGCTATCCCTTATGTTCCACAAATAAGTGAAACCATATGATAATTGTCTGTCTCTGCTTGACTTATTTCACTTAGCATAATCTCCTCCAGTCCCATCCATGTTGATGTAAAAGTTGGGTATTCATCCTTTCTGATGGCTGAGTAATATTCCATTGTATATATGGACCACATCTTCTTTATCCATTCATCTGTTGAAGGGCATCTCGGCTCTTTCCACAGTTTGGCTATTGTGGACATTGCTGCTATGAACATTGGGGTGCATATGGCCCTTCTTTTCACTACATCTGTGTCTTTGGGGTAAATACCCGGTAGTGCAATTGCTGGGTCATAGGGTAGCTCTATTTTTAAATTTTTGAGGAAACTCCACACTGTTTTCCAAAAACATGCAATGGAAAAAAGACAGTCTCTTCAATAAATGGTGCTGGGAAAATTGGACAGCCACATGCAGAAGAATGAGACTCGACCATTCTCTAACACCATTCACAAAGATAAACTCAAAGTGGATGAAAGACCTCAATGTGAGGCAGGAATCCATCAAAATCCTAGAGGAGAACATAGGCAGTAACCTCTTTGACATCGCCCACAGCAACTTCTTTCAAGATACATCTCCAAAAGCTAGTGAAACAAAAGCAAAAATGAACTTTTGAGACTTCATCAAGATAAAAACTTCTGGGGCGCCTGGGTGGCTCAGTTGGTTAAGCGACTGCCTTCGGCTCAGGTCATGATCCTGGAGTCCCTGGATCGAGTCCCGCATCGGGCTCCCTGCTCGGCAGGGAGCCTGCTTCTCCCTCTGACCCTCCCCCCTCTCATGTGCTCTCGCTCTCTCATTCTCTCTGTCTCAAATAAATAAATAAAATCTTTAAAAAAAAAAAAAGATAAAAACTTCTGCACAGCAAAGGAAACAGTCAACAAAACAAAGAGGCACCCCACAGAATGGGAGAAGATATTTGCAAATGACACTACAGATAAAGGGCTGGTATCCAAGGTCTATAAAGAACTTCTCAAACTCAACATCCAAAAAACAAATAATCAAGTCAAAAAGTGGGCAGAAGATATGAAAATTAGCTTCTCTGGAGAATACATACAAATGGCTAACAGACACATGAAAAAATGTTCATCATCATTAGCCATCAGGGAAATTCAAATCAAAACCACATTGAGATACCACCTTATACCAGTTAGAATGGCAAAAATGGACAGGGAAAGAAACAACAAATGTTGGAGAGGTTGTGAAGAAAGGGGAACCTCTTACACTGTTGGTGGGAATGCAAGTTGGTATTTATTTATTTTAGAAAGAGAGAGAGAGACCATGTGTGTGGAGGGGAGGGGCCAAGGGAGAGAGAGACTCTGAAGTCGACTCCCTACTGAGCACAGAGCCCAACACGGGGCTCAATCTCACGACCCTGAGATCACAACTTGAGCTGAAACCAAGAGTCAGACACATAACCGACCAAGCCACCCGGGCGCCCCAACACTGGGTTTATGGAATCATTTGATAATTTATTGGTAAAATAAGTAAGGTATACAAAAAGTGTTAAGATTACAATAGGGCAGAAAGATTTCAAAATTTAGCAGTGTGACGTGGAGGCAGAGAATTCTAGAACTGTAGCTGGAAAGGATTGCTTGTTTAAGTCACACAAGGACGTTGGGAAGAATAGAGACAAGCATGGTCAGGAGGCACAGATGCACGCGATGAAGGAGTAGGGCTTGGGGGCACACCCCCTCCCTGAGCACGTGTCCACTCTGCAGGGGCTCATCACTCACACTCCATCCAGGTCAGGTTTTTCAGGGAAGTCTGGAGACTGTGAAAATTAAAGGAGAAATCTGAAATATTTTGCCACCTCAGAGTTTGTTCACCTCATTTCTTTCCACCAGTTGCTGGGAGTTCACCTACAAAGCAGACCAATTCAAAAAACTAACAACCTTGACCTGATCTTGGTCACAGGATGAGTTCTGAGAACTTCCCAGAGGGAGTGGGAACCCCTCAGGTCTGCCTCCAGGTCTCTCTGACTTGGAAGGAGTATATGTGGTCCAGACTCAAAGAGTCATGAAGCCGTGTCTTCCACGTTTCCATGGGGATGGGAGGAAGAACGGGAAATGTGTGCGGTCACAGGGAGAATGGGAATTCTGGCCACAGCTGACAAGGGAATACAGTGCAGCATGGGGCCTGTGGTCAGCGATAGTTATATCTGATCTTAGCTGGTCAGAATAGTAGTAAATTATACCTCTGGCATTTTTCTCAATTTCGGACATGTTTTAAAGGGGAAACAAACATCCACTGGAATCTGTGGGATGATGAGTGTTCCCAGAGCCTTATCCTCAGGAGACCGTGGGAAGAACCGGGTTGCTTTGCTGCAAAGTGAAAACTACATGAACGTGGGGCAAAGTGCGGGGGCACGTTGCAGCAAGAGAAAATGGGTACAAATTACAGAGGGCCTCAGCAGATGGGATCACACTGAAATAAAGGGACCCAAGAGTGGGAAAGGAAGGACGAGCTGCTCGTCAGCCACATGACCACCCCGGGGCGAGGGCGGGCCACATGTGCACGCGTGCAAATCCCTGCTCCAAGTCCTATACCCACACCTGTATGCGGTGCTGACCACCTAAACAGAAGTCCTAGCATGTAAAATAGATACTTTCTAAAAATACGAAAGCAGACAATTAATGCCAAAAGAGAAAATATGAACAAAATTTCCCTTCTAATAATTTCCGCCAGGAACCACACACACTCAGACATGTATACACCGAGGCATGCTCACATCTTACACAAGCTCCCAGAGCTCAGTATGTGGGAAAACGCTTTTCCAAAGGGAAGCATTCACTGGAAGACTGCATGGGGCTGAAAATTCCATCTGGGGAAGAGCCTGCACTGCAGCTCACCCTTTGCTTTGGCTCTGTTGAAATTTTCATATCTGTTAACAGGAATAATTGCAAATGTAAACACCTATTTCAATGACCTTACAAAAACTGGCAGTGCATGCCTTACGTTCTGTGCTCTCTCACTTCTGATGGGGGCACGGCAGGATCACAGCTGAGAACACGTCCCTGTTCACTCGGGTCAGACGCCAAGGCCACTGGCTCTCCATGGTCCCTCTGCCTTCTTGGAGAAGAGAGTGCCGGCCTGGTGTTCTCAGAGCAGATCTGCCATGTGCTGAGCAATTACATGATTCACAGGCTTTTGCTGCATCTGGGTGACCCGCATGGAGCGGAGGCCAAATGTATTTTCATGCCTTTAGAAATGGAAAACAGGGCTGGCTCAAGATCATGTTCTTTGAGGTTGAAGACAACTGGATAAATTTCGGATAAATACTTAGGTGCTGTGAATAATTCTGTAGACAAAATCAGCATAATTGAAAGCAGATATGGGCCGAGCACCATGGCGGTACCTTGCAGGCACCTCAACTTTCCCCCCTGAAGAGGGATGCCTTTGCCAAACCGTATGACAGCGAAGCATGTTCCAACTCTCCCCCATGTTAGAAGCTCGTCCTTGTGTACAGCAGTTTCCCGGCCCCCCTGGACTTCTCTTCTGACGGTGGAATCACTTGCTTTGAGCCCCCTCCACGGCAGATGCAGACTCTTGTACGCGTGGTCCGTGCAGGTGGTCAGGACCGCGCAACGCTGCGGGCTTGGCTGGCTGGGGCGCGGCCGCCACAGACACCCCAGCTGTCTTGGGGGAACGTATCAGGACTCTGTCTGCCACGGCTAGCCGACAGTTTGCCCACTTATCACCCAGCGCACACGGCCGGCTGGGGGCAGATTGGGCCCCCTGTATACATGTCGGTCCACTCCATAATAGCCCTGTTCCTCCAACAACAGGAACACAAAAAACATTGCTGTGTTTTCGCTGTAACCAAAACAGTCTGTTGCTTCCAAAGTAGAGAAGAGCCTGTTTTGCACAAGAACGCGTGACACTTATTTGGAACAGATAAAGGGGTCTGTGCTGCAGAGGAGGGGCTCACGTCCCATTTTGCCGTTGCTGACTCTTGTCCTCGGCCTCCTCCCTGCACAATGGGAGCAGGACTGTGAGACCCAGAGTGGTTTGAGCTCCTTATGAACAGGATGTGTTCACACATTTGTAAAGCTTAATATTGTCTTCAAAAGGTTTAACCCTCGGGAAACCTGGTCTCTCGGAGAAGCAACCATCTTTTACTTCAAATTTCTGTCCATTATTATCAGCTTGGTTCCAGGACCCTTAGCTCCCTGCCACCTGCCTGATGACCCCAGTCAGTGGATGGAGGTGAGCTCAGTGGGCCAAAGCCGTTCCTGACACAGCAGGCTTCTCCTCGTGACCAAGAACCATGGTGCAGACCTACCGTGCTTTTTATCCTGTGCGGAGTTCTAAGGAAGCCAAAGGGCTCCAACCCACGGTCGACTGTGGATTTATATCTGCTTTTATGCCAAACTTTCATCTCTTGTGGACTTTGCCAACACCATATCGCTTAGCGAAATTTCAGTTTTCTCGGTGCTGAGGGGAAATGTGTGGTGTGTGGGAGTGTGCCCTGGAGGGAGCAGGAAGGCATACGTCTTACCAGAAATCTCTGCAGGCAGGTCTGGGGTGTGAGATCAAGCCAGAAACAGCCTGGATGCACTGGCCTTTTCAGGTCAAGCTGAGCCTCAGGGCTCTTGGGCCTCCGGACCTGGTCCCCAGGATTGGGCCAAGAACCATCTAATTGACCAGATTGTAATGAAGGAGGTCTTCAAGTTACAGCAGTTTGGAGCCTGTTTGTGATTTATTTTGCAAAACAAATATCTCTTCCTCTCTGCAAGACTGTGCCAGGAGTAAACAACTCTACTGTTTTAGAGATGGGACAACATATTTCAGAAAGCAGCTCATCAGCTTCTGAGACACAGGGACGGCCCGACGTGCGGGTGTGGCCCGAATGGACACCCTCTTTCCAGTTACTCAACACTGCTGATTATGACACAAAATCTTTTCTTGTTTGTTTTTGGTTGTGTGTTTTGTATTATTTGTATGTCTCTTTGCTAAGGATTCTCTTATTAAAATAGACATTCATTTTGGAAGTGCAAACTCCTGATGTCTAAGTGTGTCTTGAAGACAATCTGGAAAGGCAGCAGGGCTGATGGTCATGTCCTGAGAGCAAAATGGGTACCACGTGCTGGGTGCAGACTGCACAAGGAGGGGCGGCAGGAACTACCCGGCTGTCCAGGGTCTATTCCACGCGAGATAAGAATATCCACAAATAGTGACCCTGTGGGGTGTTCCGTGCTGGCAAGGCCCCAGGGCACTGAGCTCCTTGGCGAAGGTCCAGGCCTCACAGGTGGGCCCTTGAAGGTTGCTGGAGCTCAGCAGGTACAGGGGGAGGTGGGCTTTTCTGTTCTAAGGGCAGTAGCCCCTGTCCTGGGGTTGCGGTGGCCGGGAGCTCCGCAAGAGAGTCGTGAGGGCGGCTGCAACCTGGTAGGCAATGTGGGTGTGTCCAGGGGAACCAGGGTCCAGGGTCAGCGTTTCCGTCCTGTGGGGGGACTGAAATGGCAATGGGTTCCTTTCAGAAAGATCAGAAAGGGCAGAGAGAACAGTTGCTTTTGGCTTGTTTGTTTGGTTTTCACATTTTTGTTGGGGGACTTGGCAGAAATACAGGCAGAGCAACGAGCCTTACCAGGTTGGTGCCAGTGACCTGGGGGTGGGGGGCCACTTTTGTTTGTCTCAAGAAGCGTGTTGAGGCGGTGGGACTGGTGACAGCAGGGCCCACCATGGGCGTCACGCATTCACAGTTCGCTGGAGTGAGTGCAGAGCCGTCCATGAGGCCCAGTCCAGAAATGGCTCTGTATCAGACAGCCGGCACCTACCGTGTTGGCCAGGATGCAGGTGTGAAAATATCCCCGACGCTCTCCCCAGAAGCACCAGCGGGAAGAACACAGGCCGCAGCTGGAAGGTGTTTGTCGTCAGAGTGAAGACAGTGTGGGCTGGACGCTTCAGTACTGGAGTGGGAGGCGGGGGCTCGCTGAACCCCGCATGCGGCTGTGCCAGCTTCCACGCCTCACTCCAAGGGAGGATGGAGTTGCGTTTGACGAGGGTTCGTGATGACCCACCTGGGCGCTGGCCCATGGGTCCCCCAAAAGCCAGCAGGCTCCTCCTGGTGTTTCTGCCTTCATGTCTCTGATTTGGCTAATGGCCTGTGCTGGGAAAAAAATGATAGGTTAAGAGCCTGAAAATGATCATTTGCTTTTACCTTAAAAAAATATGAGATACAGTGAAGTTGCTATTTATCTCAAGGTAAATGTTTGACACGTAGAAATCTGAGGCTCTCTTAAGTTCAACGTTCATGAATTAGGGATGTCTATCTGACACATGGAGTCACACTTTGTTTTCCAAGTTTTCTCCAGTCAATAAATTTAAGGTTAAATAATATGACTTAGAGGTGTGAATATGCTTGCAATTTACTACCATCAGCTCATTAATCACAGTCTACAAAAAGCTTCCAGAAACGTCCAGAAGTAACATATTTGGCTACTCACAGGGAGAGTTCGTACTTTTTTTTTTTTAAACTTTCTTTTAAATTCAAAATCAGTATTTCCAGGAATAAAAAGAGCTTAATTGATTGAGTGATCCAGTTAAGAAAAGAGGGCCTATGAGCACTGAGGACCCTCCAGGCATAAAAGAGAGCATGGATGAGGGTCAAGAGGTGAAGCACTTCCTCATGGGGCAAAGAACAGAAGCAACCAGTAGTAATGACCTAAACAGCGAGGGGGCTGGTCCAGGACTGCTCACCTGCACTGGCCACTGAGCCACCCCTGCTCGTTACTCAGCCATATCCCCACCACTGTCAGCTGCATAGAAGCAGCCCATGGGGCCATCTCAGCCCTGAGCTCCTGGAGCTGCCCCGTAATTATTTGCTGTCCCAGTAAATGAAGTGCCAGGAAGAGGCAACAGGAACCACATTAGTCAGGATCTTGTAGGCCTTCACGAAGAAGTTTAGATTTTACCCTACAGGCAATGAGAAGCCAGTAGAGAAAGGGAGCTCATAGCCAAATGAGACATAACAAAACCCTGAATGGGTGTGCCAGGGCCCTGCCAGGGGGCTGCGGCAAACCTCCTGACCAGGTGCTGGGGTCTAGACTGAAGCAGTGGGAATGGAAATGAGAGAAGGGGTCAATTTGAGGTATGTTTCTTAATATATAGCTTTTGTTCAGTTACAGTTTACATAAAATGCAGAGATCCTGACTGTACCACCTTATGAGTTTTGACAATTGTATTCACCTGTGCGGCAACTACCCAAAACAAGAGAAAGAACATCGTCACTTGCCTGCCCCTTTGCAAGATCACAAGAATTGTGGCCTCATAAATGAGTTGGGAAATATCCCTTCCTTCTCTATATTCTGAAAATATTTGTGCAAGTTTGGATGATTGATACAATTCGCCAGTAAGGCTATATGCCCTTGATGTTTTCTCTTGGGGAAGATTTTGAAGTATGTATTAAATTAATATACATAGGCTTTCAGGTTATCCATGTCTCATCACATCAGTTTCGGTAAGCTATATTCTTCAAGGAATTTGTCCATTTCATTGAACTTGACAAATATATTTCCATAATGAAGTTCATAGCATTCCCATATCTTCCTTTGAATGTGTGTAGGGTCTGTAGTGATGTTCTGTCTTTCATTTCTGATATTGGTAATATGCATGTTCTCCTTTTGGGGGGGATTTGTATTAGTAAAGCATTATTAACTTTATGAAACTTTTCAAAAAACTAACTTTTGACTGTTGATTTTCTGTTTTCAATTCCACTGATTTCTTGCTCTTATTGTTACTATTTATTTTTTCTAATTATGCTAGTTTTAATTTGCTCTCCATTTAGTTTCTTAAAATGGAAGCCTAGCTGATTGATTTTAAACCTTTCTTCTCTTATAATTATACATTTCCCTCCATTCACTGTTCTAGCTGAATCCCACATACTTTCCTATATTGGGTTTTTACAATAATTATCTTCCATATATTTCTAATTTCCTTTTCATTCATTATTTATTTAGAAGTATGTTTCAAATTTCCAAATATTTTCAGATATCTTATTGTTAGTGATTTCTAATTTAATTCCACTTTAGTCAGAGTATATTCTCCTTATGTTTCAATTCTTTAAATTTACCGAAACTTGTGATCCTATGCAGATCAACATATGATCCCATCTTGAAAAATGTTCATTTTCACTTGAAGACATATGTCTTTTGTAGTTAAGTGGAGTGTTCTATAAGTGAAAATTAAGTCAGATTTGTTAATAATATTATTCAAGCCTTCTATGTTCTTGCTGAATTTTTATCTATTTCTTCTATCAATAGCTGAGAAAAAATTGTCAAAATCTTTGAATACAGTTGGGGGAACTACCAATATCATCTTTTCATCTTTTTAAAAATAGATGTTCTTTTTCAGGACAGTTTTAGATTTACAGAAAAGTTGCAAAGATAGTACAGGCAGTTTCCATATATCCTGCATCCAGTTTCCTTCACTATTAACGTCTCACATTAGGGTGGTACATTTGTTACAATAATAAACCAATATTAATACATTCTTATTCACAAAAGCCCACAGTTTATTCAAATTACTTGGTTTTTACCTAATGTCATTTCCTGTCCAGGATCCCCATGTGGGACACCACATTCCATGTAGTCATCATGTCTCCTTGGGCTCCTCTTGAATGTGGCAACTTATCAGATTGTCCTGGTTTTTGATGATGTTGACAGTTTTGAGGAACACTGATCAAGCAAGCATTGTGTGGGATACCCACAGCTGGAAATCATATGATTTTATGTTCATGATAAGACTGAGTTTGTGTGTTGTTGGGAAGAGGACCACAAAGGGAAAGGGAAAGGACCATTTTCAAAGGCATGTATTATCAACCCGACTTACCACCATTGATGCTGACCTGAGCACCTGACTAGGGAGTGTTGTCAGGTTTCTCCACCACAGACCACCTTTCCAGTCCATGCTCATTGGAAGGAAGTCACCGTGCATATACTACACCTAAGGAAGGGTGTTATGCTCTCTTTCATTGACAGCATAGCATCTACATAAATTATTTAGAATTCTTCTGCCTGGAAGATTTGTGCTCTTCACTATGTATTTATTCAGTCATTTACATAAGTATGAACTCATCAATATTTGCTTTATACTTTGAGTTATAACCCAATACTAATTTATTAATTACTTGCTCAAATTGTTCCAGCCTTGGCCATTGAACAGATGCCCCCATACTCCTATCAATGTATTGCTGTTGTTTGCTTGTCACTGCTTTCCTTCTTGATACTACATGATGGTCTAGGCCCATCTTGTATATTTCCTTATCTAGTCCTAGATCAGCCATTTCTTCAGGGACCCCAAGTTCCATTTTGGAAAACAGTGTTTGAAATAAGATCTGGGTGCTGGGTTTACAAGTTCCATTTAGGATGAAGATATGATGCTGATTTATTTATATTGAGCAGGGAAATACTAATCTGAAGATGAATTGATTACATTGGAGGAGTCATAAATAGTTATAAATTGCCAGGGAAGTTGAAAGAAATAAAATAAATTAATAAAAATAGAAAACACCAAGTTAATGAGACCTGGGGAAACAGAAAACTAAGAAGGAGGGAAAGTGGCACTTTACTGAGCTTGCAAAATAAGATAGCACGAGTGGATAGGAGGTTCAGCTGAAGGTGAAGAGACAGGCACCCTAATTCTCTTTGGCTAAAGATCTTTGTCTTACAGTGTAAGTAATTAATATGCAATTTAACATCACGAGACTATCCACATGCAGATGAGGTGGATCATGATGGAGTTTGGCACACTCCAGCTCGAGGGAGGTCCATGCAGGAGTCCAGGGCCCGACTCTGCACCAACGCATGAAGCCATGAAGGGAAGGATGCGAGTTATCTGTCAATGGTGTGACTGAGCTTTTCCACTTGGGAGCTTCTTGGGAGCTACTGACCAGCTGGATTGGTGGAGAGTTTTGTCATGGGCATGATAATTAATAACTGCTTGCAGATCTGTAGAGCTCCTGGAGTTGCAAGCGAGCCCTGAGAAGCTGGTGATTGAATCAACAATTCATACTCCTACTTTTTTTTTTTTTGCAAAAAGTATGTAATGAAAAAGAAATTATCTTAACCTTCATAGGGAATGAAGAAGCTAAGGTATTATTATATCTGATCATTTAAAATCTGTCACTGGGCCGAGAGAACTTTGACAGGTGCTTCTTTTTGATACTGAATTTCTGAATGTCTCACGTTCTTGAGAGAAGAAGCGATACTAGTAACAGCCCCAGCAACACCAGATTCGCCAAGCGCTAAGAGCACCACACTCACAAGCATTGTGCTTTTCATCTTATCTACACACAAGGTTATAAGACAGGTTGGCAGTTTTAGTATTTCCACTTTACAAGTGAGAAAGTTGCAAGTCGGGCACCTGGGTGGCTCAGTTGGTTAAGCGACTGCCTTCAGCTCAGGTCATGATCCCAGGGTCCTGGGATCGAGCCCCGCATCGGGCTCCCTGCTCTGCGGGAAGCCTGCTTCTCCCTCTCCCACTCCCCCTGCTTGTGTTCCCTCTCTCGCTGTGTCTCTCTCTGTCAAATAAATAAATAAAATCTTAAAAAAAAAAAAAAGAAAGTTGCAAGTCAAGGAGTTAAGAACAGAATCACAGAACGAGCTTGACACAGTCAACTCTGGAACCCCCGTTTCCTGCCGCCACTCCACGTTCCCTCACACTGAGCATGTGGTTGTATCCCAAACGGGCCAACAGGGACAGGGCACTTTGCCTCATCCTTTCCAGCACAAATCCATTCTTTATTTCCAGTTTCTAGTTTTTTCCATCACTCTAGCTCTGGGAGTACTTATAAAATTTAATTTTAAAAGAGACAGTCCTTGTCCCTCGGGTTCTAGGAAACTGACCATAAAAAAACAAACAAAAAAAAAGCTGGCAGATGAGAAACATCTTCCTTTTTTTTTTTTTACTTGACTATATAGCAATAATTTAAGAATACTGCACATTGCAGTACTTTAATTTCCATTACTCTTGTTCTCTTGCCAAATTAAAAGGTAATTTTTCTGTAAGTTCTTGACATGTGGTTTGTGGTGGACCAGACTCTGGGAGCTTCCAGGCTCACAATATCTGCTAATACTTCCCTCGGACACGTACTGTCCACATGCCTCAGCTGCGCTAACAGACTTTAGAAAGATGTCACAAGCAGACCCTCAGATCTTGAGGGGAATGCTGCTGGGGTCACGGGAGAACGCACCCGCATGAGGCCAAGTTGGAATCCCACTCCCCCTGAGCCCTGTGCCCTGCCCAACACAAATGCCTCATTGCAGCTGGTATCCATTGACGTGAATCTACTATGACATCAGCTGGACGAGGAGTCCAGTTAGGTCTGACTTCCCCGCGGGAAGCCTGAAGCTCTGCCCACCTGCCGCTTAACTGGAGCAGGGGAGGCTCTCAGGGCCCCTGGGCCCACCAGCAGAAATGTGGAGCAGTCCCACCGCGACCAGTCAGAGACCTGCAAAGGTTCAGAATAAATGAGAAGTCCCTTAGAAATACTAAGTTAACAATTACCGAGCATGAAATCTTCTCGTGACACCGGATTCCAAAGTGGCTCTGCCCTGTTTCCTTGCTGGTCCCAATCCAACACGGCCGCTTCCCCGCAAGGTGAGGGCCGGCTGTGGAGGGCAAAGCAGCAGCAAGTTCCACGTGCCACAGGTACTTCTACTAAGGAAAGATTCCGTTCTCTTAATGAATGCAGAGATTTTCCTCATTTAAAATGTGACGAGACAGGAACACCAGTACTAGGACAGAGCAAATCTTGAAGAAGGCAAGAAGTATCCCCTTCCCAGCAAGAGACACCTCCCCCCGCCCCAGGCACATACTTCTCAGGGCTCATTCCTGCCTTCTCCCCAAGACTGTTGCATCTTTTCAACGATAGGTTCTTAAACCTGAGAGGTAAGTGTTCTCCTGTTATTTTAGGGGGATGTGCCAGGACGAGGCCCACGGAAGGCCCTGGGGCAGGAGGGCCCAGCTTAGGTAGAAAGGCTACTGGCCTGGAGAGAGAAAGAAAGAAGTTCTTTGCAGACTGCAGTGGGGACTTGCACGTCTCACAATGGCCGCAAGCCCAGTTCCTGGGCTGGAAGCACTTAGCACATCTGGACATGGCATTTCTCAGAATCTGGCTGTGGGCACTGCAGAATTCCAAGGGCAGAGGGCATTTGCATGACCAGGATCAAGAAGAACAGAGAACTGGGAGGCAGGAGCCCAGCATCTGAGGGTAATTTGTCACTTGAGACAATTGCCAATAATGAGAAACTGGAAACCATATTAGAGATTCCTAAAGTCTCAAAGGAGCAGGGGGGCAATAATTGGATTTCAGTTTCTGGAGTAGAGATACTGGTAAACAGCCGGGGCCTTTGGGAACCATCTTAAATATCTACAGCCTAGAAATGGAGAGAAAGCATAAGCAGCAGGAGGGGAATGGAGAGAGCCCCTAATTATTCAACCCCTAACTATATGAAGGTGATCTATCATTAGACCAGGTGTATATCAGAAGCAAATTTAAATTATTATGAAAGAATTCTTCAGCCAGAACCTCACATTATGTCTAAGATTATTTATATAAAATGTCTGGCATTCAGTCAAAAGCACCATGCACACAAGAAAAGTAAATGAAAACAAAAGTTGGACTCACAGGAGATGCAGGGATTGAGATTATCAGACACAGCTTTAACATGTGCAAAATTATACTGAAATGCAGGATTTGGGCACAAAAATTGGAATCTATAAAATAAAATGAAAATTTTAGTGCTAAAAATAGAAAATAATGTAAATTAAAAACTCAATGCATACATTTAACATACTGGTATTATTGTTAATAATACCTATTATTAAGTATTTAATTTAATAGTTTAGACACAGTTAATAAGAGAGAATTCATGAGCATGAAAACACACAGAATAAAGGCAGATAAACAAATGGAAAATGGTAAAAGTTAAATACATGTGTAAATGGAATCAAAGAAGAGGAAGACACATAAAATGAAGAGGAGGAAATGTTTAATATAATGGCTTCGATTTTTCTAAAACTTATGAAACACACCATCACCACGAGGCCCAGCGACCTCAAACAGGGTAAGATGATGAAAACCACGTCTTAGCACAGCATGCTAAAAAACCTGAAAACTGAACCAAAACCAACACCTTAAAAGTAGACAAATGAAAATACACATCACCTCCCAAGAAGTGAAAATATCGAGACCGGCAGGAGCGAGGGAAGGCAGAGGTCCACAGGAAGTCATCGTCAGAGTGCCAGCGAGAAGTGGGGTTCTCTGCCCAGAGGAAGTGCTCTTCAAGAACACAAGTAAAATGGACTTCCAGGCAACAACAGGAAAAGCAGGAGAATGTTTCATAGCAAATTCACACTAAAATAAATACTGAAGAGAGTCCTTTATAAAAAGATTCTATTTATTTATTTGAGAGAGAGCACAAGCAGGGGGAACGGCAGACAGAGGGAGAAGGAGGCTCCCCGCTGAGCAGGGAGCCTGACGCAGGGCTCGATCCTAGGACCCTGAGAACATGACCTGAGCCGAAGGCAGACGCTTAACTGACTGAGCCACCCAGGTGCCCTGGATAATACACAATTCAAAATGTGTATAATTACAATAATATAATCTCAAGAGATAAACAGCATAAATTTTCAGAATAACAAAAAGTAATGGGCACTCTTACAAAAAAAAACAAGAGATAACAGATGTCCATGAAGATGTGGAGAAAGGGGAACCCTCCTACACTGTTGGTGGGAATGCAAGCTGGTGCAGCCACACTGGAAAACAGTATGGAAAACTCTTGAGGTTCCTCAAGAGTTAAAAATAAAACTACCACCTAATCCAGCAATCACACTAGGAGGTATTTACCCAAAGGAAATGTATGTTCACGGCAGTGTTCTTCACAGCACCCAAGATAAGGAGACACCTGAGTGTCTGTCAGTGGGTACATGGATTTTAAAAATGTGGTCTATATGTTTGTGTATCTATAAAATGGATATATATAAATATAGATGTTAAATAGAAATATAGAAATATATTACATATAAATATATGCAAATACACACAATGGAATACTACTCAGCCATAAAAATGAAGGAACTCCTGCCATTTGCAACAACATGGATGAACCTTGAGTACATTATGCTCAGTGAAGTAAGTCAGACCCAGAAGGACAAGCACTACCTGATTTCACTTACGTGTGGGATCTAAAACAGTTGAACTCATGGAACCCGAGAACAGATGCCTGGCTACCGGGACCGCGGTTGTAGATGGTGGGGAGGGGTTGGCCAGAAGGCGTGAGGGTTCGGTTAGGGCGAGAATAAGCTCTGGGGAGTTAATGGACAGCACTGTGTCCCAGTAAGAGATACCATATCACATCCTTGAAGTTTCCTAAGAGGTAGATCGTAAGCACTCACACCGCGTCACAGCACGCTGTTTTAAAAAGGTAACCGTGTGAGGAGAGCAGTGTGTGAATAGCTTGATTGCGGAACCATTCCACAGCACGTATGTGGACCGAGGCCACATCACACACCTCGAATGCATACAGTTTTTCTCAGTTATACCTCAATAAAACTGGGGGAAAAGCAAAAAATAATAAAGGAACGGACAAATCCTCAGTTATACTGTTTGGTTTTTAAATGCAGCTCTCCGTGACTAATGGCAAAGGCGGAAAAGTCAGCAAACGTGAGAGTCACACATCCTAAGAAAATCGATGTACATCGGCACATTAACAGAACGAAGAAAACTGTATCAACTGATGCAGAAAAAGTATTTGGCAAAATAAAATGTGTATTCATCACTGATAACATCCACAAAGAAGATCTGCCAAACTGGGAATGAAAGGAAGCTTCCTCAGTCTGAAAAGGGTCATATGCAGAAAACCTACCACGAAGTCACAGTCTGCAAAAGAGTGTGAGCGTCTGAGAGTCTGCCTCCACTCCTGGTATTTACAAGCCAGGGAATAAACAAGAAGACGGCATAAAAGAGAAGACTAGGAAATCTACCTTTATTCATAGACAACCCGGCTGCGTGAGCAGGAAGCACCACAAACTGACCTCCTGTCTCTTATTGCTTATTTCTGGCTGAAAGAAGCTCATCCCTGCATCCTTGTGGAAGGGGACAGACCTGGACTGCTGGTGCTGTCAGCCGTGGGACAAGGCCAGCAGGCCGCGTGGAGGAGCTGGGGCTGGTCCCCGGCTGCTGAGGGGAGCCACCGAGCCGGCTCAGGAGCCAGACCCTTGCTCTCCCTTGGATGGGAACGGGCTGCAGCACCCTCAGCTACTGAAGGCAAAGATCATGCTTGACTTTAGAAGTTCGCGTGCCTAGCTTTGCCCAGTGGCAGTATCGTAGCCAATGAGGTTTATCCGAGGCGCGATTATTGCTAATAGAAGTTTGTGTGCCCAAATCATTGTATTTATTACCATGATAATTCAAGCCCGTAGAATTGAATTGCTGTGAGCAAATACAGTGTATATATTTTAGTCTGAAACAAAGGAACTTAGTTTTTGTAAGTTGTTAGAGACTTCAAAAATTGTAATTCATTTTTAACAGTATTATCAAGGGCAGTGAGTCACTGCTCAGGCTGGGTCAGAAGCATTCTCTAAAGAAAAGCATATTTTTTCCTGGGTCTCATTTGCAAGGAGGTGGTGAGCTCTGCCCTCCAGCCCAGACACCGCCGGCCTCCAAGGCTGGGTTGAGGCAGCCCTGGGAGGGCAGTGTTACTCCTGTGGGAACAGGCCTGCCGCGTGCAGAGCAGACCAGCCGCGTGCACACTGGTGTGCCCCAGCCTAGGACTGAGTCTCAGGCTTGTGCTTCGGCCTTCCTTCACATTTGACCTCACGTTATCCCATTAAAATCAGTAAAAAGTTCCCAACTTGTGCCCGAAGTTGGTAGGTGAATCATGTCAGTGATTCACCACAGCTCCTCACCCTGTTAATTCTGTTATGTCCGGCAGGAGTCATCTCTGAATATTGATGGAAACCCTTTCCAGGTCTGACACATTGTATTTGCTAAGATAAGGTCATTTATTTTTTCTAACACTTGACCTATGAAGTCTCTGCTCAGGGCTGTATTTGTGCTCAAGCTGATACACCAGGGCTGACGGTTACAGTTTCCTGCAGGTGTGGCTCAGGTCCTAGGAAGCAGTGTGTGCCCGTGAAAATATTGAAGACCCTGGCTTTGGAAAATCTGGGCCCCCAAACATCCTCATGCCGTGGTGACAAGGGGATTAGTGTCCCCAAGCCTGTTGCCCTCTGTAATAAATGACACAGCCACAGTATCCAGAAACACTCTCGGAGGCTTTGATGCAAGGGAAGGGAGGAAGACCTGAGAGACTGTGGAGGTCACTACGTCAACCTGACTGGGTCGTGCTGCCCAGATATTGGGTCAAACATTATTGTGGGCGTGTCTGTGAAGGTGTTTGGGATAAGATTAACATTTAAATCAGTAGACTGAGTAAAGCAGATTACCCTCCCCCATGGGGGTGGGCCTCATACAATCAGTCGAAGACCTGCATAGAACAAAAGGCTGAGCCTCCCACAAGCCCAGAGGATTCCTTCTGCCTGATGGCCTTGAGCTGGGACATCGGTTTCTTTCCTGCCTTCAGTCTGGGACGGAAACATAGGTTCTTCGTGGATCTCCAGTCGGCCAACCTCTCGGCTTGAACTACACCCTCGGCTCTCTCTGACCCAGCCCGCAGATCCGGGGACGCGCCAGCCTCCATCACCACAGGAGCGTTCCTCATGATAAATCTCCCTCTCTCTCTGAGCACATCCTACTGGTTCTGTGCACGTGGAGAGAGAAAGGGCGCCGTCAGGAGAGAGGGGAACAGTGGGGACGGGGAGGATGCTGACCCTGGGTGCACACAGTGCCTCACAGCTCCGGCCCAAACGGCCCCGGCACCCTGAGAAAATGATGCTTCCCAAGCACCCGCAGCACGGCCGTGCACCCTACAGGCTAAGGGGGCTTCAGAGACACCCACATAAGTCAGAAGTGTGCCACACTCAGAACAAGCAGCATATAAACACGTGTTTATTGTTAAAGAATCCTGGAAGCCTGTGGGTTCCACAGGAGAAGTCTGCATGAAATGATACTCAAATGACACTTGGTGGCAAAGAAACATGGTGTCACGGACGGAGCTCACCACTCAGCGTGGACACCTGCGGGGGAGGTGGCTGAGTGCCGAGCGCGGCTGTCGCACTCCAGGTCACTCCAGAGCCCACACGACTCAGCCTGCCTGCGCTGTCTCAGGGTTGGGGAACAGAGCCCTCACTGAGATCGTGGAAGCCGGGGACTGAATTCAGACCTATAGACAGGTGGGAAGTCGACATGGGCGCTTCCATTTGGATGCTCGATGGATTCAGTTTGCAGAAAGGGTGAGTGTGGGGCAGAGGGAAATTTGGGGTTGATAAAAGCATTCTGGCTGTGGTTTGCGTCTCTTCACTCTGAGCCTCCCCGTGAGGCGGACCTGCAGGATGTCAGTGTGAGGACGCGAGGGGGCGAGGGGGCGAGGGGGCGAGGAGCAGCTCAGGGTAGATGGTGATGAAGCATAAACACAAAGACCGGCACCAAGTCCCACCAGCTCTGCTTCACCGAGCGCATCGGTGACCACATGTGCAGAGAACAAGCGAGTTTGCAGACAGCCTGTTTGGAAATAGGGGGATGGCAGTACACACCAGATTCCTCCCCAGGCCGTGGGGTCCTCCTGAGACCGTGTGGGGGCAGCGTCACACACAACGGGGAGAACGTGGGTTGATCCAGCGTCTTTCTTTTAAGACAGAGTAACATCTTCAACCTGAAAAAGTCGTGGGAAGAGAGCTCATGGAGCCACGTTGTCTGCTAACTTCGCGTCTGAGTGGATCGCCAGCAGAGGAGACATGCGGTCCCATGCCTGCTTTAAAGAAAATGGTGAAGTTGTAAAATGTATTAACTTTGTCTTATTGGCTGAGAAATGAACAGATGCACTTTCTTTCCACTGTGGCTGCACTGAGCTCACAAAGGGTAAGAAATTGGATCATTTACATGATGCCCAGTGACTGCAGCACATGCTTGTGAGTCAGTCTGATGTTCTGATCATGCTGAGTCACCTGAGCCGTGAGCACGCCGCCCTCCAGAGGCAGTGCTCAGTAGACGTGACCCAAAAGGAAAGAAAGCTTGCCCAAGTTTTCAACGAACGCAAGCGCTGCGAATGGCATGCTTCTGTCCACAGCTGCTGATGTCTGAGCTTGCAGAGATTTGTGGCTTTAATCCCGAGCCTAGAATGCTCTAAGTTTCTCATCAAGACTGGTTAATCGGGCGCCTGGGTGGCTCAGTTGGTTAAGCGACTGCCTTCGGCTCAGGTCATGATCCCGGAGTCCCTGGATCAAGTCCCGCATCAGGCTCCCTGCTCGGCAGGGAGCCTGCTTCTCCCTCTGACCCTCCCCCCTCTCATGTGCTCTCTCTCATTCTCTCTCTCTCAAATAAATAAATAAAAAAAAATCTTTAAAAAAAAAAAGACTGGTTAATCATGAGCTATTGAGTAAGCTCAATTACCAACTGTATGGCAGAGTATTTCCCCATCATTTTCTCTTAAGGTCCTTTAGAAACCACCTCACTGAGGACAAAGACTCTCTTTGATGGCGCTGTGCCCAAGTTTGTAGCAAGTGTTTAAGGGTTATGAATAAAGTAAGGAGAGACTTGGGACAGGGTTCGTGTCTTAACGGAGTGTCCAACTCACCCATTTATCAAAATTCTCTTCTCTAAGTTCTTATTCTGGTTAGGTAACCCATCTTGTGACCGGTACATCTGATACAGAAATACTTATTTACCGAGCACTTTACATGATCACATTGTATCTTTATCAAACCCATGAAGTAGACATTATCATCACAGTTGCAACTGATGAGCCGAGAGTACAAATGATTTCAATGCAACCAATATAATTTAGTAGAATGAAAGTCTTCTTTTTTCTTAATACTAGTACATTTAATATTATGTTTAAACACGCTGTTAAAACAGCAATGAGATAACACCACGTTCTTATCATAATGGCCAAAATCCAGAGCCCACACAGCACTGATGCTGGAGAGGCCGTGAAGCAGCAGGGACGCTCTCATCGCTGGTGGGAATGCAAAGTGGTGCAGCCACCGTGGAAGAGAGTTTGGTGGCTCCTCACAAAAGTAAACATACTCTGACCAAACAATCTAGCCATCACACTCCTTGGGATTCACGCAAAGGAGTTACAAAGTTATGTCCACACATGGATGTTTATACCAGCTTTATTTCTAATTGACAAAATTTGGAAGCGACCAACATGTCCTTCAGTAGGTGAATGAATATATCCAGACAACAGAATATTATTTAGCACAAGAAAGAAATGACCTACCAAGCCATGCAAAGACATAGAAGGAATTTAAATGCATATGACTAAGAGAAAGAAATCAATTTGAAAAGGCTACATACTATATGATTCCAATCATGTGATATTCTGGAAAAGGCAAAACTATGAAGACAGTAAAATGTTGGGGTAGCAGTGGTTGGGGAGGAGGAGAGAGATGAACAAGTGGAACACAGTTTTAGGCAATGAAAGTACTCATATGACACGGTAATGGTAGACACTTGTCTTTTCACATTTGTCCGAACTCATAGAATGTACAACACCAAGAGTGACGCCTAATGTAAACTATGGGCGTTGGTTGATTATGATGTGTCCATGTAGGTCCATGGTGGGGGAGGCTGTGCACGTGTCAGGGATGGGGGTTTTATAGGAAACCTCTGAACCTCCCCTTCAACTCTGCGGGAACCTAAAACTGCTTTAAAAAATAAAATATTTGGGGGCACCTGGGTGACTCAGTCCGTTAAGCGTCTGCCTTCGGCTCAGGTCAGGATCGCAGAGTCCTGGGATCGAGCCCCGCATCGGGCTCCCTGCTTGGCCGGGAGTCTGCTTCTCCCTCTCCCTCTGTTCCCCCCGCCCCCCACTTGTAATCTCTCTCTCTCTCTCTGTGTCAAATAAATAAATAAATAAAATCTTTAAAAAAAATAAAATAAAATATTTTAAAAGTGGGTTGCTGTATGAGAAGAGATTATTTCACATATGTACTACACACTCATATTATATATATATATATATATATATATATATATATACAGGCACATACATACATATACATAGATGAATAAATCTGCAGGCTAAGAAGAGAACAACATTCCAGTATCCCGGGCGCCTGGGTGGCTCAGTTGGTTAAGCGACTGCCTTCGGCTCGGGTCATGATCCTGGAGTCCCAGGATCGAGTCCCGCATCGGGCTCCCTGCTCGGCAGGGAGTCTGCTTCTCCCTCTGATCCTCCTCCCTCTCATGCTCTCTGTCTCTCATTCTCTCTCTCTCAAATAAATAAATAAAATCTTAAAAAAAAAAAAAAAATTCCAGTATCCCTTATCCCTCATCTATGGTTGCCCGGGCCATACTCCTAACATCTGCTTAGAAAAAGAAAGAATGATCTATAGTTACTTTTTCCCTAAAAAATAAATCATAGTTCTCTTCAACTTTATTCCAGGGACTTGGATAAATGTTTTCAGATGCAAAAGTTAACCAAGTCCAGAACCATTGTTCTTGACTCTGTTGATTCATCATGGTGCCCATCACCCGCAACGCCCAGACTGCATTTCTGTCACTCTCGTCAATGTCACATCTGTTGATGTTGAGCCTCTAAATGGAGCTTCTCACATTGTCCTGATGCCATTTTGTTCATTTACACATTGTTTGTACACATTGTTCGCATGCAGCTGGCCCCATTATTCATGTGAGCCCAGCTGGCAAGGCAAAAATATACCAAAGCTATGTTGATAAGCTGTTTATTCCCTACAGTCCTGGCTAGTGAGAAGCTAAAAAGAAATTAAAACATTACCTGAAGAGCCAACCGTGGGCAAGAGGAGAGGTAGAAGGAGGTTTAGTCATGGCGGTCCTGAGTACCCAAAGAAGACTTGTGCCTAAAGCACAGCAATCGTGGATGCAGAGCAATGTTCCTTCTTGATCTGATCCTTTAGACGTCACAATGCTGAGAAAGATAAAATCCCAGAAGTTGCCAACACCTAGTGGAAGGCAGAAACCAGGAGGATTTGTGCCCACTCAGGAACTTCCCTCAGACCTCTTCCTCCTGAGGGCCTGGAGACACACCACCCTCTGGAAGATCTCAGCAGAGTCACTGACTCTCACTTTCCCCTCTTTGGCTATTTGCCTATTTTGACATCTTTGAAAAATGAACTTTCATGGTTGATACATTGATTGTTTTTGTTTTTATTTTTGTTTTCACCCTAACTTACTTCAATTAACAGGCACAATGTCAACTATAAAACAGTCATCTCCGACGGGAACATCCCCCGCCACGGTCTTGCTGTCCTCCACAAAGCACCACGCAGATCTCATGGTTTCACACCCACAGTGTGACCTCAGTGGTCAGTTCTGATATCAGGAAGGAATTAAATTTATGTGGGGTCTATAATATTTTTGCTTCAGGATGAGTGACATAAAGGGTCCCATTGAACAAGTAAGTCTCTGCTGCTAATAAGGCTTCTTTCTCTCTTTCTTTTCCAATTTTTTATTATGGAAAAATAAACATAACATAAAATTTACTATCTTGATCATTTTTGGGTGTATGGTTCAGTTGTTGGGAACATAAACTGGTGCAGCCACCATGGGAAACAATATGGAGTTTCCTCAAAAAACTAAAAATAGAACTACCCTACGATCCAGCAATTCTACTTCTGGGTTTACATCCAAAGGAAATAAAATCACTGTCCTGAAGAGACCTCTATACCTTCACATTCACTGCAGCGTTATTCATAGTAGCCAAGATATGATAACCACCTGCATGTGATGGATGAATGGATAAAGAAACTGTAAGATAGAGACATGTAGATACAATAAATATATATAATAGTCCATTATACATATAATTAATACAATATACACTGGGATCTTGTTCCCCTTTATATACATGTGATATTATTGGCCCTTAGAAATGAGGGAAATCCTGCCATGTGCAACAACATAGCTGAGTCTGGAGGGCACTCTGTTCATTGAGATGAGCTGGACACATGTGGACAAATGATGCATGATTCCACGTGCACAAGCCCATCTTTCCTATCTGATCTTGGTGCAGTACACACACCCCATGTTTGATGGGGACTGGAAAGAATGGATGTGCTGGATGCTTAAACTCAGTGTGCTTCTCCAGGTTTCTATCAAAGACAAGCACACGTTCAATACATTAGTGTTCCGAAGCCGTGAGACCCCAGGTAGGTTTTTTCAAGCTGATCATCCCCACTGGAGTCCAGAGGACGCCTCCTCCCTGCCACAGCCCAGAACGTGCTTCAGGGTGGTTTGTAGGTGAGCACGTAGGCGAGTTTGGTCTCTCCTGCCACATCAGTAAAGAGAGAGAACTGTGGGATTAAGATTATTTACTGACTGGCCTTTAATGTAAGACCCAAGGTCATTAGTTCGAACCAAACAATTCCCCTTGGATTTTCTGGCAATCATAATGTAAACAGTGACCCTTCCTGGAGGAACCTCTCTCTCCCATTAGGAGGGGAAGGTAGATGCCTGTGCAGGCTGTGGGTGCCTTTTGGGAACCTCCATTCTCAGACAAGGCGTTGCACAGGCTCAGTGCCTGGAAGGGTAGGTCCTGGCTCCTTCCTGCTCTCAGCTCCACCCGTGGTCCAGAACCCTGGAGCCTCAGCCTCACCTGACAACTGCCGCCACGAATAGCTGTGTCTGGTTCCTCTCTGACCTTCAGTCTCTAGCAAGTAAACTTCTCACCACGGAGTGCCCTGGAAGGGTGGCTTTGCATGGCTGTGAAGTCTTGCTCTGAAAGATGCCTATGCTGGCTACAAGCTGTCGAAGACTGCCATCTCCCGTGCCATCTCCCATGCGAGGGCCTTCTCCCACATGGAGCTGACCCTGCTCCGGCCCCCCTCGAGCTCTGGAAGAGGATCCAGGGCTGGGCTGGCCAATGGCTGGCCAACACCAGAGCTTGATACCCAGAACTTTTCTGTGTGGTGGGCTAGTTTCTCTGGCGGCTGTGACTGAGCTCGCTGTACTTCACATCCCCCCAGCTGAGAGACAAGTGATCTAGGGAGAAGCATCTGGATCTCAGGTGGGCACGGGCTGCTCCCGCCTACCAGTCTCTGCAGCTGGGGCCTCGACCTTTTGTTCTGAGCCAGACCTTCACGGGCAGGGCTTGACCTTCGTGTTCCTGTACTTGGTTTCCATCTTTCTTTTTGCCCGAGTCAACCTACTTCACAGAAGGGGCTCCGTTGGCGCTGAGCATCCCCAGCAACATTTCGTTCTCAAACTCCTCCCTGCCATTTGTCCCATCTAGAGACATGTAGATACAATAAATATATATAATAGTCCATTATATATATAATTAATACAATATACACTGGGATATTATTCCCCTTTATATACATGTGATATTATTGGCCCTTAGAAATGAGGGAAATCCTGCCATGTGCAACAACATAGTTGAGTCTGGAGGGCACTCTGTTCATTGGTCTGCATTCCCGTTTTTCCTTTAATTTTTCTGCAATAGATCTTCTAATTTCAACACATATATGTTTAAGTGTTATAGTCTTGCTTTTGTTTTTGTTGCTTTTTCTTTGCCTTGATATGTGTTCAAAAATGTAATATGCTAGTTTCTATGAATCTCTGGTGTTACCAAAAGTTCACCAAAGTGCCCCAAAGTGCACCATTCATCAATCACATCACATCCTGTGGTTACCTAACAAACTGTCACACATTCAGAGGCTTAAAACAACACATATGTACTCTCTCACAGGTTCAGGTGTCTAGATAAGACTGGGTCTTTTTCCCTAGGGTTGCTATCAAGAAGTTGTGGAAGCCACGATGCAGAAGAATCCAGTCCCCTGCTCACACAGGGGCTGGCAGGTCCATTCCTTGTGGCCCTATGACCTGGGGCTGCAGCTGCTGGCTGCTTGCTCTCAGGAAGGTTCTAGAAGTCAACTCGAGCTCCTGGCTAAGTGGGCATCACTTGTATGGTCCTCATTTCATCAAGCCAACAAGGAGACTCTCTGGCTCCAATCTGCTAAAATGGGGTCTCACAGAATGTCACCTAATCAAGGGAGTGACATCCATCTCCTTCACACCATTTTCTCTTGATTAGAAGCAAGTCCCAGCTTCTGCCTTAACTCGGGTATGGCCACTGGTAGGTAAAGATCTGGGGGTTCGCCTTAGGATCTGTGATATTCATCAAAAGCTCCATAAACAACATTAAAATGAAAAATGTTTATACCATCTATTAAAATGTTTAGTACAGGGGCGCCTGGGTGGCTCAGTCGTTAAGCGTCTGCCTTCAGCTCAGGTCATGATCCCAGGGTCCTGGAATCGAGCCTTGCATCGGGCTCCCTGCTTGGCGGGAAGCCTGTTTCTCCCTCTCCCTCTCCCACTCCCCCTGCTTCCGTTCCCTCTCTCGCTGTGTCTCTCTGTCAAATAAATAAATAAAATCTTTAAAAAATAAAAATAAAAATAATAAAATGTTTATTACGTTTAATGCACAAATTGCTTTAAAAACATCAGTCACAATCAACACATGCAGTGTTATATGGGTGCTATCCTCATGAGAGGACGGTGGGAGCATATTGGTGAAGAGCACAGTCCAGCATCAGGATGCTCAGCTCAGCCTGCAGCAGCTGTAGCCTGCAGGGAGTCGTCTCATCCCTGGAAGAAGACCTGTGCCTGCATGTGTGAAAGGGCAGAACAGTCCGTCATTAAAGGGAAGTAAATTCACCTCTGTAGGGCAGACGGCACATGCCTGCCCTACCGAGATCACCTGATGCACAACTAATTCTGTGACTCCAAATGTCATGAAAGTCTAATAAGGTCATTCTTAAGCCCAGGGAGGACCAAAGCTCTCTCCCAAATTTCTGGGATTCCCTTGGGAGATTATATGTTCGTGTCATGTCTTACCAGCTTTCTGCTCCTTCTGAATTAACTCAGATTTTGAGAATCCAGCTGAGGAGTACAGTTTATCTCCACCTTCTGGCGCATCGCCCATGCATGCCCTCCCAAAGCGTGAGACACCTTCATCGGGAAGCGCTCCTGGATGACCCCATATCTTCTTCCCAGCCTCAGACCAGCACAGAGCCTCCCTCCCTGCTCAGAAACAGAAACAAATGCATCTCCTTGACTCAGGCTGAGCATTTTCCTCCTGTTCTGAGCCCTGGCTCGAGCCAGATGATGGATGTCCTCTATTCCCAGAGGCTTGTATGATAATTTCTCCAACACAGGCACCACCACCATCATCATTGTGTGAATACAATAACCATTGGAGTGTAAGAAAAGGCTTACTATAACTTGATGTCTAAAAGTAAAATTTAAAAAATAGTATGTTCTTTCTTTTCCAACCAAATTGGCAAAAATAAAAGAGAATGTCAGTCCCCTTGGCCAGTGAAGGGAAGGAAATGGGCACCATCCTGTGTGTCTATTGGTGGGATGTCCGAGATGAGGTTTTAGAAGGCCCATGTGAAAATGTGTACTAACAGTGTGTAAAATATGTACAACACTCCCAGAAAATTTTTGCGAGGAAAAAAATATTTGAGAAGCAAGCAAATATGTGTGTTTAAGGATGATCTTTACAGCAGTGTTTATAAAACTAAAAACAAAATACCTGGAAACAAAGAAACTCTCAGTAGAATAGCTAAATAATGAATTATGATAAATCCACACAGTAGAACTCTGTTAACCTCAAAAGTCGTAACACATGGGCGCATAGGCTCCTGAGCAGCAGAGTGTGGTGGTGCAGGATCTCTCCAACACACACCTGAAACAGTGCAACGCCACACTGGAATTAAAATAAAAATACTGACAATAATATAGAAAAACCACAATACAGGCTGGCTTGGGAAATTGTGGGAAATATACTATTAAGTGAAAAATAAAGTTTGCAAAAGAGTAAATATAACTATATCTTACTTTTGAAAACTATAATGCATACAAATTGACAAAATCTGGAAGAACACACACCAAAATGTCAACAATTATTCCTGGTGATGAGATATGGGTGATTTAAGTTTACTTTTATTTGTTTTCTAAATTTTCTACACCGAACATAAATTGCTTTTACAAGAAGAAACAGTATTTTTCCTTAAAAATATGAACACATGTTGCAGCATTTTCCACTAATTATAACATATTGTATCAATTTTTCTGACATTAGCACAAATATCAAAAAAATCTGAGTCTTCCCTGCAATGTCAGAGTTTTTTCCTATTTTGTCTAAAAGAATAATAGAAAATACCACTTTTTAAGAGAGTCCCACATAATATTGACTTGCAACTTCCTTTCATATTTGAGTTTATGTTCAGAATATTCTATTTCTGCTGTGCCCCTAGGGACTTCAATTTGTTGAACTGTTTTAATTGGAATTAGTTTGTAGTATTACCTCAACATCTCTGCCTACAACGCCCAGAGCTTGATGTTTGCAGGAAGCATCATTCCACCTGGCCTGGCTTTGCTCACTCGTGAGGGCTCTCTGCATGGGGATTCATTCATTTCCCTTCAGTAACCATTTCTCGGACATTATCGTATCCAGATAATGTGGAAATGGCTAATAGCGGTTCTCTCGCTCAAGGATTTTAGACCCAGGAGAAGAAGATAAATAATCACACATTTTGTCATTGCAATTCATAGACAATTAGGGAGGGTAAAAGGAATATAAATCTGCCAGAAGCCGAGCCCGGGAAAGCAGGGAGTCCTGAGAGGTCCCCAGAACCCTAAGACTGAGCAGGAGGCCCCAGGGAGGGCCTCCAGCTCTGGAAACGAGAGGAGCAGCCCCTGGGGATGGGTGCTGGCTCCTCCTCATGACACTGTCCATCCTGTGTCCATCCCTCTGTGTGCAGAGACTCAGCCACCTGCCTTGGGGAGGCCACCGCGAGCCGGCGACGCTGGCTTGAGGCCCGCTGGGGTCCCACACACAGAAGACTGTGGCTCTCGCCCTCTCTCTGGCGCTGTCTCCTTTGTTAGAAATGGTCTTCTCTCCGTGCCAAGAAAACTAGAGTGTATGGTTCTGGAAATAATCATCACCTCCGCTTTTAAGTCTGGCCTTTGTCAAGCCCAGTAAGGTGTGCTTTCATGAGAACTATTAGAGCATTTGCATTTGATGAAAAATGGTTGAAAGAGTCACTTTTAAATGGAAGATGTTAAGGTTGCCTAATATTTACAAGTGGAGTTTTCCCTTAAATTGTGGGTAGAATTTGTAAGGATTATGGATGTATTTTAGGGTTTTAGAATATTCTTCATTCTTCTAAAAGAAGGGGGGTTCAGCATCTCCTGTCTCCGCATGTCTGCGAGAGGCAGACAAGGCTGCATTGGCCGCAGATGAACCCCACAGGCTGGACGTCAATGTTGCAAAGGAAAGTGGACACTCCACCCTTTCACGTAACCTGCCAAATATCAATCCTAAATGTCTGCTTTTGCCCAGAATGCTGCCGACTTCAAAGGTTACTCAGGCCTGGTTCTGACACAGCGGGAGCTGACTAGGAACTGAAACTCCCTAGAAACGCATCTAATCAGGTGCCTACATCAAGAAGTGTGCAAGAAACAAATGGATGCCACTCTCCTTTCTGTAGCCTCAAGACTTCTCTTGATTCATGTTAAATTTTGCAATATATGCAGATCTGTAAAAACCAAGTCTTCATAAAACATTTGGTGAGATGTGGATTTCTTGCAAAATTACTTGAAAGGTTACTCAGATGAGGAAAGTCATTCAATTCCCTTGTGGGCTATTTTTGTTTTGTTTTGTTTATTTCCTTCTTGAGTATTTTCAAACTTATTTGGGGGAACTGATTCTATCTTGTTTTCTCAGAATATTCCTGTGGGAAGTTCTTTACCCGCTAGCCTGGTCGATTGGGCATGAAGAAGCTTGGGCTTCTGTCACGTTTATGACAGCAAACATCTCTAGCCATGGTATCTGGTGGAAGGGGTGTTGGTTGTATCTGGTGGAGGGCCTGGCCACGTGGGTTCTGTGGCCAATAGAGCTGGTGGCTGGCACAGCCCTGGGCATCCCGTGATTTCAGGGCTGGATGTCATACCCCATCCGCCCTCACCCTGCCATCAAGCCCAGTAAGGTTTGATTTTGGAAACTTACCAATTTCCAAAAGCATCTTGACTGGAATAGTCCTGCTGAGAGCAATTGTGTCCATGGTTCCATGATAAGACTGATGAATAAGCTTACTTAGTAAACTGTTACTCCCACTATCGAGCTAGAAATAATAAAAAAAAATATAAAACCATAAATAAAAATATAAACAAATCCAATAAACAAAAGAGAAGCAAACTGCATTAGCTATGAGATAAAAATGATAGCGTGCATTTTTAGTCTCCTGATACCATAAATTGTTTGAATAAAAATCCCTAAGTTATAAACATGCCCGTTCCTGAAATGTCATTCCTGTATGATTTGCTTTAGTCCAAAGCAACAATGAAGAGGTTCAACTGATCACCCCCAGACACAATTCCACCAAGGAGAAGACAGAGTTGGTCCTCTGAAGTTTTATAACTAGGACTTCCTTCCTAAGTGCTCCTGGGCACCCTTCCCAACACTAAGCGTCTTCCTCTGCACACAAGGAACAGCTTCACTCACTCTGTTTTAGGATTTTATTTTATTTTATTTCATTTTTTAATTTTTTTTTAAAGATTTTATTTATTTATTTGACAGAGAGAGACACAGCGAGAGTGGGAACACAAGCAGGGGAAGTGGGAGAGGGAGAAGCAGGCTTCCCGTGGAGCAGGGAGCCCGATGCGGGACTCGATCCCAGGACCCTGGGATCATGACCTGAGCCGAAGGCAGACGCTTAACCGACTGAGCCACCCAGGTGCCCCTGTTTTAGGATTTTAAATTTTGTTATAATTCAGCTTCCTGTCTCCATTTGTCTTTGAAATGGTGCAGAGGTCCCAAGTGAAAAAGGTAAGAAGTTAAGGACAAGCCTAAACTCGGAGCCACCAGAGGGACATAACTAGTTCTTGGAGGATGGGCTGGGGTCCACATGGTGAGACATATCCTCCCTCTGCATCCCTACCACTAGGAGCTCAGCTTCTCACCTTTCTTACCTAGTGAGGGACGTGTGTTCACCTAGCATCCCAGCCAAGTGAGTGTCCAGGGAGTGAGCTTGCTGGACTCAGAAAGAATTTGTCTGCAACGGCCCTCCCATTCACGTAGCACCTTCCTAAGGACCCCGACTGTCTGACCGACATTTTCTTCCCTCAAAACCTCTGTCCTATTTAAAGGTAAATGCTCATCCTTTCTGATGGCTGAGTAATATTCCATTGTATATATGGATCACATCTTTATCCATTCGTCTGTTGAAGGACATCTCTGCTCCTTCCATGGTTTGGCTATTGTGGACACTGCTGCTATGAACATTGGGGTGCGTATGGCCCTTCTTTTCACTACATCTGTGTCTTTGGGGTAAATACTCAGTAGTGCAATTGCTGGGTCATAGGGTAGCTCTATTTTTAATTTCCTGAGGAACCTCCACACTGTTTTCCAGAGTGGCGGCACCAGCTTGCATTCCTACCAACAGTGTAAGAGGGCTCCCCCTTCTCCACAAGCTCTCCAGCCATCAGAAAGGATGAATACCCACCATTTGCGTCGACATGGATGGAACTGGAGGAGATTACGCTAAGTGAATTAAGTCAAGCAGAGAAAGTCAATTATCATATGTTTTCACTTATTTGTGGAACATAAGGAATAGCATGGAGGGCATTAGGAGAAGGAAGGGAAAAATGAAGGTGGGGAAATCAGAGGGGGGACGAAGCATGAGAAGCTATGGACTCTGAGAAAGAAACTGAGGGTTTTAGAGGGGAGGGGGATGGGTGAGCCCAGTGATGGGTATTAAAGAGGGTACGTTCTGCATGGAGCACTGGGTGTTATACAAAAACAATGAATCATGGAACACTACATCAAGAGCTAATGATATAATGTATGGTGACTAACATAACATAATAGTAAAAAATAAGGAAGTTAAAAAAATAAATAAAGGTAAATGCTCTGGTTCTCGGGGAGGAATATGAAGTATGAGCTCTATGCATTAACATGGGTGTTAGGGCTTGCTACCTCACAAATCTCTAAAGAAACTATGACTATGTTCTCTTGATTGAAGATCTATTTCACTGTTTGCAAGTCCAGTGGCTACCTGCACAGTTGGGCGTGTGGCCTGGACAGACACAGAGTCTTCTCTTTACTAGGTTTGAGGCTGTGCTAATGGAAAAGCATTAAGTGAAATTGCATATGAAATGCATAAAGCGAAAATGAGGATTGCCAAAATCAAGCTACTAATACTTCTAGGCGAGGAGTTTTTGTCTTCCTCTTCCTTGAGGCCCAGGACAATCTCGCGCCTGCGAAGGGTCAGGGCCCCACTCCTCGGATCTCTGAGAGAGGCAGGGCCCCTCTCGTGCTGGGAAACTTTGAGCATCGCTGACCTGGAGGAAGCCAAAGGTGGGGTCGGTTCCGAGGAGCTGCTGAGAGCAGTTAGCCTCTCTTTCTACACTTTCTAATTTGTGTGTTTTCTTTGAAAGACTCCAAGAACGACACAGCTGCATCCTCTCAACGCATTTATGTCCATGGAAATGAGCGGGCTTTCAAAGTTTAATTATGGAACTAGCTGCAGACACGTCTAAATAAGGGGAAATGAGTCTTCTAAAAAAGACCTTCGTTAAAAGCTTGTACAAATGCAAAAATCATGTTCTCCAGAGGCTGGAAGGCTTAGATCTGAGTCAGGCAGCGGCCTGGATGGTGCAGTCGGGACCCCAAGTATGGAGGTGGGCTTCGGCTCCTCAGCTCACTGGGGTTCCTAAGTCGGCAGCTAGCCTGGAGTCTGGGCTTCCACACAGACCAGCAGCGTGGACTCCTGGGCTCGCCTCCCTGTCCTGGTGCATAGTGTTGTAGGGCCCTCCTTCAAGCCTGAGTGGGAGGATTAAACAATAAGGCAGTTTCTAATGGCACTCGGTAGAGTTGCTATCACTCTAGGGGATGTCAGTGGTTTTGGTCCCTGGTTTCTCCCAGGAAAAAGCTGGGCCCTGTCATGACTGCCCTGGGCAGAGGGGCCTGGCAGCTGTCCACACATGCCACCCTCCTCCCTCCTGACTGGAGGTCGCTCCAGGGGAACACGGGTCCTGTCACATATCTATATCCATAACCTGGGAACGTACTGGGAACACAAGGAAGTGAGTTTTATCACAATAAAGGCAAATCAATAAACATGCATTTGCTCACCACAGAAAGTAACGTCCCAAAATACTCTCTGCACATTGGGGAAAAGCTAGCAGAACAACAGAAAGACAAACTTTCCCATGCACCAAAAGGTATTCCTTCAGGGGAGGGAGAGGGGCAGACGGAGATGCGGTCCCATAACCACCACATAGAGCAACATGGCCGCACTGAGATTAAGGTATCAATATCAGTGGTAAGTGGGTTCAATGTTCTCATTAGAAGAGGTTTAGATCAACTAACAGAGCAAAATCCAACACTATTTTCTATAAAAGAAACATGAGTAAAACAGAAGGTCCAAGAGGCGGTGAACTAAAGGAAACACGGCAGGTGGCCTCAGCACTTGGACCTTGGGTGTGGCAGGATTCTGAACCACAAGCAGGAAGACACACAGACGGACGCTTTCCGCTCTCATGGGTTCAGTCCTCAGGCCTCCGACGCAGTGATCCAGCCGAGCTACCCCACACCAGACACCGCAGGGGTGAGGGAAACGCACAGAAGCCACTTTCAGGGGATCCTTGAGACCAACGCTCTTTTCCAAATAACACTTCATTTTTCCCAGTGTTGATATTTGCACTGAGGGTAAAGCTAAAGCAAAAGGAAAATCGGACTACAGGAAAAGGTGGGAGTGCAGGGCTGGCGCCTCCCTGTAAACGGGCAGCCGCACCCGGGGTGGGGGGCTCTTTCCTCTGTGGGGCAGGACACTTAGGCAGACCCTCAGCCTCTTCGAGTGGTGAGCATGATCGGTTTTATATCACGAACCCTGAGTGCGTGCTCTAGATAAAACATACAACAAAGGTGCATTTTACACACTCCCCTCCACCTGAGACCCAGCACGAGGAGACCAACACCGCGACGGAGCCCCCGCCAAACGCTCAGGGTTTATCAGTAACTACTCTAAACACGTCTTTGCCGTCATTCTTGCTTGTCATTAACTAGTGTGATTTTAGCCTGATGCTGCTGAATCGGCTTACTTAGCACCACCTTGTCTTACGAAATAACTGACATTTTTACATAACCAAATGGCCCAAATTTAATCTTAATTTTGATTGAAACATTTGTGATTTATACTTCCCTCTACTTCCTGAGGTCAGAGATTTCACAGGGAACGAGTTTTGGTTTTGTTTAATTTTGGTAAGGTAGGATCCATGAAGGACCCTAGGTCACAACTGTGAACCTCTATAGCATGTTGGTCCTTTTGGGGGAACCTCCGCTCCAGCTACACGTCACAGCTTTATCGGAGGACTGTGATGAGCAGTGGGTGAGGGCAGACGCTGAGAACCCGTCCTGCACTGCCCGCGATGGTCTCAGCAGGTGTCTCAGAGCAAAGGCAGTCCCAGCAGGAAAGCAGAGCGTCTGCTGCCGTGCCTTTAGCAATCTTTCTTCTCACCTAGGAATTTAAATTTTTTTTTTAAGATTGTATTTATTTGAGAGAGAGAGAATGAGAGACAGAGAGCATGAGAGGGAGGAGGGTCAGAGGGAGAAGCAGACTCCCTGCCGAGCAGAGAGCCCGATGCGGGGCTCGATCCCGGGACTCCAGGATCACGACCTGAGCCGAAGGCAGCCGCTTAACCGACTGAGCCACCCAGGCGCCCTCACCTAGGAATTTAAATCAATCAATCAATCAAGTCATGAGAAGCAAACAAGATCAGGGGAACACAGAATTTCAGAAAACGTGAGCCAAGGGGACAGCGTGCAGAAGGGAAGACCAGGGCCGGAAAGCTGCTAAGCAGGAATGCTCCGAGTCCGAGGACGTCTCCCACAGGGCCCAGGAGCCAGTTCTAGGGAGTCTGTATTGTCTTCATCTGGTTATTAATGAGCTGAAAAGATGGTAATGAGCCCAGTGATGACGTTTCAGCAGGATTGACATTCGGAGGGGATGACTAACCGCAGAAGGAACAGCAATGATATCAACGTTCAGGAAAAATACGAGCTAAATATAATTACTCAACTGTGAAATTATAAAGAACCTGGTAAAAAAGAACAGAGAAACTTGTTCTTAAGCAAATAGCTCTATTTAGCTTAAAATGAATTACTAATTTATCTTAAAAAGCTTGAGCATTTCTATTTACCAGGGGAAACAAACTACCTCAATTTGCTTTCCAACCTGACCCAGGAGAACTGCAGTTGATTATCTTCTCAATGTCAGTGGTGTTGAGGCTGGACTGGCCCCCCTAGAGAGGATCCCAGCATCTGGGTTTGAACATCGGCTGATGCAGGGCCTCCTGTGGGACCGTCCCCAAGGACAGCGCAGGATGCCAGAGCTGGGCTCTCCCCCATGTGCGGCCGAGATCCACGGCATGGCTTTCTGCACTGATGAGCCCTGGGGTCCCAGTGTTGTTGCCAGTCGGGTCTCATTTTGCCCTCAGGGTTTCCTCATTTATGTGGTAAATTGACTGTGTTATCATCATAGATCCATTTGCTAGGGTCAGAGTATGGGCCCTGGATCAAGTCCCAGCTCCTTCACCTACTCGGTGCGCAAGCTGGTCATCCCACCCACCTCTGTCATCTCCATCTCTGTAAACAGGGCACAGCGGTGGTGGCCTGCAGGTCACCGTGGGGATTATCGACCTTAAACCTCTGCTGTCCACACCTGTGTACCACGAGTCCTGTGTAAATGCTTTCGTCCCAAGAGCAGATGAGCCACTCCTCGTCGTCCGAGTCTGCCCAGATCCCGGAGCTTCCTGCGGACACTGCCTGGCCCTGAGGGTCTGCTGGAGAACGCCAGGCCCGCCAGCACCCCATAGGCTCTGACATGGAAGCAACAGGAGTGGCCAGTGCCAGGCTAATCAGCCTGCCCCTCAGTGGCACGACGTGTCAAGAGGGAAGCTCGCTCTTCCCCAGGGAACGTGTTTGGTGACGGGATGCGTAGTTGTGCTAAGAGAGGAAGGGTCTCCCTGGTGACGCTGGTCAAGGCCGGGGAGGAGCAGTGTGAGATGGGTTTAACGCCATAACACTCTTTCCTCTCCAGCAAATAAAACACGGTAACAATTATTCGGTCACTCATAACCAAAGAATCTTTACTTCAACACCCTATGGGATGGTATTTTCCAGGTTAGCAGAACAACACTCATGGGATAATACAGTCTCCTAAGAATTGGTTGTTGGATAGCTTGGAAGTATTTGGGGAAGTTACTAGAAGCATCACAAGTTTTGTGGACACTCACTAAAGACTGGAGCAAGGATGTCGTAAATACTGTTCGCAGGGCCAGGCGAGACTTGGGCTTTCCCATCGTCCTCTGGCCGTGCTGCTTGTGAGAAGCCCGTATGAGTGGGGGTAGGAGGGCAGCGAGAATGGCCTCTTTGGGAAGCCAGACTTCCTCCCGAGTAGCAGACCGCGTTCTACCGGCCGGGCCGTGGAAGCCCCTGGACGCCGTGGCTCTAAGGTGGGCCCAGAGCACACAGTCCATTTCCCTTGTGTTCCCACTGCCCACTGTTTGTGCTTTGAGAAACAACTGCTGTGTTTTACTGCAGAATATTCCAGACTTATGTAAACACACCGCTGTGTATCCTCAACACACAACATAGCTCCGCTGATTATTTATGGTGTTTCTTCACATCCTTCCATACGCAGACATTTAGGTTCCCGTGGCACAAATCAAAGGCCGGGAACAACCACCCACACCAAACGGAGACCGCACAGATTTTTACAGTTGCAAGTTTTTGTTTGGTGTCATAGTTAAGCAGGATCCTAAGCTATTCTGTCATTTCAAAGTGAGGAGCTGTACTGGGCACAAACAAAAGCTGTGTTTGATAAGCCATCAGCCCAGCTTTCCGCTGCTCGCTAAACGGCTCCAGCAGGGCGCCTGGGTGGCTCAGTTGGTTAAGCGACTGCCTTCGGCTCAGGTCATGATCCTGGAGTCCCGGGATCGAGTCCTGCATCGGGCTCCCTGCTCGGCGGGGAGTCTGCTTCTCCCTCTGACCCTCCTCCCTCTCATGCTCTCTGTCTCTCATTCTCTCTCTCTCTCTCAAATAAATAAATAAAATCTTTAAAAAAAAAAAAAAAAAACGGCTCCAGCAAAACGTCTACACAGCTCGGCAGGCTCTCTGGGAACGTGCGTCTGTCCTCGGTTATTTTGATTTGTTAGGTAAGGCACGCAGCAACCGTTTGGTCCTCGATGAATTGTTCCGTCTTCCTCGAGCAGAGGGCAATGCGCTGGCTTTACGTGGGAAGTGGGACCGCGACTGCGGCACGGTGGCTCGAGGAAGCCACGTCCGACTCGTGAGCTGCCCTTGGGGGCCCTTGTCGTGGTCGTGCGCCGAGCTGTGAGGGGCCTGGAGGCCTGTGGGCACTTGAGATGGACATGAATCAAGGCCTCTGTTCCTCCCGAGCGGCTCCCTTCTGAGTCATGTGTTTATTCAAGCCGTGAGCTGCGTTCATAAGGTCACCTTCTAGTCCTGGCCCCACGGAAGCTCAGTCTCAGGTTCCAGACACAAGCGGGAAGTAAGTTGGAGAAATGCATCAGGGTTCTGTAGCCATGTTACAGAATAAGGTAAGTCTTGGGTTGTTGCATCTGATTCATTTATAGAAAAGAGTCAACTCCTCTCTAAAGGTCATGTGATGTTAACTCAATAAAGGAGAACCATTCAATACACACAGGCATGTTTCCGATAACATAACACATTGTCAAATCCGTGCTGAGCCATAATTTAAAGTTAGAGATCACACTGTGTCCAGTTCTAGCAGCAAATGTTCAGACGTGGGAAGTACACCCTTAGACGTGACACACGTATGTGTGATGTACCCATGTCATGTGTGTGATGTACTCATGTCACACATGTGATGTACCCATGTCACGTATGTGCGAGGTACCCATGTCACATATGTGTGATGTACCCATGTCACGTATGTGCGAGGTACCCATGTCACATATGTGTGGTGTACCCATGTCACGTATGTGTGAGGTACCCATGGCACGTATTAGTGATGTACCTGTGTCACATATATGCGATGTACCCATGTCACGCGTGTGCGATGTACTCATGTGTGATGTACTCATGTCACGTATGTGCAATGTACCCATGTCACGTACGTGTGATGTACTCATGTCACGTATGTGCGAGATACCCATGTCATGTACGTGTGATGTGCCCGTGTCACATATGTGCGAGGTACCCATGTCACGTACTTGTGATGTACTCATGTCATGTATGTGCAATGTACCCATGTCACGTACGTGTGATGTGCCCATGTCACGTATGTGCGAGGTACCCATGTCACGTACGTGTGATGTGCCCTGTCACGTATGTGCAATGCACCCATGTCACATACGTGTGATGTACTCATGTCATGTGGCAGCATCACGGTCCTGTAGGCAGGAGGACCTGAGCTAGAGATCTCATAGAGCTCCTAGGACACACGCCGCCCTGAAACTCACGTGTGTTCCCTCTGCGCCACTTCCACAAGAAGTGGTCAGCTCTGGGGAAGACGTCTCCTTCCACAAGGGAGGGGATGAGGGGCTGTCGGCGTGGGACACGCCTCCCACCAACCACCCCCGTGGGCTCTCACTGGAGCTGTTGTTGGCCAGGCTTCCAGCAACACATTTCTCTTCCCAGGGGACCCCCTCCGTGTCCTGGGACCCTAAGTGAGGCATCCTCCTCACGCTTCACGGCCCCGGAGTGGTGAGTGGGCCACTTCCGGCGCAGGGCCATGCTGCAGGCTGGCGGGGCCGTGTCCTGACCTGGACCCCACTGGGGTGGGGTGCCAGGAAGACAAGGCAACAGGTGTGTGTGGCGCCAAGGACTGGGGAAGAAAGCCGCTGTAGGTGCACGATGGCAGCTTCCGGCTGTTTCTTCATCCACTTTTTTATTTTTTTAAAGATTTTACTTACTTATTCATGAGAGACAGAGAGGCTGACGGAGAGGGAGAAGCAGACTTCCCGCCGAGCAGGGAGCCCGATTCGGGGCTCGATCCCAGGACCCTGGGATCATGACCCGAACCAAAGGCAGACACCTAACTGACTGAGCCACCCAGGCACCCCTCAGCCATCTCTTCAGCCAAGAGGGCTGTGGGCTCCGATGAGGAGCTTCTGAACAGCAGGAATCCTCAGTGATCAGTGCAAGGCGAGGTTCCACCGAGGACGGGGTTACCAGATCGCACCTGTCGCTGTTTGTCCCCTGCAGCGTCCCCAGGTGGGAGCAGCCCCCGCTTTCCGGAAGAAAGAGGGCAGGTTCTGGTGTGTGCGGGCCTCACGTCCACAGACTGGTGGCCAGCGCGCTTTCTGCGATGCTCCAGGCCTCGGTCACCTCCTCACCGCTTGGATGGACGAGTCAGTGCCAAGGAGGTCCCAGGTCTGAGTTCTCAGAAAGACATGGATGCCTCCAGGCTTCTCTCCAACGGAGTGGCCGCAGCAGGGCCGCTGAGACTGCGATCGGCTGTGACAGTTACCGCACCAACCGTCTTCTCTTGGCCTGAGGGAAAAGGATGGGCTCTAGGATTAAGACAACAGATCCACCACAAATCCGTAATAATTGGTTTTATTTGTTTATTCATTTTCATTTCATTTGGTATCTTTACATATTATCATCACAAATCCCAAATAACACAGAAATAGAGTCGTATTTGTACAAAAGCACAGAGAACACTGGAAATTAAGTTTCCCCAGCACATGGGCGTATTAATTAAATTTAGTTATTTGCCAGCTAACTGCTGACGGTCTCTTGGTGATTAGAAAGACTAATGAGGGTGTCAGAGGACCCTGCCTCAGCGCAGCAGTAATGAGATCACAGCCTGGAGTCCCGAATGTGCTCTGAGACAGCAGAGGGGGATCTGCCCCTCGCCCTCAGCCCCCAGCGAGCCCACGTGTGCTCAGTGGGACCAGGAGGCCCTCGGGCGCAGTGTGTCCGCATTCTGTTTGCGCCTCCCACCTTCCCAGACTTTCCTTCCAGAAAGTTCCTCGTTTCATTTTGAATCTGGCATGCAGCAGACCCCTCAGACTAGGAGTGTGGAGAACCACTTCCTCCCCTGCCTTCTTCCTGCTCTCACCCCTCGTCCCGACATCCTGTTAGCATCCCTCTGCTGTGGACTGTCCTCCCGTCTCTGCGGCCGCTCCATACAGAGCTGCTGTCCAGCCCATGGGAGGCGCCACGGGGCTCCCGCAATCAACAAAAGCGTAGTTTAGCTCCCGCTGCTCCCCGGTCTCAACGGCTCCATTTGTTCTCCGTGGTTCTCGTGGAGGAAAGCTGACGGTTTCCTCTTCCCACCCGACCCTGCAGGCCCTGTGCATCTGACCGTGTCCGCATCCTCACCCCTCTGGAGCCTCCAGGCCGCCCACCGTGTGCAGCCACGTGGGCGCCCTCCCCCTGGGCACAGCGGTCTCTGCCCATGGGGTGGCTCAACCCCATCCTGCCGTCCTCAGGCAGACGTCAGCTCATCAGAAGGGACTGTCTTGACCATCCCAGCCCGTGAGAGACCCTCGGGCATTTCTCGGGCTCGCTGACCATTTTAGGTAGCTCTTGTCCCAACCAGTGGTGACCTTGTTCTCACACGCACACCTTTATTGGCGTCCATGTGGCACTGCAGGCTTGTTTAGGAAAAAAGACAGTGAATTCTCATTCGCCTCTGATTGCTTAGTGTGCAAGGAGGGCATTTATTTGTTTAATACAAAATTACCAAGCAAGAGGGCAGAGTGCAGGTGAGGACAGGGGACGCAGCCTGAGGCTGGTCTGACTACTGCCAGGTAGCATGTGGTCCAGGGGAGCCGAGTGAGGAAACGGGAATAAACTGCTTTATTTTTCTTCATGGCTTTTATTGCCTGTATTTTCATCATGCCCATGTCATGGGTTCCCAGTGTCCATGTCCCCTTCTCCACTGAAAGGAGGTCCATGCAGTGTGGACCTTCCTGGTTTGGGTCATCAATACTTGCTAACTCAGAAAATACTGCATATTCGTCCAATGAACACTGAGTAAGTTCTACCCTCTTCTAAGCTTCCTTCCCTTCAGATGGAAGCAGGGCCACATTCCTACAAAGGTTATTTAATTCCAGTTGACTAACTTTGCTGGAGTTAAAACAAAAGTAGCTAGCAGTCTGCATTCTAGATGTTATATAGATAGATAGAGATAAATATAGACATAATCATAGTGAACTTAACTCTAGTATTCTTCAATATAAAATTAACTAATCCTGATTAATGTAGAGGTATGGTTGTATGCATTTCTCCATAGGTATCTACGAACCTGGGTGTGTTTGAGCACGGTATCTCTTCAGTACTGATTTTATGTTGCCGTAAATCACCTCACCCAGGCACAGCATTTAGGGTAATTATCAATCGCATTTTAAGTGACGTGTTAGGTGTAGGCATACGAGAGTAGGAGTGCTTTTTTATGGGTGTGATTAACACAGAGTTTTTGCTTCCTTGAACCAATTTTTGTTTGTATGACCTGGAGCAAAGCATTTTAATAAAATATTACAGAAGAATCAGAATTTCAACATTGTCCAACCAAAATTCTACTTTTGTAGGTAAGGAAACTGAGGCTCACAAAGAAAAGTGACCTCCCAAGGAAAGAGTCATATAGAACATTTTAGATTTTAAGCAAGATATGCAGCCTTCCAATAAAATACCATTGAAACTGTCTCTAAAAATCTCATACCTGTGAGAATTAGAAATTATATATGTGAAAGCATTTCATAACTTGTCAACTGCTCTACCCTGACCACAGTGCATTGTTGGTTATGTTCTTCCCACTCTGTCCGGAATGACAGGCATTGTACCTCTCAGAAGGCATGCTTTTTCTGATCTTGCTGTGATAAAGAATGTAATTTTTTTTGGCTTTCAGCCTGAAATAAGAGGAAGAGAACAGTGCTGGCGGGCGGTTGTCCTGTCCCCAATGCCTGTCACCACTTTGTCAGATCAGGAACCTTCTGACTCCAGCCAGGAAGCTGAATTAGCTGGCGGGCACTGGAGAAATTAGAGGAGGAACTGTCACCGTATGGCACACTTTCCCCGTGGGGTTTCTCTTGGTGATATCTCATGTTTCAGAATTCACCCATTTGTGTTAATTCTGCTTTCCTGACTCTCTGATAGAAAGTGCTGGTATCGAGCTCAGAAATAGAACACTAAAGGTTGTGAAATGAAGCAAATGTTTTTGTATTTTCTAGATAAGCATGGAGTGTGGAAATGCTATGATTACAACTGGATTGTTAACTAAGATAACAGAGGTCTTATCCTTCAGTCATCAATTCCTGATTGAAAGAATCTTGTGACATCTAACACTTCCTGTGAAGGCTGGGAATATTTAGAAGGTAACCTCCACCAGCACCAAGTAACAGAAGTTGTGGAGAGACCACACATGGCCCCAAAGGAGTCCTGCCCTGAGCTCTGAATCTGAAATACCAATGTGGTGCATGCGTGTTCGAGGCATTGTTGTTTCTAAGTTTATCTCACTCACTTCCCACGGTCTCAGCTGATTTGCTGCAGTGAGCCAGGTACTGCTCTGGTAGGATGGTCTGGGCTAGTCACATACTTTTTTTCCTGAAAAGTAGTCTAGCAGAAAATGATATGCAGCACAGCCAATAATAATGCAGATCAAACGTCCAAACAGATACGGAATTACAAATGGCAAGAGAAGAACACATAAAAGGGACAGATAACACTTGAATGTTCATCAACTGCTTTATTAGTTACCAGTACTTTCATTGATGGGGCATTAAAAAGTAAATACCTAAAATCTTCTTAAAGCCCTTCATTTGCAAGCCCAGTGCAGTAAAGTTCATGAGCCCAGACTGTTCTCATGTGCACATCTGCAGAATGACCTGCGTCCAACTGAAAACTTTTCAAGGAGTCTGTGTAGTATTTCTTTCTAGCAGCGAAGACCAGAACAGTGAGTTATATTAACTCTGACACTCACGCTGGGTGATTTAACCATACATTTTGTTTTGAATACTAGTTGAAAGAATTTCATTATTGATCATGTTAATATTAATCATAGATTACCTTTGATAATCCTGTTAAATACAAGGATTTACTAAAAAATTCATGAACAAACAGAAAATTAGTATCTATAATATATAAAGATACTCTGCAAATTAATAAGAAAAAGACATAATGGAAAAATGCAAAGTATGATCTGGTAATTCTTAGGGGAAGAGTTGAATTATCAAAATAATGGTCAGCAAATGGCAGGGGGCTATGAGCCCGGGATGCTCATTACCCGCTGAGTCAGAGGAAGAATGCTCCACCTCCATCAAGGCGGGGGAGAGATGCTTTGTCTGTGAGTTCTGATGCAGTGAGTCTGGGAACTTGCATTTATGATGACCTCCGTGGGTGATTCTAATGTGTGAACAGGATTGGGACTGGATAACATACACCTGATAGAGCTCAACACTGATAATGTTGGACATGTCAATAAAATGGATAATTTTGTGAAAAAATACAATTGGCCAAAATTCATTTAAATTTTTCAAAATCTGACTATATAAATAGTCAATACAGGAAATTTAAAAATAATGAGCATTCTCCATCATGGTTCTGGAATCAGAATGTTATGCCCATGAGTTCTTTCAAGATTTCAAGAATTTACATCGAGTCTATCCCAGTCTGTTCTGGGATAGAGAACTACCCAGTTCATTATAACAACTGACAAAAGCTTGTCAAAGAATCTTCACAGAGGACTCCATGGACCAGTCCCACCCTCCAACATACACGCAAGAATCCCAAACAGTGAAGCATTTTCTATGTCTAAGATGCATTTCTCAAATAAGGAGCCTTAATATTAGGAAATTGAGTATCGTGCTTTATTCTTTCATTCAGTCAAGTGAAGGGATGTATTTGATTGAGTTCAAATAAAATAAAAATAAAGTCTTACACCCATTCCTGACAAAAAGCTGTCTTAAACCAACTGTAGAAATCATATTAATGGGTAATCCCATTAATAAATATAAACAAGACAGTGATTCCAACAACCACACTTACCTTTAAAAAGATGATTCTGGGGGCGCCTGGGTGGCTCAGTTGTTAAGCGTCTGCCTTCGGCTCAGGCCATGGTCCCAGGGTCCTGGGATCGAGTCCCGCATCGGGCTCCCTGCTCGGCGGGAAGCCTGCTTCTCCTTCTCCCACTCCCCCTGCTTGTGTTCCCTCTCTCGCTGCATCTCTCTGTCAAATAAATAAATAAAATCTTAAAAGAAAAAAAAAGATGATTCTGGAAGTTCTGATCAATCTAATTAACATGAAATAGGCCTTTTTTTATATAACTCTTTCAAAATTATTTTTACGCTGTAGACATTCAATAAATAATGCTAAGTAAATGAACAACTGAAAAGATGAAAGGGTGCGTATTTTAAATCAAGTTGCTCAGTGTCCAACCAGTGATCCAGCTGCACTTTGTGCTTCGAGTGTGACAACAGCGAGGAGGGAGAGGGTCCCCGAACAGGCTGTTCCTCCTGAGACTGACATGGCGGCCCAGGAGGCTCGCTGGGACTCTGCTGGGACTCCCGGCTGTGTCGTCCAGTGGAGGAGTCTGAGTCCCTGAAGTCAGAGAAACCCGGGGCTGTACGTCGAGCTCCCAGCAGGCTGCACCCACAGAGCCGCTCAGAAGGTCACAGACCCGCACACAGCCCTGGGCCACCACCACTCTCCTCCTGACCCCAAGGCTGCAGTGGGGGCGGGGGACAAGGGAACTGGGAAGGGGTCTCACCATGGCCCCGCTTCAGAGCAGGTCACAGTCCTCTGTTGGACAGCAGGGCGCCTTCTCTCTTAGGGCTGTTAGCAAGAGTTGCGTCACTGGACCAAGTCAGCAGGAATAGAGAAACAGATGATGGAGTGTGTCATTCAAATTAACCAACTTTGAAATGGTCATATACAAATACATTCTTAACATGTAATTTATGTGCAAATTTTAAAAAATTCTAATCCCCCAAGGTTACAAAAACCATGTAATTTCAAAGCTGTTGAAATTTGTATATTGGGAACATTTTCACATATCAGAAAATATATATCCTATAGTCCACTTTTTTAATTACTGCAAAATAGAGTGCGGTAAGAGTGTAGGATAATTTGCAGTGTGACGTTCCTGGCAGGAGTCTCAGGAAGAAGTGAAACATGAAGTTATAACTGAAGGGTGTCTTTAGTGAAATATTTACCAATTATTTTATGCCTTAAATAAAGTAAAAGACTTTAAGACTTTAATAATGATTAATGCTTTAGTTTATAGCTGACCTGAAAATTCTATGAACTATATGCCATATAGTGTATCCTTCGTCTCTCATATGTTTCCTATGTGTGTGTTTCATGTATGTGGTTATCTCGATCATATTTGATAGAGCATGATCCAGCTTCTCGATTTCCCTTGGCAATGAACTTCCCCAAGAAATGCTTGCCTCCCACTTACGCTTTTAAAACACTTTTATGAACACTTCATGACTTGCAGGATTGGTACAAAGTAATATCGCGATTCCTTTTCACCAGAGGTACTGTGTTACTTGACAAAAAACAGACGTTTTCAACATACCCCCCTCTAGTAAAAAAGAATTTCCATAATAGTCAGGAAATAAATAATAATAATGATGACCAGAAAAGAAATGCAACCAGTGAAAATTTCCTTTCACTGAATTTTGTATGTATAAGTAGGACACTAAATTCATTTTTTCTTTTTTTTTTAGTTTTATTTTATTATGTTATGTTAGTCACCATACAATACATCATTAGTTTTTGATGTGATGATCCACAATCCATTGTTTGCGTATAACACCCAGTGCTCCATGCTGTACGTGCCCTCCTTAATACCCATCACCGGGCTCACCCAGCCCCCCAGCCCCCTCCCCTCTAAAAATTAAATATAGAGCTACCCTATGACCCAGCAATTGCACTCCTGGGTATTTACCCCAAAGACACAGATGTAGTGAAAAGAAGGGCCATATGCACCCCAATGTTCATAGCCGCAATGTCCGCAATAGCCAAACTGTGGAAAGAGCCGAGATGCCCTTAAACAGAAGAATGGATAAAGAAGATGTGGTCTATATATACAATGGAATATTACTCAGCCATCAGAAAAGATGAATACCCAACTTTTACATCCACATGGATGGGACTGGAGGAGATTATGCTAAGTAGTAAATTCCTTTTTAATTAAGAAATAACATGGAGCATAAGAGGAACAAAGCAGTGTAGGAAATATTTCGCCCTGAGGTCGTGCTGGCCCTCCACAGTGGCAAGCCGCTACCCTGAAGGTGCTGTTCTGGAAGGCTGACTCCCGCAGACACCTCGGTCACGTCTACACTGTGGTCACAGTGCCAGGCTGTGTAGTCGAGGGCGCCGGTCTTGCCACAGGGATGGAAAAGCACACTGCAGTCATTTTAATCTGGATTTTTTTTTTAATGAAGCCACAGATATATGGGTTCACAGGAAACATCTTAAGCAGTAAGATGATTGTGGTCAAGACCTGTGAGCATCCCATTTCTCAACGAATCCCAGAAATGGCAATGATCAGTTCAAGATGCTTTCCCGCGTCTCCAGCATTCATGTACTTCGGCTAGTTCATCTTCGGCAGGAAATACGTCAACATTTCCTAACACAGACTGTGAAACTGCCTACGTTGTTCGTCTCTTCATAATCGGGGACAACAGCTGGGTGACGTTGCCTGAGCCAGTGCCCATTTCCCGGAGGGTCTGCTGGAGGCACTGACCTGGCTGACCCATTTCCCCGACCCTTGTGCACTCACTCAGGACTGAACCCGGGGGTTTTCCTTGTCCGCCGTCACTGCCCGTTTCAGATCCACCGTGTAAATGCAGTCACCCTGTAACTCAGGAGGTGCTGGAGACGCAAAGCAGCTGCAGAAGGACCCCGAGCCCCAGCGCACCGACCTGGTCTGGCAGGGGCTCTGTAGCCGTCCTCCGGGGGCAAGGGCTCGCCGTGCTCCTGGAAGTTCTCTGATGTGAATTCTTACTGTGTTCAATGGCTATGACAGTAGAAGTCCTACAAATGTGGGATTTGAAGCTATGCTGTAGGATCATTAAACCAAAGCAACTGTTCAGAACTGCGATCAATGAAGTATCTTTACTGGGTACAGCATATTGTCACTTAAATCATCTAGAATGCCAGGCTTTAGGAAAGCAATTGCTTAGAGTGACTTTTATTATTGTTTGTATTTTTTTTTAAGATTTTATTTTTAAGTAATATCTACATCCAACGTGGGGCTGGAATCCACAGCCCCGTGATCAAGAGCCGCAAGCTCCACCGACTGAGCCAGCCAGGTGCCCCTTACTACTATTTTTAAATTCTCGACAGACGTCTCAGCTTTGTACCCGCCACACGAGATAGAAGAGCGCATCAGAGACAACCGTGAACCCCAAAGTCAGCCCACCAGAGGCGACCACGGTTGCAGGCTGGCGCTTGCCTCTCTCATGCGTGGGACTGTCCATTATATTGGGTTTTCAGCATTTTTGTATTATTTTATCGACTTTCTCCATTCTGTAGAAGCTAATTCTTTATAGACCATATGAGTTCCCTACAACTTTCTAATACATACACATAGTAGGAGAAGTTACCATGCCATTTTTTTTTCCAAAATTGTCTATTTACATAAATTTTTAAATAACATTTTCAAGGTCCATGTAAAATCCTGTTGGGATTTTTTTACTAAAACTACAGAGAACTTATAGATTCATCAGGGAGCAGATGACATCTTTCTGATAATGAGTGTTCCTAACCATGAATATGGGATGTGGGTTAGTTGATTGTTCTTTAATTTTGTGGTAATTTTCCTCATCATATTCTCTTGGTTTTGCTGAGTAAACAATCATCTTCAAATAGTAATAAAGTTTATTTTTTAGTCTTTATAGCTTTTTGTTATCTTTTGGTTTGCAGAATGCATTATCACTTGAAGTATGATGTTGAGTAGAAGTGCTATTAGTGACCATCTCTGGCTGTCAGATTCTAAATATGACACTTATTCCATTTCCTGGTAAATAACCTTCATTAGTTTTATAAAATATTTAGTTCTTTTGGTTTCCTAAGCATTATTTTTAAAAATCATAAATGGGTGTTTAATTTGCTCAAATGCTGTTTTTTTTCTATATCTAGTAGGAAGATCATATGGTTTTTTCTTTAGCTTGATAGCAATTTTCATTACATTAATATATTTGTAATATTAAAACCATCTACTCCTTTCTGGGATCTTCCTAAATTTGTCTTGATATGTTGTTTTGTTTTGTTGTGTGTGTGTGTTGTGTCTATGTTTTGCTACAGATGATTTGAGTAACAAAATTAACAATCTTAATCTTACATATATAAAAATCCACACCCAAGACTTGGGTATATTTTCCTCAAGCACATATGGAACATTCAAGAACTGACCATGTACCAGGGTCATAAATGTACCAGATCATTTATGTACCAGGACATAAAACAAGTTGAGATCATTACAAAAAGTCAGCGTAAGACATGGATCTTTCCTGACTGGGGCGCCTGGGTAGCTCAGTCAGTTGAGCTTCTGCCTTTGGCTCAGGTCGTGATCCTGGGGTCCTGGGATCAAGTCCCACATCGGGCTCCTTGCTCAGCAGGGAGTCTGCCTCTCCCTTTCCCTCTGCCTTTGCTTCTCCCCCCACTTGTGCTGTCTCTCTCAAATAAATAAATAAAATCTTTTTTAAAAAGCACTAAAAAAAAAAAGAACTTTCCTGACCATGGCAACATCATTAGAAATAAAAAGTAAAATATTATTTTAACATACAATGGCATACGTTTATAAAGTAAATTGAATCCACATATCTCTCACAAATGAAAAAAAAAATACCAAAGAAAGTTAGGAAATATGTACAGATGAGTAACAAAAATACTACATATTAAAGTTTTTGAGATAGGTAAAGCAGTATATAGAGGACAGTTCATGGCCATAGGTGCTCATAGTAGAGAGAATTTTTTAAAGGCTGAGAAATAATAATTTAAGAATATAACTAAATGCTTATGCTGTTAAACTAATTAAAGGAATGGTTTAATCTACTTACAAAAATACTAACAGACTCAAAGGTTTTATATGAATTATATCAATTCATCAAAGTAGGGATAATCCCAAGCTTTTACAAACCACCTAGAGAATAAATATTAAGAAATATTTTTTAAATGCCCTTTTTAAAATTTTTTGATGAGTCTCTTATAAGTGAATTTGACTATCTGTATCTTCTTCATATTAGACTGAACGACCATTTGGATCTGGCCTTGCATGTTTCATCTGTGTTCACATGCTTTGATGAGAGACATTTTTGCATGTACAACCAGGTTATCTCATGGTTTATAGTATTTTATTTTCTACTTTCCTGACTGCTTTTGAATTCATTTCATATTTTTCCATTTTTGTAATTACAAAGTTACTTATTGACTTCATTTTTTTTTTTTTTTTTTTTTTTTTTTTAGTAACCATGGAGTTTAGTAAACATACTGAAATGTTGACATGTGTCCAAACACTCTCTGAAGGTAATAAGTCCTGAAGTGCTGTTTTGGTGGGCAATTGGTAAGTCCATTTTAGTAAGTTATATCTTTCTAAGAACTTATTAACTTATTGCAACAATTTGTTAATAGTATTACTTTATTATATTTTGTTTAATCTGCAGTTTACATAGTTAGACATCCTTTTTATTTTTGATATTGGCAATTCTGAATTGGCATTTGTAGACCAGGCTCTGTAGAGATTTGTCAATATTAATAGTATTTTTATAGATCTATTCTTTGTCTTTAGGCTTTCTGTTGTATGAGGTTTCTATTTCACTAATGACCCCTCTCATGTTGTTGATATTTTTCTAACTTCTTGAGATGATGACAATGTTCAGCCTTCCTTCTTTTCTTTTTTTTTTTTTTTTTAAGATTTTATTTATTTATTTGACAGAGGGAGACACAGCGAGAGAGGGAACACAAGCAGGGGGAGTGGGAGAGGGAGAAGCAGGCTCCCCGCAGAGCAGGGAGCCCGATGCGGGACTCGATCCCAGGACCCTGGGATCATGACTAGAGCCGAAGGCAGACGCTCAGCAACTGAGCCACCCAGGCGCCCCAGCCTTCCTTCTTTTTTAACATACATAACACTGCAGTTGACCCCGCATATGCCCCTGCTGGTCCCGCACGTTTGGCAGGTGGTCCTATCAGCACCATGAACTGGGTGCACTGGGTCTCCCGCTGCCCACAGTCTATTCCGATGCAGTGATAATTTGAAACACGGGTTGCCTTGTGTGGTCCCTGCCTCCCCCTAGTTCCCCTCCAATGCACTTAGATGTAGTCCACTTCCTGGGGTGCCTGGGCTACCCTTCACCCTCCTCTCCAACTTCACCTAAAGCCACACAGCCTCATGACTACAGCTCTGCCCTGGGATCCCCTGCTGGGAGTACCTGCCCTGGGGTCCTTCCCACGCCGGGCTTCCTTATTGTCACGGTTCCCACCCTCTCTCAAGGAACCTTCTTTCCTCTCAGCCTCTGCATCAAGACCGGTCTGTTTTCCACGGTGTTGTCACCATCAGAAGCTTCCTGTTTCATTGTTTGCTTCTTCCATTTAATTCTGCTCAGAGAGGAGGAAACCTTTTTCTTTACTCATCTCTGTTTCCAGCACTTAACTACTCGAGAGGTGTTCAGCCAATGTTTGTTGACTGACTAAATGCATCAATGCAAAGGTGGGAACAGTGTAGCTGCAGAGAATGCTCCTGAGCCATCTGCTTGGGGCAGGGAGCTGAGTGTCCTTGGACCACACCCTAATCCAGCCCCAGTGCCCTTCAGAGCTTTTTTTTCCTACCCTGTGATCAGTGAGTTGGCTAATGGGACCTTTAAAAGGATGTTTGCCAATCACATCACCACACGTAGAAGAACATCACCAGCAAAGTAGCATGAGAACTGGAAGTGTGCTCATTCGGCACCTGGGGTCTTCAGAGCACAGTGCAGGGCATTTCGGAGGCCCGTCTCTAAGCTGCAGGTGCTTCCAGACTCGTGTGCCCTAAGAATGTTGTGGAGGTGTGCCCCAAGGAAGCCACACGCAGTTCTGTGGGCACATCAGACCATGGGGATAGGTCTGGGAGGCCTGGGGGCATCGGGTGGGATGTAAGGCTGCCCGTCTCCAGGGACTGTTGGGGAACCATGTGGCTGGGTACACGGGGGCATGTCCATGCAGTTACTTATGTGTGTATGTATTTCTAATTTCTTCACTTTTTGCTTCAAAGACCAAATAGTTCACAAGTGAATCTTTCTCAGCCAAGATGTCCCACCAGCCTCCCTTACTGTATGACTCAAGGTCTTGGTCCTTGCTTGGCTGATTGCTATTCCTTTGACTATAAATCAACTATAACTCTTCTAGGAGGGAGTGAGCAGAGAGAAGGTGAGGGGAGCTGTGAAGGAGGAGAGGGCAGGAAGGAGTCCTGAGGGGAGCAGGGGAGCGAAGGCATGTGACCCCCCAATCCCCTTCATCTGTGCTTCATAGCCTGCAGTTAATTTTAAGATCTAGTATTTTCCTGCTAAAATTGTCTCCCTCGTTATAGTTCACATTGATATCCTCAAAGTATCTTAATTCTTTTCACTTACATTAATTCTTTTCTGTTGTGTGTGATTTACCTCAGGACCGTATTGCCCTACATGTTCCAAGTTTTGAGGCTTTCGGTTTGTTTGCACTGCGTTGTTAGAACGTACTGAATTATATATTGAGCTACTTGCCTCTGGCTCAGTCAGTGTTATGTGAATGAGTCTGTTTTCCAGCAAATGAGCGTGTGAGGTTTGTACCAGCTTAATTAAGGCTTAATGACAGCCTCTAGCCCGAGGGCCTGTGTTCACATCTGGGGCTGCAACCAGCTTGCCACCTCCTCCTCGTGCGTTTCGCCGTCCTTTCTGGAATGGTCCGGTTCTGCTGGAATATATGAGGTGGGAAGATAATAAAGTTTATCCTTCAGCTAACATTCATTACCACAAGAACAAAATACACATTATACACCTCATTCTTTATAACAATTGCCAAGTACTGAGATTACCTGTTTAAACGTAAAGTACCATAAAACGTTAAAAATTTAAGTTGATTATGTCTGTATTACTAAGACTTTAAATCTGCTATCTTAAATATTTGTCATGGACACAGTAAGTGTGCGATTGTAGGTAAACTGAGCTTTAAAAACTCACTTTACAAAAGTATATTATTATATAATGACTAAAATTCCTTTTATACTATGAATTCGTTTTCTTTGTTTTGTGAACAGAAGGAGCTTTAACATCCTATTCTCAGATGGAATGTTTAGCTTACTACTTGAAGTGAGGATTTTAGCTGTGGGTGAATATATTAAGGAACTTGGAAATAAGACCTCACATCCACCATTTGTGGCCTTCACACACCGTGTTGCTTCTCCGTGGTGGTTTGTGTAACGTGGGGTGCGCTGTCATATGTACAAGTGTGTTTAACAACAGAACCAAAGAAAAATCACACTTTCTTTAACAGCCAGCACTAGCTTTAAAACTGCCAACTTCGGGGGTCATTTTCTAGGTAACGTTACAGCTGAGTTTCAAAGATCTCACTGATTTACAGACGAATTGTCTTCTCAGAGAGTCTGAGAAACACAGAAGTGCAGTCAAAGGAAACGTCACCGGTTTGGTAATGCCGGCAGCCTGGCTTTAACCTGGAGCGCTATGTGACCCCGCTGCCCTGACCGCGGGGTGTTTGGATGCACACCCCCTTTCCTTTAGCTCGTGATTTAGAAGCTGAGGAGCAGGGCGAATGACCATTCCCGCTGAGTGAGGACAAGGTGATGTTGGGGGACTTTGGGGAAACGAGGAGGGCGGTGACAAAGGCAGACCGTCTGTGTGACCCTGGAGGCCCAGGCGGGTCTGGAAACTGGGCTTTTCCAGGCTCCTGGGTGAGGGGAGTGCTGCCTGCAAGGACCACAACGATGAGGCCTTCAGACCCAGGTCCCCATCCTCACGCTGATCTGTGGCAGCCGTGGCCCCTCTGGAAACACGGCCACGCCGTGGTTTCCTCTTTGAGGAGCTCGCGCTACGTCAGTCCTGTGGTGCCTGCAAGTTTGGCCTTTGTGGGGCCCTGCCCCTCTGTGGGGCTAGAAATCAAATCCAGCAGCTCTAAGTGACCACTGGGCATTTCGTTCCTGCGTGGGAATGTGGGCTCCGAAGTCCGGGAGCCCTCCCTTCCCAGTGGGAAGTTACATCCTCTGGGAAGTCACGCACCAGGGGGCGGAGGAGGCCTGCACTTAGCTGCTAAATGAGGCACGTCCAACGCAACCTCAGTCCCTTTCCATGAGAGACCCTGTTGGCCGCCATCATTAGGAGACTTCTGACAGCAGGTGGGAAATGAGCTGAGGCTTGAGGTCACGCTCATTTTAGGTGCATATAAGAGCAGGACGTCTCATGTGGAGGGGGCTCTATGACCAAAACGGAAAGATGAGAAAGACCATGAGAGTGTTGTTTGAGATGTTGGCACCAACAAGAGTGGGAAGTTTGGGAACTGGCGAATTTGGGGAAGGAAGGAATGAACAGGCAGAGGAAGTGTGTGGTGGACTTAGAGCCCACAGGGCAACGGAGTCACAGGGAAGGGGACGGCCAGGGCACTGAGGGCATGGGTGGGGAGAGGGTTTTCACAGAACAAGTGGAAGTTCATGCCAGGGGGAATATGCAGAGGAAGATAAAGGAGGGAATCAGGAAAGACTCAAGCGTGGGCCACAAGGAAATAAGGGGCGTGTGGTTTGCACGGTGGGTTACACCCAAGGGCAGGAACTGCCTTCCATCCTGGTCCCCTCTAGGGAGAAGTCACAAGGCCAGCCTTGCCAATTCTATCTGCAGAGAACCTACTTCCCAGGCGGCACGGCCCAGTGCCTAGAGTCCCTCTTCCACCAAGGTGGTCTCACTGGCTCCACTCTACAGACGTCCTCCCCATCTGGGGACTTCCCCAGCTCATCGATGCCGGCGACAACTGGGGTCCCTTCACCTGCAGCAGACACAAGCCAAGGAGGACTCTGAAGTCACCAAATGGGGGAAGATATGCTGAACGAACCAACTACCAACTTCAAATACAGGCATGTCAGGGCAACCTTTGACACCTAAAGAAAAAGTAAATTTAAGATGAATAGAAAGGAATGCTGTTCTACATCGTAGATGGTAGATCTATAGAATGCACCAATAGGAGCCCTTTGAAACGTGAGTGTTCCCTTCAAGGGGTACATTTTAGAAACTTTCCAGATCTTTCAATTGAAGTAGTGACAGTGTCCACAAGTTTCTACAACATGACCCCTGTGCTCCCCCCAGGGTCAAACTCTGGCCTGGAACACTTGCTAAGACCAGCAGTGGTGTAGACAACAAACACCCTTGCCAAGCAGCTTGAGACCCTGGTGAGCAACAGCATCGGATCTGTGCCCAGAGCCTGCAGACTCATCGAGGGTAGTTTGTTAGAAGGAACCTCTGGTGCCACCCGCCGCTCTAATTCAGCAGTGCTTGGCGGCTCTTGCTTCAGATGGAGGACGCTGCGCACAGTGGACAATTACAGAGCACACTGCACGCACTAACTTGGTTATTCCTTACGCTCACCTGGAGCACAAATAGGAAACATAGAGTATTGAGGTGCCAAATAAGAAATCAAGTCCTGATCAGTAAGTAGGGAGAGACTTTACCCAAAAGTGTTCCTGCAGCAGGAGGAGACAGGCCCAATTACAAGGGGAGACGGACCCAACCGTGAGGGGAGAGGGATCTAACCGTGAGGGGAGAGGGACCCAACCATGAGAGGAGAGGGACCCAACCATGAGGGGAGAGGGACCCAACCACGAGGGGAGAGGGACCCAACCACGAGGGGAGAGGGACCCAACCACGAGGGGAGAGGGACCCAACCACAGGGGGAGAGGGACCCAATAGTGAATGGAGAGGGACCCAACCACGGGGGGAGAGGGACCCAAGAGTGAATGGAGAGGGACCCAACCATGAGGGGAGAGGGACCCAACCACGAGGGGAGAGGGACCCAACCACAGGGGGAGAGGGACCCAATAGTGAATGGAGAGGGACCCAACCACGGGGGGAGAGGGACCCAAGAGTGAATGGAGAGGGACCCAACCATGAGGGGAGAGGGACCCAACCACGGGGGGAGAGGGACCCAACAGTGAATGGGGAGGGACCCAACCGTGAGGGGAGAGGGACCCAACCACGGGGGGAGAGGGACCCAACAGTGAATGGAGAGGGACCCAACCACGGGGGGAGAGGGACCCAAGAGTGAATGGAGAGGGACCCAACCATGAGGGGAGAGGGACCCAACCACGGGGGGAGAGGGACCCAACAGTGAATGGAGAGGGACCCAACCGTGAGGGGAGAGGGACCCAACCACGGGGGGAGAGGGACCCAACAGTGAATGGGGAGGGACCCAACCGTGAGGGGAGAGGGACCCAACCACGGGGGGAGAGGGACCCAACAGTGAATGGAGAGGGACCCAACCATGAGGGGAGAGGGACCCAACCACAGGGGGAGAGGGACCCAACCATGAGGGGAGAGGGAACCAACCGTGAGGGGAGAGGGATCCAATCGTGAGGGGAGAGGGACCCAACCGTGAGGGAAGAGGGCCAACTATGACCATTTCCATCTGGGACAGGAGAGCTCTTCCATTCTGAGGAGGAGTAAATGGGTGTAAACAGGCTAGGAAGAGCGGTGCGGGTGGTGGTCCAACCTGATGGGCTGGAGGTTGGGTTTGGAAGAAACGTCTACCATGGTAGCAGGCATCAGGGAAAGGACCCTTGCATCAGGGCAGCCCCACACATCCTTAGTACTACTGTCTGAGCTATTAGCATGATCAGTACGTGTCACAAAGCAAAACAGGCCCATCATTCACCCAGGATTCACCCTTAATTCATTACAAAATGAGCGATTTCAGGAGATTATATCATGTCTATCAGAGCTCCCAGGGGCAATCCTGGGATCTGCCTTTCATGTGCACCTCACTGGGCCGCAGGCATGAAAACCTCAGCAGCCTCCTGTGTGTCCCTGCCATGGTGCATCCTGATGGCCTCCATTCAACTCTGAGATTGCTCTTTCGCTACCTAACATGCAAGTATCTGCAATGTCCCTGGGGAAGTGTTCCAGAAGCAAAGGGAAGCTCATTCCACTCCTCCTTTAGCTGCATTGTCTGAACCCACCTGCATCAAAAATAGTCATTTTTCAGGGAACTGGTTTCCTGGGCTCTTTCACGTAGCCCTTTCCTCCCTCAACCAGAGCAGGTCAGCCTTGAGATGGGGAGCCGCTTCTTGAGGCACAGGAGGGAAATCATAGGCAGTAGTGTGAGCACCAGAGAGTCTTGTGGAGGAGCAGATAAAGCCACACAGCATTTTCACATTCATTCCCTTATTTCTGCACTTGGCACGTGGGTGCGGAGAGATGAGGAAGGAGAGGAGCCATGTGCCCAGTGGCTGCAGACACAGCTCAGAATGTGGTCAAGGGCCCAAGACTGGCCACACCAGGAGACAGAAGCTAGAGTGGGGGCAGCTTCTTCAAACCTGAGTAATGGATGCACACTGTATTTATTTCTTTTAAAGGTTTTATGTATTTATTTGTCAGAGAGAGAGAGCAAGCAGGGGGGGCAGCAGAGGGAGAGGGAGAAGCAGGCTCCCCACTGAGCAGGGAACCCAATGACGTGGGACTCAATTCCAGGACCCTGGGGTCATGCCCTGAGCCAAAGGCAGACGCTTAACCGACCGACTGAGCCACCCATGCGTCCCCAGATGCACACTTTAAAGTAGAGACATCTCAGTTTACCCAAATAAATGGACCCAAGTCCACGGAACTTAATTTGTGAACTATTGGCCTAAAAGACTAAAATTTTATTTCATGCATCTGTCAATTACTAAGCATCAAAAGATAAGCCTTTCAAACTAGTGCAGTAAAGTCAGAGATTATCGTGCAAATGGCATCACAGTTTGAAGATATCTCACTGCAGACCTGGGCTTCTGCTACCCTCGCACCCAACTTAGCAGTGGCAGACCCAGATTTGGGGCGAGCATTCCTAGCACACACTGCAGAGCTCTGAGGGAAAGAACAGGAGGCTGTGGACCCCACAGAGCAAGGGCCCCGAAGCCTCAACTGCATCAGCTCCAGGGAGAGCCGCCTCAGCCAGCGAGAGACGGCGCGGCCAGGCCACTAATACCTGCTGCCCCTTCCATGCCAAATAGCTCGGTCTCGACTGAGGACGTGTGAAACAGATCTGGAGGACAGGGATGTGTACGCGGGGCCAGAGAGTCAACACAGAGACACTTCCCGCTACTTGGGTCCAAACACAGAAACCACAGGCCCCTGCAGTCATGACTCTGACTTGCAAATTCTACACACAGAGCGTCCACACATGCTGGGATTGCCCTGTTCCGTCAGCCCGCCAGGGACAGTCCGCGCGGTCCCAGTCTTGCTCACCGCGAGCCCCGGGGTGACTCAGGCCCCGGAAACCTGCTGCCTCCCCTTACAAAGCACCACTTCTCCTGCGGAGTGGGCAGAGGAGTCTCTGTTCCACCCCAAGCAGAACAGGCAATGTCCTATTCATGTCACCGAACTGACCCCCAAAATCTGCCCATTTGCCTTCATCTGGATTAAACTTCTTCCACCCCCTGCCCCCTCAGGTCTCACTTCAACTATGATGCTGTGGTTGACACTGGGAAGCAGAGTGAGCTTTAAAACGAGGCAGTGTTAACAGTTTTAAGGACCTGGGAGCACAGAGCAGTCAGCTTGGGAAATTGGGGTCTCACCAACAGGCTGGTGGCCCCCGGCTCTGCCACCCTGCAGAGTGGCCTCAGGGCAGCACCAGGCAGGTGGGGCAGCTCTGATGTTAAGGCACAGCAGGGGCAACTTACCGTTCTGCCTGTCGCCGTCCCTTATCGGGCTAGGCTGGAGTTTATTTTTACATGAGTTTTGTACAAAAGTGCGTGTAAATATGTCATTTCCAAACCTGATCCTGGGGAAAGAGGAACTGATATGTATCAATACCCTGCAGTGAACACCGTGTTTGGATTCAGTGGATTGATCAGGTTTCATTTACAGAGGCTCAGGTTTCCAAATCGTGGTTCCCTTGTTGTCGACAGTCAAAACCTAACTGACATGCATGTTATTTTAGGCAAGCTACCAAAAATGTGTGGACAGGAATCGATGTAGTTTCAACGGTGAAATGGGCAAAACAGTTCAGTGCGCTCCTTTCCCCCCAACATCTTTTCTTTAAATTTCTCATACACTGGCTCTCTTTTCTCCCCCCGAAAGTACAATCCCACTTGTCTTCCTTCTCTATCCCTCCAGTAAACTGCACGGCTGTGTAGGCAGCTCGCACGGCAGACGGAGTGGCACCCCTGCGTGCTCCCCTCCCTGGCCCAGCGTGGTACCTCCCAGAGCACTAATCACAAAACATGTGACCATAGAGCCAATGACTAACTACATCTTCAATATATGAATAGACATCTAAAATAAAATAAATTTCATTTGTATTTCCTATTCTGACACCAAATTCCAGTGGGCCGGTGGGTGGGCCTCCCCCCAGATCCAGCTCGGCTCCCATACCGGCCCGACTCCAGCCCGACTCCAGCCCGACTCTGACACAGACTCTCCAGAGCTTCAGATCCCAGGCCCAGTCCTGCAGGACCCCACACTCCGGCCGTCAGCCGGGCATCCAGATCTCCACGCGTGCTTTTGACCGACCAGCCACTGACCCTGTAGCCTCTGGTTCCCCCGACTCCCAGTGTGGGTTGGGTTAACTTGCCAGGACACCTCACAGAAGTCAGAGAGACATTTGACTTAGTAGATTAACAGTGTGAGAAAACCACAGGCCCATAACTGCATCACTTGGGTAAAGGCTCCAAGTCACCAAACTGGGCCTTCATACCTGACCTGACCGCCGTTCCAACCTCCCCCGAAAATGTGAGTCTTACCTGGTCGGTCAGCCACTTTCTGATCAGCACCAAGGAGGCCTCTGTCCCCCGGGCCTTCTCCAGCCCCCAGCGGAAGACGAAGCCCCCTGCCCTTCCCCCAAAGGAAAGGTGACCTTGCCTGAAACAATCCTTTCTTCACTTTTGCCTGTAACTTCCTTGCCCGCCCTCCTTCCAGTAAAAACCATCCTTTTTGTACAAGTCCTCCAAGCTACCCTCCACTTGCTAGACAGGATGCTGCCCCATTCATGAATCCCTTCATAAAGCAAATTATCTTCAAATTTACTAGGTTGAATTTTGCTTTATCACAAGGCAGATGGAAAAGATGCAGAGGGCAGGTATGGGGAAAGGCACGGAGCTTTCTCGCCCTCTGAGCACCCTTCCCAAGTGTCCTGTATTCACCAGCCCAGAAGCTCTCTAAACCCCGTCCTTGGCTGGGGTTTTATAGAGGCTTTATTCATTGGCATGGCTGATTAAATCATTGGCTCTTGATTTAACCTCCAACCCCTTTCCCCTGCCCTGAGGTCAGGCAGGTGGGACTGAATGGTTCTAACCCTCAAATCTCAAGACTGGTCGCCCTGGCACCCATCCCCTATCCCCAGGAGAGTCCCACAAGTCGCTTCATTAACAAAAGACACTTTCAACTCTCTTATCACTTAGGAAATTGCAATACTTGTAGGAATTTTTTGCCAGAAAGTAGATGAAGACCAAGTATGTATTTTTTATTGTAAACCATAATATCACAATATTAAACCAGGTTCCTTGCAGTTTCAAACCTAATTACAACGGAGAATTTTGACCACTACATATATATTTTTTCACTGTATCATGTTTTTATAATATATTTATGATATATATTAGCATATGTATAAATGTTACAAATATGATTTTGCCAAGAGAAAAAAACACAAGTATTTGCACACATTGTGTGCATTTCACTGTAAATATTTGAAACAAGAGCGTGCTTGCATGGTGTGCCCCAGAGCTGCATTTGCTGGGGAGCACCAGCGCCTTGGCCCTTCTCCCTGATGGCGCACACCCCTGCACCTGGGGGCTCCCGCGCTGATTAGGCCAATGAACCGTAAGCAGAAATGACAGGCACCGCTTTCAGGCCCATCCCTCCCCTGTGCACAGCTCTGCATACCCTGGCTCTCTCCCACTTGGGCCCTAGGAGATGGAGGCCGAAGGACAGAGTGTCCTGTCCACTGCGCTCCCACTGGGGTCAGACAGCCGAAGGGGGGGTGAGTGCTTACGTAAGAGCAGCTAGCTGGCCCTACCGGGCTGCTCCCATCAGATATTCACTATAACGGAGGGACGTGGGATGAATGGCCTGACTTTGCAATTAACTTCAAAATTAAGAACAACGCGGCTGAGGAAGTCAGGGAGACTTTCTCGGCCCCGCGAAGCTCCCTGGCAGCAATGGGATGCATTCTCACGATGAATGTGAACAATGTCAACAATGTGGAGTGTGTCAGATCCCAATAGTATTGTGCATCTTATTCATTGATTCAAAAACATGAAGACATCTCTATTCCTGGGACAGATCTGAGCTACCAACTGTTAAGTGCGGGAGATAATTTTGTCCAAAATATTTGGCAGACACGGCATTCTAACTTCTCTTCTTGCGAAGAAGTAACTGCCTCCTGAGCAATCTCCCCAGGTCATGCTAGTCACATAAAAAGAGTTAAGGTTGAAAAAAGGTGAAATTCTCCAGGTTGCCCAACAATTTACCAAATTGAAATATCAAATACCAAATAGAAACACCAAAACATAACTCAGACTTAAGTATTTATTTTTCTCTATATGAAAATTATAGCCAAGTAGAATAAGATACCTATGTGTTTATTCATACAGATTTGCTAACTAGAACTGTGGTTTTCAAATATAGATTTGGCAAAAAGAATTTTTTTTTTTTTTTTTTTTTTTTTTTTTTTTAAAGATTTTATTTATTTATTTGAGAGAGAGAATGAGAGAGAGCACATGAGAGGGGGGAGGGTCAGAGGGAGAAGCAGACTCCCTGCCGAGCAGGGAGCCCGATGTGGGACTCGATCCAGGGACTCCAGGGACTCCAGGATCATGACCTGAGCCGAAGGCAGTCGCTTAACCAACTGAGCCACCCAGGCGCCCCAAAAAGAATTTTTTTAAAAGGCGATCTGAGCTGACAGGGGCCCAGGGTCCTTCAGCAAACAGGTGGTCACAGATGAGCTAATAGATGTTCTTACTCAAAATTCCGATCCACTCAAGTCTCAGGGGAAACCTCCAGAAACCACAGGTGATGCTAGAATTTTGCTGATCAGGTGGGTTCAGGTCTGTACAATTCACACTTCCTGGCAACCTTTCGCCCACATCAATGAGGTAATATTTTCAAAACGACTCTGAAATGCATCTTTAATGAATTAAGTACAACACACCTGCAGATGATTGAAGTAACACATACCTTTAGGTGCAATCTTGAGCTCTCAAAAACCACACGATTGTTATGGCAATCAATACCATTGTCATTCTGTTTTCCCGAAATATGGGCTTTGTGCCAAGCACATCTGTCTTGATAGAAAGAAAATCATTCTTTTCCAACCCTGCCACTCTGCTGGAATACCCTTTTGAATTTATAGTTCAGAGCAAGCCTCTTAATTCTTTTTTTCTATAGACTTCATGCTTTTATAGATTTATCCAGAGAACAAATTGGAAGAGTCACTTCAATTCTCTAGTAAATATTTACTGGACATTATTCCAGGTACTTTGGGGAGGACACAGAAATAATGGTAAGCCATTAAAATAACTAGCAATATTTTTGTAGTATTTTATTTTTTGTGTGATCTGATTCCTTCCTCCATGGAAATTATGATAGATGATAAAATTACATAGATGATAAAACAGCATTTAAAGAGATGCTTAAAACCACAGTAACACGCATGAAAGCTAGTTAAGTAAGGTCAACATGCCAGACTCCAAATAAAATGTGTGCTTTCTATGATTTTCTCTGATTTTTCCAGCAACACTGTGGGGAGGTATTAACCATCCCTTTTTCCAACAGAAACTCAGGGTCAGAGAGGTTGGGCATTTTACCAAAGTTCAAAAAAAGCAAACAGAGCCAAGATATAGAATTAGGTTAAGAATGAATGAAATTTCACTCCAATTCAAGGACAAGAAGTTCTTTTAAAAAAATAATCGAAAGCACTGAGCCACTGGACAGCTGGTGTACTGAAAGCCCGTTTGGCGTGAAGAAGGACGGGAAATGCGGGAGAAGATCTGGGAGGGGTGGGTGAGGGAGGGCCCAGGCCTCCGAGAACCCCAGGAGCATGCCCCCGGGACCGCCGTGTAGCAGGTGTGTCCTTCCTGAGGCTGACCCGAGGGGCCTACATGCAGCCCCTCAGTTGGCTTTCCCAGCCTGTGCCTGGCGTCCCGGCTCTGGGATCGCCGTAGAATCCAAACAAAGGACACTTGTGAGCCGTGAAGGCTCCAGACCAGTGTGTGTAGCTCTGGGGGCCAAAGGGAGACGCTGAGACTCCCAGCAGTGAGCCAAGCGTCCAGCTTGAGGCTCATTTGAGAGTCACAGGGTTGAGGAGAACGGGCCTCGCTGGCCTGTGTGCGGTGAGGAGGTGGACAGTTGCCCTCTGTCTGGGCCGACTACGTGAACTTTCTGACAAATGCAAAGACCGGAGGCCTCCCAGTCTGTTTGCTGTTCCAAGGGCCTCGCTGCCTCCCTGCCCCGCAGCCCTGCAACCTCCCGCGTCATTACCTCAGGGTACGTGTCATTCCGGGATAAATACTTGTGGGGGGCCTGGTGCTGGCAGCAGGGGGTACAAGCAGGGAGGGGAAGAGGGCAGATACCGAGGGAAAGCCACTTTGAAGAAGGGACAGCTGCCCGAATACGAGGGATAAAGGTGTGGGTGGGAGGGACGTGACGATGCAGGGTCTCCCACAAGCCTGATTCCCAAAGAGTGGGCCCAGAAAGACCCTCTGGGCCAGCTTCCTCAGCTCAGGTGCAGTCAAAGAAGTGGCCGTCGCCCCTGGGCTCTGCCCAAGGCCTGCTTTCCTGGACAGTGGAGAGCAGGAGGGAGAGGCCAGGTAGGGGCAGATGGGGTGGAGGAAGGCTGGCGAGAAGCCGGCCCATAGGATTTGGCAGCTAGCCATCTCTGGAAGGGTACAGATAGCAGTAGCGAGACTTGATTCCAGTTTTTGGTTTAAGCAGTTGGCTGGAATTTGGGGCCATGGTTAAAGATTTAAAGCCCTGGGGCAGCTGGACATTTGGAAAAGAGGTTGCGTTGGTCATGTTTTGTTCGTGCTGACAGCCAGTGGACGCGGGGAAGTGCAGGTATCCGGCTGGCTTGGCCTGCCCCCTGGTAGGGGCCCGAGGACCCGTTCCAGAGGAAATGGCACGTGCGCCGAGTCTCTGCCTTTGTGCCGTCCCCGTGTCTGCATCTTCACCGAGGCCGAGGAGGCCGCAGAGCCCTGTCCCCAGAGCAGATGGACAGCGCAGCCCCTCACGCAGACCCCCAGCTCCGCTGTGCTGATCACACCTACCCCCCAGTGACCGGCAGGAATGCCACCCGATGGTCCTGAAGGCTGACCAGGGGCCCCGCACTGTGCTGAGCCCGGCTGGGCACTTCCTCGAGAATCCTGCTGCAGCCACGGATTGCGGGGTCGCGTTCACTGCCCCCATGTTGCAGAGTTGGAGGAAACTTGGAGCCTTCTCTACCACCATTTTCGAGACCGTCTACAGGGCAACAATGACCCTGCAGCCGGGGCTGTAGGCAGACTTGGCTGGACCTCTGCTCCATGGCTGTGAGAAGGAGCATCCCCACTTGGGATTGATGATGCAGTCCCGGGCGCAAGTTCCAGGGAAATCTGTGTCTTCCGGGGACCGGTCTGCGGAGACAGTGCTGAGCACAATGCCCTGCACCCAGTCCCTTTCCTGTTACTGAGTCCCTTTTCCAAGCCTCCACTGCCAGGTTTATGGGGCACCAAATCCTGGGAAATTTAAGTATTCAAAATATTCCGTTTATTGGGGAGAAGCAATGAAATCAATACCAGTTGTACTCAGAAATCTGGGAAGTGATTTTCTGGAATTGATTCTAAAATATTTGCAACTCAGGGGGGTGGGCGTTGTCAGACATTGCCGATAAAGTAGGGGTCAATTATAGAGCTGTAATAATCTAAATTCATGCCATATGACAGAATGTTCAGGCTACTTAACATGCAGCCGTTTTTAAAGGAACTTGACACATTGAACTTAAGGATCTGTTTTCTTTTCCAGAGAGTACTGTGCAGAAACAGCTTTTCAGAGGCCGGGACGGAGCTCCCACCCTTGGCCGCCCTGGAAACGGGGCGAGAGATAAAAAGGTGATGCTGGTCAGTGCAGGTAATACCTGGTCCACGCTTCCCTCTGGGACGGGGGTGGGAGTCAGCCTCCCAGGGCCTCCATCGCCCGCTCGTCTGCTTCCCGAGCGGGCCCCTCCGGTGTGAGCTGGTCAGTGAGATGATCCATGCGGCTCTGCCCTGGAGACCCCCTCTCCCTCGCCCTGCTCCCTTCAGTCCTGCTCGCCGCGAAGAACCAGGTGCTTAGCATTTACAGAAAACTGAAGAGTTGAACTAAATAGCGAACAGTTTGCCGACACTGTGCCAGGCAAGCACGGCACCATTGTTGGGAGGCGCCGAGGGCTTTGTGCTGCTGGGCTTGCACGCGAGCAGAGCGAGAAGCGCAGGACACGCCGTGGGCACCGAGTGGACCCTGGACCTCCCCCAGGCCTGATTTCCCGAGTTTCTCCAGGTGGCTGTTTGGTGGGATTTCTTTCCTGCGTGTGGAAGGAAAGGCTTTGTTTGCAGTCTGCTAAAGGGAATTCACGCAGAACAATAATAAAACAGGTGAAGTGAGGAGATTCTGGTCAAAGACACACCATAGTGTCCTCGGGACAAAGAACGCGTCCAAACACAATAGATGATCCTAGAGGGGGCAGGCCTCCCACATTAGGCCGCGAACTCGTGCTCGAACAGCCCCGGAGGGCAGGGAAGGGGGCGGATGCTCCTGGTGAGACCTTCTGGGACAGCGAGTCTGCTTCAGCCCTGCTGCTGCCCCCAGGGAGCAGGCCGACCCCAGGGCGGGGGCTGAAGCACCTGCTTCAACTGAGTTGCAAATGTGCTTCAGTTTTCCATGTGCATGAAGTTTCTCTGTGACTTTTTTTCACTCACATTTTGGTTTTGAGATGCAACCACGTTGAAACTTACAGCTGAACAGTCCTGTGTTCTATACGATAGAATTCATCCATTTTGTGTGGACGAACATTGGCTCATTTGCAGCTGGGGACAGGAGCAGAGCTCCTGGAGTCTCTCTCGGTGTTCACCCAGAGAGGGGTCTGGCCTGCGCCCCTCCACTGTCCCCCTGGCGGGGACGCATCCACGATGTTCAAGGAACTGCAAAGGTATGCTCGGAGACAGTGGACGGAACGTCCCCTCCCTGGTCTTTGTGGAGGTTTCCTGTTACTGGACTTGTTGCTCGTCTGCAGAGTGCAGGATGCACCTAGTTGTGCTCATTTGAATTTCTCTAACGTTAATGGATCATTTGGCCATGGACTCCCGTGTGCTGTTTTAAGCACCGGGCCACCCCCAGGAAATGCCTCTCCAAGTGCTTTGCCAGTTTCTCTGCTGGGTTTGCCGTTGACTTGTGGACCCGTGGAAATTCTGTGTACACGCCGACCAGGACTTCTCCCTGCGTTGCCTTTTCACACTCTTCGAGGCATCTTTTGGAAAGAAAAATTCGTAATATTAATGTAGTCAATGTTATAAATTTTCCCTTTATTGTTAGATTTTTTTAAATCTTGTGTAGAAGATTTCTTTCTGCACGGAGACCAGAACACTGTTCTGTGGTATTTTCTCTAAAATGTTCGGTGTTTCAAGTTTCACACCTGAGTCCTTGACCCACTAGGGTTAGCTGGTAGGTCTGCTGCTATGGGCTGAGTTGTGTCCCCAAGATTCCTATGTTGAGTCCTAACCCTCAGTATCTCAGAGTGTGACCGTCCTTGGAGACAGGGCCTTTGGAGAGGTGAGTGAGCTAAGATAAGGTCACGAGGGTGGGCCCTACTTCAGGATGACCTGTCTTTACAAGAAGAGGGCATGAGGACACTGACTCACCATGGGAATTCTGTAACACCCGCTGCCCCACCCCAGGCGGGATACCGGTCACCTTACCCAGGCTCTTCGGTGGCTCGCAGCCTTTGTTAAGAGCTACCTGGTTGAACACCCTCCTGGTACGCATAATAAATACTTAATAAATAACTGTTCTTAGTTCTGTATCAAAATAGCCTTAGCACAGTAGCAATGCTAAAAATAGTAAATCTTTGTTCTATATATATGTACTTAGTCTTCTGTTCATGCCCTCCCAAGCCCGTGTTAGTCTGGGTCATCCCGATGGCCCCAAGGAGAGGTGGTGGTAGGGGGACCATGTGCTCCATGAGCACGACAACCCAACACCAGCAGGAGAAGCTTCCCGAAGTTACAGACTGTCTTTTGAGGACTGGGAACAGGCTAGCCTCCTACCTACTAAATAAAGACCACAGAAGTCTTCTTAAAAACAGAGATGTTTTTAAGAAAGAGTCAGAAACATGAAAAAAAAAGAAAAAAGCTAAGCCTTGATGTGCTATAATGGAAAAGCATTATTTTCTCTTGAAATTGCAGTTTGGATTGTTACCTACATTTTAGTTCACATGGAAACTCCACATATCTGGCCGTCAGTATTTCTTAGTGTAGTTATTGTGACAATAACAACCAAATCAAATTTTATTTTTTTAAGTTGAGTCTTGAAAAAATTCATATATATGTATATATATCTATATATATCTATATATCTTTGGTCATTAATCACTCACCTGTCACTGCCGTGAAACCATGAACCTCTGGCATCTGGGAGGCTGCAAGGCTGGGGATCTGCTGCCCCAGAGAGCCTGATTCATACACAACCTTCTGTTTCTTTCATTCAGTGGGACGGGAGATAGAGCCTGTGTGTCCTGGGATCTTTCTTGTCTGACTCCACTTAGTCACGACTCAGTCATTTGTGACGGATGGACCCTACAAATCACACACTCTGTCCTCCCCTGTTTCCCCTGCATTCACTGTCTTGCTTCAAATCCACCAGATTAAATTCTATTTATTACCCTTCTTCTGGTTTATTTTACATTAGGAATTCTTCTGAGGGACTAGAAAAAATACTGACATCCCTAGAACGTGAGCTATAGCTTGAAATGCAAGCTTAAACATTGACCTTAGAAAGAAAAGCATCCATTTGCCATAACACACCTAGAAGAACTGCATGGGATCTGGTAGTCAAGACAGGACCAACCTGAGACCACCTGCCTGCGAGCCGACACCCTCCCCTGAGACTGCCCGCACATGGACACCCTCTCCTCTCCTTCCCTTCTCTTGTTTGCTTCACACCACCACCCAGCAGCCAAAATGGGGCCTCTCTGAAGTTAAGTCTATGTTTTCAGATGCTCCGTTCCTCATCACAATTTCACTCTGGACCCCAAGTTGTCATCAGAGGGGAGAGGAGGCAGGCAACTCAGGGGTCGACTTCTTAGATATAATCCCAATATATAATCTGTGGAAGCAACAATTGATAAGTTAGACTCATAAGTGAAAGAAACTTTTAAGAGATGAGAAGACAAGCCAATGGTTTCTCCTAGAGAAGTTTTTAATAATAAGGGGCTATTTTCCAAAATACACAAGAGTCTTAAATATAAGAAAGCAAATAACCCAATTTAAAAATGGGCAAGAGATCTGAACACAACTCACCAGAGAAGGTACAAGGATGGCAAAAAAGCACATGAAAAGATGCTGCACATCACAAGCCCTCAGGGACATGTAGATTAAAACAACAATATGATACCACTGCACACTATGAGAATGGCCACCGTCTGGAACCCGGGCAACACCAGGCGCTGGCGAGGACGTGGGGCAGTGGGAACACTCTCTCATCGCCGGTGGGAACACAGAATGGTGCGGCCATTATGTCCACGCTCAAACCTGCACACAGATGTTTGCAGCAGCTTTATTCATAACTGCCCAAACCTGGAAGCAAGCAAGACGTCCTTCAGTAAGTGATGGATAAATACACTGAGGTCCATCCAGACAATGAATATTGTTCTGAACTAAAAATAAATGAGCTACAAGCCATGGAAAGACATGGAGGAATCTTAAATGCTTAGAGTGAAAGAAGACAATGTGAAAAGGTCACACACTTGATGATTCCTACTACACAATAATCTGGAAAAAGCAAAACTTTCTAAAGACAGTAAAAAGATCAGTGGTTGCTGGGAGTTGTGAGGGGCGGATGTCTGGAGCACAGATACTATTTAGGGCAATGAAAAAATATATATTTAATACATATATAATAATGATGCATGCCATTATATGTTTGTGTGAAGCCAGGTAAATGTATCAGCAGCTGCTGAGTGGAAGCAGACCATAAGTCAAGAGGGTGATGCAGACATTCAAGAGCAAAATCTCTTGATTGCATTTGACCTTCTGGGATTTGGGACCCAGTTGGAACCATTATTTATGTGTTGAACTGCTGTTTGCTGGCTGATGCGCCCCAGATGGAGCAGGAGATTCAGGGGAGTGGGAAGGGGTCCACAAGGCAAGCTCTCCCCACAGTCTTCTCCTCGGTGTCTCAGGAGCTGTGCGGGCACTCTGAGCCCAGATGTGAAGCCAGTGACCAAGATGCTCTCCGCAGCTTCCAACTTAAATTAACCATTAAAACGCCTTCCTGAGACTGAACTCTGCAGGGCCAGGGCCAGACCTCTGATCTGCCACAGCCTCATTATCCCCTCCGTTTTCAATCGCCTTTACTTAAGCTTAATCTTTAAAAAGTGTTCCAGAAACTAGCAAATACGTTATAATTAAGTATGTTTATTAATGCACATGGCGTCCAGGGCCTGGGCATGCATGCACACTGGAGTGGGCATTTCCTAGGGTGATGGAAGGTAATCCAGCTACTGTTCCCCTGTGTGTGCGTGCGTCTGTTTATTCTGCTTCTAGAGAAGTAAAAATTAACTTTACAACATAATTTGGACATGGTTAGCTTAGTTCAGGTAATTCTCGGTCTGTTCTCTTTAGATCAGATGGTATGTCTCAATCAAAAGTATTAGACTTCTCTTTCTGGACAAGTGACAAGGCTTTCCCTCCACCAGCCTCCGCGAGGCCTCGGCCACCAAGGTCTCTGGAGCACTAGACACAGTGCGTTCGCGCCCTCTGCAGGTTTCAGAGAAAATACACTTTTCCTCGACTGAGAAGAACAGTCTTGCAGAACTGAGGAGAGATGGGGGCTCCACATTTTGGCATTTTTGTCTCACAGCTTGGGAAACGGCCTGCCGTGTAAATGACCGCTCAGGTTAGCTCTTCCCTTGCACACCTATCCTTCTCTCCCGTTGAGCTCCTGGGCTGAGCTGACACTTGCTGCCTCCCGGGTCCTGGGTCTGAGGCTTAGGACTAGATCCAAGTAATCTATCGCCAGCCCCACCAGGAGCAGCTAATGGACACGCCCTTTAGGGAAACTTACTGCATATCCTACCTTCTGATCCTTACCATGATCTTATTAAATGAGTATCGCAGGCATTAATACACACTTTTTTCTCAAGGGGAAACTGAAATTCAGAAAAAAAATAAAAAGAAAAGAAAAAACAGCAATTAGGCTGACGCTGTCTCTCTAACAAGTTCTGAGAGCTAGAAGGCAAAACCACCCCCTCACTCCCCCAAAGACACCCCCCGTCCAGGTCTTATTTCCCCTAAGATGCTATTTTAGGTCCTTGTTAGTTTTGTAACCAAGTCTCTGGGAAGCAGCATTTAACCCCTTTCTCTTGTGCAGGAGATGGAAGTCCTCACGTAGGAGACAACTGAGGTAACACCGCGTGGGTCAGAGCCGAAACCATGGCCAGATGAGCGCAGGTGTCTTCACCCAGAGTCAGTTGTTAGACGTGCAGATTGTGCTCAAAAAGCACATTTTTACAGTTGCCATGTGTGCAATTCCACTGTGCAGCAATTGTCCCGGAAACTCAGCTGAGTGTGTAAGGGTTTTAACTTGCTGTCAACATGACGTCACCTCACGAGAAGGGGGGGGCGTGTAAAAACCCCCAGGGCCTCCGGAAGTCTCTCCCGCGGGCAAACATACCTGTGTTCCCACCTTCTGTTGTCCCCAGGGTCTCAGTGATTCTGCTCAGTCCGGATCCCAGGGAGTAAACATCCCATACTGCTTGTCACGCACACCCCAACGGCCGGAGGAGGACGCACCCCCTTCCTCCCCCTTCCTCACGCGGCTCCAGAACAGACGACCAGCTACAAAACCAAGTGAAGCAGGGGTGCAGGCTGAAGGTCACGCTGAAAAAAGACAAATCCCATGTGTCCACTAAATATATTTCAGAAATGTAAATCTTCATATTATACACCAGCTACGTTTTTAGAGATCCTTGGATAAACTTTTGTATAGCAAATATAAACTGTCTGAATTTACTATTTTTTACTATTAAATGCATGTAACCTCAATCAACATTGATTTAACATAAATTGGACTGACAACCTTGCTTTAATCATTCTGACATCAGTAACTACTTACAGGGCAGAATGTAAAGAGTAAAGAGCTGGTCTTAGTAACTTTCGCGCGTAACGCAAGTTTGTGTAAGCAAATAAAACCGCAAAAACCCTTAACATTAGCCAAAATCTATGTAAAATAAATAAGTAAAATTGAAAATAAGTAACTGTTTTGAACTAACTCCATTATTATTGGTTGTCACCCTTCTGCCGGGATGCATGTGACACAGAAGTCTTGCTTGTTGGCTTGCAACGGGGGTGAAGTCTCAGCCCTTGGCAGCTCGGTTGGTAACTACATAAACACAAGAATTTCTCAAAGTTCTAAACTCTTTTAACAGAGGCCAAAATCAAACCCCAAACTGGAAAGAGATTTTTGCCTTACATGTGTTATTAATTTTAATATGTAAAATTAGAAATACATTTTTAAGAGGCAATATTGCAATAAAAAAATAAAGTGTATGAATAGATTATTCACAAAAAAACACAAAATGTCAACAATCATTTGAAAAATTTTGGCTTACTGGTAACCTAAGAAATGCAAGTTAAAACAATGAGAGAAAATTTGTGCTTACTCATGGGAAAAGTATTTTTTTTAGTGTTGTCACCGAGAGTAGACGGGGTCAAGGACACATGTTCAAAGATGCTTCCTGAAGGGGCACCTGAGTGGCTCAGTCGGTTAAGCGGCTGCCTTCAGCTCGGGTCATGATCCCAGGGTCCTGGGTTCGAGCCCCGCATCGGGCTCCCTGCTCAGTGGAGAGCCTGCTTCTCCTTCTCCCTCTGTCTGCTGCTCTGCCTACTTGTGCTCTTTCTATATCTCTGTTAAATAAATAAATAAAAATCTTTAATAAAAAAAAAGATGCTTCCTGAAGCCTGACATAGCAATATTTATCAACTTTGATAAAATGTTTACATTTTGACTTAATTTCACTTGTAGGATATTTTCCATGTCCATACTTTTTTAATTCAATTAGCCAACATATAGAGCATCATTAGTTTTTGATGTTATGTTAAACGATTTATTAGTTGCCTATCACACCCAGTGCTCATCACAACGCGTGCCCTCCTTAATACCCATCACCCAGTTACCCCATCCTCCCAGCCCCCTCCCTTCTGTAACCCTCAGTTTGTTTCCCGGAGTCCAGAGTCTCTCATGGTTTGTCTCCCTCTCTGATTTCTTCCTCTTCAGTTTTCCCTCCCTGCCCCTATGGTCCTCCACGCTATTCCTTATGTTCCACATATGAGTGAAACCATATGATAATTGACTTTCTCTGCTTGACTTATTTCACTTAGCATAATCTCCTCCAGTCCCATTCATGTTGATGTAAAAGTTGGGTATTCATCCTTCCTGATGGCTGAGTAATATTCCATTGCATATATGGACCACATCTTCTTTATCCATTCATCTGTTGAGGGCATCTCGGCTCCTTCTATGGTTTGGCTATTGTCCACGTTAACAATTAACATGTAAAGTATGCCTCTGAAGTCAGAGATCTTTGTGTTGTTTATGTTAGGAAAACAAGTAGAAAAACTCTGAATCTCTAGTACCAGTAATTGCTTAAGGAAATTGAACTCACGCGGTTTGGCTACTATGTAGTCATTGAAAATGATGCCATATATTGAAATATGCCTGATAAAAGTACTATATAAGAAATTGACTTTCGGGAAAATGTAGTATTTCCTTCTGTTCCAAATACACCGGAGATTATACAAGAAGAGCAAAGCAGACGTGGGCAGGCTGGAGCCCCCACAGCCAAGGCTCAGGACCACGAGCAAACCCCTCAGGCGGTGGGCAGGGCCCAGGCCCAGGCCCAGGAGGACGCGCCCAGGCTCCCAGGGACGGGTTAAGCGCGCAGGAGACCAGGGCCAGACCCCGCTGGCAGGGAAAACAGCCCAACCGGCCTAACAGGGTCGGCCTGTTGCTGGGCTGTCCCCACGCAGGGGCGCAGGTGGGGACGGCTCAGTCACCCGCTGGGCCTGGGGTGACCCCCAGGCTCACAACGGAACGGGAGCCCCGAATGCCATCCCCGCGGCATTTCGGAACCAGGGCTGGAGGCTGGAGGAGGCTACGCAGGGTGCGAGGCTGAGGACCCAGAGGGGAAACTAAAAACAAAGGTAAGCCAGGCCCGCGCACAGGAAGGCCCCGCCGCGGGCACTTCGACGGTTGGAGCACGAAGGTTCTCGGGTCCTGTGCCCCCGGGGCCCGGGCTCGCTCGAGCCCCTGGGAGGCGCTAGGAGGGGGGCGCGAGGCCCGGAGGAAAGCGCAGACCGAGGCGCAACGCGGAGCCGGACGCACCGCCGGGCATTCCCGCGGCGCGGATCGGGCAGGCGCGCGGCGGGGCAGAGCGCCGGGCGGTCGGCAGCTCTCGGGTCCTGGCCTCCGCGCGGCCAGCGAGGCTCCCCGGGGGCCGCCCCGCCGGCTCCGGCCCCCGCTGCGTGCACGGGGCTGCCGGCCGGAGCCTGGCCCCGGCGAGCGTCGCAGCTCGCCAGGGGTGCTCTCGAGCGAGGAGCGCTAGGCCACCCGAGACCAAGCAGGACACGTCGAGTCCGACCCAGGCGGGGCACGATGGAACCCGGGCACCGGGGAGACGCGGGCGGACGCTGGCCGGCCGGGCAGCCACGGAGGCAGCGGCCGCGCGCTGAACAGGCCCGGCGGGGCGGCGAGGACGAGGGCTCCTGCGCCGCGACCGAGCAGCGTGGAGCATCGTCCTGCGCACCGCCGTGCAGCGCACGCCAGGGCTTGCTGAGGTCTGCGGAGATCCTTGTCCTGGGGCCGCGGGGAGGCTCCGTCGGTGACACGTCCAACTCCTGTTTGGGCTCAGGTCATGATCTCAGGGTCGCGAGATCGAGCCCCACATCAGGCATGGAACCTGCCTGGGATCCTCTCTAAGAAAGAAGTGAACCTTAAAAAACAAAAGACCATTTGTCCTTACTGTTTTGAGGGTTAATAAGGCTCGCCACTGCCTCCCATTTTTTCCATACCTAGTGATGCCGGAGGCACTGAAAGCGTGTTCTCTAAAACGTGGTCAGAGAAGGATGTTCCAGACAGGAAGTACTTTCCCAAAGGACAGAACAGCTGCAGGGGCCGGCAGGTGGCTTGGATCACCAACGCTCCTTGTCTGGTTAAGTGTCATTTCCACTCAAATTCCTTATTCTAAATCCCTACTCAATAATACTCAATTTTGTTAACTCTGAATTTTTTAATAAAGGGTGAGACCGTATCACCATGTCCTTGCCACTCTGTCAATAAATTAATGCAGGTTTATATGTTGCTTTCTTACTTGACGCACGTCTGTCCCTGCGCTGACTTTCTGACAAAACTGAATTTCTGGGTTTGTGAAACTCAACAGCAAGTGCAGGATGAAGCGGCCCCACCAGTGGAGCCAACATCTGGGAGCTCCTGCATCGAGTACACAAAAGTCAAGGCAAATGTACAACTTTGGGCGAAAATGCGAGTATTTATTTTATTTCACAGCAATCAAGAAATTGAAGGTGTCACGGATTTGGACTACTAGTGTGTTTTTATCGTAAATCTCCTTGTCTTTCTGTAAATAAACGTCTGCTTCACTTGGACAGCCGGGGAGACGCCCTCTGGACCTTTCCCTGCACACACCCCCACCCTCCTAACTCGGATCCAGTCAGCACGCTTCGTGCTGCTCAACTCTCTGCCGACCAGTTTGGTTCGAAATCTTCCTCAGCGTGAAAGACACTTACTTGTTCACACTGCAATTCAAGCCACTGAATATGAACTTACGAGACGGGTAAAAAGTAAGGTGTTTTTGTGTGTGTGAAAACAAAGCACAACTGCCCCCCTCAAAATTACACACATGCAAGTGGAAGGACAAAAAGGCCCCGTCACATTTCCACAGCGTAGAGGCCAAGTAAGGATGCTATTACACTAGGAAATTCAGACGGCTCTGTACTGTGACCGTCCAAATATGACGGATAGTGAAAACATAGCGTGGCCTCCTTACGTCCACTGCGGGCCCTCCCGCCACAGGCCAGGGCAACAAGCTCGTCCTGCACCTGCCCTCTGCCTCGCGTGTGCTCACGTGGTTCCTCTCCTGGGCCTGGGGCCATGATGTGGGAGCTCTTCGGGAGCCACGGCCCCAGTCCACATCTGACAGGGGACTTCCACGCACAGGCTGCAGGCACAACAGACTAAAGATCGGACAGAACACAGAATGCTATTTTTAAGTCATTTCTTATGTTCAACAGAAAAGATAATGTATCAAGAAGGAACTGGAAAACACATCAGGGTAAAAACACTGGATCTACCTAGAAGATTCTATCAACTCACTTATAAAACTGTCAGAATTCAGGAAATAATTTCTCTACTAAAAGTCCATGATTGTCCATGAAAACATTATATATCCGTATTTCAAGACTGAATTTCAGAATCTTTCAAAGTGTCACCTCTTAAGTTGCTAAATATAAATGCTTTCATAAGGACATTTTTTTTTTTGAAATTTGAAGAATATGTTTCACTTGGAAATAACAATCTTGTTAAAATTTAGACAACTCCTCACAAACTATTTTTTTTCAAGCCCACATCGAGAGCCGGCAGCATTCCCTTTATTGAACACTGCACTTTTAAACACCTGGGTCTCTACTCACCTGTGGTCCTCCAGCTAGGTCCACACTGGACAGAACCAGGAGCATGGGCCTGGAAAGTGGACACTACAAAGTGAGAGCAGACCTGTTCTAATAAAATTCACAGCACGTTCCTGAGCACCCTAATTTATTTTTAAAGAAGTGAAATCTAGAAAGGAATATAATCTTGCTATTTGTTATAAAAATCTATTAGTTGCAACACTTTCTATTTATAATCTTACATCCTGAAAAACTCGCTCAACGGGCTCATTCACATACTCTCCATGGAATCCAGACTTCAAGGCCTTCATACCATAACACTTGTAACTACTGTGAGAACCCAAAGGAGCTGCAAGCTTCCTCTGTCCAAGGGCCGACTGTGCGGCGTTCCTCCTGGGACTTGGCTCCCTGCGCTCAGAAGTGCGTGTCTTCTCAGGACTCTGCTCCCAGGGTCTCATGTAAGGCGGCTCCGGCCCAGGCCTTCTCAACCTCGGCACTGCTAAGGTTCTGGGTCACATCGTCCCTAGCGCAGGTGCTGCCCCGGTCACCGCAGGAAGCCCAGCAGCATCCCTGGGCTGCAGCCCTCCAGGGACAACCCAGAATGTCACCGACTTGGCCACATGCCACATGGATGGCCACCGGTGGCCACGGCCCCAGAAGTACAGCGTGCAGGGGGTGATGGTGCCTACGCGTGGACAGCATTGTTTATCACTTGGTTCCAAGTTATCACATTGCTTGAACGCTTTTTAACTACCAGTAACCACACAGATGACATGAACAACTCAGCAAATTAGGGAGAGCTCTGCACAGACACCACCGATTTATACACTTTCACCAGAAAGACACTAAACATCCTACACAGACCCAGGCTGAACAAACACTCACACGGACAGTAGCATTTATTTTGAAGAGCAACTGTAAGGTGTGCTCGATGGCGCGAATGCTCCGTACAGACATGAGTGGGCGCTAATAAGGAAGCCCACAAACGACGACGCGGAGGAAAACCGAATTCTGCCAAGAAAACCTCCACAACCGTTCCGGCATCACTCTTCTTTTCTTTTCCTTTCTCTTCTCTTCTCCTGTAGGGTTTTCAGGTCAGCCATCACATCCAAAGTCTTTCGGACCCACATAATCTGAAAACAACCATTGTGAGACGTGTTTAGAAGTGGGAAGCACACACAAAAGAGAACTAGAACCCAGAGGCTTTAACACACGTACCACAATGATCATGGCGTTGAGCAGCAGGGGTGCCGAAAACACTATGGAAATGAACATCCCCCGTGAATCGAAATACTGGTATTTTGAAAATAACCTGTTTTAGGAAAAAATTAAAAATTACTTGGCATAACAAAACAACGTTGTTACTGCTATTCTCTAACAGGAGGCTTCTGGACAGCTCGTAGGTCAACGAGGGCACCTCCGCCGGCCCCGCGACCGAACCCACCCGCAGCTCATTCAGCAGCCTGCCCACACTGCCCCCGTCAGGAGCACACAGTCAGTCCCACGGCGAAGAAGGCCGGGACCCAGGGCCCCGGGTAGATGGTGGCGGGAGTAAAAGCAATCAACCCGAGGGTGTTCTGGGCCAAAGGAAACACTTGCGCGCTCTGGTTAACAGCGATCGGACACCCACTGGAACGTGCTCCAACAGTAACAGCTCCCAGGCTTCTACGGGCCATCAGGTCCCGAGCTAGTCCGAGACGGGAACAGAGCCGGCACTCCGCCTGGGGGGACTCTCACCCGCCCGCTGCTTTCACACAAGGGGAGGCTCGGGGACACTGGGTCATTCAAGCTGCCCGAAGGCAGGGCCAGTAAATGGCACAGGCCGGCCGATTTAGGCGTCCCTCTGCGGCCAGCACTGGAACGTGCAGATCCAGCACTGATGAAGTACCCCACAATTCATCAGCTCCCTGACCGGGAGCCGGTGGCTGTGAACCGGCAAGACAAGCCATGCTTAGAGCTTACGCTACAGGGGAAGGGGTTCAGATCATCAAGTCAAAACACACGTCATGACTGATGTTCTGGAGAGAAACGAAGCGGGAGGGTGCAGATTTGGGCGTGGACTGCAGGAAGGCTCCCGACACTCCGTGTGTGTGAAGCTGGGAGCAGCGGCTGAGACTGAGCCGTGGCCACGCTGAGGCCGCTCGCTGCCTGGTCGAGGACCCAGAGGGGCTGGGACCCGGGGAAGCAGGGCCCGGCTCGGGAGGTGGCGCTGTCACCCGTGTGAGGGCAGGCACCGGTGGCAGTGGACAGAGCCGCACTCATGGTGTTTCAAAGGCCAAGGAACTCCTGGGGAATCTCCATGTGATGAGAGAGGTCTCCGGCCTAAGTCATCAGGAGGAGAAGCTGCCAATGCCAAGACGGGGCAGAGTGCCTTGGGGACAGCTCTGGAAGGGGGCTGGGGGAGAGGTACTGTCCTGGTGCTTAGACGGCCCGGTGGCGAGGCAGAGGGAGGAAACCACAGAGAGCTGGACGAGGAAGCTGGCAGCACAGTGTCCTGGAAACCAGGGAGCTGGTGGTTTCAGGGGGCAGAAGAGTCGAGGCCAAGTAACCCACAGACGGAGACTAACTGTGGGCCGGGCCCCACGCAGACCACATTGTCAAGGACAAAAGCGTTCCTGCTCCGAGGTGGGGTGCGGGCCCCAGGGACAGTGACCCCCGTTCAAGTCTCCTCGTGAAGGATCCTGATGGGGGAGGCCACAGGGCCCTTCCCACGATAAGTGCGTGCCTTCTCAGTGTGCCCAGCTGAGGAGACAGGTTCAGAAGGGAAGAGCCAGGACGCAGGGGAGGAGGCGTCAGGGCCACAGCCGTACCCCGGAAGCGCAGAGCAGCGTGGCGGACAGGCAGAGCGAGGAAGGGCTCGTGCAGTCTGGCTTCTTCCGTGTCCTCAGTATCTGGCCGAGCAAGGAGGCCCGGGGGGTGGAGCACGAGCAGGTGTTGCCAGCCGGGGCGGGACTGCACACCACCTCGCGCAGCATTCAGCAGCCTCCTGGACACGGCCAGATATTTAGGCTCCGAGGGCAATGTCTTCAACTCCTTCCTGCTCAGAGACTAGAAGTTTTTCTTTTTTCTTTACATTTAAGAGCAATAAACATTTCTGCGCTTAGAAATGTCAAAACCATTTCAAGCTCACAGGTCGTATAAAAACAGTTAGTGGGCCAGATACTGGCTGTGGAGCATTGTTTGAAACCCGCGTCGACACACGTGCGAGGGTCCCAGCTGATGCACAAGGCTGAGGGTCACAAACGAAGCCCTGTCAGTGGGCATAGCGTGTCCAGCGCACATGTGTGGATGTGGGTGCGGAGCTGTAACCAGGGGCAGGGCCTGACACTCGAGCAGGACGAAGTGAGAGCTGGAAACGGGGGCAGAGGACAAGCAGAGGGCGGGGATGCTGGACACGGTGGTGACGGTGCTCCAGGGCTGCCTGAGCGATCAAAGCCACAGGCACGGGGGTGGAGCTGCTATCTAAGGACGGCGGCCCTGGGTCTCTGGGGGACGATGCTCGGAGGCCTCAAGAGGACTCGGCAGCTCCAGGGAGGGCCGTCTCACAGCACACCATCCGCAGCCCTGATCACACGTGGACCGCGTTCTCTCTAAAATGCCTTTCTTTCTCTTTACTCTGCAGCTAGAGCTCCTTTACAAAAGCCCCCTAAACTCTCTCACGCTGTCGTGAACTCTGTTAACTGATCTTCCAACCCTAAGAGAGCCGACAAGCTGTTCGTTCCTCAAACCTAAAGCTATCAGTGCAGAGGCCCCTGGCCTCCCCGGGGCTCCAGCAACCGGTCTTCTCCCGCTTCTCTGACTCCCGCGGTCTGCATGCAATGCTCCCGTTGGACAAACCACTCTAGAGTGTGGTTCCTGACTACGGTCAAAATGAGCAGAGCGCTGGCCTACCTCCAGTTCATTGCTGCTACTTCGTTGATATATTCAGCACAATACACTAAAATTACTGGAAAAGAGAGAAACCACGTGTCAGGATTTGGATGACTGATTATTCATCATTACAGAATTATACATATTCTTTTTGCAATATGTTTAACATAAATACCACAGAATAGCAAAACTTTGATGAGAAATGTAACTTCTATTTTAGGTAAAGTGTGAGGTCAAAATTGGAGAATTTTAAAATTACAGAACACATTCCTTTAACGGGAAAAAAATGAGGAAGGTCAAGACACATGAAAGCCTCGATGGTCTCAAACAGTGCAAAGCTGCGGAGCATCCAGGTCTGGTGCCTGAAAACCCAGTGCGCACACGCATGCTACTCTGCCTGAGCTCCTACCTGACCCAGTCACGGTTCCCTCGTTCGAGACGCCACACAGAACACGGCCGGAGCTGTGAGACCCGGTGCTTGAAGCGACCTGCTTTCCTCCCTCACGCTTGCACCCCCCAGGGACACTCGTGACACCTGCCCAGCGGTCCTGGCGGCCACAGCCCTCCTGGAGCCCAGAGTCAGAAGCAGGCAGCTGTTCCAACCCTGACCTAGAGCCTGCTTACTACTGCATGCTGCATACACCGACCTGCAGAACAACTGGACAGAGCGGGTCACGGCAAAGAGCTGCCGTGAAAGCCCGACGCTTTCATTTCTCGGGGAAGTTAAAATGTGCGAACCTTCCTGCCCTTGACCAAAGTCACAAAACAGATTACACCGGGCTTTGCAATGTCTTGACTCCTTCCTCCATGAAGGGCCCAAGGAGGCACATCAACAAAGCCAAAGAAGAGAGACAGAGAAGAGAGGAAAAGACAGGCTGAGACACAGAAGGCGTGGAGCAGAACAGCACCATCTCTGCCAGGCGCTCCTCCCCAGGTGACAGTGTCATGAGTCTCGGCTGAGCCACCCGGGGGGCTGAGGGACCTGGGGGTTAGGGAACCTCTCCCTGTTTCATCCATAAAGTGCGGCAAATGATGCTGCACTGAACAAAATCAATCGTGCTGGCCTGAGAGTTACATGAATCATAGAATATGTGCACACATGTAGAACATCACCTACTTACTGTCCCAAGTGTGCAAAGTCAGCCCTCTCTTCACCCTCGAAAATAACAAACCCACAGAGTTAAGTTTACAAGCTGTTTCTAACCTGCCAGCTCACTGATAAGGCCGTCGCCTTCCTCCGAGCACACGCCATGCTCGCTGCAGGGAGTGCTCATCCTGGCCCCCCCAGTACACACATGCTGCATGGCTCGCGCCCGCACGCCCTGCACACCCCAGTTTAAGTGTTCCCGCACAACTTGAACAGGGCCCCTTCACAGTGCTTCCGGCTGCTCCTCTTTTTGCTGCCTTGTACTTATCACAGTTGAGAGCAACACAACTACGTCTGCAATGACTTCATGAACGCTGGTGTTGCCCAACTAAGCTCTTCGAGGCTAGGGAGGTGTACCCCTGACGTTCCTTAGTACACGCCTGACCACAGCCCTCAGGGGCAGGCAGGAAGTGGCGACTCTCCCCATCACCTGCTCTACGGGAATACTCGTGCAACACAAACTCACTGCCTCCCTCTTTCCTAAGACAAGCTCTCACGGAGATGCCGCCTGGCACCTGGCCATATCACACAGCAACTGAAGTCTCAGAACTGTTGTTTATTCTACTCACCTAAGCACAGGAAATGTCCAACCTGTACTTCGTACCTCTGGGATGACAGACATGTGAGCAGCAGGCACAGTATGTGGAAGACAGCCAGCCCTACAAGCCAGGGCTCGGTCCAGTCTGTCTGCTGTAAGACACACCGCTTGAAACTCATCATCTCATGGTCGTCAACTCAAACGGGGGCCAGGCTTCACGACTCCTGGGTCAGGGAGGGCAGTGGTCCCTCACTCCTGAGCATCCAGAGCCCTTCCCCAAGGCCTCAGAGAAACAGGTGTTGGAGAAGGAAGGGGGAGGAGGGAAACGGGAACCCTCTACACTGCAACCGCGGTCCAGGGATTTTAAAGAGAAACGTCACTAGTTTGGTGTTTGTGCACACAGAACTGACTGCACCATGGACTTGCCCCTCTGTTTACTGAACAGAATTGTGTTTTTAAGGTTTCTAAGGATCATCATCCCATGACTTAGGAGGAAGTTAAGTGTCTCATTCAGGGGATGCACTTGGTTACTCCAAGACTTAAAACACTTTAGACTAATACTTAAGGCCTTGGGAAATCGGAGGCATCCCAATTTGCCAGATTTTATTTTCCCCAACCTTTCTAGCAACCTTCCAAATAGTACCAAGATGTTGTGTCTCCTGCACTTTACGGTGGGCATGTCTGCACCCCCACATGCTCAGGTCCCCCTAGAGATGCTCAAATCCGCCCCCAGATGCTCATATTCCCCTCTTCAGATGCTCGGATTCCCATGCCCATAGGCTCAGATTCCACCCCCAGCCAGATGCTCAAATCTCCCCACAAAAACGCTCGGATCCCCCCAGATGCTCAGGTTCCCTCCACAAGCTCAGATTCCCAATGCAAACTCACACCCAAGCCCTGCCCTTCACTTCTCTCCAGCAGAGGAGGCGGGACCTGCCTCGGGGTCCCGCAGAGCCCTCTGGACTCTCTAGGTGTCCCCTGCCGCTCCTGCACGCCTCAGCACGGTAAACTGCCCACGACTACCTGTCCCCAACAACGTGCAGAGGAGACGAGAGAGCAAGGCGGAGGAGAGGGCGTGGACAGCGCGAGGGCAGCACCGGAAGTTCACGCCGCCCCACACCCCGGCAACTCCAGCCGCGGTCGGTCCACACCGCCCAGACCCGCCCCAGCATCCCGACAAGCCCTGCCCAGGAGCGTCCCGCCCGCCGCCAAGCCCCGCCCACGAGCGACCCGCCCACCACCAAGCCCCGCCCCGGAGCGTCCCGCCCACCGCCAAGCCCCGCCCACGAGCGTCCCGCCCGCCGCCAAGCCCCGCCCCGGAGCGTCCCGCCCGCCGCCAAGCCCCGCCCCGGAGCGTCCCGCCCTCCGCCAAGCCCCGCCCAGGAGCGACCCGCCCGCCGCCAAGCCCCGCCCCGGAGCGTCCCGCCCGCCGCCAAGCCCCGCCCAGGAGCGTCCCGCCCACCGCCAAGCCCCGCCCACGAGCGACCCGCCCACCGCCAAGCCCCGCCCCGGAGCGTCCCGCCCGCCGCCAAGCCCCGCCCAGGAGCGACCCGCCCGCCGCCAAGCCCCGCCCCGGAGCGTCCCGCCCGCCGCCAAGCCCCGCCCCCACGCCCCATCCGGTGTAGTTGGTATCGATAGCGGATGCGGGCAAACCCTGGCTGGCCCCAACTACCGTCGCCCGAACTGGAGGTCAAGAAGGCAGCAAGTTACCGTGATCACGGCAGGAATGCTGACAGGGAAAGAGCTGACTGAGAAGGCGGACGGCATCGTCCCCGGAAAGGCCCACCCTCACCACCACCGTCTTGCCATCCCCGCCCCAGTTGGATAACACAGGGAACGCCTCCGGCGTCGCCTCTCGCGGGATTTCCACTGGTCGCGAAACCCGCTTAGTCCCAGACATCTCGCGATATCTCCCTGTGGGCCCGGTATCAGGTCCACATCTCGCGGTATTTTAAAAATACGCCTAATAATGAAACTGAGAGTAGTTTTCCGATGGTCTTCCCATCCCGGCCGGGGGAGGAGGGAGGGTGAGAGTGTCTCTAGTTCTACGGTAGCCGGGTGGCGCTCTGGAGAACCAGGGGCGGTTGGGCGTCCCTGCCTGCTTCCGACGCCAACCCCGGATGACCGAGGGGGACAGGGGGCCCGAGGGGGACAGGGTCCGCGCTCCCGGCGGACCAAAGGGGACAGGGTCCGCCCTCCCAGGGGCCCGCGGGGGACAAGTGACCGGGGGTCCAGGGGACAGGGTCCGCGCTCCCGGCGGACCAAAGGGGACAGGGTCCGCGCTCCCAGGGGCCCGCGGGGGACAAGTGACCGGGGGTCCGAGGGGACAGGGTCCGCGCTCCCGGCGGACCAAAGGGGACAGGGTCCGCCCTCCCAGGGGCCCGCGGGGGACAAGTGACCGGGGGTCCAGGGGACAGGGTCCGCGCTCCCGGCGGACCAAAGGGGACAGGGTCCGCGCTCCCAGGGGCCCGCGGGGGACAAGTGACCGGGGGTCCGAGGGGACAGGGTCCGCGCTCCCGGCGGACCAAAGGGGACAGGGTCCGCCCTCCCAGGGGCCCGCGGGGGACAAGTGACCGGGGGTCCAGGGGACAGGGTCCGCGCTCCCGGCGGACCAAAGGGGACAGGGTCCGCGCTCCCAGGGGCCCGCGGGGGACAAGTGACCGGGGGTCCAGGGGACAGGGTCCGCGCTCCCGGCGGACCAAAGGGGACAGGGTCCGCCCTCCCAGGGGCCCGCGGGGGACAAGTGACCGGGGGTCCAGGGGACAGGGTCCGCGCTCCCGGCGGACCAAAGGGGACAGGGTCCGCCCTCCCAGGGGCCCGCGGGGGACAAGTGACCGGGGGTCCAGGGGACAGGGTCCGCGCTCCCGGCGGACCAAAGGGGACAGGGTCCGCCCTCCCAGGGGCCCGAGGGGGACAAGTGACCGGGGGTCCAGGGGACAGGGTCCGCGCTCCCGGCGGACCAAAGGGGACAGGGTCCGCGCTCCCAGGGGCCCGCGGGGGACAAGTGACCGGGGGTCCAGGGGACAGGGTCCGCCCTCCCAGGGGCCCGCGGGGGACAAGTGACCGGGGGTCCGAGGGGACAGTGACCGCGCTCCCGGCGGACCAAAGGGGACAGGGTCCGCGCTCCCAGGGGCCCGCGGGGGACAAGTGACCGGGGGTCCAGGGGACAGTGACCGCGCTCCCGACGGACCAAAGGGGACAGGGTCCGCCCTCCCAGGGGCCCGCGGGGGACAAGTGACCGGGGGTCCAGGGGACAGTGACCGCGCTCCCGACGGACCAAAGGGGACAGGGTCCGCCCTCCCAGGGGCCCGCGGGGGACAAGTGACCGGGGGTCCAGGGGACAGGGTCCGCGCTCCCGGCGGACCAAAGGGGACAGGGTCCGCGCTCCCAGGGGCCCGCGGGGGACAAGTGACCGGGGGTCCAGGGGACAGGGTCCGCCCTCCCAGGGGCCCGCGGGGGACAAGTGACCGGGGGTCCGAGGGGACAGTGACCGCGCTCCCGGCGGACCAAAGGGGACAGGGTCCGCGCTCCCAGGGGCCCGAGGGAGCAGGGGGAGACAGTGTCCGCCCTCCCGGGGGACGGAGCGGACGGTGTCCGCGCTCCAGGGCCATCCAGGGTCTGGCAGGGACGCACTTTCTCTGGCCAAGAGCCTGTGGGTGCCCGTCACCTGGGGTTGTACGTAATGCGGTCTGAGGACCCCGGGGGCGGGGCCTGAAGTTCTGCCTGGCGGGCACAGGGGGTGAGGGTCCCGCCGGCGGGGGACCTCCGTTGAGATTAGGGTCTCGGGATGCTCTCCGCAGCCTCAGCCTGGAGGCGCCTGCAGATCGCTGCTCGTCGCTCAGGGTGTCCAGAATCCTGCGCCTCAGGAAGTGGCTCGGGACACGAAAACGAGCGCAGGGCATGCGCTACCGGGGGCAGGTGACAAAGGTGAGTGCGGCCGCCCGTGGGCTCTCACCGGAGGCCCACACGGCCCCGCGGGGCCCGGCAGCCCCCGCCGTCCGGGTGGGGCGGAGGCAGGGCGCGCGCTGAGGAGGGACCCCCGCCCGGGCGCTTGGCGCGAGCAAAGCTGCGCGGAAAGGTCGGAGGGGTGGGTCCTCGGCAGGTGGTATTCCTGCGGGATCCAACAAAATGCAGCCCTGCGGCGCTGCCCCGGGGTCCGAAACGGCGTCGGGCGGTGGGGCGGGTCCCGCGGGTCCCGGCCTCAAGGTGCCCCGCGTCTGCATCTTCGGGGACCCCGCCGCTCCCCGCCGCTCCCGCCCCGCGCCTCCTGCCCCGCCTGGGGACCTCGGAAGACACCCGCTGGGCCGAGCCCCGCCCCGCTTTGACACTTCCCGATTACGCTTCTGGCGTCTCCTCCCCGCTCCCCCCCCCGCCCCGTGCCGCTGTGACCCTTCCTGTCGCCTTGCACGTTTCAGGCGCAGTTTCATGTCGCCCGTGGTCCGGCGCATACAGCCTTCCCTGCACCCGACCCTGGAGGCGGGATCCGCAACCGTGTTTTCACGCAGCTGCTGTTCCCGGTCTGGGGCTGCATCTCCCCAGGAGGCGACCTTGCCCCCAGCGGCCCCCGCCTCCGGGGACGCGGCGGGGCGGGGCTGGGTCGGCCGCGGCGTGGACCGGGTCCGCTCGAGTCTCGGTCAGGCGCCAGCAGGTGGCAGCAGCCCCGGCCCCGGGCCCTGCTTGCGGAGCCTTAACACCTCTTTCCGCGTCTGCAGCAAAACGAATTTTCGAGTATTCTGTTGTTGAATTGAGAGGTTTTAATTTTAGATGGAGAAGTAATTTTCTCTGAGCATCGTGGGAGAGTCAAATCTGTTATTTTTGACTCTCAGAGATTGCCGTTGCAAAATTGCAGTCATTTAAAAATGTGCTTGTGAAAACATAATTATGGATAAAAACGTTTTATAGATTAAATCAACAAATTTAGTATCTTATCTTCATTTTATATTTTCTATTTTAAAAAGAAAAGATTATTTATTTGAGAGAGAGAGCACCAGCAGGGGGAGGGGCAGAGAGAGAATCTCAAGCAGACTCGCCCTGAGTGCTGGAGCCCGGTGATGCGGCCAGATCTCAGGACCCTGAGATCGGGACCTGAGCCGAAACCAAGAGTCCAACGCCCAACCAGCTGACCACCCAAGTGCCCCTTCACTTTGTATTTCCCCTAATCCATGAATGTACCCCTACCTCAGTGCTCACAGAAGTGGTGACTACGTGGGTTACACCACACGTGGCATTGTGCTGCTTTAGGTGGCTTGTTTCTGTCTCTCTCTCTGACTGAGCCTCTCCAGGGCATTAACCCATCTTACCTGTCTGCCTATTCTACATTCTCAGCACATGGGGGACATAAAATGCACATATAGTGTATAATACTAGACAACTGTACAATGACTACACAGAGAAAAACTTCTGGACTCTGGGCAGGAAGGAGTTGAAGACGTTGCCCATGGCGCCTAAATACCTCCTACAACAGTAGCAGTCTCTTCCCTCTTGGCTGTGGGGCTAGAAGTCCAAAATCAAGGTGCCACAGGGCCACGCTCCCTCTCCAGGCTCTGGCAGGGTCCTTCCTGCCCTCCTACAGCGTCTGGTGCAGGACACCCATGGGGGTCCTTGGATCTTGGCGGCATCAGGCCAGTCTCTGGCCTGCAGTCCTGCCCCTCCTTGGTCGGCCTTCTCTTCTGCTCAGGACACAGTCACTGGGCTAAGGCCACCCACTCTAGGGTGACTTCATCCACCCTGTTTCCAGGGGATCACATTCGCAGGAGCGGGGATCATGGCTTATCCTTTGGGGGACACCATCAATGTACAATGGTGGTGCAAGAGGAGACAGCTGCTGTAACTAAGGGCACTTGCTCAGGAGTGTGGCATCACCTTAGGAGAGTGGGAAGGGGTTCTGAGCATGATGGTTGGGAAAGAGAGAGGCCTCAGTAGGGTCTCGACTATGTGGGCATCAGTTGTCATTCAGGGAGGAGACACCATGTGCAGGCATATGTCCTCCCTAAGATACAACACCTGGGTAATCACAATCTACCTTCTTGCTGGGACCCTCTGCTAAGTCACTTCAGTCTCCTGTCGGGCCACGGCCCCAGGGCCACTGCCGTGGCTGGCCCCTGCGGTGACACCCTGTCCCCACGTGCATTCCTTGCCCAGAGCCCATGAGTGTCTACACTATCCCTGCCAACACAATGCAAAGCACTGGATTCTGCAACCATGAGTTTGCTCGGGATAATTGCTCCAAGCATTTTTAATGGTTTATTTCCTAAGTGTTGTGGCTGTTTGCAGTAATAATACAGCTTTGTTTAAGTGGGATAATACCTCATCACAACTTTGCTTCCAACTGTCCATTTGCATTCTGCTATATAATTACGTTTTTATGCATATCTTTTTTCAACTGCAGAAACTTTTGAGCATATTCCAAGCGGTTTGGATACTCGGATATGGCAGCATGCGACTCACTGGTGACAGTTGTTCGCTCAAAACTGGTTGAGTGCAGGGAGTGGACCGCACTCTCCTCCTTTACCACCAGTGTGCCTGGGGATGCTTTGCTTTTAACGTTAAAAAGGTAGGATTTAAAATACATATGTAGCATATAATACTAGAACACAATGACGTTGAAAGAAACCAAAGCCTATGTGACCCACTATCATGTAACTACCACAAATACAAGGATGGTGATTTTCCTTTGCCAATAGATATTTTTAGGTAGACTTTTATTGATTTATTTATTTTAATTTAAATTCAATTAGCTAACATATAGTAAATCATTGGTTTCAGATGCAGTGTTCAATGATTTATCTGTTGTGCATAACACCCAGTGCTCATTACATCACGTGACCTTCTTAATGCCCATCACCCAGTTACCCCATCTCCCCACCCCGTCCCCTCTAGGAACCCTTAGTTTGTTTCCCAGAGTCAAGAGTCCCTCATGGTTTGTCTCCCTCTCTGATTTCTTCCCATCTAGTTTTCCCTCCCTGTTCCTGTGGGCCACAGCAGAATACAACAGAGGATTTGGAAAGATCCACTAATTCAGTGAGTTAAATAAAGTATGACTTACAACATTGACCACTTTTAGGAGAAATATTCCTGCAAAAACTTAGAAGGCATAGAAAAAATAAAGAAAAAAATGGACATAAAAAGGTCTCCAGAATATCCTGAACATCTTAATCTCATTTTTTTAGTTTTGTATCTTACAAAGCAGAGCTACTCTTAAAGCTTATCCTTCTTAACATGTTATTTAAAATACAGTATGTTTAGAGAATTTTACAGCTTTGTGGAGCTTGGAGACCAGATCAGTTCGCTCATTTTATAAATAATCACTGTTGCGTCCCGTACAGCGGGTGGGGGAGTCCACTGAAAGCTTTCCCTTTGGACGCACCAAGCTATCACACTGTATCAGAGGACCCTGTGTGCAAATTTTATTTTATTTTATTCTCAAGTGTGTTTTTTCTACACAGGACTAATGAGCATCATCAGTAAAGCAAATACGGGAACTTAACGTGCCGCCCTGGTGGAGCGTTATTTGGTATTGGCCCATCTCCTTTGCAGTTTGGGTCTCTCGGCTGTGTCATCAGCTCTCCTGAGGAGACTACCAGCCACCATCCGCGTGACAGGATTCCACCCACGGCTCCTTGTCCTCCCGGTTGGATCTGCCAGCACCTGAAACAAAGCTGCACTTACAATTCTCAGATGCCTTTCTCCAGGGTTACTTTCTTTCTTTCCTGCCCAATCTGCGGTGGAGACATGGCCAAGGTTGTCCAAGGTTGCTTCAGGTCTGACTTAGAGCTCCAGGGTAAACTGAGGGCTAATAATGTCATGCCGCATCCCTGGATAGAAAATCAGCCTCGAGGGCTTTACTTCTTAGGTGATGGTAGGAAGAAGAAAGAGAAAGGGGAAACAACATTTCTGTAGCATTTATACAGAGCTTGATCCATGGCATTCGAGTTAACCTAACGTTGATATGAGGAGAAACACACGCTTTCCTTTTGCACAATTATGAAATATTCACCAATATTCACAAACTGCTCTGTGAGTCTTCAAACATTCTTCCGGCTGAACTGTTTTCCTCATTTTCAGAGCAAGTCTTGAATGCCGTTCTCAGAAGGAAGAAAGGAACAAATTTTAAAAACACTGTTATGTTAGTAGAGTTTAACCCAAGAAAGAAAACAAGAAGTAATTGATTTAAGGGGAAACTCCGTGTATACAGACCTTGAAAGAAGGCGGGACCGATCTCCGTGAAACGGAGAAAATCACTCATACCCTATATATCGATGTAAGACACTGCAGTTAATGTGGGGAGAGAGACACAAAGTAACCCTGATCTTTGCTTTGAGTGATCCAAGTAGCTGGGGAAATGTTCTGGTCATAACCATCCACACATTGGGTAGAGAAACAAAAAGCACGGTAGAATGTGGAGAACGGAGATACGAAGTCAGACAGTAGGAGTGCAGATTGAAGAATAAGTAGATATCAATTTATTTCTTTAAATAAAAGCTTAGATAATGTATGGTGATTAACATAACAATAAAAAATTTTTAAAAAAATAAAAGCTTAGAAATATTGTATTCGAATTTGGAATTTTAAAGAGACTATTACATTTCTTATTTGGCTTTGATTTTGATATTTGAATATAGTTTGAATTTCATTTCCATAATTTTTGTATTAAGATCTCCTTATTAAATATTTCACGATCATTTTAAAATCTTGCAGCGAGTATTTAGTACTTTCTTTAACTAAAGACAGAAGCTACCGGCAAGCAGGTCACAAGCTGTGAGAACACAAGGGCAGTTTTGTGGATTCATGGGTGTAACCACGAAGGGTCTGCCTCCCTCCTCGGGGAGCCCAGGCCCGTATGTTGTAGGGCTAGAAGAAACAGCAACACCACAGTCGATGGCAGAGGACAGATGTCAGACAACAGCCCAATGTCCTGAGGCATCAGCTCCCTCTCGGCATGATGGTGCAATTGTGCATTTTCATCAATACGCGTTTCACCAGCCCAGGATGCCAGGTGTTTGTGAGAGATAAGTAGGACAGCCACATATCCTGGTCAGCCACGGAACATGCCAGTTTACACATTTCTTCATAAATAATTACTAATAGCAACCTCTTTTGTGTTCAAAACTGCCCTGTTTTGGATGATAGATTTCAGGATCACTCCAGTAACAGGGTACATGGTAGGATCAGTGGGTTCAAGATTACTTTTTGGCTGTAAATGACTGGTTTTGTCAGGAATTATGTTTTACACGAAATTACAGTGATGGATACACAAGTCAAGACATCCACAGTGTGATTACTGGGAGCAGCCTAGTGGGCACGAGGCCTCTGGTTTCTGGCCATTCCAACAGGAAGCAGTCCCTGCAGGGGACCGGCCTCTAGGGGCTGCCTCCTGAGCCCACTTGGAGGTCTGTGGCGCACAGGTGGAAGGCTTGGCCAGCACGATGGGCAGACGGCGGGGAAAGGAGAGCGGGGCTCACTGAGCAAAGGCATGGCTCCCCATCGTCGCGGTCACCAGCGATGCCTGGTGGAGGAGCTGGGTGCAGAGGGCCTTCTGTGCAAAGGGGACCATCGAGTGCACGTATGTACGAGACTCAGATCTCCTCCTCAGGGCGTATGCTTCAAGGTTCATCAACAGAAATCTTCCGTAAGCCTCTCTTCACTAATTCCCCGGTTTATTTTGAAATCTCTGTTTATCTGCCCACCAGAGATGCACACAGATCCGTGTTCGTCTCCACCTCCAGCTGCCTCTCCTCTGTGTGCACCTGCTCAGGCAGAATCTGGCGCTCTCCACGGGAAAAGAGTAGTTACAGAGTAATGCATGTGTCACCACGTCAGGAGACAATGTCATCAATAAATGGGGTCACCACGTCAGGAGACAACGTCATCAATAAATAGGAGAAATGTGGATAAATACATCATTAAGAACACAGACTTTATTCAAAAAAGAAAACAAAACAAAACAATCAAACCTACAGTTAGATGTTTTTAGGGTTTCTTCCTTTTCTTTAAATACGACTAAATGACACTTTGTTGAAATTTAATGTGTTCAAGCAAAAGTCCTGGCTGTGGAATGCACCTTAAAAAAGACATAAAACTTATTACTTCTGGCTCAGTTTTGAGCTCTCTTGGTCTTTGAATTAACTAACCAAAGAGTTAATGTTACACTGGAGAGAGGACAGAATTAAAGCCGGCCAGCTTCCTTTTCTTGTAGAGGAGACAGTCCTTCCAAGTTTGCTCTGTCCTGGGCTTAAAGGTGTGCGGTCTTACTGGGATGTCGCCGCAAGGACAGCTGTTAGAAAAATCACAAATAAAACCGTTGCATGAAACAAAACCGTTCAAAAATCTCCTCCACATTGCAAATGATAGTTTGATGTTTTAAGCAATATTTTTGTTAAATAATCATTGCTTTGGTATATTTTTTCTGCTAGGAGACACAGAGTCAGTTTTTACTTTGTTGGTTATCATGTGATATTTTACTTACAAGACATTTAATGTAAATGTGTTTTAATAATTACCTTTACCAAGATAAACTAAAACTGAACAACAGGGACGTGAGAAAGTGAAAAATTTATCTTTCTCTTGATTTAAAAATTGCTCTGTCCAAGAGCATATTTTTATTTCCCTTAACCTCCATAAATTTACACTAAATTCAATTTCATCATTTTTAAGAGTTCAACCCATCCTAATAATATATCCCCCTTACAGCTGGAAAGAGCTTTTCTTTAAAAAGAGGCCCTTCGACTATCTTACGGAAGCGCTAACTACAGTGGCCGTAAGTCACAGCCGTGCTGGTGGGTGGCGGGTCCTCCTCTGTGTCTCGGGAGACTGCATGCCCCAGCGCCTCGGCTTATTTTCAGGGAGGACCAAGCACCCTTCCCCTCTATAATCTACTCTGCCTTAGTTCCTGATGGAATCCCAACTATTTACGCGAGAGTTGTATTTCTTATTTCATTTCATTATGCTTGCTTTTCATTGGGAATATAACTGGAACTGGGGTTATATATCTATTTTGAATTCATTCTGGCATAAAAAAACAAGTTCATTTAGAATTCTATAAGGAAGCGAGACCCAGGTCTTCTCTCTCGCCAGGACCAGTTTTCTAGGAGAGTTCCCATTTTCTCACTTGGAAGTCTATCACAGAAAGCATCCGTCCCAGTTTAATAAAGGTTCTTCTTTCCTTGCCCTTTGGCACACTGTCGGAAGAGGGGTGGACACCTGCGATCTGAAGCGCTTGCAGGCTCGCTGAACTTCCTCTCTGCCGGTGCACGAGCCTCTCATTGGACGGAAATGTCCCTTGTCAATGTGGAGCCACAGGGACTGCCTTCGCGGTGACGGGCCATGGGCAGGCGCGGCTGGAGGACAGGGGGTCCACGATGTGGGGTGCAGGCCACCTTCACCTGGGCTGTGACTGCAGAGTGAGGGGTGGGCTCGGCTCAGCAGGTCCTCCTGAGTCGGGACCAGAACAAGAAAGGAGGCTCTCCAGAGCCCGCAGCAAACTGAAGACGGGAGTCATATGTCCAGATGGGGTAGGATGCCCCGGGCCAGCCTGAGGTTCCTCCACAGATCTTGATTCCCAGGAGAAAGCTGTGTGTCCCCATGACTTCCAATGCAGATGGTCATCCTGATAGTTGGTATATGTGTGTCAGCGAGATTCAAGTTGTTTAGCACCACTTGGGGAATTATTGATCTTGATCTACTGGAAAACAACCATCTTCATCCTAGATGGAGTTCCCAGAGCAGCCAGGAGCATTTCCTTATTGTAACTGTAATAAAGATGGCACATTTGGGGCGCCTGGGCGGCTCAGTCGGTTAAGTGGCTGACTCTTGATTTCGGCTCAGGTCATGATCTCAGGGTTGTGAGTTCAAGCCCCGAATCAGGCTCCGCACTCAGCACGGGGTCTGCTTGAGATTCTCTCCCTCTCCCTTTGCCTCTCCCCCTTTCACTCAAATAATTTCTTAAAAAAAGAAAAGAAAAAATAAAATGATACCATTTACCATAGTCATTACATCCAAAGTCATCACATATGTATAAGCTTTACACCAAAGCTGTTAAAACATTACTGAAGGAAGTGAATGGAGACCTAGGTACATGGACGGATACACTATTTTTTGCATTGGAGGAAATGATATACTGAGAATAAGAATTCTCCCTAAATCAGAGCAGGTACTTTTTGTTTGTTTGGTGACAAGACACTCACTAACCTAAAATTTACATGGGAACAGAAAAGACCAAGAGAAGCAGGAAATCCTGAAGAAGAGCGAGGATGAGGGTATACTTACCCAATATCAAGATTTGTACAGAGACCCGATTTAAGACAAAAGTGGCGTGATGTAACAATGGGAAAGTCTTTTTAGTGAATGGTGCTGGATCGACTGGGAGTACTTGGTGCAAAACTCAAATCTAGATGTACTATGAATCTAAACATGAGGGTGAAAAAACCCAGCTTCTAGAAGATAGCTTGCAGATATTCTCCTTTGTTACTGGGGTAGCAAAAAAAATTCTTTAACAGGATTAAAAAAAGCTCTGATGATAAAGGAAGAGGAATTTCTATTTATTGCAGACCCTATTAAGAGTTTCACAGGGGATGAGAGAATATTTGCAATACACATAACTATCAGGGAATCGTTACAGTGATAATAATACTAATGTCTATAAATCAGAAAAGACTGTCAAGAAATACAAAATACATGAAGAGGCAATTTACAACAGGGAGTCTCCAAATGGCCAGTAAGTATATGAAAAGTTGCTCAACCCCATTAGCCCTTAGGAAAATGAAAATGAAAACCGAAATGACAGAAACAAGCAACCCAGTGAAAAGGCAATCTATAAAGTGGGACAGAATATTTGCAAACCACGTATTTGAAAAGGGGCTGATCTCCAAAATGTGTAAGGAACACCTACTGCTTGACAGCAAAAACAAGTAGCCTGATTAAATAGTGGGCAAAGACTTGAAAGGCGTTTCTCCAAAGAAGGCATACAAATGTCCAAGAAGTATATTAAAAGATGCTCAACATCATTAATCATGAGGGTACAGGAAATCAAAACACAATGAGATACCACCTCACACCTGTTAAGATGGCTATTATTTTTTAAAGTATGTGTTGTCGACAATGTGGAGAAATCAGACCCCTTGTGCACGGTTGATGCGAATGTATCCATCACCGTGCAGACGCTGTGGACAACAGTGTGGAGGAGCCTCGGGAAATTCGAGTAGATCCGTCACATGATCCAGCAATCCCACCTCGGGGTGTTTATCAGAATTGAGTTCAGGATCTCGAAGAGGCACCCACACTCCCATTTCCAGAGCAGCAATATTCACAGCGGCCAAGTTGATGTTCATCGATGCGTGGATGGACAAAGAGAATGTAGTGCATACTCTCCCAGTGGGTTAGAATTCAGCTGTAAACAGAAGGAAATCCTGCCATGTTTTTAGTAACATGGATGAAATGTAAGGTCTTCTATAAGCCAGTCATGGGAGGGTAAACACTGCATGATTCCACTCGACAAGGTGTGCGAAGCAGTCAGACCCGTAGGAGCAGGGAGCAGGATGGGGGCTGCCCTCGTGCATTTTGTCTTGTTTGATTTTGAGAGTCTCTTCCTTACTGTTGTGATGTATTTAGACAATAACCTAGTATGTGGCACAAACACCAACCCCATACACAGCACATATGACTATCACAGACACACGGCTGCACGAGACAAGCCACACGCACACGCACAGAAGCACGCGTGCATGTAAAATACACACACGTCACCTCCAAGAGGTCGGAGCCCTAAGCTGTGGTGCTAAGTAAGTGCGGGTCTTACCTCCAGGGATGGGGGCAGCATTCAGGTGTTCTGACCTGGACTGGACGGCATGGGTGCGTTCACTTTGGGCACTAAATCAAACTACAACGTATTCATCACTTTACTCAAGTGTGTTGCACTTTGGTATAAATGTGAGTCAGAAAGGGTAAACATATCAGGAAGGAAAACAAGCCCTATCAGCCTGATCTAAAGGTCTCTGCACCATGGAAGCTGTCCTCACACCTCTGCTGTCCCTAGAGACCCTGCAGAGCGCCGACCGCTCCCTCGCTCCTGCAGGAGGGAGCCCGTGAAGGGCTGGTGCCCTCGCCCCAGCCCCTGCGCACTTGGCCGTGATCAGCAACCCGTGCTCCCGCTGCTAATCCCTGACCCTCCGCAGGGACCGTGCATACCCGCTTCTGCCATCTTGCCCCTCAGCAGCTGAAATCCATGTTCTGTGCCGAAAATGAATTTTCTTACAAAGTACTCTGTCATTATTGTTTTTAAATAGATCTTTCAGGCAAGTAGGTTTGTTACTTCTTCCGTACATATTTAGAAGGCCGGAGAGCTGAGGGGACAGGTACTTTCTGAACTCAATCATACCCAGTGGTTCTTCTCGCTGCACAGGGAAGAATTGTTGAATTTGACTCATTGTTTCAGTGGGCTAGCCGAGAAATTTATAAACAGATAGTGGGATTTCTTAAAGACAGTCCAGATGATGAGGTGGGAAACATTGTGTTTGATGTGGGAGGGATTCAGCCCCTGAAATATTGTTTACAAAATCGCCTGCTGAATCTTATCACGGGAAAATGGATTTCATTTTCAAACACTTAGGTTTGAAAGGCGTCTAAAATTCAATACCTGCGCCAAGCCTTCAGATGCTTCGAAGGCTTTAAATGCCTTGAATGCTGAAAAGCTAAATAGCATTGAACTTAAAAATGCCTTTCTTCCCAATGCTTAGTTGGGCTGTTGGCCGCTGGGTAGCCAGGATGAGGCTGGTCCTTCCCTTCGTTTTCGGTCTCTCAGCGAGGCGCAGAACCTCACCGACCTCCCTGCCTTGAGCTCCCTTGGAAGCCCCTGGTCCAGCCTCTTTTCAGCTGGTTTTCCAATAACTATGTCTTCGGTGTTGCTGAGCTGATTTGGTAAGTTGTGAAAACAATGAACACTTTAAAAGGCTAGTTTCACATAATTTCCAACCACATAAACAATATAAAATAAAGTTTATAAAATGCTGATGAAAGCACATAATCTTAGTCTATTCCATGCCTGATACCCCCCAAATAATCATCAATCAGATTGAATATGTGTGTATTTAAATATATATAGTAAATAGTAAATACACATGTGTAAGGATGAAGTCACCTTCAACAGGCCTGATATGACAAGCTCTTTGTTCTTGGATCACAAAACATTCAGTTATTGATAATATGGAGGAAAGAACATCATATACTGCATGGTTTAGGGTGACCACAGAGGATTTGGACTCATTTTTACCTGGGCTTGAATTTTTACAACTTGTGAGCTTATATTATCCCGGACAGAAACAGGACTTCTCTAAGGATGATCTTCCTTATCATAAGGATCTACCACATGATTTGTGTGAGTATTAAATAAATGTGCACACACACACAGCACGCACACAAGCACATAACAGGGAGAAGGAAGACAAGCTCTGGGCTGAGCAGTGAGGTGAGCCCGTGAGCTGCTCCAGGGTCTCTCTGCAGGCCTCCTGCAGGGTGCGTTTTGCAGGTTGGCTGGTGTCGTGGAGCCCATGTGGGAGCAGCTGGAGACCAGGTGCACATCACCTGGAAAAAGGAACAGGACCATCCCAGTCTCAATGTGAAGTTCTGGGGCTTTGGACCAGAATTGCTGCTTCTCTCGGCATAGCCAGCCTCTGGCTCAGCATCGCCTCTTTTAACCAAAGCATAGACACCAGTTGTGATCTTTGGGAGAGGATCTGAGGGAAAGACCCCACAGGAACCCCAGTGTCAAGACTTGGTCCCTTTCTTGTTAGGAATGCTTCAGAAGAGGAGAAAAAAGCCTTGGGGTTGGCAGAGGATTGCCGTCTGTGCTCACCTAACAATGCTGGGGACTATGTGCTGTGCATCCTGACACCTCCTTCAGACTGGTTCCCGGGCCCAGATCCTGTCTTATCTCACGAGTCGGGATCCCTGGTCCTGGCGGTGTTCTACCACAGGACCTTGTGCGTGTGATCACCAGCAGCAGCTTCTGTGCTGTATTTTTTACTGTGGAAAAATGTGCATCACATAAAGTATATCACTTAACCTTTCATGAGTACACAGTTATTGTGTAAGTACATTCAACCATCTCCACCAGCCATCTCCAGAAATTTTATATTTTCCCAAACTGAAACTCTGCCCCCTTCCTCAGCCTCTGGTGCCACCAGCTACTCTCTGTCTCTGAGTTTATTGACTTTACATCCTTCATATAAATGAGATTATAGGATGCTTGTCCTTCTCTGATGGGCTTATCTCAGGGGCATAATGACCTTAAGTACCACACCCTGTAGTGGGTGTTCCTTATGAAGGTTGAGTGACATTCCGTTGTATGTATATTCCACTTTCTGCTGAATTTTTCCAAAATTTTTTTATCCATTGAGCTGATTGTGTGCTTCCCCCCACCTTTTATTACTATAGTGCATTACATCTATTGGTTTTCCTATGTTGAACCATGGCTAGGATATATCCAATCTGCCCACTTGTATTTTAATGGATGGTTGGATTCTGGTCGCTGGTATTCTGTTGAGTTTATCTGAGCCCACACTCATAAGGGATATTGGTCAGTTGTTTCTTGTATTGTCTCTGTCTGGCTTTGGCATCAGGGTAGTGCTAGCCTCCTAGAAGGAGTTGGGAAGTGTCTCTCTTCATGCATATTTTGGAAGAATTTTAACAAGGGTTGATTTTAATTCTCTTTAAATATTTGGTAGAATCAGCCAGTGAAGACATTGGGTCTCAGGTTTTTCTTCATTGGGAAGTTTTGGTTACTGAATTAATCTCTTTACTTGTTATAGGTTTGTTCAGATTTGTGTCTCTTCCTGATTCAGAGTTGATAATTTGTGTGTTTCTATGAATTTTCCATCACTTCATCGGGGTTATCTAATTTATTGGCATACAAGTGTTCATAGTATTGTCTTATAATCCTTTGAAATTCTGTAAGGCTGATAGTAATATACCCACTTGAATTTTTGAACTAAATATTAGAAGCAGACAAGGACTATACAAGGAGCCATGCTTCTTAAAATTTAGAAGAGTACATAAATCTTTGCAAGAAGACAGGTGGAAAAAATACTGACATTAAGGAACTCTGTGATGCCTTTGGAGGATTTATTTGCTCTGACATTTGTAAATAATTTACACATGCTCACAAAATTCCTAATGTCACTACAGGACTTTCCAAGCTGCACTCCTAAAGGAGGTAGCCTCTTACACTCAAACTTGAACTTTAAATTGTAAACCAAATCCCAGAGCTCAGTTGTCCATTGGAGAAAATGCAGTGAAGGCAGGAATAGGAGTGACAGATAACAGAGTTGGAACTCATGGCCGTGGTTATTCTTCCTGGCCCATGGCAGCTGGTGCTGCTTGAAATCCAGCAGGTGGCACTAGGTCAGCCTCTGGGGGACACTGCCAAGTCAGGACAGGGAAGCTCAGAAGGCTTTCTTTTTGTTTTCTTGTTCCTTTCCTACATGAACACAAGTACATGTCCTTGTTAACTCACACGGTGTTTGTTGTCTTAAAGCATCATGGTAATGCCTACGTTAGGCGTCTTTATTTGGGGGATAACTGGTTCCTTTATGGGAATGGGTCTGTTGACTTAGTAGGGAGTTCTTGTTCCAACGTCTGGTTGGCATGTGAGGTAAACTGCTTACATTTTGTCTTCCCCCAATAGCATCTTTATCTCTTTGTTTGGGAAAGCATGATTTGGGAGCACGATTGTTGCTCTTTCCCCTGGCACTCAAAGGCCCATGCCTCTGTGCTTGTGCGGACTCCTGCAGATGCCGGGCCCATGGGTGCTCACGAAACTGCACTTTTCCTCTCCCTCCCTCTTCTCTCCCCAAGTGGTGTGCGTCCAGGGGGGTCACTGGTGTCAGAGTCAGACTGTTCAAACCTTAATCAATCACTTTCCTCCCCGCTCTGAGCCTCCGCCTGTTAATCTTCACCCTCAACCTGTGTGTGCATCAGAAACACGGCAGCACAACAAAATCTAGCCATAAAACAAATTAAGTTACGTTATCCTTCATGGGTGAGATTTGTAATTTTCCCTCTATAAAGTTATTAGATACCTTTGAATTTTGAGACAAATAAGTAAAGGCTTGCTAAAATTTAACTATTCGCTAACTCCAGAAAACTCTTAGATTGTTGTAGCAGATCTTGACTGAGTAGAATAGCTGGGACCTGAAGTAGAACAACCATTGGTTCTGAACATTGACTTACTGGCAATTAGTTTCTAACTGGTTGACCATGTTCAGTTACTTAACTTTGACCTGACGTGTTTCTGTAGACTTTGCCTAATGCATGTCTCAATTTCGTCTCTGTAAAACAATACGTGATTTGCTTAAAAAGCTCTTTATCCTAATATCATTTTGGAAGCTCTAAATAATTACTACCTAATATGTGTTTGGGACAAACATTTAAATCAAAATAGTAATATCCAAGAGCCCTTCCAAATGGATCAAGATCTTTATGACCTTCATTCTTCCATTCAGGGCCCCACAGCTGCTCCTGGTTACTTCCCAACCTGAGATAAATATTTTTTCCTCTGGCTTTCAGTTTTACCTTGTGTGCCTTGACTCTGGCCAAGGATTCAGCTTTTCAGCATTTCCCACCCTGTGTGCAACACCTCTATGTCACCCTGCTCCCCTGCCATCAAGGAGTATGGGTCTAAGTTTGTATTCATACTAAGTGTGGAACTACATTCCACAGTCTTGTCTCTCAGCACATCCATGTGCCAGAGCTGGGTGTAACAGGTGCCTGCCCCTGGGTTCAGATCTAGCTCTGTCACTTTTTATTTGATCTGGGTAAGTTCTATGAACTCTGAGCCTCATCTTTTTTAATATGGGAAATGGGATAATGAATTTCTACATGACAGCATGTGTAAAAAAGGGACACAGACATGGCAGTTCCAAAGACAGTCGGCAGAATGAGGTATGTATGTTATTCTGGACTAAGTAAGGGGGATAGGCATCTGAGACTTCAGAGGGAAAGGATGCAACGCACAGGGAGATGAAACAGAATTTTCATGGCCTCTCAGGAGCAATGGGGCACAGAGAGAACTGTGATGTCACAGGCCCTGCCAGATTCCTCCCTGTCCACCACCCAGTTCACATCACAATGTCATGACCATGGTGACAGCTCCCTTCCGGGACCAGGTCCTCCATCTAAATTCACTTAGGCAGTTGAGGGGGAGGTGAAGAGGTTTTCCTGAATATGCTGGGTCTAGATTGCTTAAAAAAAAATTATTTATTTGACAGAGAGAGACACAGCGAGAGAGGGAACACAAGCAGGGGGAGTGGGAGAGGGAGAAGCAGGCTTCCCGCAGAGCAGGGAGCCCGACGCAGGGCTCCATCCAGGGACCCTGGGACCATGACCCGAGCCGAAGGCAGGCGCCCAATGACTGAGCCACCCAGGCGCTCCTTTAGATTGCTTTTTAACTGCACATAGTCTTCATGCAAAGTGTCCTGCCTGGAGGTGGCTGCCCATGGCCGCCAGAGTGGAGATCTTCAGAAGATCTGGGTCTTGAAGAGACCTTGTTGCTCCAGTCAGCGGCACAGAGGCTATGCATGGTGCTAGACCTGCAGTTACGTGCGCTCTGTGACGTTAGGCGAGCGCCTTCCCCTTCCTTAGGCTTGGTTGTCCATTTGTAAGCAGAGTGCGATACATTATAATTGACTAATCCACATGAAGCACTCAGCATTTTATGCAGGGTTGTATAGTTTCAAACAAAAGGAATACAACGTAACTCATTATTTATACTACTTCCCTATAATCCGTTCATTGTTTCCTAAGTTACCTAGCTTTGCAGTCTACAAACTGGGTTTAAAGATCTGTTTTATTAATCAATGATAACTAAACTAGCCATCACAATTACTCACTGCTCTCCAGGACCCCATTCCCTGAGATGCACAGCGGTCTTTGCAGAGTCGTCTATTACCACGTCTGGCCACTAGATGGCAGGTGGCCCCTCTCCTGAGGTCTCTCTGTCCTAAACTCTAGGATTCTGCATCTTTTCCCATGTTCCTTAAACAATGAATATTTATAACATTCCTCCATTGTCTTTTTAATAATTCTTGAAACTTCTTGTGCCTTCATTATCTCCCCAAACAGATTATTATTCAAATTTCCCGTGTGCTAGAAATGTAGTTGGTGTCCATCACATGACCACAGCTGAATGCGCCTGGCTGGGAAGCGGCCACCGGGGCTCCCGTGTGGCCCCAGTGACCTTGACCGGGGTGCGGAGGGTAGGGGCTGCGTCTGGGCTGTGTCTCGCAACCACGGGAGCGTGCAGGTGTGACTGCATTTGAGCGTCTGTGCCCACTGCCTGTTGCACCCTTTCTATAGAGGATCCAGACACTGGGAAGGGGACTTGGAATGGTCAGTCCCAAGCTCCTCGGTTTCTTGAGGCTGAGTCAGTCATTCAGTCAAGGTCACATTGCTTTCTGAGGCATCTCCAAGGCAGTTTTGGGCCAGAATCCATCCTTATTCGGAAAGAAGCATTTAATGGCAAGTATGCAGAGCACGGCATCACGTCCCCAGCTGTGCACGTCAGGGAATGGAGAGCTGTCCCAGCCGAGCGCAGTCTCCCTTTGCTCTTCTCCACCAGCCTGTGGCTCCCACTGACAGCCGGCCCTCGAAGGCAAGGCCAGCCTGGGGGCTCTGCCGTCTCAGAACGCACACTTGGAGGGCCTCCGCTTTTTCTTTTTCTTTTTTTTTAATTTAACAAAGCATATTAACAATGTTCATGCCTCGCTACTCACAGAATCCAGGTCAAGATTTTCATGTAATTATGAAGGGAATGTGAATTATATAATCACATCTTTATAATTTAAGAAGTGTTCTTACATAAGTATCATGTTGGGAGATATGTAACTACAATCCTAAAGCCACATATTCTCATTCTTCACTGAGTTATGTATTTGGAAAAACATGCTCCTATAGCCTGGTATTACAAGCCACATAGATACACACACGCAGGGTCTTGGGACACATCTCTTTGTCCTGTCTTCCAAAGCGTTATTTTTTGAGAATGAGTTCTGAGATTCTTAAAAAACAGGCCAAAGTGTTTTCTTGAAACTACAAATTCTCACCAAAATTCCTTGGGGGATAATTGTTTGTCCTTTTCCAAAGTCAAGTAAGAGACTTTTACTTTCAAAACTCGGTCTTTCAAAAAAATGACTATGTAGGACCTCCTTTCTTTCTACTCACTTCCCTTATGAACTTCAGAAATAAGGGACCTGTGAAATGAGAAGTCTCTGAAGTACATGAAAATTCTCTGTATATGAGAAAACAAATAATTGTATATATACCCATTTAGTAACTTACTTTTTAGTAATAAGTATTTATTGATATTTGTTTGTCTAATTTGGACCTTATTGGAATGATTGCCTTTAGCTTACCTTCAGTGGCCATCCAACAGACAAGCGTGTGCATTAATTACTAAAGTAAATCAACTTCACCAAGTTCTATTTATTTCTTCCGTAGCCAAAGGTGTTCCCAGAGACTTAACTACTTTTTATTAGCTTAATATAATACGAAATATTTTTGTTGTGTCTATTAAGATCAGAAAAACTTTTAATTTCATCTGTATGATGATACAATAAATAGATTATTTTAATTCTTATAAATACTAAAATATGTGTAAAAAAAGCACTATTTCACCTTATATTTTATTGCATGTTTAAGAAAAACACATTTTTCTTTTCTGTTAGTTTCTCTTTCAGAGGTCATGATTTTCAGTCCAAATCCAACCTGTTAATTGTTCAGTTAATTAAAAACAAATAGGAGCATTTGCTCAAACCTTTGTGCCTGCAATATTTTTTTTTTTAAGATTTTATTTATTTGACAGAGAGAGACACAGCGAGAGAGGGAACACAAGCAGGGGGAGTGGGAGAGGGAGAAGCAGGCTTCCCGCCGAGCAGGGAGCCTGATGCGGGGCTTGATCCCAGGACCCTGGGATCATGACCTGAGCTGAAGGCAGATGCTCAACAACTGAGCCACCCAGGCGCCCAATGAAACTTTATTTATTTATTATTTTTATATAAAGATTTTATTTATTATTTGACAGAGAGAGAATGAGAGAGAGAGAGCATGAGAGGGAGGAGGGTCAGAGGGAGAAGGAGACTCCCCGCTGAGCAGGGAGCCCGATGCGGGACTCGATCCGGGGACTCCAGGATCATGACCTGAGCCAAAGGCAGTCGCTTAACCGACTGAGCCACCCAGGCGCCCAATGAAACTTAATTATTTTTTTATAAAGATTTTATTTATTTATTTGACAGAGAGAGACACAGCGAGAGAGGGAACACAAGCAGGGGGAGTGGGAGAGGGAGAAGTAGGCTTCCCGCCGAGCAGGGAGCCTGATGCGGGGCTCGATCCCAGGACCCTGGGATCTTGACCTGAGCCGAAGGCAGACGCTTAATGACTGAGCCACCCAGGTGCCTCTGGGCTGGACATTTTTTTTTTTTTTAAGATTTTATTTATTTATTTGACAGAGAGAGAGAGATAGCGAGAGCAGGAACACAAGCAGGGGGAGTGGGAGAGGGAGAAGCAGGCCCTCCACTGAGCAGGGAGCCCGAGGTGGGACTCGATCCCAGGACCCTGGGACCACGACCTGAGCCTAAGGCAGACACCTAACGACTGAGCCACCCAGGCGCCCCTGTGCCTGCAATATTTTAAGAAACGATAATAACTGATGGGAATAGAAACCTGCAGAGAAAGGTCCAGCTGTGTGGCATGACTGCTACACTTCGGGGACAGGATGCCTGTGAGCCTCCAAGGTGGCCAGGAGGGGTCAAGGTGAGCTCTCTGGGGCCAGCCCCTCCCATGGACTGTCAGGTGTGTGCGTGTACAGATCCTCCTTGCTGAAGCCGCTTCATGCCCTGTTTTTCTCACTTGTATCTAGAGTCCTGATTACTAACCTGGCTGAACAGACAACACCAAGACCACTTTAATTCTATCTCCAGGGTTAGAAAAATATCCCTCTGGTGCTGTTTCTAGCTGCCTTTTCTTTATTGAAAGTCCAGCTAGGATTTAGCATCAGTTACTAGTCTCTGGGTTCTCCAGCTGCCTTTACGTCTTCCTTTGGGCTCTCACTGTATTCTGCTGATGTCTTTATTAGCCTATTTATTATTTGTATTTACTTACCTTTCCTCTTCTGTGTTTATACTGAGGCTCCCAGAGGCCAGAGCTGCACCTTATCCTCCTTTTTCTCTCTACTCAGGTGCACGGTATATGTTCAATCAATGCTGAAGGTGTAACTAGCCTAGAGTAGGGCCCAGCCAGGATGGTTCTCACGGTGGATGCTCCAGCATGGAAGTTGTTGGAAAGCACTGGATTATTCTGAGGGAGTACTGTAAAAGTGTGTTGTTCATCTTCATCCAAATCAAAAATGATTTGGCTGTATCAATGCTATTTTTCTTCCTTAGAAATGCTTCCCCTCGATTGATAAACCCCTGGCCAGACTTATCAAAAAGAGAAGAGAAATGACCCAAATCAACAAAATCATGAATGAAAGAGGAGAGATCACAACCAACACCAAAGAAATACAAACAATTATAAGAACATATTATGAGCAACTCTATGCCAGCAAATTAGATAACCTGGAAGAGATGGATGCATTCCTAGAGATGTATCAACTACCAAAACTGAACCAGGATGAAATAGAAAACCTGAACAGACCTATAACCACTAAGGAAATTGAAGCAGTCATCAAAAATCTCCCAAAAAACAAAAGCCCAGGGCCAGATGGCTTCCCAGGGGAATTCTACCAAACATTTCAAGAAGAATTAATACCTATTCTTCTGAAACTGTTCCAAAAAATCGAAACGGAAGGAAAACTTCCAAACTCATTTTATGAGGCCAGCATTACCTTGATCCCCAAACCAGACAAAGACCCCATCAAAAAGGAGAATTACAGACCAATATCCCTGATGAACATGGATGCAAAAATTCTCACCAAAATACTAGCCAATAGGATCCAACAGTACATTAAAAGGATTATTCACCATGACCAAGTGGGATTTATCCCTGGGCTGCAAGGTTGGTTCAACATCCGCAAATCAATCAATGTGATACAGTACATTAACAAAGGAAAGAACAAGAATCATATGATCCTGTCAATAGATGCAGAAAAAGCTTTTGACAAAGTACAGCATCCTTTCTTGATCAAAACTCTTCAGAGTATAGGGATAGAGGGTACATACCTCAATATCATAAAAGCCATCTATGAAAAACCTACAGCAAATATTATTCTCAATGGGGAAAAACTGAGAGCTTTCCCCCTAAGGTCAGGAACGCGGCAGGGATGTCCACTATCACCACTGCTATTCAACATAGTATTGGAAGTCCTAGCCACAGCAATCAGACAACAAAAAGAAATCAAAGGCATCCAAATTGGCAAAGAAGAAGTCAAACTCTCACTCTTTGCAGATGATATGATACTTTATGTGGAAAACCCAAAAGACTCCACCCCAAAACTGCTAGAACTCATACAGGAATTCAGTAACGTGGCAGGATATAAAATCAATGCACAGAAGTCAGTGGCATTCCTATACACCAACAACAAGACAGAAGAAAGAGAAATTAAGGAGTCGATCCCATTTACAATTGCACCCAAAACCATAAGATACCTAGGAATAAATCTAACCAAAGAGACAAAGGATCTTTACTCAGAAAACTATAAAATACTCATGAAAGAAATTGAGGAAGACACAAAGAAATGGAAAAACGTTCCATGCTCATGGATTGGAAGAACAAATATTGTGAAGATGTCAATGCTACCTAGAGCAATCTACACATTCAATGCAATCCCCATCAAAATACCATCCACTTTTTTCAAAGAAATGGAACAAATAATCCTAAAATTTGTATGGAACCAGAAAAGACCCCGCATAGCCAGAGGAATATTGAAAAAGAAAAGCAAAGCCGGTGGCATCACAATTCCGGACTTCAAGCTCTATTACAAAGCTGTCATCATCAAGACAGCATGGTACTGGCACAAAAACAGACACATAGATCAATGGAACAGAATAGAGAGCCCAGAAATGGACCCTCAACTCTATGGTCAACTAATCTTCGACAAAGCAGGAAAGAATGTCCAATGGAACAAAGACAGTCTCTTCAACAAATGGTGTTGGGAAAATTGGATAGACACATGCAGAAGAATGAAACTGGACCACTTCCTTACACCACACACAAAAATAGACTCCAAATGGCTGAAAGACCTCAATGTGAGACAGGAGTCCATCAAAATCCTAAAGGAGAACACAGGCAACAACCTCTTTGACCTCAGCCGAAGCAACTTCTTCCTAGAAACATCGCCAAAGGCAAGGGAAGCAAGGGCAAAAATGAACTATTGGGACTTCATCAAGATAAAAAGCTTTTGCAAAGCAAAGGAAACAGTTAAGAAAACCAAAAGACAACCGACAGAATGGGAGAAGATATTTGCAAATGACATATCAGATAAAGGGCTAGTATCCAAAATCTATAAAGAACTCATCAAACTCAACACCCAAAGAACAAATAATCCAATTAAGAAATGGGCAGAAGACATGAACAGACATTTTTCCAAAGAAGACATCCAAATGGCCAACAGACACATGAAAAAGTGCTCAATATCGCTCGGCATCAGGGAAATCCAAATCAAAACCTCAATGAGGTATCACCTCACACCAGTCAGAATGGCTAAAATTAACAAGTCAGGAAACGACAGATGTTAGCGGGGATGCGGAGAAAGGGGAACCCTCCTACACTGTTGGTGGGAATGCAAGCTGGTGCAGCCACTCTGGAAAACTGTATGGAGGTTCCTCAAAAAGTTGAAAATAGAGCTACCATATGATCCAGCAATTGCACTACTGGGTATTTACCCCAAAGATACAAAAGTAGGGATCCGAAGGGGTACGTGCACCCCGATGTTTATAGCAGCAATGTCCACAATAGCCAAACTGTGGAAAGAGCCAAGATGTCCATCGACAGATGAATGGATAAAGAAGATGTGGTATATATATACAATGGAATATTATGCAGCCATCAAAAGGAATGAGATATTGCCATTTGCAACAACGTGGATGGAACTGGAGGGTATTATGTTGAGTGAAATAAGTCAAACAGAGAAAGACATGTATCATATGATCTCACTGATATGAGGAATTCTTAATCGCAGGAAACAAACTGAGTGTTGTTGGAGTGGGGGGTGGGGTGGGAGGGATGGGGTGACTGGGTGATAGACACTGGGGAGTGTATGTGCTCTGGTAAGCGCTGTGAATTGTGCAAGACTGTTGAATCTCAGATCTGTACCTCTGAAACAAATAATGCAATATATGTTAAGAAAAAAAAAAAAAAGAAGAAGAAGAAGAAGAAGGTAGCAGGAGGGGAAGAATGAAGCGGGGGAAATCGGAGGGGTAGACGAACCATGAGAGACGATGGACTCTGAAAAACAAACAGGGTTCTAGAGGGGAGGGGGGTGGGAGGATGGGTTAGCCTGGTGGTGGGTATTTAGGAGGGCACATTCTGCATGGAGCACTGGGTGTTGTGCACAAACAATGAATCATGGAACACTTCATCTAAAACTAATGTTGTAATGTAAGGGGATTAACATAAGAATAAAAAAATTAAAAAAAAAAAAAAAAAAAAGAAATGCTTCCCCTCTGAAGAGTGGCTTTGAGTCTCATTGTGCCCTTTTTTTAAAAAAAGGTTGAAAAGTTTATTATTTACATGTATAAAGAATGTGAAAATAGAAACTGGGATGAGGCACAGTCAGGAAGATGATTTCAGCTCAGTCTGTCATGATAAGCCCACGTACCCCACAGTCTTCAGAGTTCCCCTCTGGTAGGTAGTTGCGAATGATGATGGGGATTTTTGGGGCCTCGGGCTCTTTCCCGGCAATGAGCAAGGGACCTGTCTCGCCCTCCAGCTCCACCGTCATGGGGGCACGCATTGTGATCGGGACGCTTGGGTACCCAGCAAGTGGGCTCACTTATACTTGGTCACATACAGTGTGGTGATTTGCTTCTGGTTTGTCTGTGGTTGCTCTCCAGAGCAGAGGCTCTCAACGTTCTCTTGGCCTTTCTCCTCAGCATTTTCCAAGTCACCTAGCCCTCCATCCTCCTCCACATCTTCAAAGCTGTCACTGTCAGTATGGTCCTCATTGTCTGACATGATTCCCGCACTGCAGCAACCCGGCTCTTCACCCCAGGCTGAATCTGCGTCAGCATCCTGGGGACAGTGGTAACACCACCAATGTGGCTGGTTCACATCACTGGCTTTCCTTGCATGAAATGTTCATGCTAAGAAAAAATTGAGAAACTGCTTTCAAAATAAAGGAATAAAGAACATCTACTGTAAAGATTGAATATTTTACAGAAGACAGTAAAATCTAGAAGAAATTTCAAATTTAACTTATTTTATCTTTACTATTCTCAGACATTGTTGAAGCTCTAAGTTGATTAATATCAATGTTTAGGAATAATTATTTTGAAGATCAATTCCCAGAAACAATATTCAAAGCAAAATGGAAGTGTGGATGAATTTTAATATATTCTATTTTGCTTAATTACATACAAGACTTAAATATCCAGTGTATGAAATCCAAGTATGTAACAAACATGTGCATTTTGTGCCCATTGATTTCTCTTCCAGGTGTCTTGTTTCTCCAAATGACTGAGAGATTTTCCTCTCAGAAGAAAGTCTATTTCTGCTTTTCCCTAATATAACACAAGATATGGGGAACTGACAGGGAAACCTCTGGCTTACTCTGATGTACTGCTTACTCTGTTGGTATGGACATGCTCTGTGACTCTCAGCTGGCTATTTTATGTGAGCATTAAAAGATTTTTATTTGGTTAGGGTTATTGATGGAGCCTCCTGAAGAGCTTCCAGGCTGATGTAATGTTGGAAGAGGTCACCAAACAAAAACTTTCCCGCCCCTTTCCATACTCTACCTTGTCAGGCATGGCTGGTCTGTGGTCGTGTTCTGCCTGAGGATCCTGTCTGAATTCTGCACCAAAGTATTTTTTGAAAACACTGCTTTAGTCACTTCAAGGAACTCACTAATTAGATATGGCCTATAAGAAAAAAAACCAAAACCTTATTTTCAATACAAAATCTTAGTGTATTCTATAGTTTAGAGGTTCATGGACTTGCCAGGATACTTATTCATAACTGGGGGTGCATTCAAGGGTATATTGTAAGAAGTGTTTTCCCCAGAAAATATAACAACATGATAGCTGCTGGAATTTTTCTTTTTTTAAAGACTTATTTATTCAATTGAGAGAGAGAGAGAGCAGGAGAGGGAGGGGCAGAAGGAGAGAGAGAGAGAATCTCAAGCAGACTCCACACTGAGCACAGAGCCTGATGCGGGGCTTGATCTCATGACCCCAGGATCACAACCTGAGCCGAGACCAAGAATTGGTTGCTTAACCAACTGTACCACCCAGGAGCCCCCAGCTGCTGGAATTTTGCAAAAAAAAAAATCTTTTCTCATGGATAAAAATTATGTTTGCTTGAAAAATATATATATTGGTCAGTCATAGCTTAGATTATATTTCCCACCCTGTTTATTCACTAAAATGATTCCATATGAAAAGATCACACTGGTTACTTCCCAACGTCGCAATGCACTGGATGTTACTTTCTAGTGGCAATTCAGGGCCAAGGGAAGAAGAGAAAATGGCGATGTCATGCCCACAGTTGGGGTGACAGCTGGAGAAACTATTCAGGTGATTGGATCAACTAATAGCCCAGTGGGAAAAGTAGAGAACATTACTGATATCAACTTGGGTGGAGTGAATACATGACATTACTTGTGCTGAAACTCAAGAGAGGAAGTTGAGAGTAGGGACACAGAACAGAAACAGAGACAGAGATGAATGAATAGTGTCTCCATAATCAGAAGACGGCAAGGCTTATAGTGCTGGAGCATAAATTAGCACAAAGTTTCAAGAAGGACATTTAAAATGCATTAGAGGGTGCCTGGGTGGCTCAGTTGGTTGGGCAACTGCCTTTGGCTCAGGTCATGATCCTGGAGTCCCGGGATCGAGTCCCACATCGGGCTCCCTGCTCTGCAGGGAGCCTGCTTCTCCCTCTTCCCCTCCCCCTGCTTGTGTTCCCTCTCTCGCTGTGTCTCTCTCTGTCAAATAAATAAGTAAAAATCTTTAAAAAAAAAAATAAATAAAAATAAAATGCATTAGAAAAGCTTTATTATGCTTCCTACCATTTACCCAGAAATTTCACTTATAGGAATTTTACCAAAAGAATAAGCACAAATACCAAAATTTCTTAACAAAAGTTAACAATTGATCAACTGTTTATTTAGACAAAATATGGAAACAAAATATTGGAAGTAGCCTAAATACCTAAGAATTATTAAAATAAGTTGTGGCATATACCTAAGATGAGATATTCTGAAGAAAATATGTATTATGATGTAGAGAAATATGCACACAAGCACACACATGCACACATACATACGCACACACTCATGCACACACATATACACACGCACACATATACATATGCACACATATACACACATATGCATACACATTCATGCACACATATACACCCACATGCACACGCACACACATACATGCACACACATACACACACATGCACATGCACACACGCACAGTCTGCCGTCTCCGTTCCTGTTACACCCTCATGCTGAGGCTTTGTGCTCTAAGAATAGAGCATGGGCTATGGTGCTGAGCTGACCATCACCTGGCTTCAGAGACCGTAGTTACTGTGTGTTTCCCATCAGGCAAGTTGCTTCATCTCAACCTCAATGACCTTGTTTTTATCATAGATCTAATAATAAGCGTCTTTCCAGGATTCTGTGAGGATTAAGCCAGAAATGCACCTTCCACAAACAGGTACTCAAAGGCTGTGTCCACATTCCCGGTTGTCTGTAAATGATTCCTTCATTCAGCAAGCATTTACATAGCAACCACGAGCACGGAAGGTGCAGAAGAGCAGTGTTCACCCGTGAATGAAGCACTGGTTCTGAGTGCGCTGAGAATGGGCTTGGTGACGGGAAATAGGGATGGGGGCATGAAGACAGAGCCCGAGGAGTCTCGTTCAGGTCTGCCCACCGGCCCCTGCAGGGGTCAGATCAGGACAGCCCGGCCCCACTCTACCCAATTCTATGACGCCACAAACTCCCCCTGGACGGTCTGTATCTCCTATTCACCATCTTGCGTTAGTGGTGAAGGTGTACCTTGGTCTGTACCACATTTGTTTCAAAATGGGAAAGAGAACATCTAAATTCGTCCAAGCACGGACCATGTTTTACTGTCGGCAAGTCTGCTTCTCTCAAGGTGTTTCTGTTCCTCTGAAAACCAAAGACAGAATGATCTTGCTAGTCGTATTTTTAAACAACCTTTTCCCTGAAATATCTCTGGGTCTCCCTCCCTCCCCCTCGCCATCCCCTTCTCTCTCTCCCTCTCCCCCCCCACCGCCCCTGTCTCTCTCTCTCTCACACACACAGGCTTTGGACATTGACAGGCTTGGGTTCCCACATAGGCTGAGCCACGAACTGGCGGTGTGACCCTTGGCAACCCAACCCTTCTGAGCCTTAGTTTCCCCCTGCCAGGGTGCACAGAGGTTGCAGTGGCGTTTGATGAGCATTTGTTGAAAAATGATTTTTCAAAGCGGAGGTAATATCCCACAAACCTGACATGTCTTAGCATTTTGCATAGTTCTGGACCCTCAGCATGAATTCAGACATCAAGTAAGACTGAACAGAAAGATGGGGTGGGACTGTCACCAGTAAGTCTGCCGGTGCCTCAAGGGAGAACACGGTCCTGTCTCTGTGGATGCTCTCTGCTGTGCTGTGTGTGCGTGTGTGTGTCCATTACCACTTGGGAAGCTGGCAGGCCAACCCTGTGTGAAGTTGTGGAGGGAATGGGGGTGGGGCCTTGTCTCAAAAGGCAAGTCATGAGAGCAGGGTGGCTGACAGGGCATGGCTCCTGGTCTCCACATGAGGGGATCTGTGTTTATCAGTGGTAGGAAGAGGCAGAACTTCACAGGGAGAAGCCGAGATAAATAACAGACACTTCCTCTCTTGCACAGAAATTCAAGCCTCCTCCCAATTCCATCCACTATGTTTTTTTTTTAATTTCTATTTAAAAATTTCTAAGGACTCATGATTTGAACTAAAAATTACACAGAAAAATGGAGATTTTTAAAGTTTGGAGAAATTCTGACTTTGTGTGCTGTGGTGTAAAGGAAGGGGCAGTTTTGAGGACGTCATGAAAGGCCCTGGGACTCAGGACATGCTGTGGGAGGAGCACATTGGTCTGATTCTGAGATAAAGCACGGTTTTCTGTCAATGAAGACAGTTTGCACCAGAATGAGTTATTTAAAGGCATTTGAGAGGGAATTAGTTAAAAGGCAAAACAGTCATAAATGAGAGAGAGAGAATGGTAAATCTGAGGTGTATTGTATCCACAAGAAAGAGACATAATTGGATTTTAAAATTTGGGTTGTCCTTGGGCGCCTGGGTGGCTCAGATGGTTAAGCGTCTGCCTTCGGCTCAGGTCATGATCCCAGGGTCCTGGGATCGAGTCCCGCATCGGGCTCCCTGCTTCTTGGGAGCCTGCTTCTCCCTCTGCCTCTCTCTCTCTCTCTGTCATGAATAAATAAAATCTTCAAAAAAAAAATAAAAAATAAATAAAATTTGGGTTGTCCTTGTGAACACGCATGAGGCGTGAACCTCTGTAGTCGGGACAGTGCGGGGGGCCGTCTGGCTGCAGACCTTGCCGATTTGGAGTTTCCTGTCTGCAGGACTGGGCGTCTTCCGAAGACCCCTTCCGACCCTGTGAGTCCACAAGGGGAAATAATACAGTCGGTGGGAAACCGCGGCTTGAACGACTGGGGACTTTATGTGTCGCTGTTGCCTTTGGTGGAGCTGCCCTCTCTCTTTCACGCAGAAGAGAAACAGAACACAGGCGCCCTCATAAGCGGTGCACGGACTTGGATGCATAGAGGACATAACAAGGCTCTTCACTGCGCACAGCAGGAGAAGCCTGCTCTTCCTAAAAATGAAATGAAATGAAATGAAATGAAATGAAGCTGTCAAATACGTAGGAGCATCTGCCTCGTGTACGCTCTGGCTCTCCACGCCCCTGGTGGTTTTCCACTTCAAACGCGTTCTCAACGCTGGGACTGCGGTGGTTGGTTGGTTGCTCTCACCTCCACAGGCTTAGGAGGGTCTGGGGGCGGGGAGCTGTCTGTGCCACTTGCCTCTTGGTTAGAGACCACGTGTGGGAGGACTCCCACGAGTTGTGGAAGTCACACATGAGGACAGGGTGGCCGCTTGTGGCCCAACTCAAGGCTCTTGGGCAGGACCTTCTTGGGCCATTGTACCTGGAGATGGTGGGTGAGCCCCTCCCAGGCTTCCCGGTGGACAGAGGCCACGGCAGTCCCCACATTCCTGCGAGCCCCAAATCCTCTGTGAAAAGCCCTCTATTCTCCAGAGTGATACGGGTAGGACAGAGAAAGAGTCTAATCAGTATGTAAAGATTTCTATCATTCAGTGTTTATTATTTCAACAGCATATAATAATCTGAAAGGATGAAGGGACAGGCAGAATATTGGCTCCAAGAGTGTCTTCCTCATCACTCTGTGCATTTGTCCCGGCTACACAGCATGGAGGGCTTAGGGAAGGTAATCAGCTGATCTTCACTAGGGGTTATCCTGGGTCATCCCTGTGGGCCCAAGGTCATCACAAGGTTCCTGGAAAATGGAAGGCAATGCAGAAGAGCAACCAGAGATCCAGCAGGTGGGAAGGACACGGCTGGTGCTGCTGGCTCTGAAGATAGGGGAAGGGCCATGAGCCCAGGAAGGTGGGGAATGGGGATCTGCTGTTTTGTGTCGCCCAGTGTGTGGTAATTCATTACATAAGCTCTAGGCGATCAATAGCCCAATGACGGAGCAAGTCGGTAAGGACTGCAACTCATCTATCGGGTACCTCAGGCCTCTGCAACTGCTGCATGTGAACCCAGGCAGGAACTCCGAGCTCCCAAAAAGGCAAAGAAAGGTGACATGGTGTCTTCGTGTTAAGAATCTCATGGTGTTCTCTGAAAAACAAACTGAGGGTTCTAGAGGGGAGGGGGGTGGGAGGATGGGTTAGCCTGGTGGTGGGTATTGAGGAGGGCACATTCTGCATGGAGCACTGGGTGGTATGCACAAACAATGAATCATGGAACACTTCATCTAAAACTAATGATGTAATGTATGGGGATTAACATAAAAATAAAAAATAAATAAATAAAATATATTTTAACTTCAAAAAAAAAAAAAAGAATCTCATGGTGTTTAAATAGAAACTCTCCCAGGAACAATTACTGCACCTAATTCCTAGAAATGCACTGTGCATGCATGCGTATGTAACCTTCACGTGAACGTCACCTACGGAACCTGCACACAGGTGTGTGTATAACGAGGAAAGGGGGGTAGCCCACGAAGCGGCCTCAGTACCTGGAATGGTACAGGTTTCAGTTCTTTTTCTGGATTACCAAATGTTCCGGGAATTCTTACATCAAAAAGTGCCCAGGGTTCTGCTAGAAATTCCCTCTATTTAGTTCACAAAATGTGCTCACCATATCTGTGAGATGTAAGTGCTGAAGGAAGTTCAGAATAGTCACTGACTAGAATAGCAATGTGAATGTTTTAAATCACACCCAAGGCCTGGGAAACCAAGCGCATTTCCCCACAGCCTGGTATGTATGAAACCAGATCTTCTGGGGTTTGTTTGCTAGCTTTCTGCACAAGGAGAAGAGGGAGCTAGCTGGCTGACACCGTGAGCTTTTGTGGCATTTTGTATTCAGGATTCTGTCAGATTTGGCAAGTCATTGGCGAGCGAGAGGAGAATGGATTTGTTGGAGGGACTGAAATGATTGGAGGCACAAAGAAGAGCGAAAGAAAGTCATCCTCCTGGATGCAAACCCAAGGGGCCAGGATCCACCTGCGGTCCAAGCGGATCCCACGGTTATTCTGCTGAGCTAACATTTCAGTTAAACACCAAGGATTATTTGACAAGACAGTATTCTGAACTGCGTCTGGTCAAGGGGGCCGCTGAGGCCTGCGGGGGCTCCTGGGTCGGGGCAGGAGCAGAGGGGCCGCGGCCTTCCGGGTGGGGAGGGGGCGCGCCGTCATTTCACAGCTCTCACACCCGGTCTGTAAGTCGGGCCAGCCCCCCCCCCCCCCCCACGGCACGACCGTCCCGGGGGAGTCTGCACGAAGGACAGCCCCGCCGCTCCAGGCCCCCGCCCGCCCCGCACGTGCAGCGCGGCCGCAGCCAGCCCGCCACCAGCGAGCCTGACGTCCCCCGGACCAGGGACAGGGGCCCCCGGACAGGCCTCGCCTGCAAACGCCAGCACTGCGCAGGGGTCTGCGGGGGAGCTGGGTGTGCGGCCGGGGGTGGAGAGGGCGCATGCGCTCGGGGGTAGGGGGTGCGTGCTAGGTGGGTTCTGGAAGGAGAGCACGTGTGCTCCTTGGCCCTGGGGCGGGGTGGCTGGTTCCAGGGGCTGAGCAGAGAGGAGGGTTTTCGGAAGGAAGACACTTGGGATGAGACCTGCAGGATTGTCCGGAGCCAGGAAACCAGAAAGAGAGGTAAAGGGCAGCAGGGACGAACGACTGCGTGGTGCCCGGCCAGGTCCGCCACGGGCGGCCCCACCACCGTGCAGCATCCCCAGGCGCGGGGACCCCGCACGCAGCAGCCCCCTGCCGACCGTGCCGGGTTTCCTTCGCACCTTGCGCTTCAGTCCTGGCGAATGGCTCCGGGCCAGAGAAACGAGCCAGGTGCGTGTTACGTGCCCTCTGGACTGCGGAGGGCGAGCGCGCCGTGAGTCTCACTTCCCGGGGGGCCCAGACCGCACACGCGCCGAGGCGCGCTCACCCAGCACCCGGGAGCGCGGTCACCTGTGGACGAGCGGTCTCATGCGCACAGAAGCTGCCGGGTGCAGAACGCACACCTCCGCCTCCGTCGGCCCTGGAGACGGGCGGCACCCTCTTCTGGGACGTTCCCTTCCCCCTCCCACCCAGCGTGGGTTAAAAGTCCCAGGGGTGGAGAAACAGGCTGCCTGATGACGTCACTCACGTGCTGGAGGGCTCTCGGGACCTTCCAGGGAAAGCGGCCCGGGGCCTCACCTGGCCTCCCAGCCCAGGTGCATGGCACACCTGCTCACATAGCCACCCACCTCTCTTTCTGGTTTCCTGGCTCCGGACAGTCCTGCAGGTCTCATCCCAAGTGTCTTCCTTCCGAAAACCCTCCTCTCTGCTCAGCCCCTGGAACCAGCCACCCCGCCCCAGGGCCAAGGAGCACACGTGCTCTCCTTCCAGAACCCACCTAGCACGCATCCCCTACCCCCGAGCGCATGCGCCCTCTCCACCCCCGGCCGCACACCCAGCTCCCCCGCACACCCCTGCGCAGTGCTGGCGTCTGCAGGCGAGGCCTGTCCGGGGGCCCCTGTCCCTGGTCCGGGGGACGTCAGGCTCGCTGGTGGCGGGCTGGCTGCGGCCGCGCTGCACGTGCGGGGCGGGCGGGGGCCTGGAGCGAGGGAAGAAATCGCACTTTCAGAGCTTTTCACGGGACGGCAACGCGGGCGCTGGCTCCCGGCCTGGGTGACGCTGGGAGCGAGAAGCGGGATTCGCAGCTGGTAAGGACGCAGGCGGCCGTCCAGCCCCAGAGGCCACGGCCAGAGGCGCACGCGCTGCAGGCCCGGCGCGGCCCAGGCACCGGGCACCGCGTGGGCTCGGCAGGTGCGGCGTCCAGCCCCCCGGCTCCCGCGGGGCCGCCGGGGGCCCAGGACTCGGAGGGGCTGCCACATGGGCAGCTCCTCGGCTGCAAAGAGCGCGGGGCCTCCACACCGAGTGAAATACATCTTTCTGTGCTTTTCTGAAAGTTTGATGTCCAAGTTCTAGCATATGCCCGTTGGAACGTTTTTACTGCCTGAAACTGGATGGTCAGTTTGACAACTGAGCCTGAAGCAAAAGATCCGACTGTGAAGGAAAAGAAGGAAACGGGAGAAAGGGCTCTTGAGACATAAAATGATGCAGAAATGTGCCCTTCCTGCTTCCTTGAGTCGCTTTTCCGTGTTTGAGTTCTTTCTTTGTTAAATTCTAAGTAGCAAAGCTTGACTTGCGAGATGGATTTTTTGAGAACAGTTCCAGGTTTACTCTTTTTTCCCCACGGGTTTTCCGAAGTGCGGAGGAACAGATGTAGGGCTGATGTCTCCTTTCCAAACTAGGTGCTTGGGTTTCTGCATCTTCGGCACCTAGCAGATGTGTAATCCAGAGGCCACTACAGAACTTGTCTTCATGGGAACAGTTTCATCCCGTTAACTTTACAAGAGCGCTAGGCTGAGGGCGGTCTCTTGACAAGATTGCTCTTTTCGTTTTGGAGTGTGCAGTGGTAATATTCCTGGAGAAGCTTTTTTATCTCCATATTGCTGTAAATAACTAGCTTATTCTGATCCACTTTAAATGTAAATATGTTAACCTTACTTAGTGAATTACTTGAATTAACATCTTTGTTATTAAGATAGCATGGCATCCCAGAGAAGTGATGTATATTTTCCTGTCATTTTGCCAGATTTCAAGGTAATTCCATTTAAATGATAACGTGAAAAAAATAAGCAGTTATATTTATTTAGAAAAATAATACCTGAGGACAAGATATGTGTTAGATGCTTTAGGAAATATTTTTTGTTTTGTTTTGCTATGTTTTCAGATTGAGTGGTAAGATATGCTGCCTGGGATGGCTTTTTTATTTATAACAAGAGTCCCTGAAAATAATGCTCAGAAAGGTAGTCTTGAAAATATCTGTGCACAGCCCCTTCCTGCAAACGTGCTCAGAGAACCCCTGTAAGAAACTATTCATTGTAACGGGTAATGACTAAGAGTTGGAGAAAGCCCAGGTATTTGTCATTAGGGAAATGTCTGAGGACAATATAGTTCAGTGTACAGTGGAATTCTATTCCACAATTTTTCAAGTAATGAACAATATTTTACATGCAGCAGCTAGTTACCTCAAAAATAAATGACAAAAATAAGAAACAAAATGAGATGTATAATAGTGTTAAGTATGTAGGTAGAATCCACAAAGACACACATGGTGGATTAGAAAGATAATGCTAATCATGATGCATGAGCCCCTATCGGAGGGAGAGAACAGGGTTGGGAGCTGAGGAAAATGGAACAAAATAGAAAACCAAATTTCATAAAAGAAGGACCTTACATGGATGGTTGATGATCAGCATTCGTCAGGTGCAAGATATGAAAGAATCCGCTTTGTTGAAAGCCTGGGGAGTCTGCGGATGTGCCCTCAGGGACCTTTCTATCCGGGCATGGCTGCTGAAACAGGAGGAGCAGGTTCCCCGGCTTCCCTTGGTGGGAGCCTCCTTGCCTTTGACACATGCTTGTCTTCTGAATAAGGCTTGTTCAGTAGAAGTTTTGCTGAGACATCGGAAACACTGACCTAGACTAGTCCTAACTCCTTAATGTCCTCAGATTCCTTCGGAGCTAATCCCTAGTTTCAGGCTCTACTCCGCTGTTTCCCCAACTGCACACACCACCGTCCAGCGTTCTGAACCACCGCGCGCTGAGAACACGCCCTGCTCCTGCACTCGGGCCGCAGATGAGCTCTTGCTCTCAAGACCTGGCCCGTGCTCTCAGGAAAGGGCTCTGTTAGGGCTGATGGCTGTCCCTCATCCGACAGATTTCCACCCTCCAGTCTCTGCCCTCCTCTGTGAGAGAATCCCATTAAACAGCATCTCTCTGGCTCCTCAAATGGAATGGATTGCTTTTGTATCATTACGTTTACGACAACAACAGTTCTCAAACCATGACATAATATATATTCCGGAGCCCCTACCGTATCTGAGGGTCCTGTTTCAACTCTTTGTGTTCAGGTTGCTGATAAACTAAAAATAAAATTTACTACTTTAAAATGGGGGAAAAAAATCAATAAAGTAAAAAATCAACCAAAATCATGATATTAAAACTGGTTTGGAGTTAGAAAATAACATTTTTAATAAAAAATTAACAAAAAACATTTTTAACTATTAACAAAAACTAGTAATAAAAAACATTCTTAATCAAAAGTACTAAGCAGCAGCTAATAACCTATAAATGCTGCCAAGAGATAAAAGAGAAGTATCATGTAAAAAATATCATATGCTTTATCAGATGACTAAATTAATTCCATCTGTTACCTTTTTTCAGTAAAGGAAAATAGACTCAAAATCAGTTCATATTTTTTGTATGAACTCAGGGAAATTTAAAAACTGAATAATATTTACTAAAGTTTTATGCACTGTATCTGTTCACACATTATTTCAACAAACATTTATTACCTCTCGTGTTGCAGACCCTGTGCCTGGCGTCAGTGACCCCAAATCCCCACCCACTCTTCCCCGTCCTCCCAGACTTTATAGACCTTCTACTGGGAGAGGAAGATTAATTGAATAAGTAAATTTATTTTAAAAAGTTACAAACTGTGGTAAATGGTTTGAAGGGAACAAAGGGAGAGGAGGACATGAGTATGAACTGTCGGCCGCGGCATGAAATATGTTGGGGCAACTATTCCTACCTCAGCAAGATGACTCGGGCAAATAAGTGATACTTAAAAATTGGGTGTTGGAAGACTTCCAGTGACTCAGGGCATTAATCCTCATTAATAAATGAAGTGCAGCAGAGGAAGGAAGAAGATGAAAAAGTATATTTTCTGAAAAACTTGGCACTTACTTGCAGTTAAAAGAGAAAACTCAGCATTTTCCTAGTGTTTTGTCTATTTCTGCCTGAAGTGAGAAGAAAGGGGAAAAAAACCTCAGTATTGGAATCTGCTCTTCATCCAACACCATGGTGTTTGCTTCCCTGCCCACCGTCTGCATAAATCATAAGGACCCAAGTGGCCAAGCCTGGTAACCCCATCTTACAGAACGAGAAATTAAGTCAGAAAGATGAGGATTGTTACGGGGTCCAAGGTGGGACTTACCTGGGTACTGCTCACCTGTATATTAATCGTGCAGGAGAGCATTCTCACCTAGCGTCGTCGCTGGTGGAGTTGTCATGACTTCCTTTCCCCCGGTAACTGTATATTTGTGGATCGTGGTGCGGTGAGTGTCTCTCAGTCCCTGTGGTGGCTTTTCCTTTGAATAGGCAGGTATGAGAAGCACGCAGAGTAGCCGCAACACATTCTAATCCCTTTGAAAACTTCAATAAAAGCCAGAACAAAATTCTGGCTGACAAAAGCACATCTTATTTTTCCTCTGTAATTCATTACGAGCTGGGTAAGTTCACGGGACCGTAATCAAAGATGGAATGTTTTACGTGTTGGTGAGGTGAATGCAGACTGCAAGCCCCGGGAACAGACGTTAGCTCTGATTACTGATTATTCTGTGCACACGGACACTCAGCGGCTGTTCCAACTTTGAGTCAACCACCCCCTAATCATCGTGTCCTCATGGGAAAAACACCTGACTTTCCCCTCGAGCTCCACCACACCCGATCAGGAAGCACGGCGTATCCTGGGAGCTCTTTCCGGGTGGAAAGAGCTTCGAGACAGTCGTGTCCAGACGACATCAAGCACCGGCGGGGCTGCTCACTTTGGGCTCATCCGTCCAACTGTGTTTCCTGAAGATCTTCTCCCAGGGAAGGGTCAAGCTGTGCCCCGGTCACGCCTTCATGCCCACATGACACCCCTGGAAACTGTCCCCGATCGGATCAGGCATGGGTCTCCTTCTCCCTCTGTTCAGAATGGAGTGGTCACACCCACAGCCGCTGGGGCTCTGACTTTCTAAGCTCCGGGGAGTCCTGTTCGCCTGCACTCTTCCCCAGGCTGCTCGGGGGCTGTTGTGGACATGCAGGAGCAGGATGCGGCAGCAGGGAGATGCGTGGAAGGCAGGGTCACGATCTGTTCGACAGGCCCCGTTGGCTGTATAAGCCAAGTGAACATAAATCAAGTAAATTAAATGAATTCTGAATGGTGGAAGGACACCAAATGTGGACTCAAGCTTGGAGTAACTGCAGGGTCATCTGTCCTGATTTATCATAGATATTCTCAATACCCGAAAGTAAAGTATTACTTTTAACCCATTTTTCCAAGTTTTATTGTAGTAAAGTATACATAATGTAAAAATCTACCATCTTAACCATTTTTGAGTGTACAATTCAGTGGTACTAAGCACATTCACAGTGCTATGCGGCCATCACCACCACTCGTCTCCAGAAATTTTTCGTCTTGCAAAACTGAAACTCTGTTCCCGCTGAACAACTCCCCAGTCTCCTCCCCCAGCCCCTGGCACCCACCACCCACTTTCCATCTCTATGGATTTCACTGCCCTGGGTACCTCATGTGAGTGGAATCAGACAGTATTTGCCCTTTTGTCCCTGGCTAATTTCACTTAGCACAATGTTTTCAAAGTTCATCCATGCTGTAGCGTGCGTAAAAATGTCCTTCTTAGGGCTAAATGATATCCCATTGTATGACTAGACCACAATTTATTTATCCATTCATCTGTTGATGGACACTTGGGTTGCTTCCCCATTTTAGCCCTTGTGAATATTGCTGCAGTGAACATGGGGGTACAAATAACTTTTTGAGACTCTGCTTTCAATTCTTTTGGGCATATATGTGGAAGTGGGACTATTCTATGTTTAATTTCTTGAGGAACCTCCACACTTGTCCACAGCAGCTGCATCATTTTACATTCCCACCAAGTGCACAGGGGTCCCAATTTCTCCACATCCTTGCCAACACTTGTAATTTGTAACTACCAACTTACATAAATAAAAAGATAATAAGGGGATACTAAAACAACTGTATGCCAAGTTAGATAAGCTAGGTGAACTGGACAAATTCCTAGAAACACACAGATGGACTCACAAAGAAATGGAAATCTGCATAGACTTATCACAATTAGGAAGAGTAAATTAGTACTTAAAAACCTCCCCACAAAGTAAAACACATTTTCAGATGGCTTCGCTGGTAAATTCTACCAGATATTTAAAGAAATTATTACCAATAGTTCATAAAATTTTCCAAAAAAAATAAATAAATAAACACTTCCCACTTCACTCCATGAGACCTCTTTAATACCAGAGTGGGATAAAGATACCATAAAAAAAAAGAGAAAGGAACAGACCAATACTCCTACAAATGCACAAATCTTCAGCAAAATACTAGCAAACAAAATACAAAAACATACAAATAAATTATACATCATTACAGGCAGTATTTATGCCAGGAATGTAAGCTTGATTTGACATCAAAAAATCAAGCAATGTAACACCACATTAAGAGCATAAGGGACAAAACCACACAGCTGTCTCAATAGGTGCAGAAAAATAATTTGACAAAATCTTATGCCCCTCTGTGATTAAAAAACTAAGAAAAAAGAGAGCCTCAGCGAACTTGGAATGGAGAGAACTTCCTCAGCTGGATGAAGGTCCTCTGAATGTCTACGGAAAGCCCATGAACAAGATAAGGCCATTCTTAGTGGCGGCAGGCTGCTTTCTCCCCACGGTCAGGAACGATGATGCAGTGCCATCTGTTCTTATTCTACTCAGCTTGTCGTCACAGGTTCTAACAAGGACGATTTTCTAGAGAAAGAAAGAAAGGCATTGGAGTTGAAAGGAAGAAGTAAAGTTTTCTGTTTGCTGATGATGTGGTCTTTATACAGATAATCCAAAGAAATCTGCTAAAAATGATCAGACCTAATGAATGAACTCAGTAAGGTTGCAGGATACAAAATCAACACAAAGACCAGTGTTTTCATACTACCTGTGAACAATTTAAAAATAAAATTTAAAAATTTCCATTTTCAATAGCATTAAAAATAATAAAATACATAGGAACAGGTTTAAAAAGAAGTGTAAGTTTTGTACGCTGAAAACTGCATAACATTGTTGAAATAATGAAGGATGATCTAAATAAATTGGAAGATACCCCACATTAATGGATTGGAAGCCTTAATATTGTTACAATGACAATATTCCTAAAATCGATCTATAGATTCAAAGCAATCGATATCAATCCTTATTAAATCCCAGCTGACTGAAACTATAAAACTGCTAGAAAAAAACATACAAGTAAATCTTTGTGACTGGTTGAGGTCATGGTTTTTTAGATACAACACCAAAAGCACAAGTCACAAAAGAAAAAAGTAAATTGGACTTTATTAAAATTAAAGCTCTGGGCTGCCAATGGTGCCGATCTGGAAAGTTAAAAGACACTCCACAGAAGAGAAGATACATGCAGAATCACGCACTGGGTGAGTTCTGTCCGTAGAATATGTGAGTGTGTGTGCTCACACATGGAGAGAGGCGATGTTTGTGCCCGGGTGGTGGGACGTCAGAGGCTGTGCCCGTAATCACTTCACTGTACTGCTACATGAGGAATATATATGAGGAATATAAAACTTTATCATGTGTCTGCAGGCAGAAAGCAAAGAATTTCTACCCAGAGAACAGTAGGGTATGTACATTTTAGGGAGCTCGTCAAGAGTGGGGCTGGGCAGGAAGTACGGAGTAAATGCATCCAGTGTCCCCACCCAGTATCTTGAAAGTCGAGCCCCTGGCATCTAAGTATTGCTGGGCAAAAAGGCAACATTAGGAAAATAATTAGCATCACGAGGGCACAATGGAGCTAGATTTGGAACTATCTGTAGAAATTTGTAGAAATTCAGATCACCTCCTCTTTACCGTGCTCTAAATTGGCCTCAGCAGTATCTCATGCTTGGCTCAATAATGAAATGGGGAACAATTATTGCTGAATCTTTATGTGGGAAACTTTGATTATCTGTATCTAAAAATAAGGTCTATGTATCTTACCCATCTGTTGATTACTTATCTATCTATCTGGAGAGATATGAAGGGATCATCCTCCTACTTTGGAATCTCAGCTGTGGCAATGGGAACTCTATTCCACAGAGTAACTAAAATCAACACAGGTGCCTAGCGGGCAATTACTGATCATATCAATTTTCCCACTTATGTGTCTTTTTTCATTAATTCCATTGTTCATCGGAAAGAATGAGAGCATAAAGGGCTTATTTGAAATGACTGGAAGAAGAGAGAATTGACAGTGTGGCTACCCAATATTCCATCGTGCTTATAACACTCAGCTCTCTGCAGCAAGATAATTAAGAGGTAGAAGCACCTTCAACACTGAACACAGATACCACATAAAAAGTTAATAACTTTCCTACATACACGATGTTTGGAGAGGAAAGTGCCTAATCATGGGTGAATGAAATGCGGATTAAAATACTAAGCAGTGTCAGACACATTCAATATCTACAGTGATTGGGAAGGAACTTTAGGGGAGAGACAGATTCTTGGAAGAATAATATAATGAACTAACTTTATATTCTGAGCTATTAACTGATGGCTCACTCATGGAAAATGTTCTTATTAGTCATAAGGTGAAAACAGTGTACGCCCGGAAACCACGGGGCTTCTCCAGAATTAAGGATGCCCAAAAAAGGTGATACAAAGAAATGTGGAAATATGTCAGCGCACCATCTAAGCACCTGCGTAGTTTCTCTTTGTGAACATTTTCCCCATGTGAGTGGTATGGTTATGTCATCTCCTGAACCCAGGACAAGCACGATTCAATGCAAGAATGTAGGCAAAGGGCGCTTGGCTCTCGGACGGCTCTGAACTCATCTACCTATTCCTTCCGTTCCATCACTGGGCAGATGATTACTGAGCATTGAGACCTTTGCTCAAGCCCCCGGGCCCTGTGTCAGAACCCTGAGCTCTGCAACCATTCGGCCACTGCATGTTTGAATGAGAAGCTAATGTTCTAGGGACACAATGACACCTTTAATGTGTAGGAGCTAGAGTCGGGGGTAAAGACTCAGGTTACCATGTTCATGTGAAATGCTGGTCATGGATTAGCATTGACATTGTGTCTGAGCTGGCTGTTTGTTGGCTGCTATTTGCTACCATTTTTAAGTCCCTGCTATTCTGGGCTGTCCCAGATACAATATTTATTCTACATGACACTCTTTTCTTTTGTTCCAGGGAAAACATTACTTTATCCTAGTATCATTTATATATCCAAAATAGATTATACATGCCCCTTGAAACCCAGGAATAAACACAGAAATGTGTAACAGGTCACACGGAAGATGTGTCGGCCCCACCCCCATCCCAACCCCTCCAGCCAAAGATACGAACACCCAGGTGTGCATAATTCTAAACATTCCTCACCGTGAATATGAGTAATCTACATACTCCCCCCACCAAAAACATGGGTTCATATTATACTTACTCCTCTCCAAAAATGTCTAAGAAGAGCTTAACATGGGCATCTTGCTGGCTCATTAAATGAACACTGAATGCTTTTATGTATCCACCTGTTCACCCTAATAAACTTTTACTAATATCAACCAGGCTGCGATAGTGTCTTGTTATAAATATATGTATTCAGGGGCCTTTATTCCTGTGGGACAGAATCCTAGAAAAGAAAGTTACTGAACGGTGGGCAAGTCTTTCCTATTCATTACCCTCTGAGTGAGCAAAGAGTGTTTGATGCATATCTGAGACTCAGATTTCTCTAACGGCCACCAGTGAAGTCGTGTTCATAATTGTATTGATCACTTACATTTAAATTTTTTTCTGTTCATAATCTCGGCTTTTTCCCATTAGCTCGTTCTAGTGTGATTAACAAAGCGTTTAACAACTGGGAGGAGTGTTACCATGTGGGAAATGTTGCAGGGGCTCTGGGAACTGTATTTTGGGATTTGACGTCATTCACAGATGTTTGTCTATAGACTTTCCTTCATCATACTCGAACAGCTTCAGTATTCTGCCAATGGGATTGTGTTTCATGGGGATAGAAACTTTAGGATTTTTTTTAAATAAAGTTTTCCTCACTTTAATATTGAACAAATTATTTGTTGTTGTTTTTTTTCCTTATGAAGGATATTGTAACTTCATAACACGAGCTGAGGAACTCGTCCACTTTTACTGTGGACTGAGATACTTTCCAGGACATGGGGGTTAGGTTGTGGGTTCAGGGACCAGCTCTGCTGTTGGCAGGGCCGCCGGCCTCAGGGACACTGGAGGAAGCTCAGGAGCTGGCAGAGTGCAGCATGCTTCCCAGAGCGCAGGCAGGGTGTGCAAAGGCCGTGGGGCTGACCAGGGTCTGGACACCCAGCACTGGAGAGTTGGGGTTCTGGGAGGTAGACACTGTTCTGGCTGTGAACGCATTTCAACAGGACCTTCCCTATATTTCTCTAGAGCTAGCTTTATATTTTATTCTGAGATTTTGTTGTAAAAATATATTTTGTTAAAATTATGATGACAGTAGGTAATAGATTTTTTTTATTATTGGATAAATGAATAAACATCCCAAATTGTTAGCACCCTTATGCTAACTCATGGAAAGCATATCCCCTATCCTCATCTTTTGGAATTTGACTAATCCTTGAACCTTAGCACCCTGGAAACTGCTGTGGGAGAGAGGCTCCTCTCTGTCGGCAGCTGAAGGACCCAAGTGGGGTTTGGCCTGTGGCTGGCAGGACCGGGCCCTCGGTCCTAGCTTCCCTGCTCTCCTGAGTTCATGCCACGTTTACCGATTTACCAACATGCCTGTTCATGCAGAACAGACCTCCTGCCCCTGTAAGGGGACAATTATCACAAAGTCACACAAGATTACAGAGATCAGAGGGGGTTCCCTCAGACTGAAATAAAACCTATTATGTTGAACTCCTGCCCCAAAGGACACAGGGGGCTTTGGGGAGAGGGCGGGTGGACCTCAGCTCCAAGATCCAGAGAGAGTTCCTCAACAATCTGGAAGGTGTCAGAAGACATCAGCCTCTTTCATGCACAGGTTAAGACAGAATGAAGAGAACAGGAAAAATATAAAGGAAAACTGATGTGCTTGACCGTAATGGGCCTTGTCACCAGCAGGCCACAGGGCCACACAATAGGGGGACACCATGGAGAGAGTATGCAGGCCACGGAGTGCGGAACAGAGGCAATAATGATGCGGGCGAGATGGGGGCACAGAGAGAGAGACGGACAAAGACGGGGGACAGAGAGACAGAGAGATGGAGGAGAGAGACAGGGGGCAGAGCAATGGTGGGGCTGGGATGACAGAGAGAAACCCTTGGGCAGGTTATATGATGAAACCCTGGCTGTGCCTCCAAAGACCCCGCTCAGCCCCCCGCCCCCGCCCGGATTACTAACTACTTTGTAGCAATCACCTGCTGTTCTCCTGCTCATCTGTCAACTGTGAAATAAGCATTGTTTCGCTGTTGGTTTTGAGAGCAGGAGGTGATGTGCTGCGTGGGAGGGGCATACTTTAAGTGCCTGGTCCATGGTATGCACGGAAGATGTAAAGATGGAAAATTTTAATTTATTGTCATTTTTCTGTTACTATTTCCCCCTAACATTTCTGTGTTCCACTTGATCTTAGCCAAAAGGCCAAGAAATGATCATTTCTGTGTTCCAGTCTCTGCATCTCTTCTCTCTTCTTCATGCCCCACCTTGGAGCCAGAACGAAGCCTTGTCACTCATCACCATGAATGGTCTCAGGCTTGTCCTATCCGTGCCCCATGCCCTTAATCCATCCTAAATGCACAGTAGTCTAGGGTCTTATCATTTCATCCCTGGATTATTTCACTCCGAGTTCTGAGAAGAGCCAATAAAGGGAAGTAAGTATATCATGGGACAGTAACAAGAATATATTGTATTTTCATAAAATTATGCAAAAGGAAAATGTAAAAGCAGAAATGCTATAATGTTAGAAACCCAGACACCAGTGAAACAAAATAACTGAGATGAGTAGCAAACAGATTTAATTGAAGATTCTAACACATGAAGCAATGAAAATTAACTTACAGGAATCAGTAGTAATTGGTGTGAAGAAACTCAGGTGGAGAATGTCTTATGATATGGATCACTGAAGGGATATGGATCACCGAAGGGTTTCAACCTTAAATATAAAAATAAAGAAGTTTTCAGTGCCTGGTTCCTGAGTGCTTTGTTGAATCTGCCCACACACTTTCTGCACATTCTGCACGAACACAACGAGGAAGATACTCTTCCTACATAGCTCACGTCTCCTTTCTGGGCTCACCGTTCCACACACGTCCTGGGTCCAGAGCCCCCATTCCCGTGTGTCCACAAGTCAGGACACACGGGGCCAACAGCCACACGCTGAGTGCACGGGACTTAGCAGTGGCCCAGCACATGGAGGAAAGTCTGCTGGATAAGCTACAAGGAAATTGTGCAATCGGCTCGATCCTGGGGAACAGGCTGGTCTGAAAGAGGGAACAGTGATCTGGGAAGTAAGCCTCCAGAAGGTGAAATGTGTGGTGCTGTTCTCTCTGCGTTAAGCTTAAGCAGTGCTTTGGGGCTTAAAAGACAGAACCCAAATTATGTTGTCTGGGGCATAAAAGGATGAACTAGGTTTATTAATAAAACTCCTGAAGAGATGGAGCAGGGCAGCTTTGGATGTCCACTCCTGAGTCTTCAGTGAAGCTGTGTCATCAGAATGAGGGAATAGGACTCATGCATAATGCTCAACACTGAAGGAAATGCAACCTCAGTGTAACCAGGGGCCTCTGCAGAATCTTCAGAATACATTCTAGGGGAGACTTGACTGGGGGCGGATTGTCATTTAGGTAGAGAGGAATATGGCCAGATTTACATGATAGAGACAGAGGGGAAGGAAAATGAGAAATTTCTAAAGCATGAAGAGAAAAAGTAACGGAGGAATGAGAAGTGATTTCAGAATTTCTAGCCCAGGAGAGTGGTGGTGGGAAGAGTGGGACGGTTGTGGTCATGATGAGCCCCCACAGCAGAATGGCCCACAAAATACCCTTAGTTTATAAAAATGCATAGTCCAATTGAAATCTTTCTAAACAGTATTGAAGCAGTTCATGCACAGGACTGGACTCTGATGACGTGTTCGTTACCCATTGCTCTCTGACACTCGTTATTGATCTCATGGTTTCTGGGAGCCCAGGTCCTGGTGCCACCCAGCTGCATCCTCCAGCCAGGGTCATGTCCAGGGATGGCTGGGAGGATGGTCACCTCAAGGTCCATTGGGCAATTTGCTCCCAGGCCCGCTCAGTGTCCTCAAAGCACTCTGTACCCCATGGGCCGTCGGCCAGAGCCTGCACCCAGTTCCTTGCCACGTGGCCTCTTGACGTGGCATCTTGATTTATCAAGGCAAGCAAAGTGTAGGGTGAGAGGGTGTTCGAAGACAGAAATCACATCTTTTCATAATTTGGTCCCAGATGGGACACTGTCTGTTTTTTCCCATATCCTGCTCATTGGAAGTCAAGTCACTAGATCCACACTTCACACAAGGCTGTGGACCACACCAGAGGGAAACGCTGGGAGGCAGGACTGTCGGGAGCCCCAGGGAACCACGCAGCCCATCCCGCACTCACCCCCACGAAGTCTGGGCCTCCAAATGCAGGAGACACTCAGAAACCCTAGTGTCTCCAAAAATGTCATCCCTTCCCAGCAGTATGCCTTCACTTGATTTATAGAACCCCATGAGAACTACAGTTCCAGACTCATGGTTTTTCTGTTTGTACAAATATCCACTGTAGCATCTGGCATGTGGCCAGGACCAAAGACAAAGTTCCAAGTTATAAAGTTAAATGCTGTTGACATAATTTAAAGCAGTTCATATTGATTGATTAAGAATCATTTGCAGTGTGAACATCTTTATTTTTTAAAATAAAAATGTGTTAGAAAAATAGTTTCCATTTATTTTACTTAATACAGCTTCTGCAACAAAGCATTGGCCACCGCCGTAGATGCCCTGTTGGGCCTTCCTCTGGGCGCCCCTGGGGAAAGCCTCCTCTTACGGCTGGCCGGCGATGCGGGCGGTGCCGCAGGAAACACACAGCGACCTCGTCCAGGACACCTGCCCAGATGCCCCTGCAGGTGCCAGATGTTAGCTGAGGAGGCCTGGCAGCAGAAGGCGCCCGCGGCCCTGCCTGCTTGAGGAAGGCTAACAGATGCTGGCCCTTGTGGTCGATTTCTTGATGACTAAAAAAGCAGAAAGCACAGCTAACTATTTTGAAATATCGTCTTTCAGTTGTCATGGGGGTGGGAGGGGGGAAGAGATGACCCAAGTCTTGAAAACGTATTTTTAAATATTCAGAAGAACACCATCTAATCTCCAGTTTCCTGGTTGAACACCCCCTCCACTGCCTTTCCTTAATTAGATTGAATCGTGTTAATACAAGATCACAATTGATAATAATTTAAATAACAAGAAATAATGAGAAAAATATAGAAGAATGAAGATAATGAGTGTCATTAAAGAAAAAGAAAACCTAGGTTGGTTGCCTGCTGGTAGAAATCTGGGGGACATGCCCATTAGTGGGGGCTGGGTGGTTTCCTCTCAGCAGGGCTGCAGGGTGGCGAGGGGTGGGTTGGACAGACCAGGTAGGGACAAACCCACCGTCCATGCAAATGTGCCCACTGGGAAAGAATTCCCCCTTGAGGTGCCTTCCACCATTCTCCAGAGATCTGATGCACTGGCCACAACTAACTTGAGTGTGATCATATGCTGCGGACTTGGCCTCCCTTCCCCGAGATGGACGGAATATCTAAGGTGGAGCAAAGGCAAGAATTGCCCCAAATGATGGGAAACTCATGGGTCTGGGTCGTCTGTTCCATCTGAGAAGAGTACGTGCACCCAACACAGTCATGGGTCTGACCAAGAGGCAGACCCGTCATGAGAAGTCTTGTTCGGGACACAGGACGCACTTGCCTATAAACACACTTTGAAAAGTCATAACATAATATGACAAAACATAACATAAACATTCATATCTTAAAATTATAGCTTGAAAATTAAAGTGTCAGGTATCACACAACTTACTCTGAGTACAAACACACTTTGAACACTAAGGATGCACCTAAATGTAGGTGGCCACTGAGTGCACTCCGGGAGCCTGGGATGCAGAGCACACTCGTGACCTAGAGAGTTCCGTCATTGTCCCCATTGTTGGTGAACCTACATTGGGATAAACTTGTAAGTTAATACCTAAAAAGCACCTTAAATGTTACAGCAACCAAAGATCTCCTGTCACACTGTCATGACTCTCCTTCAAGATGACCCATCCCTTCAGGCAACTTGGCTTTTCCATTACATTCAGAGTCACCATAGTAACAGTAACCTCCCTCATTCTAAACCCCACTGTCCCATCACCTGCTCTGAATGTGACAGATTAGCATTTTTTTCTTCCCTGAGTATTTCATACTTTAATTTTGAAATGGAAAGGGAGACAATTAAAACAATCTTTTTGAGATGAAATGCCTCAAGCGCAGTGCAACGTTGAGACTGGGAGCCGTGGTGGCCAGGAGGAGGGGCGTCCCTGGGTTTCTCGCTGCGAGACTGCGTGGGCGGCAAAGGGCCACATTATGAAATCACAGGTCAGAGAACCACATCATTCTCTCCCAAAATTCTGAGAATAACTTGAATGACATAATGATTTTGAATGGAGAGATTGTTAGAGCAGAAATCTAAAAATCTAGATTGTGACCTGCTTTCTCTTCCATAAAAAAGATGCAAAAGTGACTATTTGTCCCACTTGAAAGAGTCCTTGTAAGATTTATGACTAAATAACCTGTTAATATCCAAAATCTGTAAAGAACTTACCAAACTCCACACTCAAAAAACAAATAATCCAGTCAATAAATAGAAGACACGAACAGACATTTCTCCAAAGAAGACATACAAATGGTCAACAGACACATGAAAAAATGCTCAGCATCACTCGGCATCAGAGAAATTCAAATCAAAACCACAATGAGATACCACCTCACATCAGTCAGAATGGCTAAAATGAACAACACAGGAAATAAGTGTTGGCGGGGATGCAGAGAAAGGGGAACCCTCTTGTACTGTTGGTGGGAATGCAAACTCGTGTAGCCACTCTGGAAAACAGTATGGAGGTTCCTCAAAAATTAAAAATAGAAATACCCTAAGATCCAGCAATTGCACTACTAGGTATTTACCCAAAGGATACAAAAATACAAATTCAAAGGGGCACATACACCCCAATGTTTACAGCAGCATTATAACAATAGCCAAACTAGGGAAAGCCCAAATGTCTATCGACTGATGAATGGGTAAAGAAGACACAGGGTGTGTGTGTGTGTGTGTGTGTGTGTGTGTATAATGGAATATTATTCAGCCACCAAAGAGAATGAAATCTTCGATTTGCAACAACACACATAGGGCTAGAGAGTATTATGCTAAGTGAAATAAGTCAATCAGAGAAAGACAAATACCATATGATTTCACTGATATGTGGAATTTAAGAAATAAAATAGATGAATGTATGGGAGGGTGGGAGGGAAGAGAGATAGGGAAATAAACCATAAGAGACTCTTAATGATAGAGAACAAACTGAGGGTTGATGGAGGGAGGTGGGTGGGGGATGGGCTAGATGGGGGATGGGAGGGCACCTGCTGTGATGAGCACTGGGTGTTGTAAGTGGTGAATCTCTGAATGATACTCCTGAAACCAACATCGTACTGTATGTTAACTAGAATTTAAATAAAAACCTAAAAAATAAAAAATAAAAATAAAATTATCCTTATGGTTTATTTTAATGGGATTTAAGATCAAAGAAATAATGATATAGGTTTAAAAAGGAGACTAAATAACCCGTATTGAAGGATTTTGTGCAGTCTTGAGAATGATTATACTGGTTATAAATAAACCTAGCATTAGGATAGCAGCCAAAGCCCAGGGGGCCAGCTACTCTCCCAATCTCCCAGTGAATTGACAAAAATAACTATAATAGAGGGAGTTCTATATCATGGCTGAAAGCCTTGTAGCCTTTTGTCTGAAATTTAGAATGACTTAGTTGGAAACAGGATAGGAGATTAAGAGTCCTATGCACAGGTCAAGCAATATTAACATAAACTCCAAAGAGAGTGGCTTATCACACTTTTCTCCAACTTTGAAGGGAGTTTTGATACTGAAAAAAAAAAAAACCACATTAATGATTGAAATACCAGTTAGAGACTTTCCAGAAGAATAAATGGGGAAAGGGCACTGTTATAGTTAATATAAGAAGAAACAAGATATTCAAAATGCATTAGTTTCAGAAGTAAGAAATGAAGCAGACAGACAATAAGTAATAATGAAACAAATAACAAATAAAGTTCTGTAATCTGAAGAATTACCCCAATTTTTTAAATTAAGAGCTTATGAATTAATAGCAGAATTTAATGTTAAAACAAGGCTCATAATGCATATTCCAAAATACATACTCTTTAAACATAAGAATATACTATGAGAATCTGTATTTTTAAGAAGGACAAAAACTAAAAACCTTTGGAGACAGAGGTAAGATTCATCTAGTTCCATGAACGTTGTTGCAAATGGCAAGATTTCATTCTTTTTGATGGCTGAGTAATAGTCACAAACTAGTACAACCACTGGAAAACAACATGGAGTTTCCTTAGAAAGTTAAAAATAGAGCTACCCTATGATCCAGCAATTTTATTACTAGGTATTTATCCAAAGGGTACAAACACAGTGATCCAAATGGGCACGTGCACCCCGATGTTTATAGCAGCAATGTCCACAATAGCCAAACTGTGGAACGAGCCTAGGTGTCCATCGACAGATGAGTGGATAAAGAAGATGTGGTATATATATAGATGGATAGATAGATAGATAGAGATATTGATAGATAGAGAGTCTTAAAACAACTCACATTTGCAGTCACACAGTGTCTGTGGGTTGCTGTCCACGCTTAGGTGCTCGGGATCTCACAGGCTTCTCTCAGGGAGTCAGCTGGGCTGTGTTCTCATCCGTGGGCTCTCCTGGGGGCAACCTCAAACTGACTCAGGTGTTGGTGGAATCCATCCCTCGTTGCTGTGACATGAAGGGCCTCAGCAGCTTGTGTTCCCTGCAGCTCCCTGCCTGGGCCTCTCCATGGACAAATCACATCACAAGTCATTTCTTCCTGGCCATCAGGAGAGCAAGAGAACCTGTTGAGGTGTCCTGTAACACGGAGTGGTCACCAGAGTGAAACCCCCTCACCTCTGCCATATCCTCCAGGTTGGAAGCAAGACACAAGTCCCACCTTGATGGGGGATGGGGCTCCCCCAAGGGCATCAAAACACGACCATTACAGGCACTTTACAGTTGCCCAGATACATATCCTTACGCCTTAAAGGGTGGTAAACACTTCCAATTAAGTTGAAAAGGATGATGTGACAGACACTATATATGGCCCATAAAGCCTACAATATTAAGAGTTGGCATTTTACAGAAACTGTTGGCACACCTGGATTTCACAGGTAATGTTGGATGTGCAAATGCAGTGTGCCTCAGTGTAACGAATGCCCCAGTTTCCCCATGTAAGTCCTGATAAGGAAAAGTAAGTGAAGACAGAATATCAGAAGCATATTCTTTGTGTTGTTCATATTATCAGCATGTATTCACATGTATCCTTAGGAACACAACACCTATGTGCAAAAACAACTGGAAAAAAAGACGTATGATCCTGGGACCCTGTGTGATGAGACTCACTTTCTCCTATCCTTTATCACCTGAGGCTAACTTGTGTTTAAATTAACAATCATTTTATTCTTCAAAATTCCACTTATAGAGAAGCTTTCAAAAATCTTGCCACTGATGGGCACATTAGTCAAAAGCAGAGAGGGCATAAATTGCTATTAAGGAATCCCTATGTGCTTTGGAGGGAAATTACTGGTCTGTGTGTAAAGCCTGGGTAATTCTGGGTGGAGCAGTGTGATGGGGGGGCTGGGGAAGGGAGAGAGGTGTGCACAGAGCATCAGTGGAGAGGATGCCTTCTCGGAATTTCTAGAATCAGTCATTGGTTATCTCCTCCAAAGGTAAGATCAGGATCGATTCCAGGAAGGAAGCAGCTGAGGAGGGAACACGGAGATGGTTCTCGGGACTCAGCCCCCCACGGGGAGACCCCAGACACTCCCACGGAGGATGGGAGACACATCTAAGCTCACACTTTGCAGATCAGTAGTTTCTGAAGTGGTCATTTCCAAGGGAGAAGTTAACACAGCTCTGAGGTAAGATGCTCCTAAATGGGGAAGTGTACGTTGATGCACACATTTCCAGACGGGGTCACCGGGGTTCACGCAGCATGAAACCTGCTGCAGGTGCATTGGCTTCCCCTCACCTGTGTTCCTGTCCGCTCCGGACGTGGGAGCAGTCCTCTCCTTCCCCGACGCAGACACAACTGCTCCCCCAGCTTCAGGGACTCTTGGAGTTAGTCTACTTGCTTGTCTTCAAGCAACAGAAGCCTGAGGAATGTGCCTGGAAAGGTGGGGGACGTGGTCCCTGGTGGGCGCCGGGAGCCTCGGAGCAGATCCGTCATGCACCATGCTGCCGCTGAGGCCGACTCATCTCGCTGCGGCCGGAGCGTCTTGAGGAACATCGGTGGGCTGTCGCTGGCATGAAAGAAAACGTGGTGCATCTTACAGGCTCCTCTTTTATCAAATGATTGGACTTCTGGGTAGGCGTCTCCTGGGGAACTGGTCTGGCTCCTTCCCTTACCAGGAGTAAAGAGCACGCGGAGGGCAGTGGCGAGGGCTGGGTCAGACGGGGCTGGAGCCCAGGACGAGGGCCCCGACTTGGGGCTGCACCGCTTCCCCGAAGTGAGAGCAAGGCCGGAGGCAGTCGGGGGCACAGACCAGCCCAGGTCGCGGGGAACTGCGGGGTGCCACCGATTCCAGACAAGAACAAAAGGTAGTGGGCTTGCATTTCATCACATGCTCCCCCCACGGGCAGCCCTCCTGCTTCCGCCTCCAACCCACATGCTCCCTTCTGCTGCTGATACGCTGCACCCCGAGCCCTCCACAGCCAAGCCATGACTGGATTTCCCGCCACTGAGAGTTCACTTCCTTCAGGAAACTTCCTCCACGGCCCCCAAAGCCTGAGAAAGAAGCTCGTGCCACGCCCCTCGTGGCTGTGAAGTGTGTCCTTACTTCTCCCTCCCCCTTCCTGTGCTGAAACACCAACAGTGAGCAAGAATTGTGTCTTTACTGTTGATTGTCTGTTGTTTATCGTTGGTTTACTGCTGTGTCTGCCACTCATAGCACCATGCCAGGCACAGAGCAAGTGAACATGTGTGTGCATGTGTGTGTGTCATGTGTAAGTGTGCGAGTAGGTATGTGTCTGTGAGTGTGCATGTACGTGTGCACACGTGTGGCTGTGTGGGTGTGTGCGCATGTGTGTCTGCACATATGAGTGTGTATGTGTACGTGCATCGGCATGCGTGTCAGTGCGTGTGCGTGCGTGTGTGCACGTGTGTGGTGTGTGCGAGTGTGTGCAGGCATGTGTGTGCATGTGTGAGTAGGTATGTGTCCGTGAGTGTGCATGTACGTGTGCACACGTGTGGCTGTGTGGGTGTGTGCACGTGCGCATGTGTGTCTGCATGTATGAGTGTGTATGTGCACGTGCATCGGCATGCGTGTCAGTGCGTATGCGTGAGTGTGCGCACGTGTGTGGTGTGTGCGAGTGTGTGCAGGCATGCGTGTGCTCACATGTGTGCAGGAGTGCGTGAGCGTGTGCCTGCGGTGTGTGCATGTGTTTGCATGTGCATGTGAAAGTGTAGAATGACCAACCAAATGCAATCTGACTGGACAATGGAGCCTCAAAGCGTCATCATCTGTTTCGTCTGAAATCTCACCCTGATCGTCCCCCAAGTCCCCAGCCCTGGCCTGAGTTCTGCGCAGAGGAAACCAGAATCCTGCACAGCATCTGCCCAGAGCATTCAGAAATTCTGGGAAAATGTTTCCCTGCCCTCCCCACCTCAAAAAATCCCGTCTGCTAATGACTGAGCCTCGTTAACTTCCCAGTTTTGTGGCTCATGCTTCTGCAGGAAGACTCAAGGTGTAAACCCTAAGGTCAATAAGCAAAAGGGATTAACAGCAGAAGCTTCCTTGAAAATAGCAAAGTGCTGGGGGCCAAGAAACACTAAAATTCAGAATTAGAAGTGACCTCGTAAGGGTAACATGTGAGAACAAAAAGAAACAACAGCAAAATGTCATGCATTAAGTGACTTTTCTCCAAGACTGGGACCTCAGGACCAATGGGGTAAATCTCCCTGGAGCCCCGTGGGAAGGAAATTGTCATGAGATTCTCACATATCCCCGTGTTTGATTCTCGTAGTGTTCACACAATGCTGGCCGCCAGGCTGGTTGTTTTGCAATCCCTCCTGGGGGCGGCACTCAGGGGCTTCAGACTGGGAGACCCAGGGAAGAAGGCAGCCTCACTAGATCAGTGTGGGTCCAGAGCCATGCAAATCTGAAGAGCAAACACGTGCCGAGTGTCATAGCAGCTATTTTCAGGGCAAAACACCATAACAAGATGCAAATGAAAAAATCCTTCCATGATAAATAAAACTTAGCTATTTTAGCTCTATTACAAGCAATGTAGAAGTCACAACAGAAAAGACTTATTGAAAGCTTCTCCTTGGTGCCTACATTTGATATTTGGTATATAACCACCTTGGGAGCTATATTTTTGGCTCACACGTTTCTTAAGATGTGGTAGCAAATAAGCCGCAGTTCTGTCCAGGATGAATTTATTCAATGTGACTTAAGCAAATCCATTTAAAACGTAGTCAGACCTCTAGAGACATTTTTCCAAAAATAAGTAACTTTTCGATTTATCTGGAGTTGTATAAGCAAAGTCACCTTCCTTGAATGTTGGACTTCACTTCTCCATGCACCTGCTCAACCAATGCTCATTGAGCACCTACTATGTGCAGAGCATTTTACTTAGTACTACCTGTAATAAAAGCACAGACATTTTTCCTTCAGGTTTTGTGTAGAATAAGTATGTGTAAATAAGTAACTATCAAACAAGATACAAAAGGATAAATAAGTTCAAAGAAAGTGGGATCCACTTAAAGGAAGGCAGATAAGAAAATCTCTTTCTGGATGCCATGCCACAAACAATGAATTCAGAAATGAGAGCTCCTCAGACTGCAGAGATATTCGGGAGGACATTCCAACCAATATCGCCTAAGACTTTACTGTGAAGAAGCAAATGCTCAAAGAAGTGTGGGGGTTTGCAATCAAGAAATGGGCAGAAGACATGAACAGACATTTTTCCAAAGAAGACATCCAAATGGCCAACAGACACATGAAAAAGTGCTCAATATCGCTCAGCATCAGGGAAATCCAAATCAAAACCTCAATGAGATACCACCTCACACCAGTCAGAATGGCTAAAATTAACAAGTCAGGAAATGACAGATGTTGGCGGGGATGCGGAGAAAGGGGAACCCTCCTCCACTGCTGGTGGGAATGCAAGCTGGTGCAGCCACTCTGGAAAACAGTATGGAAGTTCCTCAAAAAGTTGAAAATAGAGCTACCATATATGATCCAGCAATTGCACTACTGGGTATTTACCCCAAAGATACAAGAGTAGGGATCCGAAGGGCTATGTGCACCCCAATGTTTATAGCAGCAATGTCCACAATAGCCAAACTGTGGAAAGAGCCAAGATGTCCATCGACAGATGAATGGATAAAGAAGATGTGGTATATATATATACAATGGAATATTATGCAGCCATCAAAAGGAATGAGATCTTGCCATTTGCAACGACGTGGATAGAACTGGAGGGTATTATGTTGAGTGAAATAAGTCAAACAGAGAAAGACATGTATCATATGTTCTCACTGATATGAGGAATTCTTAATCGCAGGAAACAAACTGAGTGTTGTTGGAGTGGGGGGTGGGGTGGGAGGGATGGGGTGACTGGGTGATGGACACTGGGGAGGGTGTGTGCTCTGGTAAGCGCTGTGAATTGTGCAAGACTGTTGAATCTCAGATCTGTACCTCTGAAACAAATAATGCAATATATGTTAAGAAAAAAAAAAAGAAGAAGAAGAAGGTAGCGGGAGGGGAAGAATGAAGCGGGGGAAATCGGAGGGGTAGACGAACCATGAGAGACGATGGACTCTGAAAAACAAACAGGGTTCTAGAGGGGAGGGGGGTGGGAGGATGGGTTAGCCTGGTGGTGGGTATTGAAGAGGGCACATTCTGCATGGAGCACTGGGTGTTGTGCACAAACAATGAATCATGGAACACTTCATCTAAAACTAATGATGTAATGTATGGGGATTAACATAAGAATAAAATTTTAAAAAATGGAAAAAAAAAGAGGTATAATTGACATAGAACATTAAAAAAAAAAGAAGGAAGACAATATCTATGATATTTCCTATATATTTAAATAATTATTGTTATTTAAAATTGTACACTCTGAAAATTAGATGATTTAGCCAATTATTTAGGTTATATAAAAACAGAAACTCCCACTCTATTGGTATTATGATGCCAGGGTTTGAGGATCAAAGGTGACAATTCTGAGTTCACAGGAATATTACTTCAGAATATGACAATTCTTGAAGAGTAGCCAAGTGATGACAGAATTCTAGAACAAGAGGGAGTGAGACATGAGTCGGCGTGGAGCAGACCCAGGAATTTACAGTGACTCGTGCACAGAAGGCATGCAGCTGCCCTCAGCTCCACCTGCACACGGCTGTCCCCCTGTGGACACGTTCTCTTCAAACTTCCATTTATGATTTTAGGATTTCTCTTCTTATCTTTTCCTGAAGAAAACTGTGTCTCCTGCTCTGGACACACCCACAGTACATGTCTGGCCAACGGGATGCATCACGCTCTCTGGTTAGTGATTCCTGTGCCCCTGCGTCTTCACCATGAACTTGTAGGTTTGGTCTAGGCAGGGATTTGGGGTCAGGACCGTAGCAGACATTCACAGCATTTGTCAATTGACTATTGAGAAAACATTAGGTTTGAAGTGGAATTTCTTATAAAAATCGCTTATTTCTGAACCTTTATAAAAATATTTTTGATCACGAATGCACACCCAACTAATACCTAAACCCCCTAAACTTATAATGTTGAAAATCCATCACCAGGTAAAAGTAGTTTCTGGGAAATAAATAATTTTAATTTAAAAGAGGGAAAGATTAATAAACTCTGTTTTCCTCATTAGGGCCTAAAATATTTTTTAATCTCTCTGCCTGACAGATTGAATAATTTAAGACAATTAAGTTGTCCTGTCTAACATTTCCTTTAAGATGCAGATTAAAAATATAATATTTGGGAACAATATCCATCAAATCTAAAAATTCTCATGGCTCTTTCATGAGGTCCCTCAAGGTACTGAATGGAGCACATCCCATCCCACACACACTGCACCTAATTGTGATGTCTATTTAATACCCCAGCTGATATTTATGGGGTGTTTGCTCTGAGCCCAGGGAGAGCTAAGCAGTTTTCATATTGTTTCATGCAATCCTCAAAACGGTCTTAGGAGGCAAAGAAAACCTTCCTGGTGTTACTTGTGGGGAAGCAGGACCCACGTGACAGGCGACGTCCCCCAGGCTGTGCTTGGGTCCCTGCTGAGCCCTGATCCAGTGCCTATGCAACCACACCCCTGAGGACTGCAGGTGCTTCCGAGGTGTGGCCAGGGGGCCGCCTCCGCATCCCGGTGGGACCGACGGTCATGGTCCTCTGGGAAGTCGGGCACTCAGGTCTGGTTCAGAGGGTCCCAGCACCTGGAACCAGACAGCCTCCTCCCGTATCCATAAGTCTCTCCACCTGCGTTTCTTCATCTGTGAGATGGACTGAGTGTGAAGCCTCTGGACCACATGCACACATGCTTACACACACACATGCTCACACGTGCACATAATCTGCATGCACATGTACACATGCTCACGCTCACACATGCACACACACATGTACACGTGCTCACACTCACACGTGCACACAATGCACACACGGTCACTTGTGCACATATATGCACACACATGCTCACATTTGCACGCACGTGTACACATGGTCACACATGCACAAGGACAGCACCCCCTCACGAACCCCTGGGAAGGCTGATGCCCTGTTCTCAGCATGAAGAAGGGGGTCTTCTGGGGGATGTGGTAAATGGGATGTGCTGGGAAGCTCTGCTCCAACCTCCAGTTGCCTCCAGATCTTGAGCGAAGCCTGAAAACCTTTTAGGATGGACTTGAGGTGAAGGGCCTTCTCATGGACACTCTGGCAGGTGGCCCTTCTGTGTGGGTCTGCCGGGGGTGCAGGCATCATATTTGGGGGTTCACTTCAGGCAGCACAGAGCAGGAGGAAGCAAGCTCCAGACATGCAAACTTCGAGGGTGGGCTTATGAGTTGTTCCAGGCAGTGGACACGGGGTCCGGTCCAGGGACAGGGGGGCCGCACTGACGCGGGGCCCTTGTGGTCGACGGTGCTGCTCTCAGGCTGTGCATGATGTCCTTTCCCTGTGCTGTTCCGTGGGCTAATCCCATATTCATGCCGCACCCGACTCTAGACCCCACACGTTCCGTCTTTGCTACTAAGCTCGTGTTTGCAGTAAGGCAGGTTTTGGTCGATGCTCTTATATAATTAAGGTAGAACCACCCTACGTTTAGTTTGTTAAGAATTTATCATGAATGGACATTTATTACATTCAAAGCTTTTTTTTTAATCTACTGAGGTGACCATTTGACTATTTTTCTTTCAATTTGTTAATGCAGCACGTTTGATTGATTAGTTTTTTAATGTTAAACCAACTCTTTATTCCTGAAATAAACCTTGTTTGGTCATAATACTCCCTCTTTGATATATACTGCTGGTTATGGTTGCTGCTATTTTAAGGTTTCATCTTTAAGACAAAGCCACCAAATCAAATCTATGTATCAGCCTTACCTTCTTTCTGGTTCCCAGTTGATGTGTTCATTTAACCTTACACAAGCTCAGTTTATGTTTGGACGAAAGTCATACTTTTCATGTTTTGAGCATTAAGAATTCATTGTCCTGGAGGTCCCCCCCGATGTGCAATTGAACTCCCATTCCAGACAAACTGCCCTGCCCGGGACGTGTTTTCAGAGTCTAAACACTCCCGAGTGAGGGCAAGTACCAAGAGAACTTTGCCTGCGCTGACTTCTTCCCCAACTGCTCTTGTGTCTGTTATTAGTCAGGCTTCCCCAGAGACGGCAAGCCGGGACGGCATGTGTATGCGCGTTTCAGAATATCCTGCTCTGTCTCCCCTGTGCACACTGAGAGGGGGTCTGAGGGAGAGAGACTGAAGGAGGGCCCGCAAGTCTGCATTCTGCAGGGCAGGCCAACACTTCAGTCTCCCGGCAGAACTGCCTCCTCTTTGAGAAACCTGTTTTTCCTCTCAACACCTCAACCGATCGGATGAGGCCCACCACATTATGACGGGAAAGCTGCTTTACTCAAAGTCTGCTGGCCATGTCTACAAAACACCTACACAGCAACACCCCAAGGGCTTGTTTGGACAACCGGGCCCCAGCGCAGCTGAGTGGACACTGAAGCCGACGTCACAGTTCCGTTTCTGGCTCTCAGACAGGCAAGCCTGTGCTGGTTCCGGGGGGCCAGGCTCTCCGCAGTAGGTGGCAGCCGGGGTCGGGAACCTGATTTATGCTGACAGCTGTCGGTAGGCACAACCGAGAATCGACTGGCCCATCTTTCCTTTGTCCGTTTGTGCAGGACCACGTGTCACCGCCCCCAGGAAGGGTGGCTCTGCCATGTGGATCTGTTTGTCTTTGTGCTTCTGCGCTGACTTTGGTCTGCACTTGAGACACAAGAGCTGCACGTTCTCCATGAGTCTGTGTGTGCCTATAATTGGAAAAAGCCTTACCTGTCACTGTGTGACCTTAAATACGTCCCCCCCCCCAGAGTGCTTTAATAAATTAGATTATGGGGCCTCTTGCAACAAAGGAACGCTTCTCTGACTGGTTTATAGACTAATAAGTGTTTATATAAATCTAATATTCCCTGAATTCCAAGAACATTGAAAAAAAACTAATGCCTAACACATGGAAAGTGCTAGAGTTTTATGAAAAAAAGAAAAAAAGAACTTTTCCAGAGAAACTGCTGTAACAAAAGCATTTTTCCCCATAAGAAACCAAATTCAAAGAAACCGAAGACCAACCTTTGACAAATCAATCTGGTTGGATAATTTTGATTTACAAAATCAGCGTAGGACACAATTTTTCATTTAAGCTTTTCTAAGGTCTCTGTTTTGTCATGGCAATTCTAATTAAGTTTCCTAAATTTCTTCTACTACTTACTGTTTGGATAAATTAACAATACATTTGCATCATCTTTAAGGTTATAAAAATACGTGTGATCATCATAATACTTAAATGTAGTTGTGATTCTGCACTGATGTATCTCTTCGTGGCAACAGTAATTGTGTATGGTGCGTGGCCTTACAAGGTGGGTGAGACCATGAGTTACACTAAGATCCTGGGGGAATAGAATTTAGCTTTCTCTTGATTCTGCATGTTGTAAAGTGGCTGTACCTTTGGGTCATGTTAAGGAATGCATCCGCTTTTACAGTTTAAGTAGGAATAAAAACATGTGCTGAGCCATGAAGAATCAGATTACGCAGCTTTGCTGATCTGCAAGATGAGGTTCTCAGTTGCCTATCTCTTGGTTCCCTCCATGAAGTAGAAATTAATTTATCTGGTTAGAACTTTCCATGGTTATTGGTGGTTGAGACTATTCCAGGAGCAATGGTGGTGGATATACAGATGAAATGTCAATTTATTGAGGGAAAACTGCGAATCATTTTCCTTAAAGTAGCTGGTTAATCCTGCACATGAATGAGGAGAGCTTGTGAATGGAAATGTTATTTGCCTTGGGTTCCAATGCCTGCAAGTAATGAATCTCTCAGGAAGCCGTGCAATGTGTTAATATCTTGGCAAATTTGGCTCTGTTTTGATAGATTCATTCATCAGTCTTTTAAAAAGGGTCTTGGGAATCCATTACAGCCAAGTATTACCTTAATGCAGAACTGATTTTATCTCCGTAAGAGTGACGATCTGGCCGTGGAATATTCCGTCTGTTCTAAGAGCAGGTAACGGCTTACCTGCCTATAATCTGCCCGCCGACAGATGATCTTCATCTCCCCACAATAATGTTCTGTTGTGTGTGTTCATTGTGTCACTTCTTTCATTATTAACAGATTTGAAAAGGGTTTCTCACTTCTGAGGGAGCAAACTTCTTCAAAACGTCGATGCCTTCTCCTCTGTTCTGTTTGAAGCGTGTATCATCTCTGTGATTAACAGGCAGACACCTGTGATCATATCGTCATCGAGAGACAGAAACTTTTGATAATTTTCCCCAATCTCACCCCCTCCCCAAAAAAGACATTTTCAGGATGACTTTCATACCTAGCGTTCCTTTGTGATTTCCCACAGGGCCAGGGAAGAGTGCCTCTGAGATGTGTTTCCCGGGATGCTGCGTGTCCGCCAGCAGAGGACGCCGTGTGAGAGCATGGGACAGGCGTCCGCCCAGAGGAGAAGCTGGGCCCCAGGTGAGCTCTGTCAAGTAGCCGTGGAGGCAGGCAGGTCTCAGTGATGGGCACTGGGGAGGATGCTGGCCCTTCCCAGCACTCGCTGTGTGTGGTGTCCTCACCGTGGGGCAGAACCCTGCATCCAGCCCTAAGGAAAAGCTGTGTGTTTAACGAAAAGAGAGGGTGATGGGAGTTATTGCAATAAATTAACTACGTGTTCCATCGTCATCAGCAGTCGGTGTTGCATCTGCTCCTGCTCTGGCCCGGAAACTAGAAATGAGGTTTCGGTTAGGAAAGCAGCCTCATATCCTGCGAGGGGAAGACTGAGACTGACGCCCTGACTGTTGGCCCCAGGGCCACAGACCCTCAAGGACAGACAGGCTGGAGTGCAGATCAGACGGTCCTGAGCTACCACCCCGTTCCCAGGATGGCCTTCGGTTTGGCAGCAAATAGCTTCCTAGAAACAGGTGACCCAAGACCAGCATAGCAAGAATTAATTACACAGAACTAATTATGGTTATAGGTTTTAGGACAGTGTTGGTGCAGTTCTTCATCTTTATTCCCAGGCGGGTTTGTATGGGTGTGCAGGAAGCTCTTTCTATTTCCTCTGCTCTCCCCGACGAGGTAACTTAGTAACCAAGCTCTTACCATGGAAATAAAATACTCAAGAGCAAATATTTTTACTGGATCATTTTACTTTTAATAGCAAAGTAATTGCTCTCATGGGTTCAAAAATAAGTGGTTCACTTTTATTTTGCCCAAATTAGTTGTGCAAATCATGTAATAATGGAGCATTGTTTTGGGGAATAAATCTCATTTGACCAAGTTTGGAAAGCTCATCATTAAGAAGAAGGACTTCCTTCATTAGTGGAAACAGTGCATACCAAGCCTGCCTAGGGGCCGACCTTGTGCGATCCCGCGGTTTGGGGTCCTGGCCCTACAAGTGTAAAGAGCAACTTCCTGGCCAGTCAGGAACCTGTCAGGCTATGCAACCTTGAGGAGAGACCCGCAGGGTGCAGACTGCCCAGGGTTACCTGATGCTTCAGTGGCGTGCACCTTTCCTTGGCTTCCTACACATCATTGCTCTCAGATATCCCTATATGGACACATACCAGCTTATAGGAAACCAGTGAGGATACAAATGGCCCTGTCCCATGGCACTGCAGGTGTGCTTTGTCTGGCGAGCCCTAAGCAGGTCCCCGGGGGCGCCAGTCTGTCTGGCCTACGGGTCACTGATCTGTCTGAAGGTGTGTCTGTGGTACCAGCCCAGCACTCTTCAGGAAAGCGTGGTAAATTCGTGTCCTCTCCAGTTCACTAGCTTTACCTTCCTGCTTGTTAGCTCATGAAGGCATTAATTAAAATCGTCGCAATGTTCTCCCCTTAAAAATACGCAGATTGATGAAAGTTGCCCATTCTCGTTATGATCCTTTGCTGATCTTGCCATTTCTGTATCTAAAGCTGTCTATGGCTCAGTATTCAGTCATGGGCCTTCCCATCAACTAGTCATGAAGGACGCAGATTGACACTGGGAACCCCGTGTGGGTCCAGCGTTTGCCGCAAGCTTGTCAGGACCTGCGTGCAGGTTCTCTGAAACGTATCTCCTGCCACGAATACGCTTGGTATCCGTGTTACCTTAACGTGTGTTGCAGGTTAAGTATCCACATGGCCAAAGGAGATGAAGATTGCGAATGGAATTATGGTTGCTAACCAGCTGACCTTGAGATCGGGGGTCCTCCTAGGTTTGGGGGCAGGAATGTAATCACAAGGGTCCACATAAGTGGAAGAGAGGGGAAATGTCTGAGTCCACCTGACGCAGTGTGAGAAAGATTGTACTGACCATGGGTGGGGGAGGGGGCCGCACCTCAAACGGGGGGGCCCCAGAGCTGGGAGAGGTGAGGAGCGAACCCCAGCTCATTTCTGGAACACAAGGAATGTGCAACTGGCACAAGGAGCCCCAAAGGAAGAAGCTCGCTAAGTGTTGGCTGTGATCAAATCTAGAAGTCGCGCCCCTGACGCATCTGTGTCTTCTGGAGAATTAAAGGACCCTGGAGCCCCTTCCCCGCCGACCAGCTGAGCCCGGGCTTCCAGGGGACCCGTCGGCACATGCAGCTGGGGGTGATGCAAAACGAAGGGTCTCAGAGGGGCAGCTGGGGTCACAGAGGACCTGGAGAAAGGACCGTCTGCTGGGGAAGGGAACAGAGGCGAGTGTCCTCGGGGACAGAGGACCAGGCGTGACGCCGGCCTGCGTCTCCTCCTAAGGGAGGGTTCAGGGCAGTTTGCTCCTGTCCCACCTGGACAGGGCAGTGGAGAGAGAACCCTTCTTACCACACTGACCTGGTCTACGGGGGTGGAGGGACGCGAAGACCCCGGGCCCCCGTCTCCTGGACCTGGGGTGGGCACGTTTGGCATCTGGAAAGGGGGAGTCTGAGTTTGTCACTGTTGCTCCTCTCTGCAGGGCACATGGCCAGTGGGGGCCGCTCACTTGGACGGTGAGTGTGCAGGAAGCGGTGGGTGTGCCTTCAGCCTGCGCATCTGGGACACAGCCAGACCCCCGGGGCTGTCTCTGGCTTCAGGCCTGCAGTACGTGAGATGGACACTGTGGGGTCAGCCTCCAAACGCCTCCAAACCACAGCGACAGGGTCCTCGCCTGGCCCAGGGACGGGGGAAAACACAGCCGTGGTTTGCATCAGTGAGACTGCGTCTGTGGCCCCAGCCCATCCTGACTATGGTGCCAGGCCATCCCCACACCCTTTCCCCACAAAATCAACCAAGAACAGGGCTTTTATTTCTTCAGAGGCTCCAGACCCTAAGTGAGTCTTTCTTTTGGCTGGTGGCCTTCTGCTCTAAGGCCAGCAAGCCTCTCCCTGCAGAGCCCAGGGGATGCCAGACCCACCTCCCACCCCTCACCTCCCCAACACCTGCAACCTCAGGGCCTTTTCCAGCATGCAGGGCCTTGACCCCAGGGGACAGAGAGCCCCGCAGAGTGTGAAGCAAGCTGCCTTGAATTTCCCAAGAAAAGCATTCACTCAGCAGCGTCCCTGGAGGTGTCAGTACATAAACAGGCGAAAGTCAGAGTGGAAACGCCCTTCCTCCAGCTGGGGAACAGCCCCCACACTGCTTGCTTCCTCCACGGTCCTGCCGTCCAGGTGACAAAAGCCAGGCACACGGCGTGCAGTCCTGGCCCTCAGAGTCCACACTGTGACGCTCTAACCCGAAACCCTCAGGATGCGACCTTATTTGGAAATAGGGTTGTTGCAAATGCAGTTAGTTAAGTTAAATTAATCCAATCAGTGTCCTTATAAAAAGGGGGCATTTGGAGACAGACCGCCAGGACAACACCATCTGGAAGTAGGCAGAGTTTCGGTGGTGCTTCTCTAAACACCAAGAACTGCCCGCAATGCACCAGCGGTGGGGGACAGCGTCCCTCACATCTGAGGACCAGCCCCGCCGGCTCCTGGATCTCAGACTTCTATCCCCAGATTGGGGAGACCATAAATTCCATTGTTTAAGCCCCGAAATCAGCTGTACTTTGTGAGGGCCAAGCCAGAAGTTGCATACGCGGAGCTCACGCAGACGGTGGGAGCGCAGGGCCACAGGGCGGGCGCAGGTGTCCTTGTAGGCAAACACCGTAAGCAAGAAAACGCCCATGAAGGGGGCAGCGCAGCTCTTGGTTCCTGGGTACAACTCAGAGGACATAAAACCACCGTAAAAACCCTTCTGAAACGTGATTTAATTTCCACATATGGTCTGGAAAGTGCTCTTACCCAGATTCATTTTTAGAAATATTGATGTAAGAATTCAAAATTAAGGCAGAGATTTACATAAAATTATTCATTTGATGTTATCATCAGTGTTCATGAAATCTAAAATTACTGGGTTTAAATTTGATAAATAACAATTTAACACACCTCCAAGTATCTCTCCACAAAATATTATTTCCAAAGAAAAAAGAAGTGGCTGTAAGTAGAGACCTCTAATGGATGCCAACTTGATCAGCGATCAGTGTTAATAATCGCCAGGAGTGAGACCAATTTCTCCAGAGACATTTGCTGCTTCTTCTGACTCATGGCTCATCCCAGAAGTCTCAGCTCGCCCTGTAAAGTTCTCAGATAATAGGGTTTCGGGAGGACCTGTCTTTGGCATAATAGTGCTTTGGGAAGACAGGTCTTTTGGGATAATAGTGCTTTGGGAAAATGGGTCCTTTGGGATAATAGTGCTTTTTGGGAAGATGGGTCCTTTGGGATAATAGTGCTTTGGGAAGATGGGTCCTTTGGGATAATGGTGTTTTTTGGGAAGATGGGTCCTTTGGGATAATAGTGCTTTTGGGGAAGACGGGTCCTTTGGGATAATAGTGATTTGGAAAGACGGGTCCTTTGGGATAATAGTGATTTGGGAAGACAGATCCTTTGGGATAATAGTGCTTTGGGAAGATGGGTCCTTTGGGATAATAGTGCTTTTTGGGAAGACGGGTCCTTTGGGATAATAGTGCTTTGGGAAGACGGGTCCTTTGGGATAATAGTGCTTTGGGAAGACGGGTCCTTTGGGATAATAGTGCTTTTGGGGAAGACAGATCCTTTGGGATAATAGTGCTTTGGCAAAATGGGTCCTTTGGGATAATAGTGCTTTTTGGGAAGACGGGTCCTTTGGGATAATTGTGCTTTGGGAGGGCCAGTCTGTCTCAGGGCCCACACAGAGCCTCAGGCCCCTGGCAGACCCTGGAAAAGACCTTGGCTCAGTGATTGTCAGTGGCCGGGCTCATCTCCATGCCAGCTGACTAGTTCAGCCCTCAGGAGTGAGGGCCCCCAAGTACCAGGGCCACCCAGGACAGAGCACTTGTGTTCCTCGAGTCTGAAGTCCAGATGGGAAGACAGAGACGTGTGTCTGTGCACGTGTGCATGTGTGTGTGTGCACGCCGTTTACACTAAGGCAAAATCGTTCTTAATAAGCAGTGTTTACAAATGTCTGTGGGAAGGAGAGGCTGCAAGAGTGAGACTTTGTTTCTCAAAGCCAGCCTCAGTTTACCCCACATTTTCTATTGTCAATTTACAGAGCAAATGGATTGGACGTTTCACATTTACCTATTTTTCAAATAAAAGACCTTCCTTTTCATTCCTGTATAGATTGGGCAATATTTGCCTATAGGACAAGAGCTGTGTGTTATAATCCACAGCCACATATTTTATATTCTTTCAGATGGACTTGGGCCATTATCAAATCAACACAAAATGAAGCAAACACACAAAACACATCTGGGGCTGCCTTGAAACCCTGACCTCAGGCCTTTCGGACTCGGTGTGTAGAAAGCATGTGAGAACAACCTTGCTTCCTAGTCATCCGCCATCCAAAGACGCAGGCTGCTTGTCAAGTTCTAGCTCAAGAAAATACAGCCCAGTCCATTCTGTGTTTCCCACCATCTGAACCAAGGAAATGTGGGGGGGGTGTTTAAAAGGTGAAACTTAGATCAGGGCCAAAACGTATTATTGGGCAATGGAAGAACATTCAAGGCCCCGTGGGTGGGGGTGGCATCCCCTTGGGGACTTCGAGCCTCACATGGTCCAGGCTGCACTGTGGGTTCCAGCCGACCCGAGGGGGCTTTGTTCCTGGAGGGTCAGAATTCAGTACGGCCGTGGCCCAGCACAGACGGAGAATTCCTGCTGCAAAAATTTGCTTGTTTCATAGTATAGTTTACGGAAATGCAAATGAGCAGGATTATCATAGTGCACAGTGAAAAGAGTAGGTCAGTAAAAGCAAAGTAAGATCTTGAGCGACTCTATGGTTGAGTTTTTACAAACTTTGCACACAATCCCCAGTGGAGGAAGCATGTGATTTATGGGGGAGAAGAAGGTCCAAGCCGGGACATCTCTCAGTCCTGCCAGGACTTTTTACATCCGACTGTGATGGCGGCTGGTGAGTCTATAATGTAACTAATTGTCATAGCAATTGGTGAAATTTTTAATAAGTACAGTGAATAACTACATTTATTGATTTTCTTTCATATTCCAGGCAACACCAGGCATTTTACGAATTAGTTATTATAACAACTTTCCAGAGGAAACATTACGGTTTTGGCTTTGGAATCCAAACTTCCATTGGGCACACACGTGGGAGTGGGCTCAGTGCTAAGTGCACGTTCTGTGTTCCAATCCCAGGCCCCCACCCACTGCCCCCTCACCCGGAAAGTGGGACAAGACTAGCATCTGGCTCACAGGACACTCAGAAAATAACAAGGGCCCCTCCACAGTGGGCACTCAGCTCCTGGTCCACTGTATGGAAAGCTCCGGAAAGTGTTAGCTGCCCTCATGTCAATTACTGTTATTATGAGAGGTATCCATGGTGGCAGGAAGGCCAGGTCTGCTCAGGTCGTCACCCGCCCAGGCTCACACGTCAGACCAAACCCTAACGCAATACCACCGAGTTCTGAACGAATGACGCACGTTTGGACTCTCCTATAGAAATTCAAACCACTGGGGGTGCCTGGGTGACTCAGTTGGTTGAGTGATTGCCTTTGGCCCAGGTCATGATCCTGGAGTCCCGGGATCGAGTCCCGCATCGGGCTCCCTGCTCGGCGGGGGGTCTGCTTCTCCCTCTGACCCTCCCCCCTCTCATGTACTCGCCCTCTCTCATTCTTTCTCTCTCAAATAAATAAATAAATAAATAAATAAATAATCTTTAAAAAAAAAAAAAAGAAATTCAAACCACTGACCACCTGAGACAAGGAGCTACTGGTTCAATGTTTGGAAGCCCTTTCACAAACAGCTCTAACTACGTCTCAAAATTGAAAATTCATTTCCTCCTTCTTTAGAAATAAGTTGGCCAAGAGTTTTCCACCTTTCCTTGCGAGTTGCCCCGCCTCCTTGCATGACTGGTTTCCGGAACGGGCAACTGTGAAGTGTAGGCATACGGAAGGATGGCAGACAGGCAGATCCCCAGGGCGAGCCACAGGATTGTTTGGGACACACATTTGAAGACTGTATTTGGATTTTTTTAACATGATAAAACCAGGAAGGATGAGCAACAGTGATGAACTTTGTGTAGGACTGACTGTAATTTGTAAATATTAAATAATTTGTCTGCTTCAAAGACACTCCCACGCATCCACAAGCACATGAGGTGAAAGAATGTCATTGAAATGTTGCTGACTGCAGCAAAAAGTTGGAAATAAGCCAGAGATTCCTCCTGTATTTATCTGGAAAATAGATAAGTAAAAGGACGGGATTCTATAAAGCACTTGAGGTAATGCATTAAGCTTATCTGTCATACTACAATAAATCTCAAAAGCCTAGGGAAGAGAACAGTGTTAGAAACTGAGTGATTTCTACAGCAGAACACCCCACACACCACACACCGCACCGCCGTACCTCCAAGAACACACCGCACAAGACAACATCCGTGGAAGGCAGAATGGGCCTGGGGGGGACAAGGGAGTGCTGAGGAGGACCAGCCGGTGGTGAACGTGGAGCAGAGCTGATGTCTGCAGCCGCATCCCGTCACTGAAGAGCCAATGGAATGAAAGAACTGCTGGAATATGGCACCTGAGCACTCACCTTTATTTCCCATCCTTGGGAAACCCCACTGAAACAGAATTATAAGTGGAATAGAGAAAGATGTGGTTATGGAAATAAAGTAATAAAGATACAGTGATGTACATATCAGTAAACTAAGGCCAGTAAATCTCCCAAGATGTAAATCAGACAAACAGAAGAAAAATATGAAAGAAACAGCATCAGATCCAAGTGACCGGACTTGTAGAAAGAAGAAATAGGTATGACATGAGCAAAGGTGGATAAAGGAAATATAAACCCAAACTGTCCTTGGGGTGGAGGTAACAGAGACAGACTCTACACCCCAGACGATGAAGCAAGGGGCTCAGAACGTGACCAGTAATGAGGGATTCCAGCACACGGTGTCCTGAAGCCTCCCAAAGGGAGAAGGTGCCGGACGGACTCCCCACGAGTCAGGGGCCCACACACAGCCTCGGAGGATGTTTAGATTTTGAGGGGAAATGGTGCTCAACTAAGATTTCCTTAACCATCAAAACTATCCAAGAAGAATAAAAACATGGTTATCGAAATATTTTAGACTCAGAAGTACAGGAGAGAAGGCTCGGTGTGGGATGAACACAAATGGCAGGAGAGACAGCAAGGGCCGCGGGAGATCACAGGGAAGAACCGCTCAGGAAAGCCAACTATGAAACAAGGAGAATTACAGTAATGAATAGATCCCATGACCACTGATGGCAGAAACAGTGTCCTCCACGTGGCTGGTCAAGGCGCCAAGCCTTCCAAGAAGGAAGTGTGACCCCCGTAGGCTGGGCCTGAAGCCCCAGCAGAGGGAAAGCAGCCTGCGGGGACATGTGGAGGTACTGCTGCTTTGTTTAAAAGGATGAAGTGGGGGGAGCGCCTGGAGGGCTCAGTCAGTGAAGCGTCTGCCTTCTGCTCAGGTCCTGATCCCAGGGTCCTGGGATCGAGCCCCGAATCGGGCTCCCTGCTCAGCAGGAGGCCTGCTTCTCCCTCCCCTGCTGCCCCTGCTCATGCCTGCACCCTCCCTCCCTCTCTCTCTGTGTCTCTCTCATGCACACGCTCCCTGTTTCTCTCTGTCAGGTAAATAAAATCTTTAAAAAAAATTACAAGGATAAAGGGGCTAAAGAGCAAAATAAGATTTGACATTGAAATGGTTTTATTTTTTATGGGAGAGCAACACAACCAAGTATTCGCACTGGGTGTATTTGGACGTACATTTTATGACGGTGAATGAAAGCAAATATCACTTTACCAGGCAGGACCCTTAAAAGAAAAATAAATCTGCTCTCCCCATCGTCATTTCAAACAAGAAAGGAAATGCCTCTGTTGAGCCTCACAGTCCAGTGTTTGGAACCGTGTGTCCCCGAGGGTAGATCCTTCCAGTGCTGGGGGGCCCACCCGGCCGTGCTGAGTCTCGGAACCGCCTGCCAGAGGGCCATGAGGGGATGCACCAGCAGCAAGGCCTCTGCGCTCAGTGCTCGGGAAGGGGGACTTAACCCCGTGGTGACGAACGCAGTGTGTCCTGGTCTCACGAATATTCATCTGATTGAGTAGAGGTAGGGGTAAGTGAACCTTCCGAGGTTCCCAGGGTGTCAGTGCTCATGGAAGCCGAGCAGACCCTCCTGGCCGACCTGCATGCTCCAAAATCTTGGTATGTGAGGAAATGCCACTCAATCCTCAAACACTCTCTAGGCAGGAACATTCGTTGTCTGTTAGAAAGCACATTTTTCCCTGTATACTGTGTGTGTATGTATATACATATATATATACACATACATTTATATGTACACACGTCTTACATATATGTGTACTCTCTCTATATAATATGTTATACTGGCTTATAAAATAATGGTATATAATGGAAGTTAAAGGAAAATAGATTCTTTGAAATAAAGAATCCGTATTTTACATAAAACTTCATAAGGAACTGTAAGTAGTAATCCCTGGGGAAACAACTATGCAGACGAAATTATTTTTGGAAATCTGCTATACAGTTTCACTGAGTGTGAATTAGCGTGTATTTTTTTCAAAAGGAAAAATGTATTTCTATATAATATTGATCTTACGGTGTAGAGTATATGCTATGCATATGCTATATAGTATGGATAACGTAAAACTATATTGCTAATACAGGCATTATTTTCTTCCTTAGGAAGTAAAAAATACAAACTTTATTAAGGAGATAAAATGATCACATAATCACATCTACTTCTAAGACAGCCACTATTACCATGTTTATAGATGCATGAATCAAATGCACATAGGCATATATCAAATATGTTGTTAAATTGGTTACCTTTTAAAAAAATTGCCAATTTCTCAGGCGTAAACCCCCTGACTGCAGCCAATTTCATGCCACCAATGTGACATGCCTCATCCTCTGGGGTTGGGAAGACATGTAACACACTTCATTTAGACATATACATTTTTATATAAAGGTCTTAATTTCTGCTTTTCATAAAGTGCATGAATGTACACCCACCTCGTTCTTAGTAACAGCTGCGTAAACAGTATGTACGGACTGCATTTTATTTAACTAATCTCTTTTCTTGCACAAAGGTAGTGCTTTCTGTTATTAATGGGGCCTTAATAAATGTGCCCACAATTGTTTTCCTCATGGACTATGATGAATTTTTAGATGTAGCATGGCTGAGTCAAAAAGCTGACAGCTGCATTTTCTGTTCCCTCACGCTGTGAACTTCGCTATGGATGTTAAACGTTATTCGGATAATTGGATAAGTGAAGGGCTGCCCTCCAGAGCTGTCCTGTGTGTCACACTTTCTTGACCCTGCTTTTATCTTCAAAAAGGAACAGGGAGATCCCACAGACCTGGTTTAGGGTCCACAGAACTGTCCTCTGAAAATACATTTTTTGCTTTGTCTAGATTCCTCCTGAAGAACCGTTGGGACCCTTCTTTTATTTTCCAGGAAAAGTAATTATGGTTTTAATTTTTCAGGGCTCGACTTGCAACTAGGCCTCCAGGTAATTACAAAGGACCTCGTCCTTTTTCACTAATTAATGCTTCAGTTTGGTAGTCACGGAAGGCTGACCTGATACACACAGACCCTGTTATGGTGAGCTGGATATGTGGTCATTGGGACTTCACTGAAGTGGGATGCAGCCCCTGGAGAGGTCTGGGAGGGTGAGGTAGAGGTGAGGTGCAGCCTGCCTACAGAGGCCTGAGGGGATGGGGCTGAGCTTGGGGCAACTGTCCTGGAGAAGGAGGACAAAGGAAGGGAATCCTTTACTCTTCTCAGTAAGGACACACTCCTAAGTGAATGGGAATAGTCTAGTAGAGTGCACAAAGCAGGAGAGAGAATAAATACTTGTAGGAAAAAGCAAAGTGACAGGTTCCATAGCACAATGAGGGCTTATCACCCATATGAGTGGCCATCCCAATGTCCACTGGAGAAAGTGGACGCAGAGAGTGTCTACAGAGAAGCAGAAAGGGGGTAAACGTGATTGTAGGGAGAAAGAGGAGTGAGGTTGGCCTTACAGCCAATGTGCTCTTTTCTGGTTCCTCTTTGAGTCTGGGAGCAAGAATGAGAGCAGAGAGAATGGGAGCAGAGGGAAAGGTGGGGGAAAAGAGAGGAGGGGGAGGACAGGGGAAAGGAGAGGAGAAGGGGGAGGGAAAAGTGGGGGAAGAGAGGGGAGGGAAGGGCAGGGAAGGGGAGGGGAGAGCAGGGGAGAGGGGAGAGGAGGGGTGGAACCGCTAAGGGGAGAGAGGGGAGGAAAAGGAAGGGGAGGGCAGGGGAGGTGTGAGGAGGGGAGGTGGAGAGCAAGGGAGGGTGGGGAAGAGGAGGGGGAGAGAGGGAGAGAGAGGAGAGGGGAGGGGGGAGGGGGCAGGGGAGGCAGGGGAGCGGGGAGAGAGGGCAGGGGGAAGCTGAGAGCAGCTAGCTCTGTGATTTCCTTTCGCTCAGTGTTTGGGCACAGGTGTGCAATTGGTGGGCAGCTGGGCCTGAGCAGTCTGCGGCTTCACTGGGCAGGTGTGAATAAGAATGGTTGTAAGGGACCAGTCCAGGTGGATCTTGCCATTCAAGCAGAATAGGGGAGAATTGGAGACCGTTTTGAGGGAGGGGTCAGTGGGTGACCGGAAGACAGGGCCCATTACTTGACTGGACATGCAGAGTGAGACCCCTAGGACCTTAGGAAGTCAGGGAGCCCGAGGGCAGGAAAGAGGAGGGTCTGGAAGGTAAGGCGGCGCTGTGGGGATGCAGGTCCCATCTCATGTGGTTGCTGGGGCAGTGGCCCAGTTGACCACCCAGTGACTCTGAAACCCTGGGGCCCTTGGTAGGGCGCCAGGAACAGGGGGCTGGGGGGTTTGGGGGGCCAGGAAGCAGGGAGCTCAGGAGGTGGGGGGCAGGGGCTCAGGGGTCCAGGGACTGGGGTGGAGGAGCTCAGGGGGCAGGGACTTGGGGTTCTGGGGTGGTGGGGCTGGGGGCGGGGCTTGGGGGCTGGGAGGGGCTCGGGTCTTGCTATTAAGCCTCCATGTTAGTTTCCTGATGAGTGCCAAGTCCCCTGGATTCCCCTCTTGGTGCATTTGACTGAAGAACAGGGACTTGGCCTTCCCATCCTTTGTCCCAGGGAGCACAGTGCCTGGTATACAACACAAGTTCAGCCCGTATTTTTGAATAAATAATGAATGTATGAGATAAATGAATGGTCACCTGATTAAATTATGAAACAAAGGAACACATATGCCTTGGTTACAGCTGGGTGTTTTATGAAAGCGTTTTCTTTTTCTTTTTTTTTTTTAAAGATTTTATTTATTTATTTGACAGAGAGAGACAGCGGGAGCAGGAACACAAGCAGGGGGAGTGGGAGAGGGAGAAGCAGGCTTCCCGCGGAGCAGGGAGCCCGATGTGGGGCTCGATCCCAGGACCCTGGGATCATGACCTGAGCCGAAGGCAGACGCTTAACGACTGAGCCACCCAGGCGCCCATGAAAGCATTTTCTTATAAAGAATGATCTGTCAATTACAAGAAATTTTCCATAAGAACAAGTAAATAAATCAGAAATTCAGACTCCTCAAAATTCATATACTTTATACATTTCTAATGTACTTATTAAGAAAATGAAAGTATTAAGTGAGAAGATAACCTTATATATTTTTTTATCACAGCAAAAGTTGAGGAGAGCCGTATAACATTGCTCAAATACTTATACTCATTTTACTTAAGCCTGTGAAAATCTAAGTATCTCTGCGTGCAGAAACTAATTCTCTCCTCAGCCTCTGCACACTTACATAACTGAAAATAAGGTTTGAGTACTTGGTTATGAGTCAAGCCTTAATGTCATGTTTTATTTCTATTTGGAGACCCTTCTAAAAATTGAAGTGCATATTTGAATATTCCAGATATTTTTTAATATCTTCTCCAAATATCTTACTCAGGTAAGGATACAGTGGCATAATCAGTTATGAGTTCATTTATTCATTTTAAGAAATATTTAACACATGTGTGTTAAGAATCTAATTTGTGGACATTTTTATTCCATGGGTAATAAAGTGTCTGCAATCCATCTAGTAAGGAAGGTAGTAATTTTATGTGAGTGATCCACTTGACTCTGAGCTCCATGAGGACCTGCTGCTTTTGTATTAATCATATTTCCAGGATCTACTAAAGCATCTGGACAAGATCAGCACTCAATTAATAGTGGCTGAAACTTGTGAATGAATGAAAAAATACTGCAAATTAAAAATGGTAAAAGATACCAATGTTCACACACAGTTTTAGGCATTCACTCCTGCCAGTACTGGCCAGTTGCTAAGTCCTCTGAGCTTGCCGCCAAGAAGCCCCCAGCCCTCCCTGGGAGAGATTTCCCTGTGATAATCCTCCTCCCCTTCTTTCCCTTTTTCTGTTCTCAGAGTAGCATGTTAGTGTGGATTACCTCACACCATTCTTTATAATGTGACATCATCTTTCCAAAAGAGTTTCACAAATAATACTCACTTCAACTCCTTCGCATATAGATATCAACAAATTTCAACAACAATGTGTCAGTTTCAGATATGATTCATATAAATACTAGTTTTTATAAAGCTAGGAATATAAAAAATGATCATAAATGATGTTCTTTTCTTAAAATAATTAATAGATTTTTTTTTACTGTTCAGTGAATTTTCACAGTTTAAACAACACCAAGAAATGATGCCGTACACAAACATACTTCTTTTGTAGCAAATACAGTTTTAAAACCACACAAGATTTTGCTGCTTGTAGCTACGATTGGAGAAACCTGTATTTGACCATCTCTCTGAAAATGAGCAACTATAAAAGCCGGATATAAAACAACGTACATTTTGAACACGGAGACGAACTAACGGCACCAGAACCAGCTGTCTGGAGACGCCCGAGAGGAGGAGAAGTTCTGAGGTGAGCCTCACGTCCTGTGGTTTCTGATCAAGGGCTCTGCCCATTTATAAACCGTGCAGAGCCAAGAAGTCCCGTGGATCTGGGGAAATAAGGACTGGAGTTCCATGCCAGCAGCCGCCAGGACTTGAGGGGCAGAGGCCACGGAGAAGTGAAACCACAGCAGAGGTGGAAGCGAGGTGTCCTGTGCGTGGGGCTCTACACCTGGTCCTCCAGCCACCAGGTGGGTAGTGGTCCTGGCAGAACATGGCCCCCTGAAGAAGGCAAAGACCAGCAGGGGGCTGGCACTGGCTGTGTGAGGTCAGGTGGGGCTGACAGGGGCCTGTGAGTTTGGCGCCAGCTGAGCTGATGTCCAGCGGAGGAGACGCCTTTTAAGAGCTTGGTTAGACATAGGGGGATTGAGTAAATGGTCAATGCAGTTGCGGATAATGGAGCCCCTGATGGAGAAGGATAGACCTATGAAGGGGGGCAGCCGGGAAAACTCTGCACTCACATGCTTTCTTAAAATGCAACTTCCATAATAATGCTCTCTCATACTGCCTTTTCCTGATTCTGTGTTTTGCTATAAACAACAAGTAGTACAATATTCCTTACAGATTTATCCAAGAAATGTATTTTGTTTGGGGCATACCATGACTGGGATAAAAAGACCGAATGTTTGCATTTCAAGAGCTTACATTCTAGTCCAATAGATTCTGTACAGGATAGATGGGGTTACAAAGGAGAGAGAAATCTGGAAAGCCTAACTCTTTTTGTGCATCTGGGTTAGAAGCCCAGGCCTGCTCACTATGGAAAACAGTGTGACAGTGCCTCAAAAGATTAAAAATGGAACTATCATACTATCCAGCAACCCCACTACTGGGTATATATCCAAAGGAAATGCAAACAGGATGTTGAAAAGATACCTGCACTCATGTGTTCACGGCACCAACACTCACAATAGTCAAGATCCCTCAACAGTAACATCCATGGTTGAATGGATAAAGAAGATGTAGGGTGTGTGTGTATATGTCATACCTATGATAAATATGTAGAGACATGTACGGGCATATATACATGAATATATATAATGAAATATTCAGCCATAAGAAAGAAGGAAATCCTGCCCTTTGCCGCAAGGTGGATGGAACTTGAAGACACGATACTCAATGAAACAAGTCAGACAGAGAAAAAGAAACACTGTCTAATCTCACTTACAAGTGGAATCTAAAAAGAAGTGAAAGGAGAGTGGATTGGGAGGGTGGGGGAGATGGGCAGATGGTGGTCAGAGGGTACAAACTCTGTTACAAGGGGAGTAAGTTCCAGGGAGCTAAAGAACAGCATGGTGGCTATAGTTATTAATTCCATATTCTGTACTTGAAAGTTGGTAAGAGAGTAGAGACGGGGATTTCGTGACCTGGAGCGCTTAGCGACTGCTTGGGTGGTGATCATACTGAGACACAGAAGTGCATCAAATCCACCCGCGGCACTTCTTAAACTTACAGGGTGCCACGCCAGTCACGCCTCAGTAAAGCCGCAAAAACCAGGTTGGAGTCTGAAAAGCAGCGTCTTTAGAGTCTGTTCAGTGTATATTACCCCGTCATCTGTCCGGCATTCCAGGGCCTCAGCTTTGGGGCTCTTCTGGCCTTGGTTCCCTAAGGACACGGGCTCCCTGCGGTGGAGCCCGACGTGCGCGAGCTCAGGCCCAGCAGTGCGGTGAGGCTGGCGGACGCGGGGTTTAGAGGAGGAGGAAGGCACAGGCCTACTTCTTCTTAGGTTGGTAGCCGTGTGTGTGTGTTTCTGAAATTCATCACAAACTAACTTACATTTGCATTTAAATTAGGAGGGTCTGGGTCTACACCGCCGGATTACCATCCAGAGGGCCATTTCCGCGCTAGCCTGGGGGTGGGGGGCTGGTGCCTGACTCCGACTCGGTCTGCCGCAGGGCGTGGAGGCCAGGTGGGGGCTCGGGGCTGACCCAGGATTGGTGGGTCCCCGAAGGTTGGGGCGCCAGAGCCGGAGCCACCGCGCTTTGGGGCGAGTGCGCGGGAAAAAAAAAAAAAAAAAAGGAAGCTTCTGCTTGCTTTCCTTTGCCGGGCAGTCCCCAGGGCCCCGCGTCAGCTGCGGTGTGACCCGCGACCGGGCGGGGGCCGTGTCGGTCTGCAAGGACCCGAAAGGCAGAGGGACTGGGTCCGCGCAAAGGCGGGGGGGCCGAGGGGAGCCCTCCAATCAAACAGCCAAGGGAAAGGATGGCAGGGGGCGCCCAGCCGGGGTGGGGCGCTCTACCCGTGCCCCCGCCCGCCCAGCCGGGGAGCCCCCGCCTCCGCCTGGCCTCGGGGCTCGGGCCCCCGCTTCACGTGGGTGCGCTCCCCGAGCCCCCCGCCCCGAAGCCCCTGCCGCTGCGGGCCTGCGATCAGCACCCCGCCCCCCGCCCTGGGGGCGCCCCGTGCCCCCACCTGGCCGTGCGCTCGCCCCCGTCCCCGTGTGAGCGAACCCCAGCGGACCCGCGCGTTCGTCCCGCGCGGAGCTCCTGGCGCCCACGCCCGGACCGGCGCGCTCGGCCCGCACCCCCAGGGCGCAGCGCGCCGCTCCCCCCGGGGGCGGGTCAGCGTGGGCGGCGCTCGCGGGCGGAGGGCGGAGGGCGGAGGGCGGAGCGCCCCCTCCCACCGCCCGCCGAGCCGGAGCCGAGCCCGAGAGGGCGCGGACCTGGAGCCGGCGGGGCCCTCGGATGCTCGCGCGGGGCGCCGGCGCTGAGCTCGCCCGGCCCGGAGCGCGGGCCCCGCCGCGGGGCGGCCATGAGCGCAGAGGGACCGCCGCCCCCCGCCGCCCCCAGCGGGCGCCCCGGCCGCCTGCAGGAGCCCGCGCGGGTGAGTGCGGCCCCTCCGTGCGCCTCCCCTCCCGGGCCCCGTCGCCCGCCCCTCGCCCCTCCCCTCGGCGCCGCTCCCCCACCCTTCCCCCAGCTCGCGCCCTCCGCTCGCCCGCGCTTCCCCTCTGCGCGCCCCTCCGCCGCTCCCTGCGCCCCTTGCCCTCGGCGCGCCCCCCTCTGCTTCCCGCACCCCCACTTCCTTCCCTGTTAACTGGGGCGGCTTGCGCCGGTGGGTGGGCGCTGGGACCTTGGGCGCGGCGGGCGCACAGCTCCTGACCGCCCCTCTCCACCCACCCCCGGTATCAGGGCTGGAAACTGGGTTTGCTGCTCAATGTCCTGAGGGGCTGGAGGGAAGCGCAGGGGCTTTAGGGTCCGTGGGAACTGGGGTTTTCCAGAATTGGGCGGGGGGGGTTGGCCCTAATTCCTTCGTGTGAGCGGCTCCTGGGTCCGAGAGTTTCGGAGGTGATTCCCCCCCCCATGGGGCCAGGTAGGGGGTCGTCCCAGCCTGTCCCCCTCCCCAGGACCTCTTTGTCCCTCCCTGGTGCTGGGTGGGGCAGGCTCCCACTGAATACTCTGGACTTGGGGACAGCTATGAGCAGAATTCCTAAGACTGATGCTGTTCTGACACTTACTCCAGTCCTTGCCCCAAACAACTCCCATTCCACCTTCTTATTTTGGAATAGCTAAACTATTGACTGACAAAAAACCAGAAATGTTGGCTCAAACAAAAAACGAAAAGTTCTTGGAAGCCTTCAAGTTGTCACCCACAGCATCACCGAGTGTTCCGGAAACAGTCTGAGAAAGCAGCTGATTATCCAGGCCTTCGGAGGCTCTGGACTGAGAGACTCACTGAAGTGGTTTGCAGGTGCTCTGCCGCGGCTTCAGTGGGATCCTTCCCCACAGACCCCCTCACCCCATGAATGCCAGTAGAAAACAGGGATATATTGACCATCCTTCTTAGGATAACAAATGTTTTGAAAGACGATGGGTGGAAGGCTTTCACAGATTCCTACTGCTTCTAAACTAAGGGAGTAGCAGTAACTATGATTTTTTTTTTTAATATATAATCTCTGTAGAGATAGATGCTTTTTCCATCATGTTATGCATTTCTGGGATATTATCACAAAATTTTAAAATTCAGACCCAGGTAACATTCTGTGTTTATTTTTTAAAGTACTTTGTGATATGAATAGTTTTCCAGCCATTGCAGATGGTAATTAAACCCTACAAGATGTGCTTGGAGTAATTGGCAGTAAACTGCTTAAGAAAATAGAGAAGCTCGGGAGTGATAGGGTTTCCACTTTATTACAGCTTTGAATTTTGAAACGATTCCCCCCATGGTTAGAATTATACATTTTCCTGAGGTATTCTTGCACCAAGTCGGCTTAGAACCGTTGTACTTGTCGTGGAAGAGTTGGAGGGGGTTTATCACACTGCATAATCCACCCAGGTGATGAATTATTTGGCAGTGACTTTGGGTTTTAAAAATTACATCAACTGCAAGTCCTCCACCAAATAGTCTCCAGTGTGTTAAGTGTTGACCACTTTAAGGCACTAAACATGGGGTGTGCTGGTGGAGATGGGTTCTGTTCACCAGTTTGCACACGATGTGTTTAGTGCTTTCTGTGTAATAAGAGCCTCGATAATATGATACAGCCTATGTGAATTGTACTTGCAAGTAAGCTTTTGTCAGGTTTGGAGGCCAGGTATTAGGATAATAATGAAGAGCATAGTAAGGCAAGAATAATAACTTTGTATTATTAAATAGCAAGCTGTGCTCAGTGCTCAGTTGAACTGCAGTGTGTGAAAAGGCTCAGCTTCTTATTTATTTAAACTGAATCTAAGTATCCGGTTTTCACAGGAAGTCTTTAAAAACATGAACATTCAGAGCATGCAATCATGATTTAAATACCTTGGACCTGGTCGGCCATTAATTTTTACTGGAATGGTTGGTGTCCAGACAACCATGCAGAAGTACTTATTTTTGTATCAATAACTGTGTAATGTCATTGAATTTGCATAGTTATTTAGTCATTTCTGTTAAGGAATTAAGGAATAGGAATAAGGAATTTCTAATTAGAAAAACAATGACAAAAAAAGAGACTTGTTTTAATCCCATTATATTTCCAGTCTCTGTTTTCTGAAGTCAAAAATTCAATACATTCTTTGTAATGACTGCTTGCTTGAATCATAGGAATCTGGCCAAATGTGAACGTCTCATTCAGGGTTGGAGCCTGCTTTCTAGCCCTTTTCCATAGCTGTTCTGTGTTGTCTGCTCTTTCTCGCTTCAGCCAGTGTGTGAACCTGAGCCCCTACTCCCCCATGTCCCCTGCTAAAGTCCAGTGGTGGAGGAGCCACAGGACAATGTGATGAGTGTATTCTGCTTCTTACGGTCAGACGCTGCAGCTGTTGATTACTATCGACAGCACATTTTCGGTTTCTAAATAACATCGCCTCAGTCCAAGGGGCTGGAAGCGCGAAGCAGTGAAAGCTGGCAGTGTGCTTGCTGTTCTCTGTGAGGAGCTTGCCCATTGCAAGGTGAGAACAGGTCAGGTCCCTTGAATGTGCAGTTAGTAATGGAACCACTTAATCATACTGTGCAAGATAATTTAAGCATGTCACCTCTAAGGAAGGCTGTCCCTTTGTTTTATGCTTTTGTTCCACGTTTCTTATCCTTGCTGACTCATCTTTGATCTCAATTGTGGAATTTCTGGTGGGGTCTATGACATCATAAGCGAGATTGATGTGTTTTAAAATGGGCAACCACCTGGCTTAATCAGGAGGTTTGTTAGTGAACACTTTCACAAGATCCAGGTTAGAGGAATGCTTATTTATTGAGAATACCAGATGTTAAAATGGCCTTGTTTCCCAACAGTGCATGTGGAATGGCATCCTTCGAGAGCAGCATGTCTGTACCGACATGTAGGCCCAAATACGGCTGCTGGAATTCCGACTTTAGTGTAGTTCAGCTTCGGCAGAGGCTGCCATGGCGATGGCATGACACTATACTCCATCCAGGAAGCGAGTTACATACTGAGACGCCGAGCTCCTTTTGAAGGGGAAGGAGGGAGGAGAGTCCCTGTTGTCGTGTGAGGAGGAATAGACTCACATCCCTGTTTCCTTAACTCTTGCCCAGGTGGGGCGCCTGGGTGGCTCAGTCGTTGGGCGTCTGCCTTCGGCTCAGGTCATGGTCCCAGGGTCCTGGGATCGAGCCCCTCATCGGGCTCACTGCTCAGCGGGAAGCCTGCTTCTCCCTCTCCTGCTCCCCCTGCTTGTGTTCCCTCTCTCTCTCTGTGTCTCTGTCAAATAAATAAATAAAATCTTTAAAAAAAAAAAAAACACAAAAAACTCTTGCCCAGGTGTTTTTGCTACAGATCGGTGAAGCTCACCTGTCCTCAGGGCAGCCTCTGGAAGGGGAGGGGCTTGCCAGGGTCTCAATGCGGTGGTGGCAGGGGCAGGTCACTGGCCCTAAGTGGTCATGGGAGGGGAGTGAATGGCCTGGAGAATGTGCGTTTTGGGTTCCTAAGGTGGTTTTGAATCTCCGATTCCAGCATTTGCTATTTAAATAGAATCTGCAGGTATTTTAATGAGATGAAATAAGGAAGGCCAATGTTTTTGGAGGAAAAATGCATGAGAATTTCCTGGAGAAATGTATTTGCACTTTCAGCTGGCTTGGACTTTTGGTTATCATCCGGCTGGTCATCCCGATTGTCGTTCAGGTTGTAGTTCTGGATGGAAGACTTTGGATTATTTTCAGTGAACACTAGATGTCACTTCTGCCCAGTGTGCGCCGACACAGGGACCAGTTTGCCCTCTTCTATTTCTCTACTGAAGACTAAGCCTCCCCGCTCGCCCTGCCCCAGACCCTGCGAGGCCTGACCCCCCCCCACCCCTGAAACCTGCTGCCTCCCCACCACGCTGCTTCCCACTCTGCCGCAGAACCGTTTTCTCTCCCACATTGTCTTAGATGCCAAAGAAGTGCTGGGGATACTGTGATATGGTGAGTTTTCAACTAAATGATCGGGTAAAATAGTTGTGTTTTCTAAAACGTCTGCAGTTTTAGATCCTATAAATGTTATTATTAATGAGTTATGTTTAATTAAACAAAGAATTAAGATTTAGAAAAATAAACATGTCGACTTAGAGGACAGTCGTGGAAGATACCATTGGAAAGGATGAGGACAGGTGGAAAAATATTTTAGACCCTCCCGGACCCTCCCGCTGGACTCTGACCCTGCTCTTCCTGTCAGGGTCTCCGAAGCAGGTAGGCTCCTTCATTCCTTTCCTGGGAACCTGGTACAGTGTCTGGTGATTGGTTACGGCCATATTTGTTGTTGTGAATGAATAAACGGGACTCTATCATGTTGACATTTGACATCGACTCTCCTTAGTTTTGATAGGCACCAAAACTCATTTGAAATTTAGACAAATATCGGGGCACCTGGGTGGCTCAGTCGGTGAAGCATCTGCCTTCGGCTCAGGTCATGATCCCGGGGTCCTGGGATCGAGCCCCGCATCGGGCTCCCTGCTGGTTGGGGAGACTGCTTCTCCCTCTCCCACTCCCCCTGCTTGCGTTCCCTCTCTCACTGTCTCTCTCTGTCGAATAAATAAATAAAATCTTAAAAAAAAATCTGGATGAATATTGTACTATTACAGATACAATCACACAACATATTAAAGTTCGGTGTTGTAAATATCATTATGCTCATTAACATCCATTATTTCTTTTCCCTGAACTTTTGTTAGACTCCAGCTCGGGAAGACAGACACCCCTCTGGTATCCAGAGGGTTAGTAATTGCACTGAGGAATTAACTCATAAGGAAGTGACCATAATTATTTATATTTTATTCAAAAGTAGTTTGAATGACAAGTCGTAGTAAGAATCAAATTCCATCTAGAATGAATGCTCTTAGCAGGCAGATATTTTGTTGTCTACTTTATGAATTATTATAAGTAAAAATACAACCACACAAATGCACCCAAATTCTATATTAGAATGTTTTTGTTCATTGAGCTAGTGTTTAGGAAAATAATCTGTACTTATAAAGTGTGACATAACTGTCAGTTATTCCTATCAAAAATTGTAACATCTTCTATGGAAAATAAGTAGTTTGTGTTTAGCAATGTTCACACAAAACCTTGGAGGAGAAAGCTTTCAGAAACAAAATACCAGGGATCTAGAGTATTCCATAGAGGGGAAACCAGCTTCCCTTCCTGAAACAGAACCTACAAGATGAAAAGGGAGGCTGAGCCCCTTTTCCAAGTCTTCCCCTGAGTCTGATGCTCCCTGAACTGCCTCTGCCTGGTCACTGCCTGTAGCTGCCACCTGTCCTCAGCCTCCATCTGTGAGTCATGAGGGCCCCGTGTGTCCCCAGACCACAGTCCGCCTGTCTCCTTTGGGCAGCAGGTTGGAACCACTGTTTGCTCCCCCCAGCACACCTCTCTCCAGTGCCACAGCCTCATCCTTTCCTCCTCAGGATCTTTGGGGAACCAGCCCTTGGTTACTTTCCGGTAACCTCCCCCTCCTCCGGGAAAGTGCCACACGGCCTCCCACGCTGTGCCTTCAGCCGCTCAGCTCAGACTTCTGTGTCTGCCCCCTGCTTGGCTGTTCAGTTAACATTTCTAAAACCAGTCTCATAATCTCAATCCTGAAACCTGGCTCTCTTTCTGTGTTTACATGTCGAGAATAACAGCACCACCCCACAGAGCTCACGGCATTATCCAAGCCCTGCTTTCCTTAAACTTCTGATGCATTGGTGATCCTTCTGGTTGCCTCATGCTGTTTTCTCTTCCTGACATACATCTCCACGTCGCCTCAGTCCCAGCCTCCCTCCCATTAGCCCTGCTAATTCCCAGCTGCCGTTGCAACTCTCTGCCTCCCTGATGGCTGCTTGCTTCTTCTTTTCCCCTGCAAGAGCCCCAGCTTTGTCCCAGCGTTCAGTGCTCCTAGGATGTATGGGCCTCCTTTCTACCATCAGGTTAAAATTTGAACCCATCCATGATTGCCTTTAGAAAGAGCATGTTTGCACTTTTGCCAGTTATCTGCTTTTAAGGATGTAATTTTGTGAAGAAGAGGGAGAAAGTTCTGTTTCTGGCTTTTGTACTGAGAACTTGTATTTATCATTAACTATTTTGGCTTTGAATAAAATTGCACCTTTTTATTTTTGTTATAGCTACATTCTAATATCATTTTTATGAACGAGCAGAACTGTTAATGGTGAAATATCATTTATTCTGTTTCTCATCTCTATCCTGCTGAATGTTACCCTTAGTGATTTCTCTTCAGATAATTATACTTTACCAAATGGCTCATTATATTTATCTTAGGTTTTCTTTATGTACCGGGGAATATAAAATTATTTCTCGTACCATAAACCTGAGGACATTCAGAACTGGTGAGTTAGAAGCATCCTTTGAGAAAGCGTGCAGCGTTGACACAGTTGTTGTTATCTTGATGAAAGAAAGCCAACTCTGGTTTTATTCCTGAAATTACCATGGTTTGTGTAACAAGGTAGAGAAATACCAGCTTCTGCCCATATGTCACTAGAAATGCCAGAAATGCCCCTGGCCGCCCACAGTGGGATGGAGAGGCAGAGCGGGCTGTGGAAGCTAGCAGCACACGGGGGTTTTCTCAGCCTCAAGGGTTTTCCTGAAGAACAGGCTCGGTGATGGCAAAATTGAGTGCCATTTGGAGCAGGTCTCTGTGGTTATAAATGTTCTGCACGTGCATGTACACACATCGTTTACAGACCAGCGTCTGAGCTGGGGAGTGAGAGGCAGAAACAGAGCAGAGTGGTCCAGACAGGCAGCCCCGTGCAAGCCTGCAGAGCCACATGGGACACGAGCCCTTCCTGGGGCCTGTCCCTGGGGATACGGTTGGGAATGTGTTCACAGACTGTCCAGAGAGGTCAGGGTTTGCAGATAGTAAACACATAAAACGCGACTGCAGACTTTTATGGGTGTTGAAAGGAAGAGAGAAATACGCTATCATAGGGAGTAACGTATGTGTTAACCGGGTTAGTTATTATCAGCATTTCCAGACGAGTCACAGAGCAGTGGTGCAGACCTTTAGACGGTCTATCCAGGAGAGCCTTTGAGTCGGCACAGGTGGGAGCTGCAGGGAGGGACACGGAGGGTCTTGGATTCAGGGACAGAGGTGCGGTTGTGTCTGTGGGGTTCCCGAAGGAGGAGCAGGAATTCCAGGAGTATGTGCAGGCAGATAAAGCACACGTGCACACACACATGTACATACATGCACACACGGCAGACACACTGCACACGCATGCACACACGGCAGACTTGGCATGCACACACAACATACGCACCCTACATGCACACACACACATGTGCACACGGGTTTCAGGGCTCTTTAGGGGGCGTCTGTTAGAGCCGACATTTGTTTTTCTCCACAGCCAGTGTGAAGGGACAAAATCCAGACCCAGGGTCTGAAGATTTTCAAACAGACAAGCAACTGCTTGTGTGAGGAGAGCAGGTTCCCTTTCCAGAGCCAGTCTGTTTATGGATCAAACGAGCAGTATGTTTGACCTGCTTGAATATTCGGCTCGGGGAGGTCGAGCAGAACCTTCACTTCACCTCTAAGTGAATGAGGCAGAGCGTACGTGGAGGCCTGTAAGGGCACGTGGGATCTTAGCAAGACTCCTGCTTCTTTCTGTCGAGCAGAGGGAGAGATGAGGTCCAAGTGTCAGAATTTAAGCGAGAACTTTCCCCTAAATGTGCGATCTGTGCTCTCTGGAGTGTGACTACTCCTCACCTCCCTCCCAGCTGTGTTTCTGTCATTCACAGCCTCACACGTTAGCATCCTTGGGACCTACGGTTTGTTTTCATGCTAACCTCGTCTAGCTCACGTTGTTTTAGGTTGCTAACTGTTTTTTTACGTGTGCCTTTTCAGTGTCTCTCCTGGTCCACATATTCTGGTCTATTTTGTGTTCTTGGCCAGCATAGCAGAAGGACTAAGGGCCCAAAGCTCAGGTGTGAATTGCTGTGTGACCATGGGTGGGTTACTGAACTTCCCTGTGACTCACTGGCAAGGTGGAGAGAATCCCAGTACCTCTGTTAGAGGGTTCTAGTCATGGCCCCATTTGTAAACAAGTGTGTTAGTAAGTGTGTAACGGGGTGTTAATAACATCTGCACACACGTGTTCACTACCATTATTAGGCAGGTTTCATTAAAGGTGAGTCATTATCAGAGTAAGACTATGATGCCTTACACAATTTGTATTCCTAATTTTTTTAATAAGTCACTATCTTAAGAGCATAGGGCCCAAACTTTGATCTTGTGTGGTTTGTGGGGTTTTGCCCTCATGGGGCCCTTTGGCTGTGGAACACACGGTAACATGTGGCATTTCCATGTGGCATCACCTGCCATCGCTGATACAGCACATAGTCCTTTACTGGCTAGAGGAACAGTGTGGTGCCACATGGCTCTAAAAACGCACACTCCTGAGTCACTGTTTCTGCTGGGATTTTGCCCCAGGAGTTAGCTGTGTTACAACTAATTGCAATGGATTTTTCTCATTGAGAGAGTTTCCTTAGGAGGTCACCCGACACAGATGGGTTTTTGCTCGTGATTTTCCAGTTGTCAAATGTGTCTTCTGTAGTCGGCTGAGCAGTGGTTCCCAAGAAGATACAACCACACCCTGAGAATCGCTGGAAAGTTATGTGGCCACAGGTGGGATTAAGTGAAGGGCGTTGAGAGGAGAAGCTTATTCTGAATTATCTGAGCGGACCCCAAGTATGAGGACGTGTGTTCAATGGAGGGAGCAGGGGAGTTTGGGGGCAAACACACAGAGCAGAGGGCAGGCGAACAGGGAGGCAGAGATGGGGTGATGCGGCCACAAGCCTGGGAGCGGGGAGAGAGGTGAGCACCTGCTTTCATTTTGTACGGATGGCCTCCAGGACAGGCTTCTTGTTTTCAGCCCCGAGTTCGTGGAAACACTGTCACGGCAGCCCTGGGAAACATGCATCTTTAGTAAAGAACACAGTTTGCAAGGGAATTGAGCACAGACCTGTAGCATTAGAAACACATACCTGCTGACACTGGCTGAGTGTTCTGAGTGGGCGCTCCTCAGGTGTCCCTTGCCACCTGGCGCTGGCCACGGTCCTGGCATCTGTCCTGGACCCCACACTCTGGTGCCCTCGGCATCGGCCTCCCTCCTGTGCGCACCCCTCAGAAACGCCGCTCAACGCGGGACCTTTGAATGGCCATGTCACATGAAACGAAAGGAAACAATAGGAAACAGAAAATCAGAAATCAGGCAGGAATCATGGTGATCTCCTTAAACCACCTGTTTTAAACTTGGGTCACCACTGCAAGCTGGGGACAGTTCCTGGGCCAGATGGGAGGCAGCCGTGCCCCGGGCACGCGTGGACATGCATGGCCTAGAGGTGCAGAGATAAATGCAGTCAAGGGGTGTGTCAAATGTCCAAATTCTGCACCCGAAGCTGGGTTTTGCTTAAAAAATTTACAGGTATAAATTGAGTTTTAAATATGGGAAGGATACCTATATATCTAGAAAATGATTATCAGTTAACTCTTGAAGACTAAGGTTTTTAAAGAATTTTTTTTTGCTCGGAGCTGTATTTCTGAGGTACCGTTTTTTCAGTATTGAAGATTCAAACATTTTCAATTTTCAGTTTAAAACACTAAAATATGTGGTTTAATAAATTTGGAAAAATAGCATATTTCATTTCTTGGAGAGATTCCTCCATTTTCCATATAAATATTTGTAAATAAAGTATTTCGTTGTTTAACTTTTATTCTGTATTTTATCACAGTGGTGACTGTGGTAAGTACAGAATGCAGGGTTTGACTGAAAAGGGGCGTATTGTTTAATTCTGCAAAAATAAGACATATTGGTAAAGTTGAACAACTGAAGCTTTGTGAACGTCCTTCAGTTGTTCTAGAAAAATCTCTAGAGTTACCATTATCCAAATTTGTGTTTAGGATCTGAAATGCAATGGGAACCAGGGTTTACAACTAAAATCTGTTGTAATCCAAATAAATGGCATTTAAAAAAGAAATTGGTTCATTTAAAATCCAGAGGGATATTTAAAAAATCATTTGAGCTTGAAGAATTTTTCCTATTTTAACTTTCTGGATGTAATACAAGTAAAAGATAGTATTTTATATTTTGATGTTAATATAGTTATAACGTCAAACATTCTTAACAGACAGTAGGATGTTGGAATAATATTCACCTAAAACCATTGTGTTTCTCTAAGGTTTAAGAAATTGGAACCTAACTATGAAACACTAATAACGAGCTAAAAGAGAAATGACACACACGTAAGACTTCTCTGTGTAGAGAATACATCATCCTAGCGACTGAGATGAAATGGGACAAAGTAGCTAATGACATAGCGAGAGAGACAATGCTTAGTGGATAAGATTTAATTATATTTTAAAAAATTCATTTCTAAATTGGATAATATTGTATTTTAAAATGAATTTGGTATGAAAATACGTAACATGGCAGATTAGATTAAGTGACAGAATACTGAAATGATCGTGCTGTCTGCAAATAAGGATGCTGTTCTTTCTCTGTTAGCAACCTCCAGTCCTGTATTACCTGCTTTTCCCTATCGCGGTGGGCAGGCTGCCCGTACGACGTTGAGGTCGCCCTGTTCTCTCATCCTAAGGGGAAAGCATTATCATTCATCATTGTGCATGTGAATGCATGTCTGTTGTAGATGCTTTTTCAGGTTGAGGGCATTCCCATCTCTTAGTTTATTGAGATTTTTATCGGAAGACATGCAGGTGGTGTGACTGGGCAGTCTACAGGGCTGGGTTTAGGTTCCAGTCTCTTTGGAGGCATGGGTTCAAATCCCACACTGCCCAGATGCACTTTTCTGGTGGCCTGTACACTCTGTAACTCATCAAACAAAACAAAACAAAACCTCTGGGAGGTTTTTATCAGACGTACGTGTTGAATTTTATGGGATGTTTTTACATCTATTGAGGTAACATTGTTCTTATTATTAATGACTAGGCTGTTGATGCGGTGAATTACATTAAATGATTTTGAACAGACGCCACCTTATATCCCAGGGATCAACCCCACATGGCCACAGAGTGTTATCATTTTATATATGACTAGATTCAATTTGCTAATATTTTGTCAATGGGTATTTGTGTCTGTGTTCATGTTGGATGTTGGTTTATGCTGTTCTTTTCATGTAATGCCTTCTTCTGGTTTTGGTGTCAGTGTAATCCCAGCCTCACACATGAGCTGGGGAACGTCCTTCTACGTTCTCAGAGACTGTCTGTGGCATGTTTTATTTCTCCTCTGGGTACAGTCCACACTGAATGCTTGGAGCTCGGGCTTTCTTTGTGGGATGATAAGTCACTACAAAGTGGGCGACTCTCAAAGATACACAGTCCACAGGCTGGAGCTGAAGGTCGTTGGAAAACAACTTCTAAAATAGAGATATTTTGGCCCAGCTGAATATATTTATTGTGCAACACATGTAACACATACCAGTAAAATTATCCTGAACTTCTGAATGCACGTAAGCAGCGCAGGGTACAGAGCGTTGGAGGGGTAAGGACCCTGACTCTTTCTTTATGCTCTCACGAGTGAATCAACCCCTTATGTCATTTAGGGTAAAGTTTCCTCATCTATGAAATCATTTATAAGGATACACTTGGTTGATGATGTTGGTTGATTATTCAACATCATGTACTCATTTTTGAACATTGAGTCCTTGGTATGTCGCGGGCTCAGGACAAGGCGTTGGGGGCTCAAAAATGCATAAAGCAGGGGCCCCACTCTCATTAACTCAGTTTCATAGGAAAAAATGAAATGTAATTAAAATATTACCATAAGCTGGATGGGTGGCTGGTACACTGGCGCTCTGGGGGAGGTCGGGGAGGAAAGTAAGCCTGACTTCGGGTACGCACTGATTGCTGGGGTGTAAATGCTACGGTGGCTGATTTCGGGCCGCTGGTGGTCAATTACCGGTTGGTGACATTCCCGAATACTTAACAGTCTGCTCTCCTGTGCTGGTACAGGGCTGAATTCCGTGCCGTGATCAATACAGAAGGTCCGCAGACACCAGGTGGATCAGTCTGGGTGCTGGGATAGCTTTTGGGCAAGCAGAGCTCGTGTGTGTCTCGGCAGCTCGCGAGGACGGGCAGGGATGCACTTACCTGTCCTGGCTCACCGAGCGCCTCTTTGTGACCGCTGTGTCTTTGGGATTGTGTGTTAAGGGTCATACCATGATCCGTCAGGGGCCTCCTGGGAAGCTGGAAGTTGTCTTTTTTTTTTTTTTAAGATTTTTATTTCTTTATTTGACAGAGAGAGACACAGCGAGAGAGGGAACACAAGCTGGGAGAGTGGGAGAGGGAGAAGCAGGCTTCCCGCCGAGCAGGGAGCCCGATGTGGGGCTGGATCCCAGGACCCTGAGATCATGACCCGAGCCGAAGGCAGACGCTTAACGACTGAGCCACCCAGGCGCCCCTGGGAAGCTGGAAGGTGTCTTTTTTTTTTTTTTTTTTAAGATTTTTATTTATTTATTTGACAGAGACACAGCGAGAGAGGGAACACAAGCAGGGGGAGTGGGAGAGGGAGAAGCAGGCCTCCCGCCGAGCAGGGAGCCCGACGCGGGGCTCAATCCCAGGACCCTGGGATCGTGACCTGAGCACAAGGCAGACGCTTAACGACTGAGCACCCAGGTGCCCCTGGGAAGCTGGAAGGTGTCTTTTTTTTTTTTTTTTTAAAGATTTTTATTTATTTATTTGACAGAGACACAGCAAGAGAGGGAACATAAACAGGGGGAGTGGGAGAGGGAGAAGCAGGCCTCCCGCCGAGCAGGGAGCCCGACGCGGGGCTCAATTCCAGGACCCTGGGATCGTGACCTGAGCGCAAGGCAGAACCTCAACGCCGGAGCCACCCAGGCGCCCCTGGGAAGCTGGAAGGTGTCTTTAACACACTCAGTTGTTTTGTTGCCTAGGAATATCTTCCTCAGAAAACGGTTTTAGGAGAAACTGGTCTTTTTCTCATCTCCTTTTTGAAGATATTTCCCTTTCTTGAAACCGCAGGACCAGGAGCAAATCATTCCCACTTGTAATGCAGATGCGTGGGTTTCTTTCAACAGCCAACCAGGTGATTTTCCACTCAAAGAGCTTGTCACTCTTAATGTCCTTTTTGCAACCTCTGAATCTGTCGAAGATCACAATGTGGACACCTTTGAACAAAGTCATTGCTGAAATTTACAGAAAACAGTAATTTGATTGATACTACATTAGAGAAAATAGCTTGGGAGAGAATCATGCCACTTTTTTGGTTATGAATGAAGTAGATATAATCACCATTCAGAATTTCTAGTGGAACAAATTTTTACAAGTCCAATTATTTTATAATTTTTTGCTTTCTGTAGAGCCTCTGTGACTTCTCCTGACTTGTATGCTTGAAATAAAACCTATCTCAAATCCAGAATAATCATATTAGCCTCTTTTTATTTATACTTAATTCTTAACCACACACAGACACACAAACACACCAGTCTGACCAAGTCCTACTGCATTAAATGTGTCAGATCGTGTTTTTACGTTACAACTCAGGAGTCTTCTTTATAGGTCAACAGGAGATGATTTTTGTAGTAGACTTAAAAACATTCCATGATCATGGAAAATTTTCTATTTCCTGCAGATCTGGGTGAAAGGTAGTATCATAAGGACACGGAGTATTCCTGAGTCATGGGGACACTGCCAAAATAGAGGAAAAAAAAATCTGGATGATAATATCTACCTTCCCATCCTGTTTTATATTTAAGGTGAACATAAAGTGAAATTTTGGTTTATCATCTATTTACCAAGAATATAGTGGTTTCTACAAAGCTCATATATTCTGCCAGATGTTAACCTGAATTATTTCAGCTCCATGAACTACTTGATAAAAGTGTAATTAAATGGACAGATGCAATATTTTTATGTTTTAATTAATAAAAAATAAATGGATGTAGTAAAACCTTGTTTTAATATTTGGTGTCACAAAAAGAAAATACTCGGGTGCCTGGGTGGCTCAGATGGTTAAGCGTCTGCCTTCGTCTCAGGTCATGGTCCCAGGGTCCTGGGGTCGAGTCCCACATCGGGCTGTCTGCTCCTTGGGAGCCTGCTTCTCCCTCTGCCTCTCTCGCTCTGTCTCTCATGAATAAATAAATAAAATCTTTAAAAAAAAAAGAAAATACTCTTAGTTTTCCTTGAAAGGAACACACATGCACATGTGTGCATATAAACACACACATGCATACATACACATGCACAATACACACCTGCACATTTACACAGATATGTGGGCGTGCACAATACACACCTGCACATGTTTGTACATGTTTGCATATGCACACACGTGAGCACAGCACACATACATGCTTGTGCATATACACACATGCATGCACACATGTGCACGTGCATGTGCATGTGTCTACGTACACACATCTCCTAAACATCGTGTTTACATCCTGCATTTTGTCCTCCTGGAATCGCCTCTTCCGTGTGGGCATCTGGCAGGAGTGTGCAGTGTCAGGAGGACATCGCTGGACTGTCCGTCTATCTGAGCGAGGCAAGGAGAGGGAGAGTAGACCACATGTTGAAGTTGAGGTTATGGTGGCAGAAAACCCACAGACGCTACCTACTCGACCGGGAATGGAGCCCATGGTTCTCAGCTGCTGCACTCGGACCTCATGTCCGCAGGTCCAGAGCTGAAGGTCTTATAGCAGAGCCGGAAGTTTATTACCAGGACTTAACAAGGATTGACGTGAGCCTATTTGTTCCTTTTAAGGAGCTTTCCTCAATAGCACTAGAATAGAGATAATACACTCCACACAGTTTGCCAGGAGAGACTTCTGGGCAGAAGTACATTATATGTCATTTTTCTTCCCAGGAAACTTTTCTTTTCTTTTCTTTTTTTTTTTTTTTGGAAAGCAATCACCTCAATTTGTGAAGATATAAAATCCAATCATCAAGTGTTGGCAGAAAGCCAAATATATATAAATCACATTCCTTCTTAGACACAATCTGGCTTCTGAAGAAAAAAAATTGTATCTCCTGACAGAAATGGGTCCAGCCCCCAGAGGAACTGCCTTTTCTTCAGTTACTGTGTACCGGCTTCTGGAAAAGAAAATCTACCAGAACATATGTGCCTGCTTCCATTAAATGTAAAGACTAGGTGGTGCTTTTCCTTTTTGGCAAATGTTGAAACTGGCAAGAATGCATTTTATGCTAGAACAACTTCTGTAACGAAGATATTTCCTTCCTCCTAAATAGGATGGTTTGTTGGCTGACAGGACTCCTTTCCTTCTCTCTCAGTTGGCCTTTTCTCTTCTAAGAAGTGGAAAACTAGCTTCTTGACTTGAATTTTGGGGCCAGTGGAGGTGATAACCACTATACACCTGTTTTGGGGAGCTTGCCTGCGCTGTCATGTGCTGGTCCAGGCAGAGAGATCCCAAAAGGTTTCAGATCTCCCAGCCAAGGTGGTGTTGATTTTAACGTCAGAGGATATCTATAGAATAATCTTGTTTTAAAAGAGAAACTGACTTGTGAGAAATTGGTTCCTCAGAACTGCGGCCGGAAATTCGGCTTTTTCTCTGGTGGATTCTGTGTGAATGCTTGCTTCCCGCTGGTGGAGTGACCCCCTCCCGTGCAGGGCCCCCGGGAGCACCTCCCCTGACAGAGTCCCAGGCCGCCTGCCTCCTCGTCCATTCTTTGGATTAATATGAGCGTTGCTGCTTTATCATGAACCCTCATAGCTACTTGCCTTAATTTTCTCACAGGGGTTGTAAATAGTAAGGTCAGTGAATGTCATCACAGTTTCATGCATAAGAAAGAAAACAGAGGAAATTATTGTGTTCAGAGATCCAACACGTTTATTTTTTTTCTGGGAATCGAAGCTCAGAAGGGAGAAGGGGGGGAGTGCCTTTTGGTTTATTTGTTCTTATTATTTCTGGGGTGCGTATCACTGTGTAATACGCATTTCCTATAATATCTGTGAATTCTCCCTGAGAATAATCGTAGAACGTATACATGCATCTCCGTGTGTGCATGTGGTGAGGACATTGGGGTGAGACTGTGTTTGCCAAATGTCCCTTTTCCGGTGGCTTCAGGTGGAGGAGTGGGGACAGGGAAGCCAGCCGCCTTGGGGGTGTGTCTGAGCGCCCCCCGCCCCAGGCTCTGTGAGGGGTGCTTCCGAAATTTCCACGGGATCAGCGTTCTGTTTCCACTTTTTTTAAAGACTTTATTTATTTATTTGACAGAGAGACACAGCGAGAGAGGGAACACAAGCAGGGGGAGTCAGAGAGGGAGAAGCAGGCTACCCGCCGAGCAGGGAGACCGATGTGGGGCTCGATCCCAGGACTCCGGGATCATGACCCGAGCTGAAGGCAGACGCTTAATGGCTGAGCCACCCAGGCGCCCCTCTGTTTCCATTTTTTAATGTTGGCAAAGATGCCCCTTTATGTGAGTTGACCTACACTCAACAAGATCATGTAAATTTAAATAATTAAATTGTGCTTTCCGTGGAGAAGCCCTATTTAGTAAATGCTGTGACTGAGATTGCCCTAGTTAGGTAAAAGAAAGGAAAGCAGATAAAATACCGAGGGAGGGGTCTGGACGGCTCAGGGTGAGGCAGGGATGCATCCTCACACTGACATCTTTTAAAATAGCCGACCCCCACCCTTCAAGTGTCTGGGATTCTGTGGAAGAGCCAGGGAGGATTGCTCTGTTAGCGTGCGGGACATTGTTTTCTTCCTTAAATAGAGGACTCGATCATTTGGTAGAAAAGACAAAATGTAGCCCTGTTTTAATTAAAGCACAGGTTGTGTTGTTTAAAGAAAATGTCCTCCGAATTCCTGAAAGGTAAAACATGTTAGAGAAACCAGTAAATGCTTAGCATTTTTAGAGTGCCTATTTAAGAATATTCTTTTTTTTTTTTAAAAGATTTTATTTATTTATTTGACAGAGAGAGACAGCGAGAGAGGAACACAAGCAGGGGGAGTGGGAGAGGGAGAAGCAGGCTCCTCGCTGAGCAGGGAGCCTGATGCGGGGCTCGATCCCAGGACCCTGGGATCATGACCTGAGCCGAAGGCAGACGCTTAACGACCGAGCCACCCAGGCGCCCCAAGAATATTCTTAAAATATAATAGTTTTCTCTCATTAATAGCTTTAAATTAAAATTGAAATATTACTTTTATCTACTCCATAAATGAGTGAAGTATTTTATTGTTACGGTTTATGTACATGTATTTAACAAATAATTTTTTGGCACAAATTTTTGAAACGCCGATTTCGTGCTTGACCTTGAGTCGGGAGCGTCGGGAAGGGCGGGCATTGTGGGAGACGGAGCGCGTCTGCAGGAGGCAGCGGTTTTGTGAGCAGGGGAAGCGCGTCCGCAGCAGACCGAGCTGGGTGTGCTCCGTGGGGAGCCCGGGGGTGGAGGTCTGCGGGGTCTGGAGCCGCTGCATGAGGAGAGTCTGGGAAGGAGGGTCGGCCTTTGTGTTTGAGGCCCTCAGAGCTGGGTGTGGGCAGGTGTGGTGGGCAGGTGCGCATCCTCATCCCAGAACCTGGGACATGTCCCTTCGGGTAGCCAGAGTGTTGGCCGTTGTGAAGCGCTTCAGGACCGTGAGATGGGAGAGGGTCAGCCCCGGGCCTGTAAGGGGTGGTGGGAGGGTCTCTGGAGAGAGGTGTGAGGGAAGGGGGCTCAGAGGGAAGCCGCCACCAGCCGGGGGCCCCGGGGGCCCCTGCCCAACACTGGGAAGCCACGCTAGGAATTCTGTGGCAAAGACGGAGGGCTGGTCTTAGAGGGGCCCCTGGGCGCAGGGACAGGGGGACAGGGTCAGCAGGACGGTCATCCCTGAGAAATAGCCCGGAAAGGGGTGGTCATGGCTGTGCTGGCTCGGTCTACCTGGCAGGATGGGAGGCGCCGAGGATGGTCTCCTCCCAGGAACGAAGCCATTTCCTTGCAGACCAGCATCCCGCGCTGCCCCACAGGCAGTCTGTGGGTGCTTACACGTCTTGAAATGTCTTCAGTTTAAGGTCTGCTGCTGACATTCACGCCCACATCACCTAGAGATGGGGACCTGCGTGGGACGGCCATCCTGCCGTCTCAGCCACGGCAGGGACCAGCTATCACCCATCTCCCAGCCAAGCCTCGCAGCAGAGTGCTGAGACACGGTCAGTGCTGACGAGGGAGTCTCAGCTTCCGCGTGTCCTCGTCCCCGACTTCTGTCTCTAGAAAGCACCTGTGAACCTGAGCGTGACGCTCGTCTTCTGCGGGGCAGGGGTGTTGAGGTGGACTTCGTGTGAAGTAACACTTGCGCGGAGTTGTGTAGTTTTACCAGTTTCGACAAATAGGATCGTGCCCCACTTCCAGAAGCTGGCATTCTGCTGGTCTCCTTGCAGCGAAGCCTCTCCCGACCCCCCGACTCCCAACCCTGGCCTCTGCTGGCTGCTCTCCTGCCCCCAGTGTGGCCTGTTTCCGAATGTCTTGTGCAGGGAATCGTACAGCGTGCTCCTTGACTTACTTTAGGCAGGCTTCTTTCACCTAACATGATGCTTTTGAAACAGCTTGAGACTGCAGGCACCAGGGGCTTGTTCCTTGTTGGGGTTCGTGGAGTGGATGCATCTTGGGGGTTCAGGCTCTTCAGCTGCTCCTGGCTCTGGGTGGCCACTGATACCAAGCAGGAAGGTCTCGTGCACACGCTTGCTGTGGGCGTATATGTTCACTTCTCTTGAGCAAACACCTAGGAATCCTGATTGCTGGGTCTTACTTTAAATCGTTTTCCAAAGGGCTGTGCTGTTCTGTATTCCCACCAGCAGTGAACGAAGGTCCTGGCACTCCAGGTCCTTGCGGTGCTTGGGGACACGGGATGGGTGCCCTGAATCTCTTCCACGTACGTGTTTCCCGTGTGGATAGTCTTTCATGAAGCTTTCATGAAGGACTTGCCCTTTTTTGCATTGTTTGTCTTGTTATAAATTAAGCTGTAAGGTTTCTTCTTATATTCAGGATGAAAGCCTTTTGATTATATTTTATCTGTTTTTTACTGAGTTGTCTTTCCTCATAAATTTGAGTGGTACAAGTTGTATACTTCGGAGTAATGACTACAAGTTGCGCAAGTTTTTTCCCAAGCTGTTTTGTCTTCTCCCTTCCTTAGCCCTGCCTGTCATAATGCACACGCTGTTCATTTCACTGAACTCCAGTTTACCAGTTTTCTTTCTTTCTTTTTGTTTTTTTACTGCTCTGGCTCCTCTTTCTTGTGCTGAACCTGCCGCCGTTAAGTTTCCATTTTGTTCTTGAAGCTTTATACATCTTACTCTTGCATATAAGTCTGGGATCCGTTTGGGGTACTTTCTGTGGAAGTCGTGAAGTGTACGGATTGGGGTTCATTTCTTTCACAGTTCTCTGATGGTTCCAGCAGTGTTTTTTTGAAAGTCTACCCTTTCCTCATTAAACTTCTTTGCCCATTTTAGTAAAACTCTGCAGGCCCCATCTCTGGGTGTATCTCTGGACGGCGCTCATGCGTACATATGTGCACACGTATGTGTGTGCATGTGAGTACATGCATTCCTCCTATACCAGCACCACACTGCTGATTGCCGTAGCTTTCAGGAAGCTCGCGATCGCCTCCGTCTCTTGCCACACTGCAGTCGACCCTTGGACCACACAGGTTTGAACTGCGTGGACCCACTTACATGTGGATTTGTTTGTTTTTGTTTTTTTTGATAAATACAGGATAGTGCTGTGAATGTATTTTGTCTTATTAATTTCTTAATAACGTTTTCTTTTCTCTTGCTTACTTTATTGTAGGAGCACGGAATACGATATGTCTACAAAGTAGATGTTAACTTACTGTTTATGTTTTGGGTAAGGCTTTGGTCGGAAGTAGGCTATCAGTGGTTAATTTTTAGGGGGGTCAGAAGTTGTGCGTGGATTTTTGACTGTGCTGGGATTCATGCTCCTCACCCCTGTGCTGTGCAAAAGTAACTGCTTACAGAAATCTGTATGTTTCTGCTAGTAATCAGATAATTTAATACTGAAGACAGAAAACCAGATGGCATCTTTATTGTTCCATAACTTTAGGGATTATATCTAAGTCTCCTGGAAGCCTGTTGCAAGTATTAATGTCTAATGAATTTCAAGGATGAATGCCAATCCCTCAAATAAATGATTTAATTTTCTAAGTCATGTGTGACTATTAAATATAGTCTATGTAAATCACAGCTCTGAGGGAGAAGGAGGTAGAGGAGAAGTTATAAGTTCTATAACATGTGCAAGAACAAAACTATGACTTTAATTCCAAAATTAACAGTGCATACTGTAGTTACATTTTCCTCCCCAAAAGTACCTGCTTTCTTGTATTAGGATGCTTATATTCACTAACCCACTGGAGTCCTTTTGGTTTATTTTATTTGCCATAATCCTCTTAGAGCTTTTGACTTCATAATCATGTGTTGGAATGTGAGGCAATTTTTTTCCCCCAAAATAATGCGCGGTAGTAATGTGGACTAACCATAGAAAAGCTGAGAAAAGGCATCCGCCATATGTAATTCAAAACCAGCCAGTTCCACTGGGTGGGCCCAGGGCTGCTTTAGGACATGACTCCTTCCAGAGAGAAGACCCAGCTGCTTTCCCAGAAATGAGTTTCTTTGTTGTCATCATGAGACCCGGCATCAGTGATAAGGATGGATCCCCTCACAGTTCGTGATAACCATCAAGAAACAAATGATGAGAAGTTTCCCAGGAGACCGTACACATCTCGTTGCCTGGAGATTAATTTGGGGGGTGGATTAGTTGTGCTCTCAGACGGCAGGGAGAAGACCAGGAGGTCCCTGCTGCTCATGGGGGGACTGGAACAGCGGTAACATTACTTAGCCAGGGGGTGAGTGTCTGCGGTAAGGCACACTGTGCAGATGAAGAAAAGGACATTCATTAGGGTTTCATGTAGAACACAGCATATTTTTGTATAAATTACCAGCATCATGTGCCAAACTGAAAAGCAAATATTGGACTGTTTTATAGAACAAAATATCTTAAAATGCATTAGCAGAAATAAGAAACAGAAAACAGATGTAGAAATTGAATTAGTGATATTAAGAAAACTATGATTTCTAAGAATACAGAGCCAAAAAAAAGACAAAAATACGATAAAGAGGATAAGAGATAAGGAAGACAGGACGAATTCTAGATATTTCTATAGAAGAAATCAAAGAAATGGAACAGAAACAGTAATCAAAGTACAATTACAAAACTTTTTTGGTACAGTATTTATTTCTGGCATCCTCAGAAATATACTATTGACATTAGGAATTTCCAAAGTAAATGAATATAAAAACTTCAGGAATTCCTGCAGAGCAAAATAAGTAAATCAGTAAAATAAAATTAAAATGATGATGATGGTTAACTGAACAGAATTCACCTTTGCTCAGAATTCAACTCTGAGCCACCAAGTGACACTTTGGAAAGAGATTGTGACCTGGAAGTGTCCACCAGCCACGTTGTATTTCCTGCGTCTGGGCCTGGAGATATTGCCAGGTTAGTTTAATGAGCTTCACTGCACCTGGCATTTGGGCAGAGCCTGGCCAAGTCTTTATTCCTACTGCTCTTTATTTTCTTTATAGCAAATGTGTAATTCACACACCATACTCTTCACCCACAATGCGCAGTTCAGTGGTTTTAGGATATTCAGAGCTGTGCACTCATCACTATAATCTGCTTTAAGAACTTTTCACACCCAACAAAAGGGGCCCCAGCCACTGAGCAGTCACTCCCCATTATCCGTCTCCACAGGTCCATGGCAACACTAACCTACTTTCGATATGGATCTGCCTGT